>NC_137127.1:20468279-21153279 GCF_949319135.1 Squalius cephalus
TCTGTTTAAGATGTTGCATTTTGAATACTGTTTGATGTACTGAAAAATAGTTGGCTGCATACAGTAATATATACTGTCATTCAGTCTCTAATTCTGTCACTGTTTGTGTTTGTTGTAACTATGTATACACTCACCAGACACTTTATTAGGTAAACCCGTTCAACTGCTCATTAACGCAAGTATCTAATCAGCCAATCACATGGCAGCAACTCAATGCATTAGGCATGTAGTGATGGTCAAGACAATCTGCTGAAGTTCAAACTGAGCATCAGAATGAGGAAGAAAGGGGATTTAAGTGTTTTTGAACGTTGCATGGTTGTTGGTGCCAGACGGGTTGGTCTGAGTATTTAAGAAACTGATGACCTACTGGGATTTTACATGCACAAGCATGTCTAGGGTTTACAGAGAATAGTCCGATAAAGAGAAAATATTCAGCAAGTGGCAGTTTTGTGGGTGAAAATGCCTTGTTGAGGTCAGAGGAGAATGGTCAGACTGGTTCGAGCTGATAGAAAGGCAACAGTAACTCAAATTACCACTCGATACAACCGAGGTTTGCAGAAGAGCATCTCTGAACGCACAACACGTCCACCCTTGAAGCAGACAGACTACAGCAACTGAAGAACACACCGGTGACACTGAGGCTACAGTTCACATGGGCTCACCAAAATTGGACAATAAAAGATTGGAAAAAACGTTGACTGGTCTGATGAGTCTCGATTTTCTGCTGCAACATTCAGATGGTAGAGTCATAATTTGGCGTAAACAACATGCAAGCATGGATCCGTCCTACCAATATCAACAGTTCAGGCCTGGTGCTGGGGTAATGGCCTGAGTATTGTTGCCGACCATGTCCATCCCTTTATGACCACAGTGTACTCATCTTCTGATGGTTACTTGCAGCAGGATAACGCAACAGCTCAAATCATCTCAAACTGGTTTCTTGAACATGACAATGACTATCCTCAAATGGCCTCCACAGTCACCAGATCTCAATCCAATAGAGCACCTTTTGGAGGTGCTGGAAAGAGAGAGTCGCATCATGGATGTGCAGCCGACAAATCTGCAGCAACTGTGTGATGCTATCATGTCAATATGGACCAAAATCTCTGAGGAATGTTTCCAGCACCTTGTTGAATCTATGCCACGAAAAACTAAGGCAATTCTGAAGGCAAAAGGGGGTCCAACCAACACTAAGAAAACCTAGGAAAGTGGCCCGTGAGTGACTTACAATGAGAGGGATTTCATTAGTAGCATTTTCCACTAATCCTGTAGATTAGCATTAATCCAGCTCATTAAGAGAACAAAATGTGTTTATAAACACTTAATATGCAAGTCAAAAGATTACGCTCTCATTTGTTTCCTTTTATTCTGCAAGGATGCATTAAGTTAATCTAAAGTTGTTGCTGTTGTTTTGAACTTTCTATTCTTCCAATAATCCTGGGGAAAAAAATATTTACACAAAAATATAAAGCAGCACAACTTTTTTCAACATTAATAATAATAAATGTTTTTTGAGCATATTAGAATGATTTCTGAAAGATCATGTGACACTGAAGACTGGAGTAATGATGTTGAAAATTCAGCTTAGCATCACAGGATTAAATTGTTTTAAAATATATTCAAATAGAAATACATTTAAAATTTTCACAATCTTTCTGTTTTTACTGTATTTTTGATCAAAAACCTTGGACAACATAAGAGACTCTCTCAAAACCATACCAAAACCAAATTCAGACTATAAACTTTTGAACAGTATTCTGCATCTATCTGTAATTGGCATGCATTTTGACTATCAACAAAGTTTGTGGCCAAGAGCCACGCATTGACACAGGAAGAGATTATTTTAATAATCTGTCATCCAGACATAATATGTAATGGTTATTCTAAAAGATTTGATGCTGCTAACCTGACAAACTTGGCAAATCCAGTTATGATGAGTTCTTTCTCAAAAGTGCTTGCCTTGTACAGAAACATTTGTTTCCAGGCGGACTGATAAAACCTGTGCCTGATGACTCATGAAGTTGCGTAAAGCCTGCCAATCAGATTAGACCTTGTCAGATAGATATAGTTCTCATCAGACGGTCAGCATGTCTGTCTGTCTTTGTGTCCGTCTGCCCTTTTTGTGTCTGGTGCAGTTTTCCAACCTCCTGCTTGCTCTCACTCAGGTCCTCTGGAAACAACACGTATTTTTATTTGAAGGCTACATCCCATACAACCTCATATCGCTGAGCAAAAACAAAACTATTTTATCACAAGAAGGCCTATATGAAATCATTGTGCCGCTGAAGTATTCACAGGAACCGCTAACAGTAATGACAGTGTTACTGATAGCGTTCAGTTTGCTGTTTTGTGCGTGTTGTTTTTTAGAACAGGATTGAATGTTATGTATAGTTATGAATCTAGACATGATGTCAGACGTGTCATGAGTCAACTTGCCGTGTCACTCATGCAGGGGTCCGATGATGTCATACTGCAGTGATGTCATTAGACAGCTTTATGTGTGCGAAAGAGCAGAGCTCCGCTAAATGAGACGAACAGCTCTCAGCACGACTCGGCCGAGAGCTCAATGAGGCCATATATTTATTTAAAGACATTACATTACAGGTTTTTAGGGGTTCTGTGCTTTATTAGGTTTACATTGAACTTAGAGGCCTCGTTTTTAGAGCCCTGCAGCAAAAACACTCACTGACCCACGCGAACAGAGCCCAGTTTCTCTGTACGGTCCTGACCTGAGGTGATGTTTTATCACGTGCAGGGTTTAACTATAAGGATATGTTGACAGAACTGTCACTTGCTCTATCTGTCAAACTTAGAGTGTGTGTGTGTGTGTGTGTGTGTTCGTCTACATGCCTTTCAAACTTGGTTTTCTGTAATAATGTATATTGAATGTTGTTCTTGAGGTTTCAGCTTATTTTCATATTTGAAGCCAAGGTAACCTTGCTGGCTAAATCAGGTATGCTGAAAATTATAAACAAATTTCTGCATGCTATCGTTTTCCAGCAAAATTTTAGTTTATGATTTCAGAAGTTTCATGGAGCTATATAATGTAACCAACACAAAGCTATTAGGTGTTTTGTTGGTTTTTTGTAATGAAAGCAGTAACATTTAAAGAAAATGTGTATGTAGCTTATATAGATTAAATAAGTAAATTAAGTGTATATAAATGAAAAAGTTAAAATATAAGAAACATTTCAAGAAAATGTGCATCAAATTTGGTATATTTATATATAAATTATATATAAAAAATTGTGTACAGTATGTGCAGTTTTAAATGTACATTTTGATATATATATATATATATATGTGTATGTATGTATATATGTATGTGACGTGTATGGGACATGTGTATGTAAACTTTTGAACGGGGTTATTTTTTATAAATTCTGATATTTTTGTTTTTTGTCTTGTGGACTATATGTAAACTAGCCTGGATGCCAGCCGAATTTAGCCCCGCCCACAACATTTTTAGGTCAGGAAGTTCGGTCTGGACTTGATGTGGAGCATGCCTGAACAAAAGCTGTTCGGACCATTCAAATTGTCAGGGCGGGCTTTATACGATGATGGACAGATGATCAACAGTAACGTAATCATTCACGTCACCAACGAGCGCTCGTCACCAACAAAGATGACTGCCGCTGGAGAATTGAGATTTCACAGTTACAAATAAGTCAGATAGAATAAATGCATATTTGGCGTGCTCTCCGAGGAGAGGGCTCCGGGCTCGGTATTCGGCCCGAACCCAAAGTACTCCCCCCGTATTCCTGGCTGTGGAAGAACAGGCCAAGAGTGAGTGGAGGGATGCTGAAAACCGTCAAGGAATGTTAGGTGAGTTGACAGAGTGAGTGAATAAATATATGAAGAGTTCAGATGCAAAAACCTCTAAGTGCCATCTGAATTTTTCTTCTAGAATGATTATTTTTATCAAGCTTGTATATTTAAGTTCAATAATTTCACTTAAATGGTGATGCAAATTACCTATTAATTGTCATTAAAGTGAAATTACTTAACTTAAATATACAAGCTGCTTTATAAAAATGATCATTCTAGAAGAAAATTTCAGATGGCACTCAGAGGCTTTTGCATCTGAACTCTTCATATGTTTCCTCTCATGCTGATAGGGTAGACATGGTAATTGTTTGATGACAAGTTGATTGGATTGATTATTTGAACGTGCTCCTCCCGAACTTTGTTTATGAAACATCATGTGTAGATTCGCGTCTGTTATAGAAGATATCGACAGCGCATTCATTTGAAAAGTGGAACAGAGAACCGCGATCAAGGCATTTGTCGATCGGAAAGATGAATGAAGAACATACGTCTCTTACTCCGTTGCTCTGATTGGTTGTAGGTCTATCCAATTGAGTGCAGAGGCATTTTCTTTCCTGGTTCGGTTGAAACACACCCCTTAATCACAGCCCAATGGAACAGTATCAGACTCATATTCTGACTAGAATCTGAGTATGACGATGTCAGGCTATATATAAACACCATTTATGTAAAATATTTTCAGGACAGCTGTAAAAAAAAAAAAAAAAAGCATGAATTCTGTATGATCTCACTTATTTTGTTATTTTGTAATCAACATTTTGCAGATTCTGCTTTGCACCAAGACTATATACAGTATAAAAGGAAAATTTCACTCAATATTTGTGTGTGTGCGTGTCTGTGTGTGTGTACTGTATAGTTTTGTACTTAATGTTGTTAGCTTAACTACATAGGGTCAAACTACTATTGCAGTCGATCGTGAATGTTAGAAGAGTCTCTCATGCATTTTATGTGTCGCATACTGTTAATGAAGTATTCCCTACAGCGTTTCTGATCAGTCTCTCGTGAGGTTAAATTTCTACTAAAGATAGAAGCGAGTGAGTGGAGAATAAGTGGCCAGTTGTATGTTCTGGATTGTGTTGTCTTGCAGTTGGTCTTGAGTTTAATAAAGCAAGTTCAGGTTAATGTTCACTGATGTAAGGTACTGTAGGTCAGTAGGGGGTTTGTTCATTAGTTTTAAGCTCTTGCGGTTTGGTTTGGGCCGAGTGGGGTCTTGAAAACAGCGCTGATGGAATTTAATGAACTTTAAAACCGAGACGAGACAAAGCTTGATCTCAGGAATCCCACATTCGTCATGGGGAGGGAATGTACATCACGTACAAATGTTTGACATATTCAGATGACAGAACGGTAAATAATTTAACATAAGAAACCTGATATTATCTGAAAAAGCTTCATCCTGAGGTGTTTCTTTCAAGCTTCATTTCTTTGATGTCGTCTCTACCTCTTCTCGTTTTCTCTCTCTCACTCGATCATTGTCATCCCTTTAATCAGTAAAGAATAGGTAAACTCAACCCTTCTCTCTCATGCACGAAAAAGCTATTCAGTAACAAAGCCCCAGATGGATTCTGGGAAGGCAACAGCCTGTTTTGGCCCGATATCAGTGAGTAAATGATGTCATTAATCATGGCAGTGCAATAAAAAACTTTGATTATTACTTTCTGAATTCTATTCATAAACAGGATGTTGGGAGCGTGGCTCCGACTCTGTTCCAAAACCTAGTGAGCTACCTTGCTGTCTACTTCCCTTCATTTCTTAGGCAGCATCGTGTGTGACAAGGAACCTCATAAATGACTGGTCTTGAATGCTCAACATGGGTGACATCATAGAAATAAAGCTTCTGACGTGAAAATGAATTGATTGCAATGGAGTTTGGTGTTACAGGGATGTGATTTTTCTGTATTTCTACAGGTTTTTTGACTTTTCACACAATTTTGTGAATTGCGTAAATTCGAAAGAAACGCACCAACCATTTTATCAAATTTGTTATGAGAATCATTAATAACTCTGTTGTCAACAAAAAAAGCTTTAAGGTCTCCTAGTAGTTTTCAGACAAAATAAAAATCCAAAAATAGACATCCATAAATATTAGTGAGTTGTTGTTGTTGTTGTTATTATTATTTTATTTTACAGTACAATAATATTATTGGAATTTATTTAAATAAATAAATAAATAAACAAGAATATTATTAAATAATAATTTTATTTTACAGTATGTTTTTTTGCAATGGTAATATTTCTTTATTGATTAGATTTTTATTATTTAAATAAATATTATTTTGTATAATACAAAATATGATTATTGTTGTTGTTTTTATTATATTATTATTAAATACTAATTTTTATTTTACAGTATTATGTTTTTATTGCAATTGTAATATTTATTGATTTAATTTTTATAATTTAAATATAAATATTATTTTGTATAATGATAAAAAATATAATAATTGTTGTTTTTGTTATGTTGTTGTTGTTGTTGCCAGTGTTAGCATATTGCACAGAACACAAATATTGTGTGAAATTGTGTTAATTCATTTGATCAACATTTCTACCTTTTAAAGAAGCTTTCACGTGGTGTATGCCTTAAAATGCTCCCTCTGTAGGCAGCTCAATAGAGTTTGTAACAGAGCCTCTGTGTGTGTGTGTATGTGTACAAGAAAAATAACTATGTCTGTAAATCAGATGTGTTATTAGCCGTTACTGATGACAGTTGTGTGGAAATGACTTTCTTCGGGTCAGCTGGAACGCTTTCTGAGCTTCCTAGCGTCTCCGGTTTGGCACTTTTCACCGTTGACCTTCTCCCAGCTGTTCAGATCTGTCATCAGAAGCTTTTGTTTGGACACTCTCAGCGTGAATGACGGCCCTTTGGTCCGGCTCCATAGGATATTGTGGTTTTTAGGGGGCTTCTGTGTGTTTGTCTTTTTCCTCATAGGTGCTAGGGCCACTTTTGATGCTTTTTTTCCACTAAGCTCTGTCTTCTTCTCTCAATCTCTGGCTTATCTGTTCCTTCTCGCTATATTCCTTTTGTTTTTGAAGTGTCTGTTGGCATATCTCTTTGAACAGGTTTGAGATATTAAAGAAGATAGAGCGCTATGATGGAACGCTAGATTTATCTGAACTGACCGGGGGTGTTTACATGCTTGCCTCCTTCCTTCTCTCATTCCTGCTGCTACTTTGATCAAAAGTTACTCATTTGCAAGGCTGTTTTCATACTCTAGGAAGAGTGGACAATGAAACAGCCACTTTCAGCACTCTCATGATTGGATGAGACTTGTTCAAAGTCCTAAAATGTATTTTGTTGTTATTAAATTTAATCATTTAAATGACTAAAAGTCCTTATTTATTCCATTGATATTGCTGCATAAAAATTCTCAGGGAATCCATGACCTAATAAAGTATAGCCTATACTATACGTTGAATCAGGGCCGGATTAAGAATTCAGAGGCCCCCCCCCCCCCTTAGGCAGGCCAAATGTAGTTTGTCCAAGGACATTTTAATTTGGCATTAACAGTTTTACTGACTTAAGGAACTTTGTTGTACTATGCTGGAGTAAAGTTCATAAATGATCGTTCTTTCCCATAGGATTTTGTAAAACTATGTTGGGTGGACCTCTGTCTCTCTAGGGGGGTTCTGGGGCATGCTCCCCCACAAGAACATTTTGTACATTTTAAGGTTAAATGCATCAATCTGGTGCACATTGAGAGCTCAACATTAAGAGCTCTAACTGGCTGCAACCCATGAACTGTGCACATTGAACAAAGAAAAAGCATTGACTTGTACCCGGACATTAAAGAGGGCTCAGATATCTTTTTAGTTATGATATAGTCTCAGTCTACATTACATTATCATTGGTGTTTTAGGATGCCAAACAATTATTATAATAATATAATAATGATTTATATAATTATTCCTATGACGAATATTTCAAAAGTAGATTTTAAATTACACTATAGTATAGGAAAATTACAATATTTTAGTCCTAATTTCTTCACTTGCAAGAAATAAACCCTTGAGCTTTTATTTTGAAAAAAACACCAGATCACCATGCTGATCACGTGAGCAAATTGCGCACTTTTCTTTAAATCACGCAGCACAAACAGAATGTCTATATAGGCTACTTAATTAATGTATTGTGCTGTTTTATAAAGGCACAAAGCCATATCACGGTTTCGATTTTAGTTTGTTGGAAAAAATATAACGCTAGAGACCTTTATGCTAGGCTATAAATTTTACATCTCATATGTGTTGAGAAAAGGGAGAAGAGCAAGTTCGGCAAAAGGTGGATTCGAACTTGGGTCGAACGCTTCAAAAGCTACTTTCAAGCACCTCACGCCCTACGACCTATGCCACTGTAGATATTTAGTGGCGGGCATCTTTTTGCCAAAAAGACAGATATACGCTCCGTTATCGGAAATGTAAAAAAAGAAGGATTTTTTTTCTTCCACTTGCTTGGGCCCCATAATGCCCATTGGATAATCCGGCTCTGGGTGCCCCCCTATTGGCTGGTGCCCCAGGGCACTCGCCCAATCCCGTCTATGGATAATCCGGCCCTGCCTTGAATGCAATGTAAGTCGCTTTTTTCCCCGTTCAACGTAGTCTTGTGGCTGTCAGAGCAGAAACAAAAGCTGTTGCTCTCCGTAGGTTTTTGTTTTCTTCAGGCGCGTTCATATGTAAATTGTGTGAGCTTATTTCATCCATTAGATCGCGAGATCTGAAAAAGTACATACATTTGCCCACCCATAGACCCTCCCCTCGAAGAAATCAGGACAGAAGTGGTTGAAAGTGGACAAAAGTGATGGATTTAAACACCCGGTGTAAAACGGGAATGTGTCTCCCTCGTCTACTTGTGATCTGATCAACCAAAACTTATCTTAAAGGTGAACTAAGTAACTTTTTTACCTTAACCGAACAGCTTCGGAGTCATTGGAATAGGTATATGACTTTTTTCGGGTTGAATGGTGGTTGTCTCGCATCCCCCGAGCGCCTGTGAGTGGAAAAACCACCCTTGCAACTTTGGGCCGGCGGGCCGGCGGCCTCAGCGTCAGGAAGTATCGCGTGATATCAGGTCTCGCGATGTAACGAATTGCTTTACGGCACTGCACATGTATTCACACTTTCGTCATGGCTGAACCGGTAAAAAATAAGCAGAAAGCTAGGAAAGGTTTGTCGGAGGACCAAAGAAAGAGGAAACGGCAGACTGACCGAGCAAGGAGTCAGACATCTTCAGAGGTTATCTGTGCCTGTTCGATGGCATCTCACAACTTGCACTTTATTCCCCAATCGAACTCGTGTAACTGTTTGTCACCCGTTCTACCGTCCACAGCTTTACTTGATAAACAAAAGTAGGATAAGAATGAGCATCAAACTGAAATAACCCGCATACATGGGGTGTTCGAGGTGCACATACAATACAGACTGCCGACAGTTCAACAGGGCGCTCGCAGCTCTTAAAGGGGCCACACCTTATTTCCACTCATTACAGCTTCCATCCTACTGAACAGGTACCGGTATAGAGGGCGGAAGGGATCAGGCCGTGAGTGCAGAGACGGCTCTGCGCGAGTGGTATTTACGACAGTAACGTTAAATACAAGTACTCCACAGCGACTCTAGGGGTCGCTGTTTGACAAAAACGGAAAGCTGCATAGTGTACCTTTAAAACCAGGTGTAAACAGGGCCTAAAAGCCTGTCACACAGCCTGAGTACGCTGTAACTTCGTCCTCTTTCACGTCTTATTGCGCTAAAACTGTCAAATACACACAAGGTTTACTGAAACACTGTCGTTTTTATATTAATTGAATGTAAACAGTTCGAAAGTCTATCAGTAGTTTAGATCCGTGCTTTCGGTCTTAAAGTGACAGCAGCCTAATAAACCTGCTGCTCTCACTACTGTTAATCAAACAACAAAATACAAAGAGAAAATCACTTACTCTTGACTGATTAACTGTATAGCTATAATACGCTATATATATTTAATTCTTACAGTGAAGTATGTAATATTTTATTTTTACATTATTCAACTTATTATTTGAAGTTATTGTTAAATAGACCTATTGTTGATGCGAAAAAAGCACCGTTTATTTCACTTGTATCTTATATTGTATTTGTCTTATTATTTGCAATTTGCATCGTTGTTGTTGTTGTCATGGTTTTTATTATTTATTTTGTTGCCTTTTTAAGGCTAAATTTTTAAAATAGGAAAAATAATTGGGCTGTACTGCTTAATGACCTGCAAAATAGTCTTAAAAACCAACATGAAAAAGAATTGTTATAATAATGATAGTAATAGTGATCCTGCCTGGGAAAAAAAATTGTGAAATGGTATTTTTGCAATATCGCCTATACCCCTAGTTTTGGCCCACAATAGCTCATATGTCAGCTCATAAAATCAGCTAAAAGGCATGTAATGTTATTAGAAATATGTCTGTAATGCCACACTAGTTTTTATTGTGCATCTGCTTCCAGCTGTGCATGTTGATGATGTATTGTTAACACAGAGGGTAATTATTTCAGACAATGTTATGTGATTGCTTATTGTGGGTAATGAGTCCAGGTTGGAATTATGGGAGTTATGTATTTGCCTTATAATAATGTTTAGAGCTCAAAGCTGTTAAAATACGTGCACGTTAAGAATTGCATTCTGACAAATTTAAGTTAAAAAGTTTCATGCACATGCGTAGTCACTTTGGATAAAAGCATTAGCTAAATTACTAATTGATTACAATCTTTGGGCATAGGAAAATTTCAGGAAAGCCCAGGGTCTAATTTAACACTATAGCCAAGCACCAAATGTGAGTAAACTGACTGGTAATACAACATAATGCATGGTTTAAATTGCAATGGAAAAAGGACAAGCTAACTCTCTCTGATGTAAATGTCATGATGTGTGGGAAATCATGGTAACACTTTATTTCAATAGTCCACTTTAGACATTCTACTAGCTATAAGTAACTTTGCAACTGCATGTCAACTAACTGTCATTAGAGGATTAGTAGATTGTCTGTTTAATATTTGTTAACACTTTATTTTGTTGGTCCCCCAACAGACATTCTACTGACTATAAGTAACTTGGCAAATACAAGTCAACTTGTTCTCCTAACCCGAACCCTAACACCTAACCATAACCTACCAGTCTACTGACAGTCTACTACAGTCTACGAATACTCTTATGACAGTTAGTTGACATGTAGTTGAAAAGTTACTTATAGTTAGTAGAATATCTAAAGTGGACTATTGAAATAAAGTGTAACCGAAACAATTAGACCATTATCCCTGAGGAAGCTATATTATATAGACATTTTTCACACACACAAAAAACGTTTAAATGGTACTGTATATGTGAATGCGGCATGTAAGGTAGCTTGTGTGTGTATTTGTGGTTGTACATGTGGTATGCATGGATACTGCACAGTAATCTCAACAGGTATGTGAGTAAATTCTTAGCAGCTGGAGTTTTGTGATGGAAAAACCCACGCAAGCACTCAGATATCTGCGCGCAAAGGTGCTGACGAGCAATTTCAGATACATTTTTTTCACTTGGAAATCTTTTTGCAGCACTAAAACAGGAAAGTTTGTAGCCCACGGCAGTATGACAGAATTCCAGTTTCTGTGACAACCAGCGCTGCAGTGGTCATGCATGGACTATGAGCAAAAGCCAATGAACCTTAGCCTCTATCTCTCTCTGCCTCTCACTTCCTGTCACTCCTTTGTTCATATTTCTTCAGTGGATGCCTAATTTTGACTATTTTTATGACAGAAATGATGTATAATTAAAGGGATAGTCCATTTAAAATGGAAATTCCATCATCACTTATTCACCCACTTGTCATTTCAAATGCATATGACTGTTTGGAAACACACTGCTCCTCATACAGTATAAAGCTTTAAGTTGAAGATATGGCTTCAGAAGATTTACTTACACTTCTTTTTTGATGCTTTTTGGAGCTTTACAACTGGTCACTGTATGCTTTTGTTGTATGGAAAAGAGAACATTTGGTGAATTTGTCTTTCACAAAAGAAGGAAACGCATACAGGTTTGGAGTGACATGAGGTTGATGATGACAGAACTTTAATTTTTGGATGAATTATTCCTTTAAGGGCGATCTTCTTGCGTTCAAAGCCTCTGGCCATCTATTTTTAGTCATTTTAACCAGAATATTCTTTTATTGTTGAATTAATCATGTTCTGTGCCTTGTGGAAGGGTCTCATTTATTATCTGCTTTCCATTTGCTCATCATATTTAATGCATTACTCCACATTATCTTTCATTTCCCTTTTTAACATGCTTTTTTTGCTATCCTATCTATGGACTCCAAAACCACTGTCTCTTGGTCCACAGTTACTTTTGAAGTCAACATGAAATCAAAATGGACTATTTTGTTTACTTATTTGTTAACATTTTACAATAAGGTTAATTAGTTAACATTAGTTAACTACATTAGTTAAGGTGAACTAACAATAAACAACGCAATATTACAAGTTCATGTTAGTTAATGCATTAACTGATGTTATACTACAGGGATGTTGAATGCTTGAATCTGACTGGTTGACGAACGTTCTAAGGTGTGCAAACATTTTCAGGGAAACGCATGGCTAAAGTAGTTTCTTAATTCATGTCTTATTGTGGACAGTTTATTTAATTCATAAAATGATTATCATCTTAATCTTTTTTTCATAAAGCAAATAGGTATGACGTCAGAACCCGGAAGACTAATTCGCCTCTGGTTCCTTCGAGGTTTTCCTATGGGATTTTTCAATTTATGAGTAAAATAAAGCCTGTGGTAAACATAACTTGACGATACTTTGACATTTTGTTCTACAATGTACACACCCCAAGCTGTCCTAATTCCTTATTAAAAACGTACATATTATAAGTACGTTTATTGTAAGTAATGCCGCCTTTCTAAAACCTTGCAGCATTTTTATGCAGGTTAATGTAAGGTTACAGAAATAATACAAATGATATACATAAAGTCACCATTGGGATGTGTGGAGATGTTCTGGAGGATAAACTTGACCTTCAACCTCCATGTCCCGTTCAAAAAGCCTCCCCAAAAGAGTAGATCCCCACAATTCACTGCAAACATTCACATTCAGCTGGGATGAAACACCCACTTAAAAGAGAAATGGCTTGTGAATGTGTTTCATGTTGAGTTTAAATGAAACCGTGCTTTGTGTGAATGCATGCTTGTGGTGTGTGTAGTTGTCAGTGTTTCTCTTGACATCATGGTGCACCTTGTTTATAACTATTTGCTTTGATCAATTTCTCTCTCGCTCTCGTTTTTCATTCCAGTCAATCTTACAACGCATTCTTTAAAAGAAGTCTTTATAAGGTCTTGCTTTGTCCCATGCTGCGGTAACAGACAGATTTATTGTTGTTCTAGAGCAAAATCCACTGCGGTTCAGTAAGAGTATATGAATGCAACATTTTCTGCATGAAATATTGAGTCGTTTTCTCACATTTGTAGTGACGTTGTCCCTTTGAAACTGTACCTGAAGCACAGATAGTCCTTTCACTTTATCTACCATCAGAATGCTTTTGTTAGCCCAACAGCTTTGTGGTTTGAATATTCAAAGCGTCAGTCTGACCGCAACCATCTTGATATAAACACGAGCCGGTCGTGTTAGGTGTGGACTGGTCGTGCTGTTAGCTCAGATGACAGTGAGCCGTTTGTTCAGAGTATGCTCTTTATTCCTCTGACAAACTAAAGAAAATATAGGGG
This sequence comes from Squalius cephalus, assembly GCF_949319135.1. Taxonomy (NCBI): domain Eukaryota; kingdom Metazoa; phylum Chordata; class Actinopteri; order Cypriniformes; family Leuciscidae; genus Squalius; species Squalius cephalus. Next base: position 20,481,824 of record NC_137127.1, read on the forward strand.
AAACAATTGGTTTGATGCTTTTCTGTTTCTTTTACAACAAATCTCCTTTGCAAGTTCCATGGCAGAGTCAGTGTAACATTAAAGTTACTTCGAAACTGTAGCCCTTTATTTATTTATTTATTTGTTTGTTTGTTTATTTTTAATCATTTGTATATTCTTTTACCTATATTTATTTTAAATTAGTATTTTACATTATTATTTACAGTAATATTTTTTTCCTATGGTTATTTTATGTAATTTTTAAATTATTTAAATTCTCTATTAATTATATTTATATTTCATTTAAATTAGTATTAAATTACTATTTATTTGTTTATTTAATTATTTATTTTAGCAGTTTATCAGCTACAGATACAACTATAAAGACACCATTATTAATGGAATGCGATCGATTGTTTTGGCCAAAATGCTATCTCAATTTGCATTTCAATAGTTTTCAAGATGGGAGACTATGAGAGATGTTGCATGAATATAATTGATTAAAAATCTAATGAAATGTACCGGTATTGATAGAAAGGAATCAGTCTAGATAATTTATCCTTACACATGATATGGATTTTTGTGCTTATTAGAATATTGGGTCATTCCATGTCAACTCAACCTGAGGCTAAAAAATGTGATTTTGATAAAAAAAATTAAAATAAAATTACTGGTGAAAGAAATGCATAAATGAAGAAAAAATATATATATATATTAAATGTCATGAATGTATATTTACTGAGTATAATCCACTATTTTGTGGAGAGTGACAATTGACAATTCTCACCTGAGATTTGGAGCCAAATTCCAGGGGTGTAAAAATGACTTCAGAAAGATGGCAGCATTTTGTTTTTACTCAGAGACTGGTAGGTCTGTTAGTAAAATCGGTTTACTTTAACAGTCTGTGTTGCATTATGTGCCAACAGTGACCATTCAAAAATTGGGGAAAAGCACTTGTGTTTTTTACCCAAAGTTTGCCTGTCTGTAGCTTGAGAATAATTAAAGATCTCTTAATATCCTTTTAGATTCTGGTTCTTAACATACCTTCTTTTGGTATCTTCATTTTTAAGACCCACTATGGTTCATTTTTCAAGAGATATGGGGATTTCAATTTGGCTCTAAAAAATTTCAGTGGTCAAAATGTTGGTCACTTTACATACAGTTGATACTATATGGTTCAGTCTCATAGATATGGGGATCTCAGTGCGACTCCATGTCCAAACTGTTAAATTTGACCCATTTTGAATGGTCGAAAACCAAATGTGGGTAACTTTTCAAACAGCTTATACTCACTGTGTTCAAAGAAGAATGTCTGAGGAACAAATAATGCTGAAACTAGAAATGTGTCTTGTTTCTCTCTATCAAAACAATTGCATACAACATACCTCTCTTGTCTGTAACTCAAAAAGTATTAAAGATATATTAATATCATTTTTAGATTATTTTCATAGAATTCACTTCATAAACATATAAATACAATTTCATAAATACACCTTTGAGAGCAAGTTAATGTGCTTCAACCTCACCATTTCAGTGGACTTTTGGACTACTGAAAGTGGGTAAAATTCAACAATTTGGACATGGAGTTGCATTGGGATCCCCATATCTACAGGATTAAATAATATAGGGCCTTGAAAATTAAGATTTCAAAATAAAAGTTTAAGGACCAGAATCTAAAATCATATTGAGATCTTTGATACGTTTAGAGTTAAACACATGCCAACTTTGGACAAAGAATGTGATCTGAGCCATTTTAAATTTAAAGAGTGATTTTTGGCAGTGTTTTTAAACGGCAGGATTTATGGGGCCGGAGCTTTGGTGTGTTTGTAATTCGCCTGCTGATCCTTTAAAATCTCACAAGAAGATTTCATTGGGTTTGAATGGAAGAAAGACACTTTCCTACTCCATTCCGTTCTTGTTTTTGTTCTCTTTCACACCCTCATTTCATTTATCTCTCTCTTACTACCAAACCTCATCATTTCCCCTGTAAACTGGGTCATGGTGGTAAGATGTGAAATGAGCTCATATTGGCTTTCATAAACCCAGAATCTGCGCTTGGATTGTTGTGTGTAATGCACCTGTAGTGTCATTCAGAGCTGTTTCCAAACAGTTTAGGCTTCTTCATGCCATTACGCCACTTTTTTCATATTTAACTTGTGCGGTAACAAACCATCTATCTGTCTGTCTGTCTTTCGTTCTTTCCATCCGTCTATCTATCTGTGTCTACCTCCTAAACTTTTTTTATCAACTTTTGCTTTTAACATTTTATTTAGATGTTGTAGGATCCTACAGCATCCAAATAAGATGTTAAAACAAAAGTTGATAAAAAAAAAGTTTTAGGAAGGTTCATATAATCTCTCTGGACACATGAAACAAATGGGTGAAGTACTGCCATTAAAGTCAACAGGCTCTTATGTCAGGCTTCACTTCATGTAATTCCTTCTTTTTTCTATATTAACTCGACCCATCTGGGCTGGAGTGAGCGGATCAAAACTCTGATTAAAGCATGAAATAAACGTTGAACTTAATGGGGAATACAATGACAGACGTGACCAAATAGGGACAAATACAACTACAATCACTGTTAAAGTAAGCCTTAACAATTCTCCATTCACTTAAACATTTTTTTCTACATAAGAAAGAAACACACAGAGGTTTGGATGATGACAGGATGTTTATTTCAGAGTGAAATACTCATTGCATAATCTACACAATACTAAACTTGGCTCCCAGCTTCAATGTTACTAATAAAATGTTGAACTGGCATTAAAACCAGAGCCTGACTATGAAGACAAACTACACCAAACATTCAAATCATCCTCTTTTATTTCCAAAATGTCTGATTCAAGGCAAAGCCAGAGAGATATTCATCTGTATAATAGTCGGGCAAAGAAGTCGCTGCTCTATTAAGTTAAACTCTGAGCCGGAAATTCCTCCTCTCTCTCTCTCGCTCTCTCGCTCTCCTCCAGCTCTCCTCCTCCACCTCCTTATGAGAAACACGGCTCTATTTTTGGGACCTGGATGCATATCGGGTAATATGGAGGGAATGTGGTCTTGTTGTTTTTCCTCTGCATTCTTTTCTTCATCACTAAGTACACAGGAAACCAAACGTGCTGTTCTCATAAACACGCTCAATCGTACACACTGTCTCTCTTCGTTTTTTTTTTCTGTAACACTTAACAACAAGATGGAAAACTTAGTCAAGACAAACTCTATGTTGGCTTAAGAAAGCCTGACCAGAAAGACTGAATTAGTTTTGATAGATAGATGGATGAAACGACAGGCAGACAGATGGATGGATGGATGGATGGATGGATGGATGGATGGATGGATGGATGGATGGATGGATGGATGGAATGACAGACAGACGGATAAATGGATGGATGGATGGATGGATGGATGGATGGATGGATGGATGGATGGATGGATGGATGGATGGATGGATTGATTGATGGATGGAATGACAGACAGACAAATGGATGGATGGATGGATGGATTGATGGATGGAATGACAGACAGACAAATGGATGGATGGATGGATGGATGGATGGATGGATGGATGGAATGACAGGCAGACAAATGGATGAATGGATGGAATGACAGACAGACAAATGGATGGATGGATGGAATGACAGACAGATGGATGGATGGATGATGGAATGACGGGTGGATGGATGGATGGATGGATGGATGGAATGACAGGCAGATGAATGAATGGAATGACAGACAGATAAATGAATGGGTGGAATGACAGACAGACAAATGGATGAATAGAATGGCAGACAGACACACAAATAGATGGATGTTATGGAATGACAGAGAGACAGACGGATGGAATAATAGAGCGACCGACAGACAGACAGATAGATAGACGGATGGATGGAAAGAAAGACCGACAGACAGACAGACAGATAGATGGTTTGTTACCGCACAAGTTAAATATGAAAAAAGTGGCGTAATGGCATGAAGAAGCCTAAACTGCTTGGAAACAGCTCTGACTGACACTACAGGTGCATTACACACAACAATCCAAGCGCAGATTCTGGGTTTATGAAAGCCAATATGAGCTCATTTCACATCTTACCACCAGCATGACCCAGTTTACGGGGGAAATGATGAGTAATGATTCAGGTTTGGTAGTAAGAGAGAGATGAACGAAATGAGAAAAGATAACTTCAGTGTCATGTATTGCGACTGATTCTGTTTTTTTGTACTGTAAATGATCATACCATGGTACTTTTATATAAACTACCAAAGATTTTTGATGCTTTTGAAATATTATCATGCTTTGCTTATGCTCTCAAAGTCTGCATCTATTTGATCAAAACTACAGTAAAAATAGTAACAATGTGAAATATTATTACAATTTAAAATAACTGTCGTCTATTTGAATATATTTTGAAATGTAATTTATTCCTGTGATGGCAAATCTGAATAAAAGTATTAAAATATATATATATAAAATATATATATTATTATTATTATTATTATTTTTTTTTATTTTTTTTTTTTAAATCTTACTGACCCCAAACTTAATTCATATACTAGTATTTATTTTTCAAAGATACCATGGGATTTTATTAAAAAAGCATGGTTTTACAATGATAAGAGAACATTTACCATGGATTTTTAGACTTGTAGCATGGCAGTACCATGGTATTCGGAAGTGTTATGTAAATACCATGTTACATGATCGAATGCAGTACCATAATATGACCATCTGAGACCATCACTATAACATGGTACCATTAAGTGATGATATCAGATGGAAATACTTTTTGAAAATACGATAGTACTAAATGATTACCATATTCATGGCATTAAGTACTTCAAATAATATCAGGATATTACGATGGTGCATGTCTAAAAACCATGATAGTCCCATGGTACCATGTTCAAAATACTCTGGTACTTTGTGAGATTCTATATAATATTTCTATGGACTCTTTATCAGCTTCTGCTATGAAAGCATGAACACGTCATCCGTCCATGACCCAAAAATATCAAGTAGCATGAAGTTGTTTCCCATGATATCATATGGCTCATCTCTCTGATTCCTCAACACACATTTCCGCAGCAGCGTCTGACCTGCCACGCTGCTTTTCTCCCTCACAGACGCAAACAATAGCTCCTTTCAGTCGCGTGATACAGTAGGCCTAACGCTCACAGTTTCTCTGCCTGCGTCCAGATTCATGTTTACAAATGGAGCAACAGAGCTGGTCACTACTCACTGCAAACAGTTGCCATCCAGATGTTGTGAAAATGGAAGTGTGCTGGAATGATCTTTTATTGTGTTGATTTGCACTTGAGCGTTTTGCACTTGAGTTCACTGGCACCCCCTGCTGGCGGGATAGTCTGTTAATCTACGCTCTATAGCGTTTCATTGTCCGAATTACACTCTCTGTTTATTGACCATATGTTGTAGTGATTTCATCAACAAATTACTTTCAAAATTTTAGATCTACATGTTTTTTTTGTTTTTTTCATTTAATGATCTCACTTGCACAACAATACCCCCAATCAAATTTTTTTTTGTTTTTAGTGGTGTCACTATTGCCATTGTTTAAACTTATTATTATACTAAATACTCATCCGGTATCCATTTTATCATCGCTCAAATCTTGTCTTGTTATGCTGAGGTTTTCTTCAAAACATGTAAAAGTCTTGTCTATTCCTGCAGTCATCACTCATTTGTAATCTGCAGGTTATGTGTGATACATCTTCAAGTTGTGTCTCTTATCCACCATTTTCTCTGTGTGTGTGTGTGTGTTGATGGACGTTCTGAAAAACAGCAGGTGGGCAGGCAAAGTGCAGTTAATAGCTGTTATGCTTGAGTGTGTCTTCATTATGAGCGTGTTGAGTGTCATTGTGCACTCACCCACATTATACCCATCTCTCTCTCTTACACACACACACACACTTGCACATGCTTTTTACAGGGTCTCTCCATAGATGTAATGGTTTTTATACTGTACAAACTTTATCTTCTGTCCCCTTATACCCCTAAACCTACCCATCACAGAAAACTTTTGGCATTTGTTGAATTAAAAAAAAACACATTTTATTTACAAGGTTATTTTTACAAGCCATTTGGTTTACAAGGACACTGGAAGTATTTACGATGTAATTCCCATGTCATTATAAACATTTGTGTCCTCATAAACCATATATACAAGAACACACACACCACACACGTTGAGTTTTTATGTTTTATGGGGACTTTCCATAGACATAATGATTTTTATACTGTACAAACTGTATATTACCCCTACATAATTGTTTCCCCATAATGTAGTGCATACCTGAAACAAACACACACACACACACACACACACACACACACACAGTCAAGTTGTCCTTTGGTCTGCCCTCATCTGTCATCTGGTCATATATTATTTTCTTTCCCTTCAGTTGGCTGCATATTTTTCAATAAAATCCTATCAGAATTCTCTTTAGGAGTCTGTAATATTAACATTAAATTTTTTCTGCAAGTTTTTAGTTAGGTAGTTAGTTAGTTAGTTAGTTAGTTTTGCTAAACCCTTCTTAAGAGTCTGTAATTTTCTCATTAAAGAAGCTTTTAGTGTAATTTTATTATTTAATTTATTTTATTTTTCCAAAAAATCAGAACTCCCTTTAGGGATGTGTAATTTTCGCATTAAAGGTGTTGTAAGTTTTTATTATTAAGTTTTAAGTTTAGTAATTTATTTTATTTTGTATTACTAAGCATCAGCTGAACAAGTAAATTGCCAATTTAAAGGAGAACTCCGGTCAATTTTAACATTGAGCTCATTTTTTTGTAAATTTGGAGTGCTGTCAGTACAGAGAACAATGACAAAAATCGGTGTTGCCTACACAGTGTTATCCTCTTTTTAAAATTTGCACCCTGTTGACTTCAATGGGGCAAGTTTTAAACCTGCTTTTAGCCTCTTAACATCCTTGATGTGTCATTACAAGTGCCCAGCCATTGTGAGTGATTCCTTTAGAGTGAACACGGGTGAATCTGACTGCAGTAGATGTGAAAGATATGAATAAAAGTGATGTTAATTCAGCCAGCGCACATACCTGTATTTACATCCTGTTTTCGGTCAAAGTCCACAGTAATCGATTGTCGAGTTCACTCGCATAGGTTATCACACGCGTGAACTCGACAATCGACTACTGTGGACTTCGACCTGCAAATTTTAAAAAGAGGATAACACGGTGTAGGCAACACTGTTTTTTGTCGTTGTTCTCTGTATTGACAGCACTCCAAATTTACAAAAAAAGGAGCTCAATGTTAAAATTGACCGGAGTTCTCCTTTAAGAGATTGCCACATTAAAGGTACAATACGTAAAAATTTTGTATCAAAATATCCAAAAACCACTTGCACAGTGTTATATATTTCTTTCAGGTGTGTACTTCCATTATCCTAAATGTTTCCAAGAATTTGTAAATTCAGAGAAATTCACAATTTTAAACTGTTCACCTGTCGCCTGTCAATGGCGTAATATCCGCGTTATCCCTGGTTTCCTGGGCATAGTAACCATGGCAACAGATTTTTTATTTTATTTTTATTTTTTTATTTTTTTTTGGAGGGCAGGTTTTGAAGGGACAACGTGGTTGAAGTTCCAGCAGAATGATGGAATTTAGTGTCTAAAATAGAAAAGGTTAATGTCAAAAAGAGTTTGCACTTTTTAAGTGTATCTTGTGCTCATGTTCTGTATACTTGCCCTGTTTTGTCTTTTGAAAGTCTCGCTACTGTAAAGCTCCACACAGCAGAGGAAAAACCATCTGAGAGCACAGTTCTAGTGATTTATTTGAGTTTGTGTTTACTTTAACAGGTGAGAATGAGACTTAAATGCAGTCAGGGAATTTTATTGCTGTATTATCTTTGGTTTGAGGGCCCAAAATTTAGGTCACCGCTGGATGAGCTGATTACTAAAAGCATTTCTCTATTGTGTTTGAATTTATTGCCTGCTATTTATTGAAGATAATCTGTCCTTGCTGTCTTCTTTCATTAATACATTCATTTTCTTGTCCTCGGTGCATGTGGAAAAGCAATGAACGGCTTCCGAAAGGGTTTTATAAAGCGGCCTCATTCAGAGATGACTGCAGAAAATGTCATTTTTAGAATGTAAATCAATGGGTTAAATTGATGAATGCGATTAAAATAAATGAGGTGTTTGCGTTGAACAGATATCTGGGTCAGGGATTGTCAGCAGATTCAAAACACCTTACTGGTTTGATCATTGAGATCTGATCCCCCATTGCTGCCATGCAACCCTGTTAAAAAGATTTTACAGTAAGTGCATCATGTTTCAGAACAGTGGCAACTTGGTTTCCATGGAGATGCTTGTTTTATAAGACACTGATTAGAGTGTTGCTAAGACCTTCACTGCCAATCAAAATTTGAGGGTCAAGAAATTACCTTTATTTTGCAAGGATGCATCAAATTACATCTACGTTGTTACAAAATAAATTCTTATTTCAAATAAATGCTGCTCTTTCGAACTTTCTATTTATCACAGAATCTTAAAATATGTATCATGGTTTCCACAAAAATATTAAGCAGCGCAACTGTTTTCAACATTGATAATAATAAGAAATGTTTCTTGAGCAGCACATCAGTAGATTAGAATGATTTCTGAAGACGGGAGTAATCATGATAAAAATCAAATAAATGTATATACAGTTGCTAGAGTGTGTATATATGTATATATTATATATATATATATATATATATATAGAGAGAGAGAGAGAGAGAGAGAGAGAGAGAGAGAGAGAGAGAGAGATTAGAGGTTTATTCAAATCACTGTGTATGAGTATAGTGATGCTTGGATTTAACAAACACCACTAATAAATCTAAACAGCGCGATCACACACACATTCATCATTCTAGCTCTCTTGGCCTTATGAGGTTTGATGGCATTCATCCCAGCATTTATGTTTTAAGTTCTATTTTTATTCTAGCACTGAATGTTTCCAGCAGAATTACGGGCTGGATGTGGGTTCTCTCGTCCGATCTTCAATTGAGCAGTTGAACTGAAGAAAATGTTTTTCATCTGCCTTAAGGTCATTGGAAATGTGCAGGTTTCATGCTGAATTGCATTTTTCTGCCTTTTGATGTTTTGGTTTATAGTCAAAATCCTTTTTTCATTTCATTTTGTTTTATTCCCTCTTTCTGACTCATGTTTCACTCTCTCTCTTACATTTCTATAGTCCGGCTGCTATGCGTTTTTCTGAAGAACTTTTTTCCAGGTTGTGATCTGTCTGATTTAGCGTTCCCTGCCGACTCTGACCGCACCACATTGTTTCATTCTGGTGAGAGAGATAGAGAGATAGAGAGAGACAGATATTAGAGGAAGAACACATCTGTCATGCTGCTAGAGGTACCGTGAAAATCAGTGCAGTCATGAATTGTGCTCGAATGTCAGAGAGGTCAAGGAGTTCAGTACTAACCGGGAACTGCAGGAAATGTGCTCCACTGCAGTGCTTTTTTTAAGTCTATCATTTATCAGAAGTGTCATTTTAGTATTATTTTTATTATTATAATTAATTCACTAAAATGCTATGGTAATACCATGTTTTCAGGTTTGGTCTTAAAGGTCCCATTCCATGGATTATTTTTATTATTTTATAATGTTTCCAGGGGTGCCCTTATAATGTTAGTATGTTTTTTAGATCAAAAATTGTTATAATTTAGAAATAAAAGGCATATTTCCTAGCCTGATTTCATCACCTGATTTGAACACTCTGTTTGAAGGGGCGTGTCTGCTGTGAGACTTCAGTGTAAACGCCCTCTGCTGTGATTGGCTGACATGCTTGCATATGAAATATCTGGCATTACATGTGGAACTATCTGGAAAACTTTTACTATTACAGCTATTATACGTTTTTACTATTACAGCTATCTGGATTAACGAATCGTGAGAAGTTTTTAAAGTATTTAGATATATTCCCATCACATAAAAGGTTGCAGTGATGAGCACTGAGCAGATGACAGTCTGTTGATCGCGTGAAAGATCTTATCATTGCAACGCAGTTCCTGCACTCTCACTAATGATTTCACCAATGCAAACATGAGGTATATAAATACAGTAAGAGATTCGTTGTGCAGTGTAACAGCGTCATTGATTTCATAACGAGTTTTGGCAAGTGTCCAGATAAACTCGCGCTGTGTGATTGACAGCTTGGGCGATTGGAAAGGGATTGTTCTTTGATCGCTTTCTGTATATTAATCACAGTTTAAGTAAGATTATTTTCATCCTACTAAGAGAAACGAACGATGTGAAGAGTGATCGCTACTTCCATATTAAATCACTACTTACTGCTTGCTGGAATATAGTTGAAATTGTCCCTTCGTCAGTATGAAATGCTGAGAGAAGCCTGTTTGATATTATTCCAGGTTAGAAAAACAGTCCGTGGTGAAATGGACAGAGCAAACTAACAACTTCGAATTAAACTTTTGCGGTATCCGATTATAGATAAACATCAACCACGTCTGTTGACATTTCGCCATCAATACGCCTGTGTTCCTGTGGGCGGAGTTTACGGTTCTAGTGACATCATTAAAGCAGGATGTAGAGGGGTGTAGTCAAATCCAGCCGTTTTTTTGTAGTCAACTTCTGTTAAATAAAATATCTCGCTTGGCATTGAACTTTGAGCTTTATAATTTTACAGATATTATTTATACTCTAACAACAACATTACACACTAACTAAAGTTTGAAACATGGGATCACATAGAACGGGACCTTTAAAGGGATAGTTCATGCAAAATGAAAATTTTGTCGTCCCTTTATGACAACCAGAATCAGAAACCATCAACTTGTTCCTCAACAGATTGGCTATGTCCTATTGCAACACCAGCATTCAGCAGAGGATCAGACATGTTGTCTGTGAAGGGGCGTCTGGACCAGACACAAATATCTACAAGAAAACTAACAGATACGAACACGCAGATTAACCTTCTTGGAATAAAATGAAAGCAAGCATTCCAGTGCTATAAGACTTGTTGAATGCAAATTAGCAGATACTTCAGGCGATAGAGAAATGTGTTAGCGCCTTTTAGCGTTTGGGTGGATGACACATAACAGATTATCTTGTTTTTCATTGACAAGTCTCAGTTTCTTTATATTCCCCCGTCAGTAGTGCCACAGACTCTCAAGTCGAGGATCTTTCATATATAAGGATTCAAAACCAAGTAAGCCGCATGTCTGAACTGTATTGTTTGAGTATCTTAGATGCATTTAAATAATAAATGCTGTCTAGGTAGGCAGCTCAATAGCTTTTGAAACACATCCTGTGAAACACCACTACTGTGTTACCACTACACTTGTTCAGTGATTTAAATGGTAGTACAGAGGTACTGAATGAATTTTCTCTTTAAAAATGTATTTTCTCTTTAAAACTGCAGTGAACCAAAGACGCTGGTGTTTTTGATGTCACAAACTATCTTGTAACCAATCACGTCAACATGTGATCGTCAACGAGTGGATATCTGAGCTGGTGTGAGTGAGTGGAGACGGGGTTAATTTGCATATTCATAGAACCGCGTATACTAAATGAGGCAAGGGTTTAGAGTTGCATTCAAGCTATTCTAGGGCATGAAGAAAATATGTAATTTTGCCTCATAAAAGATTATATTACACAATGTAGATCTCTGTTGAGTTCAGTCAGCTACTGGTTTGTAACATCCCTGTAAATGTCCGTTGAAAGAAACGGCTTAGAGAGTTAATTCTTAGGTAATTGGTCAAGCATGGGCGTATGCGCACCACAAAAGCTTTGGCTCTTTCACAGTAAAGATGTGGAGGATGTAAGTGGAGCAGTTGTGTTTCTTTTCAGGTGATCGCTTTCGTTGTTCTGTCAAGGGTGATGAAAGCGGCTCTCTCCACGTCAATAATGCATCTGCGCACATGCACTTGCTGCTAATGGCTTCCACCGTCCCAAAAATGTGCTGAAAAACCTCTCAGCTTAAAAATAACCCTGCAGGGGATTTAAATGTGAAGAATGGAGGAAGAAAGAGAGAGAAAGTGAGAATCTGGTACTGATTAGAAAGAGAAATGATGTGTATATTTGGGAAATGTTTTTTAAAAGTTGTAGAAAGTAGGCCTATATCTTGTTCAGTTGTTGTTTGTTCAGTTGTTCATTAATATTCACTAAAATGCATTTAGTAATACTATGTTTTATGACATTTACTCTGGGATTACCATGTTTTCGGACATTTACTATGGTAATATCATGTTTTTTGGACATTTACCATGGCAATGCAATGTTTTTGAATATTATCCTTAGTAATACCATGTTTTTTGGACATTTACCCTGGTAATACAATGTTTTTTTGCACATCCACCATGGTAATACCATATTTTTTATATATACCATAGTAAAATGATACATTTGCATTATTGCTATTATATATTAACATTGAAATATATATAAATATCAATTATAATATTTTTGCTTTCTTTCTTATTGTCTATGAGTGTAATCATAGTGCTGTAAACTGTATGGAGAGTCTATCTGTCAGTAACTGAAGTTCCCACCTCCTTGTTGCCATGGAGACAAAGCCACACCTCTAAGTTCCCATCCTCACCAGGCTGAGCCAATCCAATTATCCATTGTGGGATCGGTCATGGATTGGTCAGGTCTGTGAGCGGTGCTCTGAGCTCGGCTGCTTGGTGCTGTTGGTGAGCTGCGTTCAGCTGGTGCCTGTCTGCTGCCTTTCATTACACACTGATCTCTTTCTGCAGTCTCTCTGTTTACTGTTTCTCTCTGTCATCGGCTCTACCTGCCTCAGAAGGCGAAACCAACAACACTGCGCAAAGTTTTAAATGGGGATGAAGCACATTCGCCCTCCAACTTTGGATTTTTACAGTTTTGGATTTAAACCTGAGTTGTTTTTTTGCAAAGTATTTCTTATGGAGGGGTTCTGACTCTCTAGCGCCTGTTGCTGCATTTCTCCTGGTGGAGGTGATCGAGCTGTCGGGTTGGGGGGCTTGGGGTGGGGGTGTCGATCGCAGTCACCTGCGGGGCGAGGGACTCGTGTCGCATGCTGCAGATGGTACGGACCCTCGCCCAGTTCACCATCGCCTTGGAGGAGATGCAGGAGGGTAGAGAGAGCCCCAGTGATGATGGAGGCGGAGGGGCGGGCGAAGAGGTGGACAGGTCCGTCGCTGTCGAGCCCAATGGAAACAGGGTTGGGGGAGGCGTGGGCGCCCCTCAGACCAATGCTGAGGTACGACCCTTACGGAAGAGACCACTGATCATTGTTGTAGTCTAAACCTGTTGTCGTGTTTGTTTGGGTTTGTTGTTTTCATTGTGAGAAAGCATCTACATTTGTGACACTTCATTGTCAAGGTCTTTTACTCCTTTACCCCCCTGTTTACTCATCTTTCCTTCTCTTATATTGCCTTTTTCATTTTTTGTTTCTCTTAAGACTGTCAGTAGATAGATAGATAGATAGATAGATAGATAGATAGATAGATAGATAGATAGATAGACAGACAGACAGACAGACAGACAGACAGACAGACAGACAGACAGACAGACATGTCGGGGATGGACGGATGGATGGACGGACAGGTCGGTGGATTGATGGATGGACGGATGGATGGATGGATGGATGGATGGATGGATGGATGGATGGATGGATGGATGGATGGATGGATGGATGGATGGACGGACAGGTCGGTGGATTGATGGATGGACGGATGGATGGACGGATGGATGGATGGATGGATGGATGGATGGATGGATGGACGGACAGGTCGGTGGATTGATGGATGGACGGATGGATGGATGGACGGACAGGTCGGTGGATTGGATGGATGGACGGATGGATGGACGGACGGATGGACAGGTCGGTGGATGGACAGGTCGGTGGATGGATTGATGGAAGGACAGACAGGTCGGTTGATGGATTGATGGATGGACAGACAGGTTGGATGGATGGATGGACAGACAGGCAGGTTGGATGGATGGATGGACAGACAGACAGGTTGGATGGATGGATGTACGGATGGATGGATGGATGGATGGATGGATGGATGGATGGATGGATGGACAGACAGACAGGTTGGATGGATGGATGTACGGATGGATGGATGTACGGATGGATGGATGGATGGATGGACAGACAGGTCGATGGATGGATGGATGGACGGACAGACAGGTCGATGCATGGATGGATGGATGGATGGATGGATAGATGAACAGACAGGTTTATGGGTGCATGGATAGAAAGATAGACAGACAGACAGACAGACAGACAGGTCGGTGGGTGGTGGGTAGATTTTCTTTCTTCCACTCTAGTTTTTTTTCAGTGTTTTGTCATCTGTAGGTTCATGTCTCTCTGTCTCTGTCTGTCTCTCTCACTCTATCTGTCTCTCTTCTGCAGCAGGTTATCCTCCTCTCACCCTTAATAGAATTAGAGCGACTAAAAAGGCTGGTTGAATCATGAGATTAGGCAGAGAGACCACCGTCTTCTTCTCCTCTGTACCTGCACACGTGTGTGTGTGTGTGTGTGTTAAACCCTCCTCCCTCCCTCACTCCATTGACATGACCGAGCTGAGAGGAGCGTCTTTGGATTATGTCCAGACACTGAGGGGATTTATCTGTCTGCAGTGACCCTGTGGGCGTCTGTCTTAAGACTGTCTTACACCTCGCGAATGGCACATAAACAGGTTCATCGCTGACTGGTGTGTCTACGAGATGATTGGTTCATTTTTTTGGTTCCACTGCAGCCAGTAACGTTTGTTTTTCCAGACTTGTGGCATTCTGCAATTACAAACTAACCTCATGTTCTTGTATATTAATGCTGTTTTTACTTTCCGTCTCCTCTTCTTTTCTTTATGCTCATTTTTGGCTTTGTTTTAGTCTGCTATGCTCTTTCTCAGTGTGTTTATTGCTTGTGAATGTTCTACTCCAGACAGAAATAGCCAACTGGCTGTGATCCCATGACCTGTTTTTGTAAAGGCCAGGCAGAGCTGGCATTGAGCGTGTGGTACCGACATGGATGGTGTGCTTGCCTGTGCAACTACTCTCTTCTATAGATGGTTATTAGTATGTTGCTAGATGGTTTCTATCTGCTTGCGAGGGTTTTCTTAATGGTCAAATGTCTGATATTTAGTCCCTCCTGAAATGTAAGTTTGGGATTTTTTTTTTCACCTTGTTATCTTTTGCCAGATGAAATGTAAAAGTCTGATTGCTTAGAAATGCAATGGCACCCAAGCCACACAATATGAGGGATCATTCGTGTCCGTTAGCAGAGACAGTGTGTGAATCATTGGGCTTTATTTCATGTATTGCTTGAGATTTGCCCCCATTTCTTTGAGATAAACAAAGACAGAATGGGCCCTATAGGCTACACCCAGCGCAATCGCAAGTGTTTTTGTTCGTTTTTGCAATGTGCGTACACTTTGTCCTGTAGATGGTCTACTTGTACGCTTTAACTTTGTGCACGAGCAAAACCGTTTCCTCTCTAGAGAAGCGTTCAGTTTTTCCGCTTGCGAATTCCGCCATGTAAATAGTGAATCCGCTATGGCGCGAGCGCAACTGGCATTTAAAGGGAATGGGGGATGAGACTCTGGTTGGTTTATTGCACATTACGCCCCAAAACACACCCATTACTTATTAAGAGAATAGGGACAACTCTTTTAGACCATGCGCCGGGTGCACCGACCATTTTTCCCGTTGTTAAACTAGCAAAAGTGGATTTGGATACGCCCTAAGTGCACATGCGCCGTGCGCTTTAGACCATGCGCTTACTGTAGGTCATTAAAATAGGGCCCTGTATCTGTCTTATGAGTACAGTTGCAATATTGTGAGATTTTCATTGTTTTGGTCTCTTGAAAATAGCCATGGGCTGAGGAAATGCATATCTTATTTCATTGCTTAGTTTAATTGTTTATTCATGTACAGTTAGAAGGGGTTTTTTTCTCTTTTGCTTGTTTTGAAAATTTGTTTTGATCAATATTGCAAATGGAAAGTGCTCAGACTACGTCAACCTAACACGCATGGCTTTTGCTGGAGTCATTGTCATAGTTGCATAACCTTATTGAAGAAGCTCTCCAGGACTCCAATTTTTTTTTATCTGAAAGCCAGTCAATGAAGACCTTTTGCTGGGGAAGAACTAGAGAAGAACCGGGGGAAGGATTGAGAGGAGAGAGGGAAGAGCTGGCTTTGTGAAAGTGTTGAAAGGCTGTGTGATTTCAGCTCTTGTGATCGCAGGGAATGACGACAGTAGAAATCATCTATGGTGTGGAGGGGGCTGAGAACTGATGTCTGGTGCTAGGCAACTAGCTTAGTGCATTTTCAAAGCAATGTTCTGTTTTCTCTCTGTCTCTCTCTCTCCTGCATTTCTGCCAGGGATGTGCAAGACTGCATATTTTTAATAAAATTGTTGGACAAGTTGGGGGATTTTCTGAATGACTAGTTGAGATGCGTGGGTCTCGAGATGTGTTTTTAAAACTTTTTTAAGACTTGTCTTGTTTTGCAGACTCAACTATATTGCTTGTCATTTGTTGGATGACTTGAAATGACTTCATTTAAAATTAAAAAATGTATTTAATAATATTGTTTTAATATATGTTAAATTATATATTATTATTATTATTATAGAATATATATATATATATATATATATATATATATATATAATAGTATATATATTTATATATATATATATATACTATTATAAATAGTATTTATATTTAATATTTATTTAAATTTATAAATTATTATATAACTAAAATACAATTTATTTCTACACAATACTTTATTTTTATCTTTACCTTTTTTATTTATGATGAATCATGAATTTATTAATTCATTTAAAAGAATCAGCACATGAGAAAAAAATCCCTTTTTCATGAATTGAACACATCCACTGTAAAAAAAAAAAAAAAAAAAAAATTGTTGGTTTAACTTAAAGGTCCCATATTGTCAAAACTGAAATTTTCTGGCTTTTTTCATATAACAGAGGTCTAGAGGCTTTGTAACTACCATATAAGTTTCAAAACAGTCAATCCACAGACAAATGCACACAGCCTGCATAAAGTAGCTGGGCCTTTTCACAAGCCGTTGTGACTTCCGTAAAAATGTGACATCAGAACTACTCAGTCACCGCCTTCAGTCACCACCCCGAACATTGCCCACTGCCCCTCCCTCCTTTTGCCCAACCCCAGACAACATCGCATCCCTCCATCGTTGGGTCCGACCTCAAATTCGCAAGCCGTAAATAAACTTCTAACACCTTTTATGTACATTATAGTTTGTAAACGGATATGCAACACTAAAGTGTTGCTAAGTTGATGCTGACGTTTTGTTTTGTTCAGTCTATGGCTGCCACAAGCTTTGATAGAATATCAGCTGGAAACAAGACAAAATATGTTGTTTGTTTTCCTAAGTTACAGACACTGGTGTATGGTGTATGTTGTTTTTATTGAGTTAAAGACGGTGAGTTTGATTTCACTAAGTCTCTGTGTCTTATGTTTTGCTAACAGAAACTAACGTTTAGTGTACTTGCATGGGTAACACAACTTCAAAAGTCTGAGTTTGTTTACAGACAGTTTAAATTAATGTTAACGTTAAATCTGCATGCAGCAACGCGGAAAGTAAAAAAAAACGCGCTTTTGTAAACTCGTTTGAGGAGGTGGTTGGTTGTCTCCTGTCGTTGCCGATTCGGGGTCTGAGTCCGCCTCTAACATATAAGGCCCGATAACATTTCCCTCAGCAATGTCCATCATTACAGGTGTTTTATTTACCTTACTTCTGAGCATCACCTAGCCACAGCAGGCTCCAGCGTACATGACCCTAGTTACCTGTGGTTGGCCTGGCCGTACGTCACTCAGAAGAGAGGCTCATGAATATTAATTAGACAGGCCAAAATCGACCTGTTCTTAGCAGAGCTCTTGAAAAAGGAGCTGTAAAAATATGAGATGGTTTTTAGTACTTATACCGCAAATATATATTCTTAAAGTTACAATACAGTGCTATGCATAAGTTTAGACAACCATGCTAAAGTTGACTAAAAAGAGGAATAAAAAATCATATTTTGCAAATTGAACTTAATGCCTTATTTGAAAAAATTAGGAAAAATCCAACCTTTAAGGACACCAATTTTCTTTGTGAATGAATAATGTATCGTAAATAAATAAATGTTCTTCCTTAAAAAACAGGGTGCATAAGTTTGGGCACCACTATGTTAAATTCCCATAGAGGCAGGCAGATTTTTATTTTTAAGTATTTTTTTTTTTTTTTTTTTAGGATACTATGCATCCTGATAAAGTTCCCTTGGCCTTTGGAATTAAAATAGCCCCACATCATCACATAGCATTCACCATACCTAGAGATTGGCATGGTTTAATTTCAGTTAGCCTAAAAGCTAGTTTGATTTGCATTGCTCTCTGCCTGCCTCTATGGGAATTTAACATAGTGGTGCCCAAACTTATGCACCCTGTTTTTTAAGGAAGAACATTTATTTATTTACGATACATTATTCATTCACAAAGAAAATTGGTGTCCTTAAAGGTTGGATTTTTCCTATTTTTTTCAAATAAGGCATTAAGTTCAATTTGCAAAATATGATTTTTTATTCCTCTTTTTAGTCAACTTTAGCATGGTTGTCTAAACTTATGCATAGCACTGTATGTACGATTTTTTTAATAAAATATTCAAAAATCACTTGCACAGTGTGATATATTTCCTGCAGTTGTGTACTTAAAATATCCCAAAAGTTCCCAAAGATTTTTAATTTCTGAGAAATTCCAATTTCAAATAATGGCTCGTCCCTGTCGCCCTGTCCCACTTGTCGCCTGTCAATGACGTAATAGCTGCGTTATCCCTGGTTTCCGCTCGTACTGCCATAGTAACCATGGCGACAGACGTGGACAACTGCATTACGTCTAGCGGCACACTCACGCTGTTGTTTCGTTCAAACATTATGGACCATGGCAAGCATACTTTGGGACAAAAGGAGAACTAAAACAAGGATCAATATCAGCGTGCCGTTTTCAAGATGCCGAGAGCTCCACATTCGCGACTAACTTGTAAATGTATAGGTGAGCAAATGTACATAAAACTAATCGATTTTATATAGCTCAACATGATGAAATCATAGAATATGATCAGTATGTTATTCTAATGTTGATATCTCTCTCACTAGCAATCGCGACCTGCTTCATACCACAGTCATGTTAAAAACATCAATGTATTCACTCATCCATAAAACATTATTAGATCCTTCAGCATGACGGCAAGTTCCATAATTCCGCTAATGCGTCATCAACATACATACGCCTTTGTTATTGTAAGAGGTTAGCGACCCCTAGCGGCTTTAAAGGTGGTATCAGCGATTTCAGGCCCAAACATAAATGTTCACATTCATCTAATATTTCCTAACGATCCGCTAGCTGCCTGCCCCATAAGCATGCCGTCAAAAAACCGCGTCTCTGTAGGCAGCCTAGGCTCTGAGATCTGCACACAAAAACAGTTGTTTTCACCCGTTTTAGCCAAACACTCAAAACCCAAACAAATAGTGTTCCAACCAATCACCGACAGGGGCGGATGTTGTGAGGTTTTCGCGTACAGCCGTCATAGGCAGCCGTGCACGAGCGCAAAACCTCACAACACCCGCCCCTGTCGATGATTGGTTGGAACACTATTTATTTTGGTTTTGAGTGATGTTGATACCAACTGTTTTTGTGTGCAGATCTCAGAGCCTAGGCTACCTAGAGAGACGCGGTTTTTTGACAGCATGCTTATGGGGCGGGCAGCTAGCGGATCGTTAGGAAATATTAGATGAATGTGATCATTTATGTTTGGGCCTGAAATCGCTGATACCACCTTTAAGGACATCAAAATCTAAAATAAAACTCCAGAGGGGTGTACAATATGGGATCTTTAAAGTAAGCTACCTGCTTGCCTTAATTTTAAGTTCATTGAAATGTGAGTTTATAACAATGAAGGAGATCGGTTTAATCAACAGAAACTCAAAATATTATGTTATCTGAACCACATTTTCTAAGTTGATTTGACAAAAGAAAAAAAGTTGTGCTAAATCATGAAAATATTTTTTTTACAGTGTGGTCACAGACTGCATGTTTATTTGTCAATTTTTTTGTATTCAGATGTTTAATCATTCATTCAGTTCAGTATTTTACTTGTGTAAAATATACTTTTTGGGTATAATATTTTAGGTATGCAATATATTTGATTTATGTCAATTACATTTTTTTTTCTGTGATACTTTCAGGGATTGCAAGAAAAACTACTATATGACAAGTTTTTAGCTTAGATTCAATTATATCATCATAAGTAGTCATAGAGCAGATGCTTTAACCCTATCCTAAAGGGCACAATGATTATACCTCATGTACCAATTAAAATCAGCAAGCTTTGATTACTAGCTATGCTTTAACTAGTACGCCACAGCACCTGTACCTGTAGCAAGCTGACCAGAACACCTACAGCACCTGCTTGAACTGCATCCAGCAGACAAATTCCCATGTAACGCTTGAACGTTCTCCGCCCTTCTTTCATGATTAGCCGTGCAGAATTTTCTCGTTGTGACTAGCGACCGGTAAGCGTTTTTGATCAGATCAAAGGGAGGTTGATTTGATTGGCGATGGGGGATCAAATTACAGATTGCACCTGCTCTACTCAAGATGCGGTAAAGTGTGTTCTTTTCTATCGAAGCCGCAACGGTTGGCAGAAATAGCATGTTTAACTACAGTGCACGTTATATCTCAGGCCTCAAGCAGAGCGAGCTTTAGAAGGAAATGAGATCTTCTCATAACTCAAACACACTCTGCTAATAAAAACCAATCAAACGCTACAGCCAGAACCTCAAACAGCCGTTTACCTCTGCACTATGATCTCATTACCTTGATGAGTGTAAATCAAAGTCACACATGGGTATTTAGATAAAAATGGATGGTTGTTTTCAGATCTGTAGAGCATTTTGGGGAGGTTTAAATTGGATACTATACTGAAGCAGTGGCCTAATGGTTAGAACATTTACTCCAGCACAGCCGTGGTGCTCATGTGGGCAAAACAGGTTTGAGTATCTCGCACTGCCTTGCTTTCATTCATGTAAAATGACTGTAAATACTCTGTCAAGTCTGACTGCTGTCCGTGAATAAATGATTTAAAAAAATGCCCCAAGTCAGTTCTGGTGTAGTTGATTAGTCACCATTCTACTTGGAACTAAAGTTTAAGGTTTTTTTTCGTGGTTTAGTTTACTTCCATAAACATTTTTGTTCTAGAGAGCGGTCACACAGTAAACAGGAAATTCTTATTTTGATTTGGATGTGTGTGTTTATCAATGTGTTCAAGTGGTTTAGTTTTAGTTTAGTTTAGTTTGTGTTTTATTTTTATTGTGAATCTGTCAGTAGCGGTTTTTGGCACGGGCGAACTGGGCAATCGCCCGGGGCGGCATTTTTGGGGGGGGGGCGGCGCCGCCGGCACAAGCAAAAAAAAAAAAAAAAAAAAAAAAACCTGCGCCGTGAAGCGGTTTTCTATTATCTATCATTTCACTGTGTGGGGAATTGGCAAATTTGCGCCACCTGCTGCAGGCGCCCCTGCTTGCTGAGAAGATGCCGTGCACAGAAGCTGTTTGTTTGAGAAGGGGAAAGGGGAGGGGGCGCGGAGGCGCGGGCGCGGATGACAGTTCACCTCTGGGTCTCTCCCAAATGGAACGGACAAGGGGGGGATCCATATAGTTATCTAAGTCAGTCACACCTCGACTTTCTTCCAAATAACGCACATTTCATTCATAATATTATAAATACAGGCCTCTATACTTCCTGCACATTTTTGTTTTTCTGAATGGTCTGAATGGCTAATAAAAATAGGTAATACAAAACGATTACTTGGTCACCACCACCAAGGTGAATTGGTTTAGTCTTGAAGGGGGTCTCGCCCAGGGTGTAATTCAATGTAGAACCGCCACTGGAATCTGTTAAGGGGTAATTATATAAAACAAATCACATTTTATTTGAAAATTAAACATTTTATCAAACTTTGATAATCGCCTTAATCTTTTAAACAGCTGAGAAGATGATGATCAAGCTACATGTTTTAAAAATCATGTTTATAATATATATATATATAAGCATTTGAGAGTAAAATTGGACAACTTCAGGGACTCATCTATTGCCAAAATTATGAAAAAAGAACAGTCCAGAAAATGAAATAGGCCTAGTGAAATAAAAAATGAAAATATTAAAATCATTGATGCGAGACTCAGAAAAAATGTAGTTTGTGTATAAAATGTCCGTCAAAACCAACACCTTGAACGATCTTCACTAACCCAGTGAAGTTTTACAATTTGATTGGTGTTTATTCTCTTTAGCATGCAGTCTGAAGTATTTCACTCAGTTCCCTGATTATTCAATTCAGTTTCAATTTCAGTGAGTGAAGAACAAAACTCTGTTGAGATTAGAAAACATGAACATTTTTTATAATGATTTGATGGTCTCTCAATGCGTAAAATGCATGGATAGTAGCAAAAAAAAATATGAATCCATAGTAAAGTTTCAGTGATGTGAGTGTGACCCTAATACAATTAAATAATCTTGAAATATGTTCATTGTTTTTGTGTTTTTTACTCCATCTCATGTTTATGCAGCACAACATGTCCCACACATGAGCTGCCATGAACATTTGCTTATTAGAGATTTTTTTTTTGTTTTGCCCCAGTGAGCTTCATGTTCTCCTGCTCTGCGCGACCTGGTCTTTCCAAGAAATGCATTTGGATGTTCCTGGATTCATAATGTGATTTTATTATAATAAAGCTGCCCTATAATGCATCAGGAGAACAGCTATGGGACGGGTGCACAAGGCACCTTTTGACATTATGTAAGCCAAATGGCAAGAATGTCCATGGGTTTTGTTGATGTTTAAATGAATTAGATTCTTGCAGTTAAAAACCGTGTGTCTGTTACTGTTGTGACCAATGTAATCACATTAAGATTATTTGAGGCATAAATAAAATGTTTAATGGTCTTTTTGTCTGTTCATGAGATTGTTGTACTACTGGCATGCATGTAGTTCTACTGAAAGAAGATTTCATAAGATTTCAAACTCTAATTTGCCAAAACTTTCACCAAAACTTCACTGCTTTTTGTTTTGTTTTGTGTTTTTCATTTTTAGTGTAGTTCTAGTTAGTTTTGATTTCCATCAAATGGTTTTATCTCATTTACATTTATGTACAACTTCAAAAAGTAAGTTACCTGATTTAGTTAATTGAAATAAAAAAAATTGAATCAACATAAACTCAAAATATTTTGTTATCTGAACCACATTTAATTATTAAGCTTACTTGACAAAATAAAATAAAATTTGTGATAAATAATGAAAAAAAAATATATATATATATATATATATATATATATATATTTGTTTACAGTGAATCACCAGTTTAATTTTGTAAGTTTAGTTTGTAAACAGTGGAGGATGGTACTTGCAAAGGCAAGTTCATGGGTTCGAATGTAAATGTTTTTATTCATATTTTAGTCTCATTTATACTATATGTTTAGCTTTTTTCATCTCAATATTAGTTTTAATAGAGTAACCTTTCCAAAATCATCTGTGCATTCCTGCGCATGTGACTGAATGTCACGCCGTGTCTTTCTCATCAGGGCATTTCAGAAATACTCTTTTGGGACGTCTTTAACGGCTGCCACACATGCTGTTGGAGCTGCTGGGCACATTTTTGGCCCCCTGATGAGACTCCAGAGAGCATTTTGGTCTAAATGCAGTTTAAATGCGTTTTTATTACCAATTTTTATTTAGGACCAAGTTCAGGCAAAGGCTCAATAATCTCTTAAAATACCTTGCAGCGTATACAGATCTTCCTGTCCATGTGCTCGCCCTGCGTGTGGCAGTTTGATTTGTCTTGAGGGGAAAGGTAACTAGATTCTGTGTCGGCCTGCTTGAGGAACTAAACAGCAGGTCAGCAGGTTTGTTTAGCGCAGTTTAGAGCCGGACGTGTCGACCAAGACAGCATGCTGGTTAGTGTCTGTCAAACCGGCTGCTCTATATGAGAGAAAAATGAACTGGATGGCATGAGCATAAATCTGAGATACAAGCATACATGCTTCTTTCTTTTATTCTTTCTTTCTGTAATACCTTGTAAACCATATAAATACCATTTTAAATGGTTTTAGTTTAGATTATTAATACTATTAATACAGTATTAAGACTGTGTGTTTTGTGGTGGTTGTTCACGAGCCCCTAGTTTGTCCTGAGTAGTTAAACTGTTCTTCCGAAAAATCCTCCAGATCCTTCACATTCTTCAGTTTTCCAGCATCTTCTGCAAGTTTGAACCATAGTGTGTCCACAGTAGTGACTGTATGATTTTGAGATCCATCTTTTCACACTAAATTCATTATTTTGTAAACATCTGTTATGTGAAACAGCTTATTCAGGAAAGTGCTAAATAAAAAATATCATGCCATTTTTATGAAAAAAAAACACCATTTATGACACCATTTATGACACCATTTTTTGCTGTCAAATCGATTCATCATGATTAACCGCATCTAACATAAGAGTTTGTGTTTTCATAATAAATGTGTGTGTATACAAGTATGTATATATAAATATGTGATTAAAGTTATATATATATATATTGTATGTGTCTGTGTATATATTATGTAAACACAAACTCTTATGTTAGATGTGATTAATCACAATTAATCCATTTGACAGCAAAAAAAAAAAAAAATACATTTAGCAGATTCTGCAAACTTTTGAGCTATATTCTCTCCTGTGCATATCTTTTGTCTCTTGCATGTTATTTCATTCAGAATGAACAAACACATTTTTGGGATTGATTTTGTAATGACCTTTTTGTGGGATGTTACTGACATTCTTTCAGAAATAAACTCTTCTGAACTTGTTAGAGTGCTTCTGTAAACAGTTGGAGTCTATGTTCCCAGGAACCAGTTTAAAACAAAGTTTGACTATTTGGAGGAATCCTAAAACATTCGTTCTCCTTCAGCCCGCTTCATGGTAGACGTGACTTTGTGCGGCATTCGCTGCACGACGTGACTTCCTTTTCCAATTACATCCATGTCACACTGCGTGTTTGAGCTAGGCATTTCAGAACAGATCTGTAACGCAGGCCTCCGGATGCTGGCTAACAAACTTAACCGTGTAAGAACAGCACACCCTGTCCATTATCAGTTTTTCTCTTTAAATGCCTCTCTCTCACTCAGATGTGTTTGTTGTGTAGTGTCGGTCAGGACTGATTCACAGTGGTTAGTGAAGGTTATCTTCTCAGAGATGGAAACATACACATATTTGGCTCAGTGGCTGACACAGACTAGTAAACAGGAAACTCTTGTTATTTTGAGCACTTCATTATAAATTGTTTCCTTTACACCACCAAAATACCATAATGCATTCTTGACTGCTTTGAAATCATAATGATTATTAGATGTTTATGTTCCTTAAGAGAATGTGAGTAAATACTGAGTAAAAGCACCATTACAGTGCTGTGAATGGTTGCCAGGGTGTTTCTAAGAGGTTGCTTAAGACTTAGTGTTCTGATAGTGTGTTTACCAGGTTGCTATGTGGTAACTAGGGTGTTCTGGATGGTTTCTAGGTAGTTTGTTCTACCCCAAGTGAAAATAGTTGATCTGATATTTTGTTCTCTTGGGTGATGTTCGCACTGTCAGTCCAAATCCGATTATTTGTGCATCTGACTGGAATCTCTAAATTAATCACTGTCCACACAGTGTAGGCCTATCACAACTGTTCAGATCTGATTTGTGTGTCCCGTGGCGCTCTTTTATTTTCTGGAATATCTGCATTTCTGTGGTTTCTGTGGAAATGACGTAGCATTGGTAGGTAGGCTATACGGCCTATTTACATGCCAATATATAGCCGCCACACTGGAACTACTACGTCTTCTGTTCTGTCGTCTCCGCCGATCTCAAAACAGGTCTCAGTTATATTGTCATTTTCTGCTCGTACGGCACTTTGCAACAACAGTGTTGTTTCTGCGATGACTTTCAGCATGTTTCCTAAAACAACGTCTGACATGTTTGCGTTTTACGTGGCGTGAGAAAGTGACATAAATCACGCAAAATCCGATTAGAGCTGTCAGACTGAAACAGATTTCCAGAAATGCTATTTAAACAGGATTTCAAACCACATATGTAAGTAGCTCAAAACAGATGCGTAAAATCTTATTTGATTATATTTGATTGATATTTGGAAATTATTATTATTATTATTTTTTACTTTCACACTTGCACCTGCTGTGATCGGATTCTCATCGGATATTCACAAAAAATCGGATTTTAGCTGACAGTCTGAACGTACGTAGCCTAAAGTAACAGCAGATCTCTCCTTATCAAGACACGTGATTTGAGGAATCTTTTGTGCAATGCAAAGTTTTTGATACTTTAAATGCTAGAGGTTTTAAAAAGTAACTTTGAAAAGTGGCAAACACCTCTAATAAATGTACTAATTGTAGTATTTTGGTCTAAACTGTGGTTACTATTGTTTTTAAGGGCGTTGAAGTTTTGTGTAGGCCTGTACTTGAGTCTCCAGGATTGTGTCTACATGTATTTGTCGTAGATATTTATTTATTTATCTTAATTTGTATTTATTTGCCTTTGTTTATAATTATTTGATTTAAAATGTATTTAAAAAATATTGTTTGTAATATGTAAATGTGTTTTATGTGACGTTATTGACATATTTCTCTCTACAGGATATGAGAAGACATGTGATGATGACTTTACTGGACACAGAACAATCTTACGTTGACGCTCTTCGCACACTCACACAGGTATGAAACACGCACACACATTCATGTAGCTGTCTAAATGAATAACATAGACTCCTATTAGTCTTATTAAACTAATAATAATGACTACAGGCTGGTTTTTTTTGGTTTTTTTTCGAATTAGGACATATTCAAAGGAAGGTTTATCATTTTAACTCACTACTGGGGACAGTTTTTGTGGAGAGTAAATGCACATACATAATCAACACATCAAACGTAATGGCCAAACCAAGTATGTTGCATAACATTTATCATAAAAATTAAAAAAGCACTGTATCATTAAGGGTTTGCTATTTGTGTTTATGCATCAACCTTTTAATATTATTCTTAATATCATAAATCATTTGCAGACCTTGAATAAATCAGAACAGAACAACCGAAACATGATGTTTCTGTAAGAACGAGAGCGGAAGCTGCATACTGAGTTTAATAAGCAAAAGAGAGAAACAAATCATCATCTTTTCTAATCTCTCCTGACTCATAACAACCTATTCCAGCAGCTGCATCCGTTGCCCTGGCAACAAGGTGAGCGAGCAGCGGGCAACGCACCTCCAAAATGGCCCCCATTACTGAGCAATTCTCACCGGCATTTATGCTCTCATTCTGTGTTAAAGGAAACGGTTTATCTTTGTGGGTAAATGATTGCGTTCCAGTCAACATCATTACGTGTAAACGCTGTGCAGCGGGTCAACCGTGGTTGGCTGAGCAAACATTGAGAGAGACGCACAAGCACAAGTTTATCACCTTAAAGTGTTGATGGGGTGGAGAGGTGCGTGATGGACGTATGACAGACGAGAGCGGGTTATCACGGCAACAGCGTGTCTCCGGGCACGTTTTAGGCCGTTTGAGGTGCTGGAAGAGCGTTGGCCAGATGTGCGCTAGTCAAAACATCTGACCTGAGACAAACACTCTGTGTTGGTATGTTTTTTTTTTTTGGAGACGTACTATCGTATTAACATGCTTTTTTGGCATTGGTAATACCAAGGTATTTTTGAAGTACGATGTGAATACCATAGTATATGATGTTACCATCTTATACATCACTGTACTATAGTAACACAACAGTCCTTTTTTGTATGTTTATGTAAGGGATATTTGGTTTGTTGGTAAGTAGGGTTTGGTAATTTTAGTGATTCCAATTCTGCTTATCGATTCCATTAAGGTAAAAGCATATTAAAGACAAGTAAACAGAAATAAAATAAGAACAAATAAACAAATTAGCAATAGCACAAAACAAATACAACTGAAGAAAGTTCAGGTACAGAAATTGTAATCAAATGTAAAATAACACTGCATAGTGTTCTTTTTATAAATAAAACTTTGATTATTCCTTATTAAAGTTACAAAAGTCAAGATCAGTGAGTGATTTTCTTTTTATTTTGTTCTTTAATGAACGTTAATTACACAGACTACAGCAGGTTTATTAGGCTGCTGTCGCTTTAAGGGCTCATGCAGGATCCAATATACTGTTACACATGCACACTGTTTATGTTCACTTAAGACAAAACCGACTGTGTTTACGAGAATATTTTGACATAGTTTTGTGTGTATTTGTGCGTTTAAGCACAAGACGCGTACTATAACTCACTTCAGTATCGCGCACTAAATGAGAGGCAGCTGTGTGCGCAAAGAAAGCAGCGTGCCGCACGAGTGCCGAATTGAGTTCTCTTTCGCGTTTTCTTGCTCTTGAAAATGGTTTGAAATCACATTAAAATGCGCACACAGGAATCGAAGGTTTAATTTTATGGTCCGATTCCTGACCTTAAGTGTCCGATTCCAAAATTGGAATTTTTGATCCCCAACCAAATTGGTACGTTTTTTAATTCAAATTAATAAATAAATGAGATACAAGTTTGGTTTTTAAAAAATCCTTGTTTTGTGAGAGTAAAGACAGAGGAGCAGAATGTTTATCTGCATTTGATGTGACACAGTTTACATCCCAAAGGGGGAGTCAGGCATTTCCTATAATCAAAGTCTGTCCCAGACCACCACATGCAAACACAAAAACATGCATTCATTCTGTCATTGTATATTCCTTTATCATTTTTGATGCATATTATTTTTTATTGAATATTCCTTTATATTTATTAATGCATATTCATTATTATTGCATTTTCCTTTATATTTATTCATGCATATTTATTGCATATTCCTTCATATGTATTCATGCATATTTATTGCATATTCCTTCATATTTATTTATGCATATTCATTATTTTTGCATATTCCTTTATATTTATTCATGCATATTCATTATAATTGCATATTCTTTTATATTTATTATTGCATATCCAGTTCATGGTCTAAGTATGTCAAACACACTCAAATGTTAACATTCGTTAACACAGTTTAGTGGTTTTAACTAGACAGCATTTTTAATTTTAGCGATTAATGCCGTAATGCACTGTGATGGAAATGTTGATTGCATTTTATTCAGTACTAAAAAGTAAAAATTGTTCCATGTAGATAAAACTGTTGATTTCCTCTATTTCTCTCTGTTGTTGCGGTCTCAGGGCTACATGAAGCCCCTCAAGCACCCGGAGAACTCCCCGCTCTGTGACCCATCCCTGGTAGACGAGATGTTTTACCAGATCCCTGAGATTCTAGAACATCATGAGCAGTTCCTGGAGCAGGTGCTGGACTGTGTCAACCAGTGGCATGACAAACAGACTATCGGACATGTGCTCATTCAGTCGGTGAGAACCTAATCACAGTTTTATTACTATTTGCACCGTATTGTATGTGAGGATAGGTCCTTATGTAGAGAATATGACCTCTGTGAATATTAAAGCATAAAAAGACTGATATTGAAATATGATGTCTGCATGTTCTCCAGAGTTTACCAGTTAAACGCCCAGTGAAATACATACTTTAAGTGCCTAGTAGAATTGTGCAGCCATGGATTTTTTTATTTATTTTTTTGGTTTATAACATTGTTTGCTTAAACGTCCCATGTAATTTTACAGCCATTTAGACCTGTCAAATGTAGTTTATTTTCTCTGGTTCAGAAATAGCTTATGAACAAATTGGTAAATTTGGCTATAATCAAGAGAAATTATAATAAATCACATTAACAGCATGTCTTATTTTGATGATTTCCTCATCTTCTGTGATTGGCCTCTCACATTAGCGTTACTAACACATAAGATTCAGTTAGCCAGTGATCCGCTCAGAGAGTGTGTGAACACTAGGCTGGAGCCACTCAGCCCCGGTCGTCTGCTCTCAGAAGGTACTGACAGAAGTGTTGACATCTAGCAGGTGTTTTTTTTCCATACTAAAGGGATGACGTGCAGGTTGTAGGCTTATTAGTTGACATGGTTGCCATATTGTCTCAACCCACCGGTCTTACTTAGGGTCTATGATGTCGTGATGCTGGTGCCGTTCTGTCTCTCAGACACATACACACGTGCACACACAATTTCTCCTGCTGCTAGGTCTTCGTCTCATCCTAAGTGCTGAAAGTTTTTTTCATGTTCTTTTGAAAGAAATTAATAATTTTATTCAGCAAGGATGCATTAAATTGATCAAATGTGACAGTAAAGACATTTATAAAATTACAAAAGATTTCTATTTCAAATAAATGATGTTCTTTTGAGGCCATAAAATCTTTTTGCAAGAGTTTTGAGAACTGAAATGTAGCCTAGAAGTTTTGTTTCAAAACGATGTGAAAATCATCCTGCCCACTCATTCACATAAAACAGTATATTGATTGATTGATTTAAAATTTGTAAGACATGTTTTGTGTTAGAAAGGTCATAATGTGAGGAGGCGTGAATGATCATGAATATTGATGTATTTCACACCTGGAAAGACAATGACCCTTTCCACTAATGGCCCTATCAGGTGAATGGGACTGTGAGGGAACTACATGAAAGAATGTGAGGAGATTAAAAGAATGGCTTTTTTTATTGTTTGAATGTTATTTACTATATATATATATATTAGGGCTGTGACATTAACGCGTTAATTTCGATTAATTAATCTGAGAAAAAATAACGCGTTAAAAAAAATAACGCAGATTAATCCATTCCATATTGACCTTTGAACCTGGAGCCGTTCTAGCCACCATTCGACTGTAAAATGAAGGAGGGAGACGAGAACGCGCTGGCGCTGCCTGGATCATTGATTGGAACATTTACTTATAAAAAAAACAGCCGGCATTTCAACGTTGATTCGCCGGTGAACGTAAGGGACCAAGGTCGAATCAATGTTGGATTATGTTTCCATTGTGCAAAACGAATCAACGTTGAAATCGTGACGTTGTTTCATTGTTGATTTCGTGACGTTGTTTCACCGTCTCTTCTTTCAATATGGGTGAATAAAGATTGTATGTCGACGTTGAACCAATGTTGAATTATGCTTCGGTTTTGCAAATTGAATCAACGTTGATATCGTGACGTTGTTTCACCGTCTTACCTTTCTTCATGGGATAATGAGTCATGACAATGCTGACTGAATTTGTGATTAACTGTACACTAAAATATTGTTAACTGTCAAATTACTTGCAGCAATGGCTTAAACACATTTAATAAAAATATAGATACATGCTCAAGATTGTAAAACAAGTTTTATTCTGAAAAAACAAAAGTCTAAAAATACTTTCTAAAACAGATGAAAAACATCTCAAACTTTAAATTGCAGCATTTTCGAAGTAATGTTAAAAACCTGTAAAGCAAGTGTAAATAATGTTTATGATTTAATGTTTAATATTAAATGTATAATTTAATCATGTTCAATAATTTAATAATGTTCAATTGTATTGTATTGATTATTTGCTAGGCACAATTATTTCAATGCTCACCCTTTGAACATTTGAACATTATTTCAATAACATGTTCAACACAATTATTTTTAATTGATTGACAGCCCTAATTTATATGCGATTAAAATGCGATTAATTTCGATTAATTAATTACAAAGCCTCTAATTAATTAGATTAATTGTTTTAATCGAGTCCCGGCCCTAATATATATATATATATATATATATATATATATATATATATATATATATATATATATATATATATATATATATATATATATTGACAAAAAAGCACATTATTGAGCACACTGATCTAAACACAGACACCTTTATGTCATTCCTGAAACAGTTCTTGTTCAACATACCTGGCATTTCCAATGTGTTTGCCATGCACTGATGAAAAAACAGTAGTCAGTGATGGAGCTTATTTTACCATGTTCGTTTAGAAAATCAGTCCAGTGAAGTTGAACAGCCTCTTGATGTTGGTGCAGCGCTCTCAGGAAGAAGAAAAAAAAAAAAAAAACGTTTGAAGAGACTTGTTTGAAAGTTTGAGTCTGCAGGACACATCAGTGGCATCTGGTCCCTGTAAAAAGAAACAAAACAGCTGTGAACATGCTGATAGGGCTGCACGATTTTGAAAAAAAAAATGTTTGGTCCGATTGTTCTGGTTAAAATTTCAATTTACGATTTAAAATTCACAAAAAAATTAAAAAGAACAACAGGTTTGTTGTGCCTACTTGCTATAATTCTGTCCCAAACATTTGGTGCTTCTAGATCAGTATGACTAATAATAATTATGATTATTGTTAGTAGTAGCACTAAATAAAAATATAAAAATAAGAATTATTGGGAACACTTACAATAAGGTTTCATTCGTTAACATTAGTTAATGTATTAACTAACATGAACTAACAATGAGTAAAACATTTATTACAGTATTTTTTAATCTTTGTTAATGTAAGTTAATAAAAATACAGTCGTTCATTGTTTTTTATGTTGATTTACAGTGCATTAACTAATGTTAGCAAATAAAACTTTTGATTTAAATAATGTAGTAGTAAATGCTGACATTCTCATTAATTAAGATGAATACATGTTGTAGATGTATTGTTCATTATTTATTAGTTCATGTTAACTAAAGTAAACTAATGTTAACTAATGAAACCTTATTATGTTACCGAATTATTATAATAACACTATTTTGTTATTAAAAAAAAAATATATATATATATATATATTTTTTTTTTTTTTTTTTTTAACAGTATTAAGAATAAATCTAAATACCATTTATATTTGCCTTGGTGAGCATAAGAGACTTCTTTCAAAAATATACAAAATCTTACCAACCCCAACTTTGGAACTGTAGTTTACTGTACTTTCCCACCACTTTTAGTGCATTGTGTAATTATGCTAATTGGGATGCAGCCTAACATTTGTTCAGAATAAGGTGAAGGTCTGTTCTCTCTGTAGGAATGCTAAGTGTCTCAGTGTGGGGCTTTAATCTGTCTGACCCTCTGCCCCGGTTTGGAGAAATACCGCCTCACGACTGCTAGGTACACGTTGTTTAGACATTCCTGTCAGATTCATGTTCGCACATCAAATGCAGGATTTATATGGCCTCTGACTAAATTAGTCGCAAACTGACAAACTCAGATAGTTTAGACACCACAATTCTGTTTTATGGGATTTTTAAGGCTTTGGGGCTGTACTGAACCCTGTGCATGTAAGTCTCAGGCCTGGTGTAGATGGTTGTCTCAGACAGGGCTTAGATAAATTAGGACATTTAAGTAGCTTTTATAAACATAAAAACATTACTGCTGTGCATCTTGAGACAAAACAATGGTACTGACCTATTTTAAAATATACCAGTGCATGTTGCTTTGAGTTAAATAAGCTCAAACATGCATTTTAGTCTGGGACTAGGCTTAAGCCTGGTCTGTCTCCTAAGCTCATGCCTTTAAACTCACGTTTTTTAAGGTTCTCATTCATTTTCTTCATAGGAACTTCTTCGATATCAAGCTTAAGATGCATCATAACTTTACAAATACAAAAGTCTATGGAAAAAAAGCTTAAAAAACAAATCAGAACTCCTTTGTAACCATAGCAACATGCTAAGAGTAACCCACAACAACCTAGCATTGTGACGGTAACTATTTGCGCTACAAGAAGGGGCCATTATCTTGTTTTATGAGTTTTATTAGATATCATACAACCCAAGTCCCATGCGAAAGTCAAGAACAAAAACAAAACATGATACTAAAGGTCATTCACCTTATTTGATAAACGAAAATATCAAATTATTTAATTACATTATTATATTCATGTGCACTTTAATGTTCAGTACAACTGCAAACCAGACTCAAGGAAACCTGAGCATCAGATGGCTGTACATAAAGTTTGAAATAGTTTTTATTTATTTAAAAAAAAAAAAATCAAAGTGTGAAAATGAAAGCCTCTATGGAACAGACATTGTGCAGATATGTCAGCATGTTCTACAGGGCTCGTAAAACAGGACCTCTGTTTCTGGTGGGTGTAAATTGTCCCCCTGTGGCTTTAGAGTTAAACATTACAGAACAGACTGAGTCACACGCTGCCAGTGAGCTGTCTTTCCTCACGACAAGCTAAGGAGATTTATTTGAGGACTGTCTATCCACACACACCATCCATCCACAAAGATAACTACTCAGAGTTGTTCTCACTATCAGATAGGAAGCCATTTTAGTAACAAACATATCAAAAAGCACTATACTGTTTTTTTGTATAAATATGGTAACATAACTCAGAATTCACTAAGGACAGTATTGCTCTGTGTCAAGCAATGATTAGCAGGCTAGGGGTGATGTTTTTAAAGGTGTACAGTTGTTGTACAGTGTTGATCAATAATGATTCCACTTTCTCCTCAGTTTTCCAAAGAGATCCTCGCCAATATTTATTCAGCATACATCGACAACTTCATGAACGCCAAAGACGCAGTGAGAATTGCAAAGGAAGCCAAGCCAGCTTTCCTAAAGTTTCTAGAGGTACATTACGGTTTTGTGTGTGTGTGTGTGTGTGTGTGTGTGTGTGTGTGTGTGTGTGTGTGTGTGTGTGTGTGTGTGTGTGTGTGTGTGTGTGTGTGTGTGTGTGTGTGTGTGTGTGAGTGTAAAAATAATTCTACACTACAATTATCCCCTCAAGAGGCTGTTTGGCAGCTCTTGGACATTATATGGCCATTTGGCACAGCTAAACTTTAAATATATGGATTTTGTCATTGTGCAAACTATGACCTGTTAAAACAGAGAAAGACAGGGTTCATTTTCTGTATTTGTGTTGGACTTTTAATGTCTTTAACTGGAGATGAGGGTAAACCAGTGTTATTTTAGTATTATTTCTATGCTATTCTATGCTATGCTAGCTTTTTATTTTTTTATATATATTTTTTCATTTCCATTTTTTTTATAAGTTTTATTTTGTATAATTTTAGTACTTAAAAATATTTATTTCAGTTAGTTGCCTTGAAAACATTTCTCATTTTTAAGTTTTGAAGTGTAAGTTTTTTTAAATCTAAATGATAAATTTATATTTATTTATGTTTTTTAATTAATAAAAAAACATTTTAAATAGTTTTAGTTAACAATAATACATTTAACTGGGTTAAAAAATTGACGTAAATTCCCTAGTTTTAAATGCATATTTATCTTTATCAGCTGAATCATAACATGTTTGAGGTGTTTTTGAACTCAGCTGTTCGAAGATTACTGCCCTCTAATGGTAACTCTGCAAACTGAACCTAAACGAAGTTATCTAGTAAAGCATGGTTGGATAAACTGTACACATGAAGTTGAAATCAAGATAAAGTATGGTAGTACTTCTAAACTTTTTGTTTGTGTTCTGTTATTCTATCTCTTTCCTCCTCAGCAAAGCATGCGTGAGAATAAGGAGAAACAAGCTCTGGGTGATCTGATGATAAAGCCAGTGCAGCGGATCCCACGATACGAGCTGCTAGTTAAGGTGACACTAACCATCCCCTTTTTATTTTTACCATTTTGTGTCTGTTAGTTTTTATTTCTAAGTGTTCTTTTCATGTATTGTTGCTTGTTTAGAACACATTAGGTTGGGCTGAACGATGAATTGAAATAAAATCGAAATTACGATGTGTCTAGTACATTATCGAATCGCAAAGGCTGCAATTGAATTAAACATATGCGTAGCACGTTTCAGGGCCTTGGTTTGCAGTAAATGCATCTTCTTACTTAAAAACTTTTATTTGGGAATACAACATGCACTATCCAATTCAGCAAATATGTTAATGAGATGCGTTTATAAACCTAAATTTGGCAGATTTCCACCAAAATAAAAGCTCAATGGTTTAAGAAATTAAGTTAAGAAATCAAGTTAAGAAATTAAATTAATATTTAATATTAAAGTTATTAAATACAATAATTATTGTTATTGTATAGTCAAATTGATAAATGACAATAAAAGGATTTGTTTTTAAGGCCAAATTGTGCAGCTTTTCAAACAAGCACCGCAAACAAAAAAAATTTGTTACATTTTTAATCACTATCACAATTTTAATCAAAAACTTTGCAGTTTGATTTTTCCCAAATCATTCAGCCCTAACATCAGGTATGTTTGTGTGTGCTTACAGCTTAGCTACGTCATATTTATTTACCCATCTTTACTGTTAATCTTAAAGGGATAGTTCGGCCAAAAATGATATTAAACCCATGATTTACTCACCCTCAAGCCGTTCGAGATGCATATGTCAATCATTTTTCAGACGAACACATTTTCAGTTATTTTAGAAAATGTCTTAGATCTTTCAGTGGTTATAATGTGAAGTTATGGGGTCCTCCTCCTTCAGGTCCCAAAATGTGCATGCATCCTTCACAAAAGTAATCCATCCGGCTCCAGGGGGATAAACGAAGGCCTTCTGAGGGTAATCCGTGCGGTTTTGTCGTAAAAATATACATATTTAAAACTTTATAAACGAAAATAACTGGCTTCCGGTAGCAGTAGCGTAGGAAGCGTCGTGACGTAGAACGAACGTGACAGCGCAGCCAGAGAGCAGAGCAAAACAAAACTCTACGTTCGTTCTACGTCACGACGCTTCCTACGCTACTGCTACCGGAAGCCAGTTATTTTCGTTTATAAAGTTTTAAATATGTATATTTTTACGACAAAACCGCACGGATTACCCTCAGAAGGCCTTCGTTTATCCCCCTGGAGCCGGATGGATTACTTTTGTGAAGGATGCATGCACATTTTGGGACTTGAAGGAGGTGGACCCCATAGCTTCACATTATAACCACTGAAAGATCTAAGACATTTTCTAAAATAACTGAAAATGTGTTCGTCTGAAAAATGATTGACATATGCATCTCGAACGGCTTGAGGGTGAGTAAATTTAATATCATTTTTGGCCAAACTATCCCTTTAAGGACAAAAATGCTAACATTCAATGCTATTTTACAGTCCTTTTCCGCATGTACATACTAGGTACTTATTATAGCAATTACAATAACTGGGTTATAACTAGGTACTATCCCTGAACTGACACCCAAACCAAACCATAACCCATGTCGTTACCTTATATTACCAGTGCTTTCTTGGGTAACTACACTGTAATTACACTGTAAGCACACGTACTGTAAAATAAAGTGTAACCGTTATCAATATCTAGGACTGAAACGTCATCCATGCATTTTATGTGTATTTTATTTTTTGTTACTTTTCCTGTTGTTTTGGTAGTTTAGGTTTTAAATGACACATTCTGTTTGTGGGCTTCAGGATCTTCTGAAACACACTCCTGAGGATCACCCGGACTACCTGTTTCTGCTGGAAGCCCAGAAGAACATCAAGCGACTGGCCGAGAGGATCAACAAGGGCAGACGGAGCGCGGAGGAGCTGGAGAAAGAGACGCGTGTCATGCAGGAGATCGAAGCGCACATTGAGGGCGTGGAGCATGTGAGAGACGTATAAATCAGCCTTACTTCTTATTCTTATTTTTATTTATGCATCTTTTTTAAATCCCTGTTATGTAAATGATCCCTATTTCATGCCCAGTGTGTATGAAATGCGCATGAAATAGGCTGTAAAAATAAACTTGCCTCCCCTTATCTAATCCACTAGTTAACTGTTGCTTGAACTAGTCGACCTTTATATTCTTTTTTACATTTTTGCTTGCAAACGCTATTTCACGTTGACTAAATATGTGCGATTGATTTCAGTAGTTTGACGGCTAGTTTGTATGAAAGCTTTTTTCGCCACAGAATACAAAAATAAATGATTGTGACCTTTTATTACACTTTAACTGTCACCGTCCCGTATACGGGACGCCTAAGTTTACTTCACTATATTACAGTTAAATCCTAATTTAATCATGACAAACTATATATCGTTAGAAAGGTCTAAGACTCCTTAATAGATATTCCAGCACTGTTTTTTGTTACAATTTATGCAGGAACAGTAATAGATGAATTTATGACAAGAGTGCACCTCAAAAAATCTACATCATAACAGGCGTTTCTGGCGTTTGTCACAAAAAGTCGACGCACACACTTTTAATAATTGAAACTTTGGTTTTCATGCTAAAAGTTCATAATAAAACATTTAATCTAGTATTTGTCAATAAAAAAAATTATAAAATAATATTATCCTCTAAAAAGTATAATATACATATTATCCTCTAAAATATAATATTATCTTTTTTATTGCCTTTTTTTATTACATCACATATTTTAGTAGTTATCATAAATTAGGTATCATTTGAAAGCTTACGATCTCAGAATTCATCCTGTGTAAACTGTTTTGAAATTGGACATTGTGTTACCATAGAAACTGTACTCTAAATTATTTTATCAGGCTCCTCCCCTTTTGGGCGTCGTCATGTTTCATAATTTATGATCAAAATATTTTCTAATCTTGACAAAACACATATTGTCAGAAAGGTCTGAGTCTCAAGGTTCCATATTTTGTGACAGAAGTGAGATTTGGACAGAAATTTATTAATTTGTTATGGTAGAATGCATACAGTTAAATTCAATGGAATTCAATGACACCCGGTGGCTATTTTTGGTAATACACCTAAACAAAATCTCATGGGAACTTCAATTTTTGTGATATCAACTTCAAATTTGGAACACAACTTGGTTAGATATATGGCTTTGATTTTATAGTAATTTTTTTGTAAAACATATTTTGTAAAATATATATTTTATATAAAAGAAAAATATTAAATAAATTATATTTGATTTAATGTAAATTTAAACTTCCATAACTTTTTCATACTTAAATTTTTTGAAGTGTCAAGAATAATCTGCATTTTTTCCCCTTTAAAACAAGACCAAACTTGGGTCTATACTCCAAAGCATTCTTGAATTACAACCATTTAAGCTTGAATAGTGCATTTTAATGTCCATTCTCAAAAAGGGGGGTGACAGCTAAGGGGTATACACTACCGGTCAAAAGTTTTGAATCGGTAAGATTTTTTATGTTTTTAAAAGAAGTTTCTTCTGCTCACCTTAGGCTGCATTTATTTGAAAAAACATTACAAAAAAACAGTCAAAAAAACAAAAACAGTAATATTCTTGAAATATTATGACATTTTAAAATAATTGTTTTCTATGTAAATATATTTTAAAATGTAATTTATTCCTGTGATCAAAGCTGAATTTTCAGCATCATTACTCCAGTCTTCAGTGTCACATGATAATTATAATAATTATTATTATTAATGTTGAAAACAGTTATGTAAAAAAAAATTGTCACGATTCTTTGATGAATAGAAAGTTCAAAGGAACAGCATTTTTTGTAACATTATACATGTCATTGCTGTCACTTTTGATCAATTTAATTCATGAATAAAAGTATTGATTTCTTTTATTTCTTTCCCCCAAAAATAAAATAAAAATTCTTACTGACCCCAAATCATCAAACCATCATATTAGAATGATTTCTGAAGGATCATGTGACACTGAAGACTGGAGTAATGATGCTGAAAATTCAGCTTTGATCACAGGAATAAATTACACTTTTCTATATATTCACATCATTCACATTTTTCACAATATTACAGTTTTTTTTTTAAATCAAATAAATGCAGCCTTGGGTGAGCAGAAGAGACTTCTTCTGAAAACATTAAAAATCATACCGATCCAAAACTTTTGACCGGTAGTGTATATCACAATTCTACGAAAAAAAAATCAGAATTACCAGGTTTATATATTACGATTCTCAGAATTGTGAAATATAAACTTGCAATTGCGAGAAAAATATCAATTGCGTTGTGAGCTGACTTTATTTATTTCTTAGAATTGCAACTTATCTCAATTGTGCGTTTATATCTCACAATTCTGAAAATTAAATTCATAATTGTGAGTTTATGTCTCAAAATTCTGGGACATAAAGTTAGAATTCCAAGATATAAACTCACAATTATAGAAAAAAGTCCGAATTGTGAGAGAAAAAGTCACAATTAGCTTCTTTTTATTATTATTCTGTAGCGGAAATAAGCTTCAAGAAGTATGTTTGCCCTTTGGTGGTACGTAATAATGTTTTTTTCCTGTCAGATCCTGAATCCGCAGAGGAAGTTCCTGAGACAAGAGATGGTGGTGGAATCGGTGAGCACAGATAAGCTCTCCATACAATAAATAAGATCATTTTTTACCAAAATTATGAGCTTTCTAAACTCCTGTGCTTCTCTTTACTGTAGAAAACGGTGGGCGGTAAGAAGGACCGATCTCTCTTTCTGTTCAGTGATCTGCTCATCTGCACCACGCTGAAGAGGAAGTCTGGATCTCTTCGCAGGAGCTCCATGAGTTTGTGAGTTCTGATGCTCATTTGCAGCTTTCTTTTAATAGTCCATAGATGTGAGGAGGTCCTGGGAAAACTGATGTTTGGTTTAGAAACCCCAGAGTCCCCTGAGCTCTTCTGCTCTGCAGTCCAAAACCAATGCAGTTTATCTCCGAATAACACTGCGCCCTAGTGGACGGTCAGGAAAACAGCACCGATATAGTCTGTACCATATCTCATTTAGCAGATGCTTTAAAGGGGACCTATTATGTTCATTTAGTTTTTTGGGTTTACAAGAATGGGTTTTCATGCTTGAATGTTCAAAAAACACATTATATTTCACATATTTGACATTGTTGCAGAACCCAGTCTGTCAGTAACACTGTTTAGTTCACTGTTTAGTTCATGTCTCTATGAACTCCTTCTGAAAAGCATAGTGTGCTCTAATTAGTCGACTGGACCAGTGTGTTGTGATTGGTCAACCACTTTGAGCGTGTTTGGGAAAGGTGACGTCCCTTACCATAACGGCGAGTTTCAACACACTACTAAAGCAACTCAACCAGGCATCGTCCCTTTTTTTGTGTGTTTGCGGGAATAATTTAAAGGTAGTTGCGAAGAAGCTAGCAGTAGCAAGTTAGCTTTGAAAACATAAGCCCTCCAAAGCCACTTCTCCTCCAAAACACATGACGCGCACAGCAGAATCAGCAAAGCGTCACGAGAGACTGTCTTACCTCATGTCTCAAAGAACATAACATTGTAATAATAATGGACGTAAATAATGAACGCTTAGGACTTTAAGTGTCTTGTAAATGTTTCAGTGGGGATCTTTCATGATTAACCCTTGTGGCATTTGAATCGCCAACCTTTCAGATGCAAGACTAGATCTTTAAATATCCTCGACTGATGATTATTATCTCTCTGCCACTCTTTCAGATATTCCGCTGCTAGTGTCATTGACACCTCGAGTAAATATAAGTTCCTGTGGAAACTGCCCATAGAAGATGTGGAGGTGGTTAAAGGTAGCGTTATTATCACACACAATCAGTATGACATGGTTTTTGCTCTTTTTTTTCTTTTTTTTACATGCTCTTAAAATGGAAATTCATTCATTCATACATTCATTATTTTGCCCCTTTTGTTAGGCTACTTTTTTTTCGATACTTAGTTTGACTTTATTTTATTGACTCAATGTCATTTTATCATCACAGGTTCTAATCAAGCCACTAACAGAGAAAATATCCAGAAAACCATCAGTCGTCTGGATGAAGATCTCAGCACGCTTGGACAAATAAGCAAGCTCTCAGAAACACTCAGTTTCCCCCATCAGGTCCGTCAAGCTTTAGTCTATAAAACACCTCATATTAATTTGTTGTTGTATTGCTGTTGCTATAAAGTGTTGGTCACTTGGTAGAAACTTGTCAAATTAGACTCATTAACATACTGTAGTGTTTTTACATGCAGTATGTGCCTCTTCTCTCCCACTCAGAAGAATGAGTGAAATATTCTGAACTGCTTTTCTCTGTCTGTGTCAGAGTTTGGATGATGTGATAAAGGATCTGATGGCGTCAGTGCACCGGGAGCTGGCAGAGAAACAGTCTCTGGCTTTCAGCATGACGTTACTACCCACTAAACTAGAGCTGACCACCGCTTCAGCCGAGACCACCTTCATCTTTGAGTTCAGCAGCCCTGATGCCCGCAGTAACTTTGAGCAGGCGTTTGAGGAGGCCAAGAAGAAGCTCGGTAAATAGTCTACCACCAGCAATTTACATCTAATTATTACTTTCCTAAAAAAAAGGAGGGGGATTATAATTTTCTGTTATGAACTTGGTGCAAACATTTAGCACAAGACAGACTAGTAAAAACGACAATATAAATATATATATAGAGAGAGATTGTACACACACACACACACACACACACACACACACATATATATTATATTATATTATAAACAGTATCCACTATATATATATATATATATATATATATATATATATATACACACACATATAAAACTGTTATTTTGGTATTTATATTATAGGATAATTTTTACGTTTTAGTTATTGTGATTTTGACATTTTTATTAGTTTATATATATATATATATATATATATATATATATATATATATATATATATATAATATTAGGGCTGTCAAAAGATTAATCGCGATTAATCGCATTCAAAATAAAAGTTTGTTTTTAATAATATATGTGTGTGTACTGTGTATAATTAAATTTGTATATATAAATACACACACATGCATGTATAGAAAAATGTGTTATTTATATATAAAAAAATATATATTTATATATATAATATAAACTATATAAATATATATACAGTATATGTATGCAAATATTTCTTAAATATATACATGCATGTGTGTGTATTTATATATACAAAATAATTATACACAGTACACACACATATATTATGTAAACACAAACTTTTATTTTGGATGCGATTAATCGCGATTAATCTTTTGACAGCCCTAATATATATATATATATATATATATATATATATATTTGTTTTTGCTTTACTTACTGAAATACACTCGTCTAGGTTAAAATACTAAAATTACTAATTTAGTCATTTAGATTAATTTCAGTTAATTGCCAAGGCAACATTTCACATTTTTTATGTTTTTTATGTATATCTAGTATTTGTATTTATATTTTATTTTATTTCAGCTTCATTTCAATTACCAGAAAACATTTTTAGTAGTTTAGTAATAGTTTGAGCTTTTACCAAGAGTAACACGGGCAGAAACCGAACAGCAGTTATTTTGATTCCCAAAAGGCACAAAAAAAAAACCTTGAACCTCCCAAAAATATATGCATTAACTATTGGTTGGGTTTTACATGAATGGATGTTTTATTTTTGGGGATTTTTATTTTTTGGGATATATATATATATATATATATATATATATATATATATGCAAAGCTCAATAAATAGTATGTATTCATGCAAAATCCTAAACATTCTGCATATATTATGTATAACCAGCACAAATTGTATATATTCAGTGAAAATACCAATAATTACTGCACTATATTCTTTACAAAGCCTGAGAAATACGACCTACAGTAGTGGCCAAAAGTGATGTCTGGGGTGATATTTTTATTTTATTTTATTTTTTTATGATCCTACAAGTTCAATTAAACAATCAAAATATGAGGAAAATATTTTATGTTTATTAAATATTTTAAATGTGAAGGAAAAACAAAACACTAAACTTAGTTAAAGGTATACTACTAATAGTAAAATTATAATACAAAAAGATAATAATAGAAGGTATTTATCTGTCGAAATTATTTGGCAAAGAAAAAGCATAGAAAAACAAAAATACATTTGACTACAACATAATCAGTTATTAATGTTTTGTTGATTATTACTTATTTTTTGTATGACATTATGGCCAAAAATGATGTCCGCATAATTCTGCATGTTTCATTGTGTTATCACATATAAAACAATTGACTCCTCCAAGCACAACTATACAAAATCTTTAACAAATTTTTAATAATATTTAAATAAAGGGTGAACATCACATTTGGCCACTACTGTATCTTCGTGGCAAAAAAAAACAAGTACTGCATATATTCATGAGAAGGCCAATAAATACTTGATATATTAATGAAACATACTTCATATCATCCCAACAAATATGGTGTATATATTAATGAAAAAGCCAATAAATGCTATATATTCATGACAAGTCCTACATATTGTACGTATTCATCCAGCCATGAACAAAGACCAGTGGGACCCCGAGTTCCTGAAGGCCATTCCCATCATGAAGACCCGCAGCGGGATGCAGTTTTCCTGCGCCTCCCCCAGCCACAGCTGTCCAGAGAACACGTATGAGGTGTGGGTGTGTAACAGCGACGGGTACGTGGGTCAGGTGTGTCTGCTGAACATCCGAGACGAGCCCACGGTGGAGGCCTGCATCGCAGTCTGCTCCGCTCGCATCATCTGCATCGCCGCCGTGCCGGGCCTGAAGAGCAGGTGAGTCCCGACGGCCCTAAATGCACCTGTTTGTGTGGCAGAGTCAGGACAGATTCTCCTGTTAAAGACTAATAATAGATGCCCTGTGTTGATGAGCACCATGAGACTATTATGTTAGAATCCCCATACAGATAGGACATGCTCACACTGCTAATGAGAACATTCTAGGTTATTT
This sequence comes from Squalius cephalus, assembly GCF_949319135.1. NCBI lineage: Eukaryota > Metazoa > Chordata > Actinopteri > Cypriniformes > Leuciscidae > Squalius > Squalius cephalus. The sequence continues at coordinate 20,526,315 of NC_137127.1, forward strand.
TCAACCTAAAGTGAATGTTCTTCGTGTGTGGCATGATCATTCCAACATCCTTCAGTATGTAAATGTACAGTACAGTTCTCCACTAGTCCTACCTATTAAAGGTGCTGTACAAGCATAAAAATACCATAATATGTTTAAATTTAGGAAAATGTTAAGTTCAAATACTTGTTTCTCCAAAAAAGACAATGCTACAGCCAGTTATTCTACTTTGAAATGTGCGTTATGTGTCGGAATGTCTGTTTTTGTTTTGGTCTGCGTGATCCCGCCCGCTGTAAATTTACCCAATAGTATTTCGACACCCCAGTTGACGGGAAACACAGCGTATTACAGCCATGGAAGCCAGCAAACGAACTGGGTCAGAGATCGCAGATTCTACCCGTCCCAAAAAGCCTCGGCAATTAAAATGTTCCAAACGTATACATTAGCTAATCAGCTTACAGTGTAAGGCTTGTCACTTCCCATTGTCATTTGCACGCGTGCTCTTAATCTGGCAAATCGTGTGAGCATCAAATTAGGAGGAAGAACAACTCTCTCCGATATTTTGAATTTGGACTGCAGTACCCATTTCAACCACTAGCTGTCCATATTACACACTGCACCTTTAAGGATAGTAGACAGTTTTGTAGCTAAAATAACAAAACATTTTACTAAAACATTCGGTTTCACTTTATTTTGATGGTTCCTTTAACACATTCTGTTGACTATAAGTAACGTTGCACCTACATGTCTCTCATTAGAGTGTTAGTAGAGTATAATAGACTGATAGGGTTAGGGTTTGAATAAGCTGACATGTAGTTGCAAAGTTTCTTATAGTCAATAGAATGTCTGTTGGGGACCATCACAATATAGAGTTACAGGTATTAAGCAGACAGTTTACTAATACTCTAATGAGAGTTCGCTGACATGTAGTTGCAAAGTTACTAACTGTATAGTCAACGGAATGTTCAAAAGGGATCATTAAAATAAAGTGTTACCAAACAATTCATATGTATATATTAAAACAGGTTTGCCTCTGTTCATCTAATGCATTTTTCTACACATATATGCAGTTTGCATTAGGGCTGGGCGATATATCGCATGACATTGATATGTGCCTCTCGTCAGTAAAGCCGGTTCCTTGATTAGTAGTAAATCGCCATAGAGCCGTAGTTAACTGACAAGCTGAGCCATATCGCATTCATTATCGCGGACGTATCGCCTGCGATAATTAATGCGATATGGCTCAGCTTGTCAGTTAACTACGGCTCTGTGAAGTAAATGCCGCTCCATTTGAAAGCAGGTGATGGCGATTTACTGCAAAAATGTCCATTCTGTCTGCAGAGAACGTGTCGGTCATTCCACCCCCTCCGCCCCATCAAATCCAATGGCGTCTACACAACCCCAGCTTCATATCTGCATCTCTGGCTCGTCCCTGGAGCTCAGCGAGCCCCCCGTAGTGCCCGCAGCAGAGCTTGTGCCTTTCGACAGCGATGACACCGATGATGAAGACTCTCCCAGCCCTTCATCGACACTGCAGAGTCAAGCCTCCCATTCCACCATCTCATCCACCTTCGGCAGTGAGTTAAAGCACATTTACAGTCTCTAAAATCAAGTACTACCTGACAGAAGTTTGGAATAATTAAGTCTCTTATGCTCACCAAGGCTTTTATTTGATCAAAAATACAGTATTATTATGAAATATTATTACAGTTTAAAAGAAGTTAATAAAATGTATTTTATTCCTTTTGACAGAGCTGAATTTTCAGCATCATTACTCTTCATGTGCCGATTTGCTTATTTGACTTAGAGACTTAATAGACTTCTTTCATAAACATTAATCTTAATTATTCTAATCTTTTAAAAGGCGGAGTACCTTATACTCACCCTCATGTCACTCAAAACACGTTTATTTTGCAATTTGTGTCTTATTAAAGGAGAACTGCGGTCAATTTTAACATTTGAGCTCATTTTTTTGTAAATTTGGAGTGCTGTCAGTACAGAGAACAACGACAAAAATCGGTGTTGCCTACACAGTGTTATCCTCTTTTTAAAATGTGCACCCTGTTGACTTCAATGGGGCAAGTTTTAAACCTGCTTTTAGCCTCTTAACATCCTTGATGTTTCATTACAAGTGCCTAGCCATGTTAGATGATTCCTTCAGAGTGAACACGGGTGAATCTGACTGCAGTAGATGTGAAAGATATGAATAAAAGTGATGTTAATTCAGCCAGCGCACATACCTGTATTTACATCCTGTTTTCGGTCGAAGTCCACAGTAATCGATTGTCGAGTTCAGTCTGAGTCTCCATTGTTGTTTAGTTACCTATGATCACACGCGTGAACTCGACAATCGACTACTGTGGACTTCGACCGAAAACAGGAAGTAAATACAGGTATGTGCGCTGGCTGAATTAACATCACTTTTATTCATCTCTTTCACATCTACTGCAGTCAGATTCACCCGTGTTCACTCTAAAGGAATCACTCACAATGGCTGGGCACTTGTAATGACACATCAAGGATGTTAAGAGGCTAAAAGCAGGTTTAAAACTTGCCCCATTGAAGTCAACAGGGTGCAAATTTTAAAAAGAGGATAACACCTTGTAGGCAACACTGATTTTTGTCGTTGTTCTCTGTACTGACAGCACTCCAAATTTACAAAAAAATTAGCTCAATGTTAAAATTGAACGGAGTTCTCCTTTAATGATGTTTTTTTTCCTCTCAGATGATGAGGCAGTCGTTTCAAAGGACATAGCCACAGAGACCACCAGCTCCGAGGAGGAACAAGAGTTTCCCGTCCCCAACTCATTCGGGGCCCCTCGGCTCAGTGCGGACAGTCCCGTGGACGGCCGAGCCATGCGCCGGTCCAGTCGAGGGTCCTTCACCCGTGCCAGCCTGGAGGACCTGCTGAGCATCGACCCAGAGGCGTACCAGAGCTCCGTCTGGCTCGGGACCGAGGACGGCTGGTGGGTCAATGCATGACTGCGTATTTACGAAAATAATACACTGTAAAAAATTATATTATGTGTTTTAACATTGCTTTAATCAAAATAAGGTAAGCAATTTTCAACTTTGTTTATAAGTTGTACAAGATTCAACTAATTTATTAGTAAGTTAAGTCAGTTGAATGTAATTTAAGTTGAAATTACTTTATCATCCAAGTTGATTGTACTTAAAAATGTAAGGTTTAATTTACAGTGTACACTTAACCTTTATAATGTGGCGTAGTGTGGTACTTAATTTGGCTATTTTAGCATTATTTACACTGTTGTAGTATTTTTGTAATTAGCTTTTGTTTGTTTTATATTTAGATATTTCATTTTATGTCATTTTTAAAAAAAATATTTCTATTTAGCTTAAATTTATATTTCAGTTTTAATTTTTTTTTATTCAACTTCAACTTATTCATATCAGTTTCTAATTTTGAGGTTTTTTTTAAAGTTTAAGTTTAGGTTTTACGAGAATAAATGACACACTTAACTTGATGTAGAGCGGTAGCCTTTTAAACAAATTTTAAATAGTTTGCGATCCTATTGTTGGTTATTATTAATATTTTCACTGCACACTTGTCCATGATTATATCAGCCTAAATAAAAGCAATTATTTTCACTAAAGATTTTTTCTTTGAAAATAGAAAGTCATAACACCTAAAAAACAAGACCAAAATAAAAAAACAAATAATTTCATGCTAACTTTTAAGTTAAGTATTATAATAATTTTCATTAAGTCTTTACCAAACCCTATATAATGCTCAATTTATCATTCAGATAAATGTATAATATAACAAGTCGTTTTCATTACAATTCTGATTATTTCAATGGAAAATTAATGATCTGTTTTATATAACGTGATTTGTTAAAGTAATTATTATAAGTGTTTAAACTTGTGTTTAGTCTGCATTTTAAACCCACGGGCCTAATTAAAAGTTGAACGGGAGTAGCACTCAATGATGCAAGCGCATTCCCCTGCTGTTCCTTCTGTTTGGGGTTTAATTCTCACCTCAGGTGACCCTGATCTGACTACAGTTCCACCCCTTTACCGCGTTCCCAGAGAGACACACATTATCTCATGCTCAAACCTGCCCATGTCCTCAGTGCATCCTGTCACTTTCCATACAGTCATTTCTCTCTCTCTCTCTCTCTCTCTCTCTCTCTCTCTCTCTCTCCTTCACACTAGCAGGTGTGAAGTGTGTATTCATGCCGCAATGCCGGTCGACAGTCAAAACAAACAGAACACAATAAGATGTCTTAAGGAGCATTTTACTTGATTCCTGTCTATATAATGCATTTTAAGTAAGGAAAAGTTGACGACAGGCTGTTGAATTATTAGAAAATAGTGCACACCTGAGGTAGTAATGTTACATTTTGGGTGTGCATTATTTTCCAATATTTTCTAATTTAACAGCCCGGAGTTACATGTCTATAGCTCAACTTTTCTTTGAGAACATGCAACTGATTTATGTCTTTAACTACATATTGTAAATAATTACACTGATTAAAGTTTAATGAGCCTTAAGTACACATAACAAAGTCCATTGTGAGTAAGCTGAAAGTATGAAAGTCTGAATGGGCCAGTTCATGTTTTTTAACTTTGATGATAATAGAAAAAGTTTCTTTAGCAGCAAATCAGCATATTAGAATGATTTCTGAAGCAGTGTTGGGTGTATAATTCATTACGGAATAATTGAATTACTTTTCCCTTGTAAAAGAAAAAAAGTAAGGGATTACTCCTATTTTTGTGTAATTTAAGTAGTTACTTCTGATGTAATTGCATTAAATACTGTATAGACTATAGAACAGTTTTATATAAAACGATTGTGGATTTAACATCAAAATTTTACATCTAATGTTAAAATGTCTGTTTTTAATGTTCTCCCTTTAAAAAACTTTGTCCAGTTCAAGAATAATTGATGCCATTTTATACAATTTATTTGAAAGAATTCAAATAACCGTTTTCATTTCTATCCTAACTGGTTGATATAGGATTAAGAAAGTAATTAGTAATGCAATACTTTTTAGACAAATTTTTAGACTAATAACTTTTTAAACTAATTAGTACAATAATCTTTGTAATTATGTAATTAGTAGCAAGTAATTACCTTTTTAGAGTAACTTTTCTGAAGCATCATGTGACAATGAAGCCTAGAGTAATGATGTTGAAAATTCAGCTTTGCATCACAGGAATAAATTACACTTTTAAATATATTCAAACAGAAAACAGTCAATTTAATTGGTAAAAATATTTCACATTATTAATGTTTTTTTCTCTGTTTTGGATCAAATAAATGTGGACTTTTTTTCCAAAAAACATTAAAACAATCTTAACTTTTGAATGATAGTGTAACTTAAAATGTCATGTTTCATAAGCATAATAATGTAACCATAAATGTCTCACTGTTTTTTTTTTTCAGCATCCATGTGTACCAGTCCTCAGACAACATCAGAAACAGGAAGAACAGTATGAAGATGCAACATTCTGCTTCTATCCTATGTATTCTGTAAGCAGCCGCTTGACTCATTGATCTGTTGCCATGTTAACTTAACCAGCATCGGCATCGAACCTCAACATCTTTGTTTTATTTCCAGGTATTTTGACAACAAGGTGTTTGTGTCTCTGGCAAACGGGGAGGTGATTGTTTATCAGAGGGAAGCAGGTGAGCACAGATTCATAAAAAAATATATATATTCATTTTGAACCAATATGAGTGATTTACAAAAAGTCTCTGTCTTCTTTTTGCATAACAGGAAGTTTCTGGGATCCTCAGAGTTCTCAAACGCTGTGTCTGGGCTCTCCAAGCGGACCCGTGACCAAAATGGTTCCTGTGGCGGGAAAACTGTGGTGTGGCTGTCAGAACCGGGTCCTTATTGTCAACACCGGCTCTTTAACACAAGAGGTCAGACCCAAACTACATGCGGACGACATCTGGAAGGAGACTTTTTGATTTAAAAGACAGTTCATATTCAGTAATATTATCGATTCAGCTGCATTGACACCATCAGATGAGAACAACATTTTAATTGAATTGAGATGGATGACACTAACTTTGCAACATTAGTTATGCTTCCATCCAGCTATTTTTATGCGACTTTTGGGATACTAAAAACCCTGGATGGAAACTCCAAGGTGTGCAAAAATGATAAAAATGCACATACAAATGTATGCGATCAATTGAAAAGTACACATGCGCATAAACTAAGATGGAAACACATTTACCAAAACATTTATCATGTATGAAAGATCCACAGTGGCTTCCCCGATGGCAGCAACTTCCATTTTTATTACAGATATTTTGGGCCAATTCTTTGCATTCGGTGCTTTATTAGCAAATGTTTTATGCGATATTCCAATCTTGCACATAACTTTATATGGAAATTGAGCTGAATAATGACACTATTATTTTAAGAGCTGCTTTACAGCTTAAATTGACTTTGTTTCATTACTGATTAATTTTACAACATTAACAATGTCATTTTCCTGTTTTTTTCTTTATTTTATGTGAAGCAACTTTGAAACAACCTGTATTGCAAAAAGCACTTTATAAATAAATTTGACTTGACTATTGACATCAGCAGATTAAACATTTAGCTAACACTTTAGTTTTGGGTCCCTTAATCCCTTAATCCTACCCAATATCTAAACTTAACAACTACCTTACTAACTCTCAATAAACAGTAATTAGGAGTTTATTGAGAAAAAAGTCATAGCTAATGGTTAGTTGGACCCTAAGCTAAAGAGTGACCATCACCTTTTGCAATTTTCACTTTTTTCTCATTATATATTTGAATTTCTTCTTCAGCACTCGTTCCAAGTGGGTCAGGACAGCGCGCGCTGTGTGACCAGTATGGTGAGCTACGGCAAAGGCGTATGGATCGCTTTACAGGGCAGTGCTCATGTGCGACTGTACCACGCTTCCTCATACGAGAGCCTCACGGAGGTCGACGTGGCACCAGCCGTGCACAAGATGCTTGCAGGTATTGTTAAGTGTGCATTTATTCATGATTTTCACCTGCTGCATGTTAAAACAAGGGGAAAAATCAGTAACACTTTATTTCGATAGTCTGCTTTAGACATTCTACTAACTATAAGTAACTTTGCAACTACTTAGCAGTCATTAGAGTATTAGTAGACTGTCTGATAAATATCTGCTAATACTTTATTTTGATGCTCATCAACAGACATTCTACTGACTATTCAAATACATGTCAACTTATTATACTAACCCTAACCTAAGTCTACTAATACTCAATGAGAGTTAGTTGACGTAGTTGCAAAGTTCCTCATAGTTAGTAGAATGTTTTCTTTAAGAGCTGATTGTATTATACTTTGCAGAATAAAATAAAGCCCTTTCTTTTAGGGTCTGATGCCATTATCCGGCAGCACAAAGCAGCCTGTTTGCGGATCACCGCTCTTCTGGCATGTAAGGACCTGCTGTGGATTGGCACCAGTGCAGGGGTGGTCCTGACTCTGGCTATCCCGCCAGTGTCCTCCAGCACTGGGCCGGGCACTCTGCGTGCCCCCCTCCTCCCCATGGGCTCCGCTCATGGCCACACGGGACACGTCCGCTTCCTCACGTGCATAGAGCTGCCCGAGGGCTTTGACGTCAACTTCCCACCGACGTCGGAATCAGGTTTGTTTCTCACAGCCTATTGCAGTCTGGGTAATATTGACAGAGGATCTGGCTACAAAACTGCATTACAGCAATACAGAGACATTGATCTGTTTTTTGTTTTTTTATATGTTATTAAGCTACAACCTGAAATTCAGAGTGTTAAGAGTTCAGTGACTTAATCTGTTCTAGTTGGTGTCCATATGTGTTGTCATTTTATCCATTGTTATACAATTTTTTTTTTTTTTTTTTGAGCAGTATATTTATTAATGTTATGGAGGAAAGCCAGGAACTCATAGCACCTTAAAAATTGTCCAAATGAAGTGTGTGGACCAAAAACTCTAATTATGGAAACACTTAAAAAAAGCCCACACACTCTAACAATGACATGGGGAACCACCAATTGCACTGTAATTAAATCAATATTTTAAGATAGATATTTATTTTATTTGATAAATGTTATGGTATTCATTAAACCCAAAAATATGGTTAATAATAATTCAATAAATAATTTAAGATAATTTATATATATATATATACACACTCACCTAAAGGATTATTAGGAACACCTGTTCAATTTCTCATTAATGCAATTATCTAATCAACTAATCACATGGCAGTTGCTTCAATGCATTTAGGGGTGTGGTCCTGGTCAAGACAATCTCCTGAACTCCAAACTGAATGTCAGAATGGGAAAGAAAGGTGATTTAAGCAATTTTGAGCGTGGCATGGTTGTTGGTGCCAGACGGGCCAGTCTGAGTATTTCACAATCTGCTCAGTTACTGGGATTTTCACGCACAACCATTTCTAGGGTTTACAAAGAATGGTGTGAAAAGGGAAAAACATCCAGTATGCGGCAGTCCTGTGGGCGAAAATGCCTTGTTGATGCTAGAGGTCAGAGGAGAATGGGCCGACTGATTCAAGCTGATAGAAGAGCAACTTTGACTGAAATAACCACTCGTTACAACCGAGGTATGCAGCAAAGCATTTGTGAAGCCACAACATGCACAACCTTGAGGCGGATGGGCTACAACAGCAGAAGACCCCACCGGGTACCACTCATCTCCACTACAAATAGGAAAAAGAGGCTACAATTTGCACGAGCTCACCAAAATTGGACGGTTGGAGACTGGAAAAATGTTGCCTGGTCTGATGAGTCTCGATTTCTGTTGAGACATTCAGATGGTAGAGTCAGCATTTGGCGTAAACAGAATGAGAACATGGATCCATCATGCCTTGTTACCACTGTGCAGGCTGGTGGTGTAATGGTGTGGGGGATGTTTTCTTGGCACACTTTAGGCCCCTTAGTGCCAATTGGGCATCCTTTAAATGCCACGGCCTACCTGAGCATTGTTTCTGACCATGTCCATCCCTTTATGACCACCATGTACCCATCCTCTGATGGCTACTTCCAGCAGGATAATGCACCATGTCACAAAGCTCGAATCATTTCAAATTGGTTTCTTGAACATGACAATGAGTTCACTGTACTAAGATGGCCCCCACAGTCACCAGATCTCAACCCAATAGAGCATCTTTGGGATGTGGTGGAACGGGAGCTTCGTGCCCTGGATGTGCATCCCACAAATCTCCATCAACTGCAAGATGCTATCCTATCAATATGGTCCAACATTTCTAAAGAATGCTTTCAGCACCTTGTTGAATCAATGCCACGTAGAATTAAGGCAGTTCTGAAGGCGAAAGGGGGTCAAACACAGTATTAGTATGGTGTTCCTAATAATCCTTTAGGTGAGTGTGTATATATATATATATATATATATATATATATATATATATATATAATATTATATAATATTATATTATATTATATTATATTATTAATAAATAATAATTATTATTATTATTAATTTTTTTTTTTTTACATTTTAGGAATGTCATAGTATTCATAAAACATGCAATTACGGCCCTGCAAAATTGTCGTATTAAATATTTTATTTTATTTTATTTTATTTCGCTCAAATAACAAACTAGCTAAAACACACGTTAGACAATTTGCTTGATTTATTGAGACGCAGAACTTTCTTTTTCTACAGTTGCAGTGTTGACCGTTCCCACTTTTAACTTTTAACATGTAAACTGCAATAATCATGAACCTAATTACACCTGCTATTCACATCCATCTCAACTGGTCAGAGATAAAAAACGTCACTCAAACCATCACATTTGTAGCAAAAACGCTAATGGGTCTTAATGCATCCCGCACAACAAAAAAGGGCAGCATACTTACCTGTCAATCAACCATTGAGTTTTTAAACTTGCCTGGTTTGACTAGTACTTGTAAACGGATGCATCCAAGACGGATGTTAACATAACATCAAATGATGAATGAATATGTGTTTTATTGACTTTTCTTACAGTGAACTCTGAGAGCAGCAGCGGAGGCCTGCAGAGACGAGACTCAGCCCGACGGCGCGCTTCCACCCTCCTGCCCGTCAAATCCAACCTGCTGGTCATCAGCGGCGGCGATGGCTATGAAGACTTTAGACTGACCAATAGCAGCGAGACGGTGGGGCGGGACGACAGCACCAACCACTTACTGCTGTGGCGCGTGTAATGGAAGCCCCGCAAACCAAGCCGCTGGACTGGCCCACGCACTTCCCCCCGAAACCCCGCCCCTTCCTGTCCTCTGATGCATTGTGTACAAGCGTGTAACACGTCAACAAATGGGGTGTTTGTTTTCCGTTACGTTGTGTTATGTCATTTTGTTTCTTGGTGTGAAATTTTGATCTCGCTTGCCATGTGGTGTTTCCTGTGAGTGCTTTTGAATGTTGTGTTGAAACTTTAGACGCAGCTTTAAAAGCGGAAAGAGAAGAAAAAGTGATTGTAAAAACCATAGCAGAGAAGATAATCAGAGAGGAACAGGTCAAGTAAAAAAGGAATAGACAGAATTGTTCGGTTGTTGGATAGAGAGCGGGTTTGAACGCATCGCACGAGGCAGGAAGGATTGTGGGTAATGTGTGGATGGACATACAGAGGGGAAAGACGAGTTTTTTCATCCTTCACTTTGTTAGAGGACAGTCCGCACACTTTTATGGTCAACTACTGGTCTCAACAGACTGTGATTTGAATGGAGAATGAAGATGTTTTTGTTAAACCTCTCATCGGAACGAGATGAGAGTTAATCTTACGTAACCAATGTGCAATATAAGGCTAGAGTACCTACAAACTGCTATACCACACACACACACACACACACACACACACACACACATACACACACACTTTACTACTCCAATAATCAACAAACTCACAGTCAGAGATATTACACATTATCACTTTATTCTTTTGGTTATAAAATCAATCTTATGTATAAAAAAATAAGACCTTCACTATATTATGTAAAAGAGCAGCAATGACATTCCATTTATAGGTATTGTGACATAAAATCCTTTTGTACAGTATTTATGTTTTTTCATTTTTAGTTGAGTCTTTTTTTATAGCACTTAATTTATAAATAAGGTAGTCTGGCATTTTCTCTACTGAAAGATTTTGATGCTCAACTCAAGTTGGGTCAGTGAGTTTGTGAGAGAGATTGATTAAATTTTTTTGAAACCTTATTTGAGTGACAAAACATCCAGGTCATATTTCACCCTAAAATCAAAAAGAAATCAAATAATAATTCTGCATAAAGAAAATGAAGCCCATCTTCAGGACCATTTCAGATTTTATTTTTGCATTGTCTTATTTGAATCCCAATTAATCACATTTCCCCCAAATGTTTTAAATAAAATAATAATAATAATAATAATCTCATTCACTTTACTGTAAATCATTTGCGTTATTTTTAAGGCAATTATTTAAAATTAAATTTAGTACAACAAATACTATGGTAGCCTATGTATTTTAAAAGTACAATATTGACATTTTTTTTATTTTTTTATTTTTGCATTATGGTAATTGAAATTTGGGGAAAATGTGACACTCATAAAAATGATGTAAAAACATAGTTTATTTGAATATAGTTTGAATTATAAGATGGACATGTTCTTGACAGGCTCCATGAGGTTCACCCATTGACAGCTTTGTAATTCCAGTGGTCGTTTTCGTCATCATGGTAATTCAGGAAAGGGAATTGTGTTGTTGCTAAAGACAGCCTTGATTTGACGAATAGAGTTTGGAGTCGATAGATAAACTCTGTGCTTGTTTTATGAGTGTGCATGTGTGTAGATTATGACACGTAGAATGAAGTCAGACGGGTTACAGCCCTTCAACTGCATGTGGCCGCTTATAAGAGACGATTAACTGCTAAACCGCTCTGCCTGCGCCGCCCGCCGTCAGGTGGGTCCACTTCCTGTTAAATGAGCAATTTCAGCTGCCTTAGTTTGCCTGGAAAAGAACAGAGTCAGTCACAAACACACCCAAGTACTCGCTCACCCGCATCCAAAATGTGCCGAATGACCCGAAGGATGTGATGTCAGACTTTTCCCAGACTGCATCACGCATGGGAACATTTCACTAGTTTGTTTTATTGATTGATCTGGGTAAGGTATGAATGCTCGCAGGTAGAAATCGTCACGAAGACCCTCAGAGAATCATATTTTCATAAACTGAGTCTGCATTTTAAAGTTTTAATCAAATATCTAAATCAATCAGTGATGATCGTCGAGTCTTACTGTTGTAAGTGACCCTCTCAGCCCTTTCTAGTTAAAGACGTCATCAATGTTTATTGTATATATTGCCTTTCTCTGTACATAGTGCTCTCACGGTCCACGATTGTTCATATGAATCTAATGGCATATTTTTATAAGTATTTTTGTCTATTTCTTTTCCTCATTTGGCATGTGCCGTCTCATTTAAATTAAAACTATTACAGTATTTTAAAAGAAGAGAAGAAAAGCCGGTCCTTGTAACAGTTGTCATGCTTTTTTTTTTTTTCACACCGTTGTCCTATGATGTCACTGTGGGTTTCTTTGTAATTAAACATTTCACTGATGCCAGAATCTCGAGGCTTCGGTCAACTCATTTACAAACATGCTCACACATGACTCATATGAGTCAATGTCAGGAAGTTTTCAATGATTGTGAACTGGCACCTTCTTGGGAAAGGAAACAAAACACTCCTTTGAAAAGGTCAGTTTTTTAATGAGATGAAATGAGAAGAAAATCTTCTGTGCCAAAAGATGAGATGTGTTTGAACCGAATAAAAAAAATAAAAAAAACTTATATTAAATAATAATACCAAAATGTTCAACCTGTCCATCTCACATTTGTTCAATTCATCGACTATTTTTCTTAGAGTAACTTTTGTTTCCTGGGTGTCATATTTTTATGAAATTACATTATTATGCAGTTACAGCTCACAAAAATGTAGGACACAGATAAATATTACACGTGTGGTGATTAAAATAGCAAGATCATTTTAATTTTTGTCTTCCGTGTTGTTATATTGGTGTGTAAATCCATTGAACATTAGGTTATGATTCACTCCTTGCTTTTGTTAATCATTTCCTTATGTGATTAATAAAAGCAGTGAGTAGTAAGTGTAAAATATGATTCAAGTGTAAATCATCACTTAGATTTGAATTGTGAATTCAACCGAAAATGACATTGTATGATTTTTAATTGTTGGATAAGCCTAGAAGGAGGAGAGGAGAGAGAGGCCTAAATCACCATTTTAAGGAGGGTAAGGACATTTCATGCTTTTAATATTTTTATATACACTACTGTTAAAATCAGTAGTATAACAGTAATACTGTGAAATAATTATTACAATATATTTTTATTGCTCATTATTATTCATTACTCCAGTCTTCAGTGCCACATGATCCTTCAGAAATCATGCTGATTTGCTGCTCAAGAAACACTTCTTATTAATATCAATGTTGTAGACATATTTCTGTAGACACCGTGATTTTTTTCAGAATTCTTTGAGAAATAGAAAGTTCAAAAGAACAGTTTATTTGAATCAGAAATCTGTTGTCACATTATAAATGTCTTTACTGTGACTTTTGATCAATTTAATCGAGCCTTGCTGAATAAAAGTATTCATTTCTTCTTCTTCTTTTTTTTAATCTTACTAAATCAGCGCTTGTGTTGCTGGTGTGTCATCAGCACAGTGTTCTGAATGACTGTCCAACATTGACACCAACTGAATGAAATACACAAGACCAATTCACGACATCTCACTGCGAACTAGTTGTGCGAGAGAACAAAGAAAGTTTTATAATGTCACGCAATGAACATTCAGTGCCTGATAATGCAGTTCATGGTTTGTGTGAGAGATCTGGTTTTATTCTGACGCACAATTCAGTGCAGTTGGTGTATAAGAAACCAAAGAATGATGCAGACTACATTAACTTTCTCTCTCCCTCCCCTTCTCTCTCTCTCAGGTTACAGAGTAACAGTGAAGAAACATTTAATTAAAGATTTAGAGCATTTTTAAGGTTTCTACAGAAGCATCAATTAAACTAAATGCACACAAAAGAGTTGAACAATCATGCACTTTATTTACCAGCGAGGAGGAACACCACAGTTAGGGCCGTATAGACAATTATGGGACTGTGTAAGATAATGAAAACATGCGCACACACACACACACACACACACACACACACAAAAACTGATGCTTTTATCCAGTTGTATTTTTAGGGTTATTGTACTGAACGGATTCACTGTCTTTGCCATCTTGTTTATTCAATTAAACAGGCCGTTCTTTTGAATCGTTCACATTGTCTGCTTTGATGTTTTTCATGTTTTTCAAAAATCTGAACTGTGTTTTGCATTTGAAGTAGTTAAGAATCAGTAACACTTTATTTCGATAGTTTGCTTTAGACATTCTACTACTAACCATAAGTAACTTTGCAAATACATGTCAACTAACTCTTATTAGACTGTTAAGTTATAGGCTTAATAGAATAAGCTGACATGCAAAGTCTGTTGTGGGACCATCAAAATAGTGTTAGTATTACGCAGGTAGTCTAATACTTTAATGAGTTGACATGTTGTTGCAAAGTTACTTATAGAGTGTCTAAAGTGGACCATTGATATAAAGTGTTAACAGTTATGTTTGATTATTATTGAATAGAAGCTGAAAAATATCAAGTATAACATACATTTGCTGTTTGTTTTAACTGGTTATTGTGTTTGAGCCTGAATGCTAATTGTGTCAATTTAATCAAATGTGCAGTTACACTTTAAAGGCAGGTGTGCTTATGTACTTTATACATTCATTCCATACATTAGTGTTAAAATCGTAAATGCATACCTCAGGTCTTCAGTGGCCCGTGATGTCATTCTCTACCCTCCTCCTCATTCATTTTTTAAAGTTAGACATCAACCTTCTAGGTATTCCTCAATCAATTAATTATTAACTATATAACAAGAAAAAAGAATACAATTATTTGTAAAAAAAAAATTGCCTGTTTTCCCATTTTTTTTTTTTTGTAAAAAATTCAATAGGGTCGCTAATGACCCGAGGTGTGTAACAGTGCAAGTATTATTATTTTTTCTGCACAAAAATAATTGAATCTTTGTTGACTGAATAAGTGTAATTCACGTTTTTTTCCACAAGGTGGCTATGTCTGTTACACAATGATGAAGTGAAATTTCACTCATACTTACTGCAGGCAGAAAACAAAAGAATAGGAAGTATCAGCTGCAAAACTTGAAATGGCTCAGCGATTTACTGCAGAGCAACGCAATCTAGTCTCACTGTCACTTGATGGTGGATCTGGTGAAGAAGCTGTCAGCGATCAAAATACTGATTTTGAAGATGTTGAAAATGATAGTTTTGAGAATATGTTTGAGATCGCTAATATGAGCCGGATGCTGAATGTACTGGGAAATGAGTTCTTATGAGAACAGTGATGATGGTATAAAACATCTGCTCAAACTGAACCCTTCCAAGGTCCAAAAGGTATCAAAATGTGCTTTATTTTATTCTTCTGTAGGCCTACTCTAATATCAGGAGATTTACATGAGGCCTATTGCGACAGGTAGTGATCCATTATTGGTCCGGGTCTCTAAAGACCCGAATATGTAATAATGATTGGTGAAACATTCTTGCATTTAAGGGTTATTAATATCCACTTCATTGGATGGCTGCTCACATAACATTTTGGTTGCATGATTGGGTCGCTGCTTCTTCATTTGATTCAGATTGCTAAATAAAATTGCTAGTAAACAAAATTTCCAATGCTAAATTTGCTTGTTTTTTTCTTCTTCTTATGGTTCATTGAACAGCAGAGGGACTCATCTGGAATGACAAACTAATAATGTGAGATTCTATTAAATTGCCCTACAGCATGAGTGCATTCCATGAGCACATAACACATTGCTGGAGACACAGAAACATGCAAAACCAAAAGAGCAGAGTTTATGTAGACAATATTTAGATGAAATATAAGGAGATATGTTCGCTTTTTGTCACAAAAAGAGAAAAATGTTCCCCTTCTTTACTTCAATATTTTACTTGAGGAAACATGCTAAATGAATGTAATTTCATTATCAACATTTATTCGATACATGGTTCGATATTCTAATGAAATGGCCAATGTACTGTAGCAAGGTAGCTACTCTTTTAAATGAATTGAACTTTGTTCAAAATACATTCGCATACAGTATGTAGGCGAGTAGAGAGAGAGAGAGAGAGAGAGAGAGAGAGAGAGAGAGAGAGAGAGAGAGAGAGAGAGAGAGAGAGAGAGAGAGAGAGAGAGAGAGAGAGAGAGAGGTGCAGATCATATTACACACAGACAGTGCATGTGTGACGTGTTTCTCTCCGTTCTTCTCCGTCACTTGGTTCAAATGTTGGATCCCTCTTCTCATCTCTGCGGTTCTGTCTCTCTCTCTCTCTCTCTCTCTCTCTCTTTGTGTAATTATAGATTACACATTCTGCATACGATGATTATAGGACACTTATGAATTCAGTAAAACAGGTAAGATACAAACTTTATTCACTGTGCGTATAATAGTTTATTAACGGATGGGGACAGTTGCAGTGCGGATGCGGCATTTCTGCCGGGGTATTTTTAGAAGGCTAACTTATGAATTCGGTTGTGTGTCCTGTATTGTATAGCCTACTTCATACTCAGATGAGTGATATACTGTACTGAGCTGTGCTACAGTATGTCGGTGTTTTTAGAGTTTAAGATATGACAAGTTTAGCTGATATCTCGTTCCGCATTGAAGACAATAGAATGTGTTGTGTTCAGTTTGCTAGTGTTTCGTGATGCTCTTACTGCGCTCGTTCACTTCAAGGGCAGCAAAACAGTGTCTTTCTATTGAAATATTAACTGTGAACTGTAAAAGTGCTTCAAACGGGTTATTACTTTTTATTATTATCTGAATTACTCATTGTCAGACGCACTAAATATGATTTTAAAATGTCTACAACGCTAAGACTTGGTAACACTTTATAATAACTTTCCTCAGTAGCCTAACATCAACAAATATTCTAACATTAAGCTTTATAATACTTAACAGATCTGATCATTTATTGTGGTTTTACAGCGGCAGCACTAGCATTAGCTGTACTGTAGTCACTAGGTATTTTGGTCGAACTAGTTACCATGGTAAGTTAGATTGTTGTAAGTACTGATCTGTTAAATATTATAATATTTGTAATAAAATTCATTATGTGAACGTATCTATATGTGATTATAAGTGCAAATGCATAAACTATCGTTTGAAAACAAATGAAAGCAATTTAATATTATGCAGCAAAACGACATTGACATTGCAGCCAGGAACATTGTGTTTTACTGTAACTTATGTTGTGAACTTACCTTCAGTATTTATGGTGGTCTTTAAACATCTCATACCTGCTACAATGTCCATAGAATCTGATGTATGAGAGTAGAAAGAGGAACAGCATTTATTTGTTTTATGAAACGAAGCATAACAAAATAATTTATTGCCATAATTTACCTCCTGTGATAGTGTCATCCACTTCAGCTGTTTAAATCATTCAGGGATCACAAATTGTTCAGCTCTTTTCTAGTGAACTTGGTTAACTGAAACAAAGCGGCGAGCATGTTTAAATATACATCTCATCATAACGTGTCGCCCACTGGGCAGCTACACACACACACACACACACCTCTTCTGGCAACAGACTTTGGCACACACTGCACCAGCTGCGGTTTATACCAGCTGGAAACACATGTTTGTGCTGCATGCATAATTTATAGTCTGCACTATAAACAAAAATGCTGGGTTATAAAACATTGCACAACTCATGTGTCAGCCTATAGGAACATGTTGGATACATCCCAAAAAATCCCATTTTAAAAAAACGTTTAAGTTACAAGGCGCCACCCTTGTTGTTATAATTAACATCTTTTGTAAACCCTCCATGAATATTAAAGTGAATCGCAGCATTGGCACAGAGCCTGGATGTAATTGAAATCTCTTTGTAGTTCTACATCTTTTTTCCTCAAACACTCTTACGAACATTTTATTCTCACGTTTGAACTAAATGCAGTATTGCCGTGTTCAGCATTACCTGCTTTATGAGGCACGCAAATGCTTTAGTAACTTTAAGGCTCATAAAGCAGTGTGATTAAATGCATGGCTCTAATACAGCCGGCGTTTTAATGGGACAGGCCAACAGACCCACTCTGACATTGTAATATATTTGGCACATCTGATCTTACATTTCAGCCTTAAAGGGTTAGTTCAACCAAAAATGAAAATTTTGTCATTAATTAGCCTACACTCATGTCATTCCAAACCTGTAAGACTTTCGTTTATCTCCGGAACACAAATGAAGATATTTTTAATAAAATCTGAGCGATTTCTGTCTCTACATTGACAGCTATACACAACTACAACTTTGTCGCTTCAGAAAGTTCATAAAGAGATTGTGAAACTAATCCATGTGAATTGAGTGGTTTAGTCCAAATTATCTGAAGAGACACGATCACTTTATATGACAAACAGATTTAATTTAGGCTTTTATTCACATTCATATTCATATTCAATTATTTTCACAAAAATATTACTGGTTTGCATATCTGGGTAGATATTTTGACAAAACAATGGCACTGACATGTTTTTAGATATGCCAAGTTGTGTTCAGTTTAAACAGCTCAAACAGCTAGCCTGGGACTAGGCTTAAGCCTTGTCTGTGAAACCGGGGGTGGATTTTGTTTAATGGCAGTTTTCCTTAATAGAGCAAATAAACATTAAATTTGCTTTAAAAACGAAGAAAATAATCGGCCATTTAAAAAAAAAAAAAACGGAATCGGCCATGAAAAATCATGATCGGGGATGTGTGATAAATTTGGCATGTGTAACTGTGATTCAGTGCCAGAATGTTTCCAGATTAACACGACTTATGTTCATGTGTTTGCATAGCTGTCCGTGCATTTTTCCCATGCTTGCATACTTTTGTTTTGATAGAGTTCATTTGACCATCCTGATTCTGCTAGTGTGACTCTGCAGTCCAAACAAGAACCTTGCTAGGACTGTTATCTGTAATTGCCTATGCTCCTTTCTTGACCCGTACTGGAACGACAGCACCAATTCATAGTTTTGAAGTGGGAGTTTGGTTGGCAGCTTTGACATTGGGCACGCTCCTCTGAAATTATGAAGCAAACGTCTGGGAAGAACCCAAACCCTCCATGGCTGGATGCAGGAATCAATGGCTTAATTAAAGCTTCATTATTTTTGTTGGTGGATCGTTTCACCAGAAACGAACCAAATTTACTGTATACTTTTCCCTCCCTGGCGTGCAGACATCTACCTGCGTTGGCTGGCGTGTCCGCGTTGACCTCTATGTGGTTTGGGCGCTGTTGGCGCACCGACCGCTCTGAACCTCAGATCAGTACTGTGTCCCCGTGGGTTCTGCTGACTTTGCGAGCACTACTACTGTGATACATTGAGTAATATGCGTAAACATTGAAGAGAATAATCTCTATGTTACGTACAGGAGACATTTAATTTAATTAATGGTAAAATCAATGTTTTTTAATGGCTTTTACAGGCTCTAAAGCGTTCCAAAACTCTTGTGTAGGTACATATTACCATTTATTATGTTTTTAATTGTATCAATAATATATTAATATAATACATCAATAATAAATTTTTGGTAATATCATGTGTACCACTTCAGTTTGATGTCGCTCATAAATTACATAAATTCATTCAGATTCTATATATAATTTGCATTTACCTTAAAGAGTACTAAAAATTCATTTGCATCTCTTGGCTGAAAAGGTTTTTGAACATTTTTGCTTCAGTGAGTTGTTGACTCAAGAAACCCTTTGAGCAGTTCAGTCTGACTTGTGAATGAATAAATCTTGGTTCAATGAGCCAGTGAGTTTTTTGATTCAAGAACTGCTCGATAAGTGATTCAGTCAGGTTTGTGAACAAAGCATTCTTGGTTCAGTGAGTTAGCCTAGTGGGTTGTGTCTAAGTCAGTTTTTTTCATGGCCTTCCCTCGCTAACTTCCCTCCGTCTCGTTCACTCGAATGTACGCCATTGCTTACGAGTGCCCACTACTTGCGGAATTCTTGAAATAGGTTTAAATGGAACGCCTAGCCTAAGCCCTTGATAACTGGCAATCCGCTATGGAGCTGATTCATTATTTACAGTTTTTTTCTCATGAATTTGTTTTACACACCATTCTATAGGCCTGTATATGATTGGGCTGTTGGAGAAAATTACACAAAAATTACAATACAAGAAACTATGGCTCGGTTTCACAGACAGGGCTTAGATTAAGCCAGGTTTAGGCCTTAGTTCAATTAGGGCATTTAAGTGTGCCTTAGAAAAGAAAAAAAAATCTTGAGACAAAACAATGGCACTGACATATTTTAAGATATTCCAGTGCAAGTTGCTTTCAGTTAAAATAGCTCAAACATGAGCTTTAGGACTAGGCTAAGTTTAAGCATTGTCTGTGAAACCGGGGGTGTAACTGTGTAAAAAAAAAAAAAACAGTAAGCTTAAGGTAGCTATAAGTATTATGCAGTTAAATGACAAAATACATCCAATATCATACAATAGATGTGTGTGGGGTGGGGGTAAATGAAAAGGTTTGGCTAGTTCACCCAAAAATGAAAATTATCCCATAATTTGCTCACCCTCAAGACATCCTAGGTGTGCCAAACACAATCGGAGTTATATAAAAAAAACATCCTGGCTCTTCCAGGCTTTATAATGGGAGTGAATAGATTTTGAAGCCCAAAAAAGTGCATCCATCCATCATAAAAGTAATCCATACAGCTCCAGGGGGTTAATAAAGACCTTCTGAAGTGAAGCGATGCCATTGTGTAAGAAAAATATCCATATTTATACATTTATAAACTATAATCACTGGCTTCTGGTAACGGCCGTACACGAGTCTAGTTCTGGTGGAAGAGTGACCTCTGACCTGTGATGTCACAATCGTGTTGCATTGTTGTCTATGGATCTGCCTGAAGTGTATTGAGTACAGCTCCCTCAGTCAAAATCGAGGGCTCGAGGGTCTGTCCAAATAAACTTCACTCCCCCACTAGACGAAGTTGAACGCACTTCAAAATGGAAGCGGAGATTCCCCCGGGGGATGTTAAGGGAAATTTGCGAGTGTAAAAGGGAAATTAAACACAGCACTGCTCTGAATTATTCAGTCGTATTTGTGAATGAATCATTCTTGGCTCAATAAGTCAGTGAGTTGTTGGCTTAAGAACTGCTTGAGGGATTCAGTGGGTGCTTCTCATTTCTTATTTGTGTATCCTCATTTCCTCTTAGCTCCACCCCCTATTCTCGCTCATGACTCCTCTGGAAGCTTCCTCACTCCTAATTCCTCGCCTCCTCGCGGTGCAGTTAGAGAATTGAGATGGCCTTCAAGATGGCTGAGTACGATAGGTTTCCGGCTCACAGGCTGGAAGATGGAGGAACAAGGAAACGAGGACGCATCAATTTGAGTAGAAGCACCCAGTCTGACTTGTGAATGAATCATTTTTGGTTCAATGAGTCAGTGGGTTGTTGATTTGAGATCTGCTCATAGCAATTCAGTCTGATTTGTGAACAAATCATTCTAGATTCAATGAGTCAGGCCAGGGGGTTGCTGACTCAAGAACAATTGAAGACTTCAGATGCAAAAGCCTCTAAGTGCCATCTGAAATTTTCTTCTAAAATGAGCATTTTTATCAAGTTCGTATATTTAGGTTCAGTAATTTCACTTTCATGACAATTATTAGGTAATTTTCATTGCCATTAAAGTGAAATAACTGAACATAAACATACAAGCTTGATAAAAATGATCATTATAGAAGAAAATTTCATGGCACTTAGAGGCTTTTGCATCTGAAGTCTTCAATTCAAAGCCCTCGATTCAATTCAAAAAGGTGTAGCCTATATTTTAGCATGTGTGTTCACTGGGAATTAAACCTAGAATCTTGGCTTCACTCCGCTCACCATGTTGAGCTACAGGAATGGTAGCTTTTACACTAGCTGTGGCCACAAAGACCAACACAAAGGGAAAGTGTTGCTATTCAGGATGTGATGATACAGCACTTGGTGCCGGGGCCACATTTGGACCTTTTCAGGGTGTCATTATAGGGCACAGGCGGACATGTGAATGGAAGTACCCCCTCCATCCGATGCTGAGCCACATGACCCTGGCCTGCACCCTCCGAAAGGCCGACATCCATTAATTAGCACTGGGCAGCGTGGGTAATGTGACATTCCTGCAGCAGAGGCTAATTACAGATTCAGAGAACAAGACGCAGCCAGCAGAGTTGGGTGACCGACCCATCTTAAGGCAAAGGTTGTGACCTTCCTTATTCTAGACATTTGGCATCATTGGAAGAGTTAACTAAGACACACTGCACATGTGCTTCTTTTGTTAACGAATATAATATGTAAATATATTCCATAAGGATTGTCTCGTGCATTTAACATTCCTGTTTTACAGGACCGATGAGGTGGAATTCCTCTTTTAGGAACAGGAATTGTTCCACACTTTCATTAAGGAAGTGTTTCCCTGCTATTTAATTTCAAAACTGGTGAAATAAGCTTGTCTCCCTTCAGGTTTCTCCTTTTTCTTCTTGTTTTCCAGCAGGCGTTCCCTTGTGAAAGATAAGTAAACTAAGCACACTTTTAAAAAGAGTAGATAAAATCTTTTAAAAAGATTAGGAAAATAATAGTACTTGAAAAAATTATACTGAACGTATTGTTTTCGGACACTTAATTGCATGGTATTTGCTATTAAATGAAAATGAAATACTATTAGTTGAAATTGAGAGCTTTTTGATTTTTTTAACTTAAATTAATTTACTACAGTTCAGTTCAGTACTACAGTTAAAATCATGTGCTTTACATCAAAATAAGTGCATTTCAAAGCACAGCAAAAGATTATTAAAACATTATTTAAAATGTACTTAATTTGACATTACTACAAAGTTTTTTCTAATTATATATTTTATTGTTACAAAAGTAGACTTTTATACTTTTAAAAAGTCACGAACTTACTCTAAGTACACTTAAGTGGACTTTTATTTCATTAATATTAATATATGCAAGTTTGCTCATTCAATACAATGCAAACAGCCAAACCCTTGTGAAAAAGAAATGAGATTACTTCTTTTTCACAAGGGTTTGGCTGTTTGCTTTGTACAGTAATACCATATCTCTCTTTTTTTCCAGATCAAGCTGTAAGAATCTCAGTTTTTAGCAATGTGGAATCACTTAACATTGCCAGAATGATCTCAGATATGTTATTGTGTGCAATGTTAGAAGTGTTTTCCTAATCAAGCATCTTACGATTTACTTCTTCCTTGTATAAGTTTCCTTGTAATAGGAATATTAAATGATTGCCTTGTCTATTTCTATTATAGATAGTGAAATGCTGCCTGAACACTGATAATATGCAAATAGACATTGAGTCTGTTCCAAAGTCCCTTACAGGTAGTGATGTCAGCCTGTCAATCAAACGAGTGGAATCCTACACTGATGACGTTCTTTCTCACTGTGTCGATTTACATTATCAGTATCAACACGGTTGCCACCAGCTTCTGTTTACTAACGATAGTAGAAGTACATGCATTGTACTTTTCCAGTAACAAGCTTTTTTTTTCTTGTGCATCAATTTGTTCGAGTCCCTGTGCTGCATTTTACATTCATTGCTTTGCCATCATATTCTTATAGTTATTGAGCCCTTAAGTTGCTTCAGTGTATTGCTTATATGGGTAGCTTCATTGTAAAAAATCTAAATTGTAGCTCTCCCAACACTGAGTAAACAACAAACAAAGCTAAATATAGACACAATCTAATACTTATGACACAATCATGTATTTAATGGTGAAAACAGCTATCGTGATGCTATCTATAGCGGTTATGAATAGTCAAATCTCGTGTGCATGGGAGTAGATAATAGCCGTTTTGTAGGTATTTGTCCAGAATGATCGTTGGCAACTGTTATTTAGGTATGACATCAAGGGCCTTATTTTGAACAGGCAGATGTTTCATCTCAGAGAATAATTGGTTTTCCTCTGTTTTTCTCAGTAGAAACCACAGTAGAATGATGCACATGGCCCATAATTATGTTATGCATCAGTGACCTCGTCTTTTAACAGCAAACGGTCCACAACAAGAACAGGAGACCTGTTCCAAACAAGCAACAAAACACTTCATTTACCACTGCAATCTCTTTAACACTGTTTAAAAACTATTAGTAAATGTTAAATCATTCTTACTGGTTTTTGACAAACAGTTCCGCCCCGTGATGCCAATTCTGCAGATTCAAAAACATTTTGCTTTAACATTTTATGTTAAAACAATATGCGCGGTTTGCAGGGAATCTAATTGTATTGTTTTCATGATTGAATACATTTTGGCAATAGCGCTACATGGCACCAGCATCACCAAATGAAATTACAAAAATAATGACTGTTTTCATACAGGTTTCCAGAACACACTTTTTGTCTTCCATTGGTGTGACGAACAGAAGTCCTGTCCAAATTTTTTCGATGTTGGCAGATCGAGATCCTCAAACAAATGATGTTTTGATATCGTCACAGTGTTTACAGTTTCCCAGAGGATTCAACCAATGAATGGCTCCCTTATAGCTTCAGTGTTAATGTTGAATCAATTCGATTCACAATTCAGCATGAAAACCACAGTAGAATAATGCACATGGATCGTAATCCCTTGCTTTACTCTGCTCAGTATATCATAGCTCTAGAGCAGGGTTTCTCAAACTCGGTCCTGGAGGGCCACTGTCCTGCAGAGTTTAGCTCCAACCCTGATCAAACACACCTAGCTGTGAGTTTCTAGTGATCCTGAAGACTTTGATTAGCTTGCTCAGGTGTGTTTGATCAGGGTTGGAGCTAAACTGTGCAGGACAGTGGCCCTCCAGGACCGAGTTTGAGGAACCATGCTCTAGATGTTCATAAGCAATATAAAATGAAGCCCAAAACAGCTTTATGAGCAGAAACTCCCTTTTCATCCCATTGTCTGAAGTGGTTTTTATTCGGCGTGATGGTGTCCCTCTTGTTGCATAATGTTCCTCACCCCTGGTGACAGAGGGATTGTTGTGGTTACTGGCCGCAGCACATGGTTGGCACGTATCTTGAAACATGCAGGACGTACAACATAACATGCTGTTAGCATCTGAAAGCAAACGGTGGTCAGTTCATTTGAAGGAATAGAGAAAGGGAGGGATTGAAAATGAGGGTAGGAAAATGGAAAGTGTCTGGCTATTAAAATCTTAGGCTATATTTGTCAGCATCATCAGGCTGGTGGGTATTTGAAGAAAGACAAGCGTGTTGAACTTTCAGAGTGCGAACAGGAAGTGACACGTGGTTGTATGGCACATGTCAGCAGCACCGAAACCTGCTGACAGGAGTTACAAACTAAACTCACGTGGCTTTGAATTCTTTCATATAAATGTTTATATTTTTGTGTTTCCTAAAATGTTTCCTCAAGCGTGTGTCAGTACTGTTGCTAATACACTACTAAGATTTTCTAATACTATTACTCTGTAAAAAAGCATTAAATTAATCAAAAGTGTTTTGTACAATGTAAATTTCAACTTGCCACTCATAGAACCGTGTATCACGGTTTCCACAAAAATAAGCAGCGACACAATAGTTTTAACAATGATAATAAAGAAATGTTTCAAATCAGCATATTAGAAAGATTTCTGAAGGATCGTGTGATAATGAGTTCTGAAAATTCAGCTTTCCCATTACAGGAATATATTAAAATAAGTTCAAATAGAAAACAGTTGCTTACTGTTTTAAATCACAGTATTACAGTTTTTTCCATAAGGGACTTCTTTCAAAAACATTAAAAACTTTTACAGATCCCAAAGTTTTGAAAGGTGTACATAAGGGCATATTTCAAAAAAGAAATGAAAATTGTCATCATTTACTCACCCTCTTGTCATTTTAAACCTGTATGACTTTTCTTCCGTTGAACACAAAAGAAGATTGTTTTCTCTGCGTTTTTTGGCCATTTATTGAGTCAGTGGTGTCCTGGATTTTTCAGATATCATCTTTTGTGTTCTGCAAAAGAAAGGAAACAATACAGGGTTGAACCAACATGAGGGTGAGTGATGTCCTTTGAATTGTCCTTTGAATTGTCCTTTTTTGGGTAAACTATCCCTACCTATAAAAATTAATCCTACAGACACGAATGATACCTCAAATTGTGCAGTTTGTTGAAAAGGGTAGTCATTTCTAAGGGGCTGTTCACACAGAACGTGTTTTTCCATTCCAATGCACTACTTTTCCTATGTTTTTCTATGTAGGCTAAACGTGCTAGACGGATGTGTATAACCGTTGCGCCTGCGTCTTGCGTCTTTTGTAGCTTCTCGTGCATGAGTCATGACACACCGTTATAAAAACGGGGTTTCACTTTTTTTCAAAGCAAGAACAAGTCCTAAGGCTAATTTTAACCTGGTGGATGATAAAACAATAAAAAAAATCCCATAGACTTACAATAAAGGAGGGACCCAAGCCATATCTAGACTTGAAGGTGAGCTTGTTTGACTTGGGCTAGTAAATAACCTAGAAACTCACTAAAAACCACTTAGAACATCTTAGCAAATGCATAAGAACATAGTAACTACAGACGAGCAATACCATTATTGTATAGTTAAAGAGTTTTTTACTAAGCCAAACAAAACTGTCCCACTTTTCTCTCGAGACCTACTGTAGTGTGATCAGCAGCATCATTACTGATTCATGTCTTGGGTGATATTAGATAGATGTGGTGTGTTCCTTTTGTTGTTGAGGTTATTAGTCAGCAAAAATGATGTACTTTGAATTGCATTTGATACCTGTCTCTGTTTATTCTGTTGTAGCGAATCAATACTTCTGAAAGCTTAACAAGAATGTATCAATCAAGCGATGGCTAGACTGTGGTTTCTAGTCTGAAGGTTTGGCTGTAGAATAAAGCCCTACTCTTATACCGGGACTCTCGCTTTGTCTTGTATTATGGCTTGATTCCGATCTAGATCCTGAAGCGACATGCTGGCAGGACTTGAGCTGCAAAACGCCACGCTTCCAAAAGTCAATCCAGGGCAACTCCTTCATCGTTTCCAATTTGTAAGATGACAGATCCTAAAATGGATAATTCTAGGTGATTGTGTTATGTTTGTTGTTGTTTTATTTACGTTATGCCGTTTTTCATGCGCTTCCAAAGCCACGGAACGGGGAACCGGACAGTATGGAGATAGAGCTGCAAGAACTGTAATTACTGTTCGCTGGGACTTTATTGCTTTTTAATGAAAGAGCTAAATTTAAGCATGCACGAGGCACGTCTGACTGGCAGCTGATCTTGAAATTTGAAGGAAAGCCATTTCTGTGTGGTGGTTTGTGGGTGGGCGGCCGGGGCGGAGGAAGAGGTGGGGGTACATTCATTCTTTGAACATTTCTCCCAAAAAGCCCTGTCATCAAGAAGGGCGACTGAATGCTTGTTTCCAAAATTGTAAACTCATTTGTTTGTTACATTCATTCATTCATTTATTTCCACTTTGGAACATTGGGGATTTTTTTTTTTCTAGAAGTATAAGTTTAACTAGTCTTGATTTAAGCTTTCCCCACCGGATGTGGGTGAGACTACTTTTATTTTGCAAGAATGTGACAAGTTGTTCTCCAAACCAATATAAGGTGATTCCGGATGCCAATTGACTTTTCCTTCACTGAAAAAGCTACTTTGATCCAACACTTTATTGATAATTTCTTTACTTAATTGGAAAGAATTTGAGGGAATATATTGGCTGAAAATAATGATTTAGGCCTACAGACCCAAATTTTAGTCAAGTAATTTTTATTTATATTGTGCTTTATACAATACAGATTGGCTGCATCCAAAATTGCATACTTCCCTACTATATAGTAGGCGAAAAACAGGAGTTGACAAAAAAAGTATGTCCGAATTTACAATACTCATAAAAGAGTAGGCAAAAAGTACCCGGATGTCCTACTACTTTGAGATTCTGAAGTGTGCATGCGATGGACACTTTGTACGTGTGTACGATGTTGTACGTCCAGATTACATTCATACTACACACACTCTCACACTATATAGAACGTACTTTTTTAGCGGTTGTGAAGTCATTTCTTATTCAAAATAAGTACCTCAAGATAGTATGCGATTTCGGACGCAGCCAGAGCAGCTTCACAGGAAAATAATTCCTTCATAAACAGGAAAATAACAGAATCAACGATGCAAACTTAAAGGTAGGGTAGGTAATTTTCGTAGAGCTTTGAAAGCGTAAGATCCCACCCTCCCTTCAGAGCATCTCCAAAGCCACACCTCCTTCAAAACACATGAAGCGCACAGCAGGGAGCAAACAAAAGCGCCACGAGAGATGCCGTTAAACTATCTCATGTCTCAAAGCACATAACATTACAATAATAATGAACGTAAACAACTTAAAGAGCTCTGACCTGCACCACCTGACTGCTGCAGACTCATTTCGGCGTTGATAGTGTTGCTTTGAAACTCATCAATTCGAGTCACGAACTGCTCAGTGTATAAAGTCACAGGTTTCCATCTCTTCCAAATTACAGTATTAATGGCGTGAACGCAGCATAGGCTTGTTGTTTTGGCTCAGGAGGAACTGTAATAGGTGACTGTTGTGACGTCTGCATGAGCTGGTGCGCGGAGGTATGGAAATACATAGGCCGATAGGAACGCCTATAATACATAGGCGGACCGAATGCAATGATTGGACGAACATTTTATGGTCCTACGCCTTCCACAGACGATATACAGTATATATATAAATACATTTAGACCATTTAAATTAGTGATTGTTATCAGAATGTGAAGAGACTTTCAACCAGCATAACAAAAAAATGTTTCTGGAACAAATCACCTACCCTGTCTTTAATCAAATATTAAACAAATTCAAATTCTGCTGTAATATAGCTCTAAAAAGACAATAGTATTATTATTTAGCTCAATTCAGTTCAGTTGTATCCTTTTCCCTATCCCTAAAACCTGATTGGTTGATAGGAGTGCCGTGGTCTTCTTTGCATAATCATTTTCACCGTTAGTGTATAAATCAGTATCGAACATTTGCAGCATTCATGTGCTAAAATCAGTGGCAGCACAGACCAAAATGTCAAAGCTTGCAGACGGACACGTGCTGCCTGAGCTCAGTTATTCTGTTTTTATTCATTCATGTTTTATATTCTTCACTTGGGTTTAGAAAACATTTACTTAGAAAAAAACCTCTCCACCACAATGTCATCAGTATACTCATGTGATTGGAGGATTATGTAACGGAGGCGGGGCCTCTTCCGGGTGGTGGGAGGAGCCGTGGTTTTGAGTGGCAGTATAAGGAATGACAGCGTTATGCAGACAGGTACAGTGGGACAGTGGGACAGTGAGCAGGCGTCGTCATAGTGAGCAGAACATCCTCAGCTGTTACTAGGGCAACAGAGCACAGAGACACTCTGGGGTAAGTGTCTGTCACTCGGTGTTTGTTGTCATGGCAACGAGATCAAAGCAGCACAGGTGTTTGGTTGTGTTAAAAATTGTGCTTTTATTTAATTGATCTTATTTGCATCTGCTTTGGAACTGGATGATGAAGATGATTTTAGCAATGTTTAAATTTTTCATAAAGTTATTCTTATTTTATTGTTTTTTTGTTCTTTTTTTGCTTTTCTTTACAACAAATTAGTAGAAAAGAATGTCTTATCTTGCACAATTTAGCTTTTCATGTAAATGTGTCTTGTTTTTAATGTCTTTGCACTGTTTGTAAAAAGCAGGGCTCAGTGTACTGTGTTAATATGAAGGAATTATCCGTGTTGATTTTTCACAGATCTTTTACACATATTTTGAATTATGCATTGTGTTGTGTTTTAGGGGTAAATTAAATGTCCATAAACTTAATAACTTAATAATGTCCTGCAAGAAAATAACCAGTGCCTTTTCTGTTTTTTAACAGATATTTTTCTTACAGTACATATGAAATGAAATGAAATGAATGTGTAGAACAGCTTGGTCTCGAGCACATTTTGAGACCTTGTTGAGATCTCTTTTTAAACTCTAGAGAAGACATGAGAGATTATTGTTATTTTTCTTTGAAACAGAGATGCAAGGGACTTCAGCTAAAGTCTCTATTTGATTTCCAGTTAATGTCATTTAAGGAGAGGAGGGTCTGAGAACTACTGCTGGCATTTCATGGTCTGGTCTAGATCTTGATGTTTGTATGAGAGTTTAGGCTTTTTGAGTGATCTAAAAACAGTGATGATATAGTTCAGTGTGTCTACATGACCTTCTCATCAGAGAATAATTTTTTCTCTTTTGCTCCAGTAGATCCAGTAAGTAGTTTCTGGCCTGACTGAGCATATTTGATCCAAAAATAGGCCAAGAAAAGCAGTGCTGCCCCAAACCACAGGCCTGCTTTAGTTTAGCTGACTATTTATATCCCGCTTTAGCTTATAGATCACTTCTGGACGCATACAAACCCATTATGTGTCCATCACAAGAGAGCCTAAGTGCTGTTTACCTGTCCCCGCATTGTGAGGTTTTGGTGGTTTTTGCTGACGCTGATGATGATTCTATATTTGCTGCGTGTGTCACTGAGTTCCTGTCATGTGTTTTTTTCAGATTACATGAATATAGAAGAATATTTTGAAGAAGATGAAGAACCACCTTTACTGCTCCGCCCCTGTCTGTCTGATTGTAAGTATGATCATTAATGTGACTGTGTGTGTGTGTGTGTGTGTGTGTGTGTGTGTGTGTGTGTGTGTGTGTGTGTGTGTGTGTGTGTGTGTGTGTGTGTGTGTGATTACTGCAGTGTGCTTAAGTTGACAGTGATGAATGAGGACTATTAAAGTGAGGTTTCTCTCAGAACACTTTGTCTCTTCTCACACTTCTCTGAATGTTCCTTCCTTCGCTACACAGAGAACCTGCAATGTAGCCAATAAAGAACATCCCATTCTGTACTACAGTATTCTATAAATGGCTACACTATAATATACTACAACAAGACAATTCACTACTGGCAAACCCAGTGTTTTTCATGCACTGGTCAATTTTGAGATTTTGGACTATTTCGCTTCCATTACATGTTTTTTTCTTTCTGGTTGTTGACTGTATTTTCTTATTTATAGAGTAATAAAAAGAGATTACCATCTCTGTAGAAACCTTTAACTAATATGGGGGAAAAAATGGATCTGGCTAATGTTCAAATTTATGTTCTGGAAATGTATGCAAATTTGTGTTTATTTAATCAGATTATTTGCATATGTACATGTGTATTACAAAACATATATAGTAGGTCCTGTGAGTAATCAACTGGTGTAAGTATGGCGATATCTGTTAATATTTACCCTATTTACCTGTACTGTCTTGCCTCAAACTACACTTTACTAATCCTGTATTTTACCTGCTTTGTAATACTCATATTCTTGCAACAGTTAGTTCTGGTTTGATTCTCACAGGTAGGTTTGTTTGTGTGTTTTTAACACTGATTGTTCGCGTTTGTGTCTCTCTGTAGCTGCTGGAGTTATGGGGGACATTAGCGGCGAAGTGTCAGTGGGAGGATGGGTGTGTGTGTCCACTCTGTCCAGCCGGGCAGGAGCCCACCACGGTGAGAGATAACAACTCCAAAACACACACACACACACACACACACACACGTATGCTGTTTTCCTCATGGGGACCAAAAAATGTCTCAAAAAGGACAAGGATTTCAGATATTGCCATCTCTGTGGTGTAATTTTGTCCTCATAATGTAGGGTTTACCAGGCCTCACACACACACTCAAAACTCACAAACACACACAAACTGTCCCTGTCGCAGTATGTCTTTTGACCACAGAACTTAAAATGTTTTGTGGGTAAATCTCATGAAAATATGTCCAGGTAACATTTCACCAAAAAATCGAAAGAAAAAAAAAGGAATTTATATTTTGCATAAATATATTTAGACATTATTTGCATTGTGTTGTGTTATTTTCATGACAAGCACATTTCCAAACAAATTATCCATGAAACATTTTACTTGTATTTATTTATTTATTCAGTTGGTTAAATACTTACAATTATTCTTAAAGGGGTGGTATATTGCCCTTTTCACAAGATGTAAAATAAGTCTTTGAAGTCCCCAGAGTGTGTTTGTGAAGGTTTAGCTCAAAATACCCCACAGCTATTTTTATATAGCATGTTAAAATTGTCACTTTTTGAGGGTTAGCAAAAACACTCCGTTTTTGTGTCTGTCCCTTTAAATGCAAATGAGCTGCTGCTCCGGCAGAGGGTGGAGCTACAACAGCTTGTGTCCTTTTACCTCACACAGACATGCACTGAAAATTTCAAAAACTTTTAGCCTTTTATGTTCAAACCGAAGTCAGAAAGATGGAGAGACTCATGAAGAAGTGACAACATGTAGAAAACATTTTTGAATGGTTAGTTGGTGAATTTATTTAGCTTATGTGTAGTTATCTTCTAGTCATTGATTAGCATATTCTGTCTTGATAATCTATAAATCGTGTTCCGGGGGCGGGTTTATGTCAATTTTAGGGTTAGTGATGTCACTAACCCGGGAGGAATGTCATGTAGGGCATACCAGCTGTTTGTTGTGGTAGCAATTTCTTTAAAAGAAAATATCTCCTTTTGCTTTGAACTTTGAGCATTGTAACTTTGCAGATGTTGTTTATGCTCAAACATCAACATTACACACTAACTAAAGTTAGAAAAGTGAAATCATATTCACCCACCCCTTCAAGATTCTCAGTACTGCAGTACAGTTATTATTATTTTATTAATAATGTCAAAGCAGCATAAATTATATAAAACTTATTATATTTAAACAGTATTTTCATATTAGAAATGGGTAACTTTACAATAAGGTTTCATTTCTTAAAATTAGTTAACTACATCAGTTAACATGAACTAACAATGAAAAATATTTCTAAAGCATTTACTAATCTTAGTTAATGTTAATCTCAACATTTACTAATACATGATTAAAACCAAAAGTTCTATCTGTTAACATTAGTTAATGAACCTGAAATAACATAAACTAACAAGGAACAGTTGTATTTTCATTAACTAATTTGAACAATGATGAATAAATACTGTATATGCCATGCGGATGCTACTGAGGGTCCCACGTTGGAGTAGTGCAAGCCAAATGTTTGTAAATGTGGGTTTACCAAACTGCCCTGCTGTACTGCGAAATCTTATGTACAGGTGCATGTGCAGGCTTTCGAGCTCGGTGAACAGTATCATCACTGCATTGACCAACCCTGAACTAAGCTCGGTGTGATATTCTTCTGGCATTTGGACTCACTGGCTTATGAGCCTATACAGGAGATGAATGTATTGGTTTTATGTTGTATAAATTATGTTGCATTTCTTTTTTTTCTTTTTTTCTCATCTTTTTTTTTTTCTTTGTGTGTAATATGGACCATTATTCACATGTCTGAAATAAAGAATAATAATAATAATAATAATATACAGCAATACTAATGTATTGCTCAGTGTTAGGTAATATTAATGCACTAACTAACCTAGGAACCGGAAAGTGTTACCTAGAAATGCATATATATATATATATATGTGTGAATTTTCAAAAAAGCTTCATTTATTAATCTTCTCTAATTCGACACCACTCTGTGAGAGACATACAATTTCTTTCACTATTTCACACAATTTGTGATTATATCATCTGAGTGATGTTTATTTGTTTCTTTAAGGCTTGTGGGGAAGTTGAGGGTCCTGGTGAGGCCGGATTGTGCCGGACTTGCCCAGCAGGCACCTTCTCTGATAACCGTGACCCTGAGCCGTGCCGCCCACATATCTCCTGCAGTGGACTCAACCGCTGGATCACCACCGCACCGACCTCACACTCTGACGCCGTGTGTGGAGGATGCCTTCCCGGGTAAAGAACAAAAAATATTTATTCTTTTATTATTATTTTATCCTTTTGATTCCAGTCATTGTCTTCATCATTGTGTCACTTTGGTGTCCTAGCAGATGTGCTTTCATAGGCTCACAATGTTCCCAAAACTGAATTAAAGGGAAAGTGTAGAGTGGGCGTATTTATGAACTGAAATATTTTTCAGGTTTCACCCTGCTGCTAAACGGAAGTCCTCCACCCTCCACGCCTGCGTCAGGGGTAAGTGTTTAGCTTTTCATACATCAACTTTTAATCATTTTACAAACGAAAAGTACAAAGAAGAAAAATGTTCAATACATTTTTGCATTGAATAGTATTAAAATCAGAATTAACAATTCTTCTGCGAAGTAATA
This sequence comes from Squalius cephalus, assembly GCF_949319135.1. Lineage (NCBI taxonomy): Eukaryota > Metazoa > Chordata > Actinopteri > Cypriniformes > Leuciscidae > Squalius > Squalius cephalus. Next base: position 20,560,560 of record NC_137127.1, read on the forward strand.
TGGAGCATTAGGCTAGCTATATATAAGCAGTTCATGGTAGAAATACTGGCTATTTTACAATTACTTCAAATGCGAATCATGTCCACAAATTAAAATTCATTCTCATGACTTACTAATCTGTTCCCTCGTTTTAGTAAATCGTGGCCATGTTGTACTGATTAGTTCCCTTAGTGTTTTCAATTAACTAAAACAATGTATTTACTACAAATATTTACAAATTTTTACAACATGGCCATGATTTACTAAATTGGGGGAATGAATTCATAAAACGAGGGAATTAATTATTAATTTGTTGTCACGATATATGTATATATATATATACTTGATTTAGAGTACGTTTACACGACAACGATGTACAAAAAACAGAATGTTTTTCTTTAGCTTTTTTCACGTACAGACGACAACATTGTCAAAATGATTCCCATTAACACGGATTTGCAAAAACGAATGAATAAAAATGCTGTGCCGGGCCTGTGATTGACGATGTCACTTTGTAAATTTACACTACGCACATAGTATAGCTGAACACGCAATATGCATGCGCATGATGTCACCGTTTTCACAAATTGGCTTTTTTGTTGTTTACATGGAGCCGATAAAGGTACCGTTTTCATAAACTTGCACTTTGAAACCCGTTTTCAAAAGTTCGCGTTTTCAGGCCCCCCAAAACGTGTTGGCGTGTAAATGTGCGGTAAAAGTTTTCAATTTTTAGTTGAAAAAAAGTGTAAAAAACGGCCTCTTAGTAAACCGAGGGAATGAATTCTTAATTTGTGGCCGCATGTCGTGTGGAGCTCCCTAAATTTGAATGAATGAAAAAATAAATACATAAATAATTACCATTATCCTTAATAGTAAATCTTATTTGATTCTCATTACTGTAATAAAGTCATTCTTATTTTTTAAATAAATAGCGTAAATAATATAAAACATATAATATAATATACTACATATAATACCATTTAAACAGTATATATAGTTTAAATTTAATATGTATTAAATGTTTTATGTTATTTATGCTATTTAGTTTAAAAATAGGAATGACTTTATTACAGTAATATATATATATATATATATATATATATATATATATATATATATATATATGAAGAGTTCAGATGCAAAAGCCTCTAAATGCCATCTGAAATTTTCTTATAGAATGATCATTTTTATCAAACTCGTATATTTAAATTCAATAATTTCACTTAAATGGCAATGAAGATTACCTATTAATTGTCATTTAAGTGAAATTACTGAACTTAAATATACGAGCTTGATAAAAATGATCATTCTATAAGAAAATTTCAGATGGCATTTAGAGGCTTTTGCATCTGAACTCTTCATATATATATATATATATACTCATCCAATCAGAATTCAGAGGTAGAATCGTCTGTCTTATTAGTAATTAATAAGATAATGTGTTCAATGTACAGAGCCATACAGCCGGCGGAGACGTAACGTTGTTAGGAGCACCCCTAGCAGGTCTGGAGTGGGAGGTGCAAACTCCACCAACGTTCAAAATCCCGAGGAGAAGAGCGCGGAGTATGCTGTGTTTGCACTAGTGCCCATCTTCTGTGTGATGGGCCTGCTGGGAATTCTCATCTGCAACCTGCTCAAGAAGAAGGGCTACCGCTGCAACGCAGAGAAAGAGGGCATTGACGCAGAAGCTGCCACTCCGCAGAAAGAAGGTACAATACACACTAACGCACACGTGTCCATACACAACAAAGGAAACACTTATTTGATCACTATGCGTGTCCATAAAGATGTGCTTTTAGAAAGATCTAAGTAATTATAAGATTACATCTAAAGTTTGGGGTCAGTTTGAAAGAAATGAATACTTCTATTCAGCAAAGATGCATTAAATTGATCAAAAGTGACAAATTTATGATGTTAAAAAAGATTAGTTTTTCAAATAAATACTGTACTTTTGAACTTTCTATTCATCAAAGAATCCTGAAAAACAAAAAATATGAAGCATCACAACTGTTTTCAACATTGATAATAATAAGAAATGTTTCTTCAGCAGCAAATCAGCATATTAGAATGATTTCTGAAGGATCATGTGACACTGAAGACTGGAGTTTTCAGTAAGCTTTACAATCACAGGAATAAATTTTTGGGAATTTAAAGTTTTAAATATACACAAATAGAAAAGTTGTTTGGAAATTGTTTCACAATATTTCTGTTTTTACTGTATTTTTGATCAAATAAATTATTGCCTTATTGAACATTTAAGATACTTCTTTTAGAGACATTAAAAAATCTTACCGACCCCAATCTTTTCAGCTGTACTTCAGAATGATCCATATTCTGATCAGACCAAAAAGAGTCATAATTTAGTATTTTATGATCATGTTCCACCGTTTTTTAAAATTGTATTTTGATACTGTATTTTGATACTGTATTCAAAAAGTATTCAAATGCATTCATTTGATGTCAGAAAGTTGTGGAAGTTTAGAACGAGGTGTTTTAGCGGTTCTGTTCCAGTAAATGCTCTTTCTGGACTGTGAAGGATGTTTTGAGTTCTTAACTTGCTTTTTATCTCATGTTTGATATTAACTCTTTAAATAAACCTTATAAACAAAACTCCCTGAAAGTCAAGTATACAAATGAGTCAAGCATTGTTGGCATCCTTCTGTCTTCGAGAGACAATGGTTTAGAATCTGCACCCAGGTCAGTCTGTGATTTGGTTGCAGACTCTGCTATGACTGTAGAGTCCGATACGGGAGCGACAGCACCGTTGGCACTTGCTGCAAGTGTAAGCAGTGGTGGTGTCAGTGGGGGCAGGCTGAACGTTTTGCTGCCGGCGGGTCCTCTTTTCCTCCCACTGCATTGCTCTTTTTTCTTCGGCTAGAAGGACACCAGTTTTAACGGTGGATCGCCAATTTTCGCGGTCCGATGTCACTGCTTCCAAATCAGCTGGGCAGATGCTGCACGCTTTCAAGTCTCGCTTGCAGGCGTCCTTGTAGCGCAGGGTTGGCCGTCCAGTTGGTCGAGTTCCTGTGGCAAGCTCCCCATACAGAACGTCCTTTGGGATACGACCGTCATCCATCCTACACAGGTGGCCAAGCCAGCGCAGTCGCCTCTGTGTGAGGATGGTGAACATACTTGGCATTTTTGATTTCAAAAATGAGTCGCAACAAAGGCCCAATTGTTACACTAAAACCACCTCCTAAATAAAATCACTGTACAAAATAAGAACAGTGTTTTCATATCCTTTGTATGCATGTGAATCAGTGGGTGGAGCAGCAGCTGTTGTGATGAGTTCAGGGTTTCATCTACAATAACGCTTGCATATGATAATTCAGGTTCTGCCTGTAAGACAGGAAAGTTTTCAGGAGTAAATAATGCAATAATCACATCATGTTTTACAGCTGAATAAGCAGAGCAGCAGAGCTGGATTTGGGGTTTTGCTCAGGATGTCAGTGTCCTATTTTTTGTGTTTAGAAGAAAAAAGTAGAAAAAGGAAGTTAATTATATAAACCAGAAGAAGTTGTGCATGATGGTTAAAGGCTGATGTTAAAGTCCAGAAGCTGCGATAGATTTTTCTCCCCTATTGTGACGTATATACGTGTGAAACGGCTTCTCAAACAAGAACTAATGTAGGGCGGGACTTGATTTTGTCCATGGGGAATTGATTGGATGGTTGTGGTTTGCTATTGGTGGATCTCATGTGAGTGACAGGTTGTCCCACCCTTACGCCAGTAAACACATCATCAGAGAAGAGAGAGATGTCACTGAACGAGGGAGGGGAAGATATTTTGATTAAAGATTACAAGGGCACATGACCGTCATAAGAATTGTCCATTTTGATTTCAAGATGACTTTAACCCGTCATGGAAAGTGGAATTTTATACATGAATGTGAGAGAATTATTGCTTTGTTAAATATCAGCTCAATCTGTATGATAAAAGACACTGATTTTTATGTTGTTGTTTTTTGCTCATGCCAAACTCAGTGGGTGGTTGCCAAGGCGTTGCTATGTGGTTGCTAAAGCATTCTCTCCTTTCTTCATCTATCTTTGAGCAGCATGAGACTCCATCTGTATCTTCTTTCCTCAGATAAATAATTCAGTCTGTTCTCTGCTTGTAGATGCTCTCTAACTGCTGTCACTACACTGTTGACTAGTTCTGATGTGGTCAGTGCCGACTACATCTGATTCACGTTGACCTAAGCAAACACTCCCAGACCACCAAGAGAATCCTCTATTTGAAGTGTTTACAGTATATATACTTTAGAAGAAGAAAGTAGCCTATTGGGTGACATCATGGACTGTTTATGTAAGAAGCTTTGGGAACATGGTGCATTGAAATATCACAAGATAGCTATGAGGTGATTAATAATGAAAGTGTTGGCTCAAGTGGAGTCTGAAAGCTTCTGTTGTATCAGTCTGGGTTTGATCCAGGAATCGTAGAGCAGGTGACAACATCCAGATTAAAGAGGATGATGGAGGTCCCTGGGGTGTGATGGGCTCGAAATCACTTAACAAAGTGAAGATGTTTGCAGTCAGAATGCAGCATTCAATCTGCTGTTGATGTTCCCAGTCGATTTCTGACGGTGCATTCCCAAATTAAATGTCTTTTCTTGGCACTTATTATTGTTGCACCAACGATTACATAAGCACTTTGCTTTCAAGAGCGAGAGAGCACTTCTACCTTGACCAGTATTCCAATACTTCAGACTGTAACGGTAATCTAATATATAGCTATTACACATTTCAGCTGTGAGATGAATCAGCAAGAGCTCTAATAGATGTCGATGGTCATTCGATGGTCAGCTTTGCTTTGTAAGAAAGGTCTGGCGCTGTATGTACTTAGACGATGCAAGGGCACTATACTGATGATGTGTCCCGTACCCAATTGACCTGAAATGGTACCCTGGCCAAGATTTACCTCCCACACAACTCAGAGAATCCCCACTAGTTGATTGTTTACCACTTCCAGCAACAAGGTAAATCTCGAAAAAGTGCTCACCACCTATTGGCACAAGAGACAACTTCTAACATATTGTCCTGTGTTAGAGTTGATTTAGGCAATTTTCTGTTAGTATAATGTGTGTATTATGCTTTTGTCATCGATGAGTCAGACTGCTGTTCTGAGATAAAAAAGATGCATTACCCATGCATTAGAAAGTTCAAGCACCATAGGCGTACCAGTACAATGGTGAGAGAGCTGAAAAGAGCCTTTTTATGGCTCGCAGCAAGTTTGAAACTAGATTGAAGCCATTACATAAGACTGTTCTGCAATACATACGTCAAGTTTAGCTGGTAATTTTGTTGTCTGCAACAAATAGATAAACACAGAGATGGAATAACCTCAGAGCCTCACTAACTATATCAGCTGTGGGCTATAAAGCACACTGGTTATTGTGGAATAGCACATTTATACAGTATAGCTATTACATATAATATATTTGTATACTGGGTATATATAATTAGAAACAAAAGATGATTGAAATTAGTAGGTTTGAGACCAGACAAACCTACACACAGGTTTGGTGGTTTGTTTGATGTAATGGTCAGAATTTGTATATAATATAACATATTGAACATTTACATATACATTACTGTTCAAAAGTTTGGGGTCAGTAAAATTATATATATTTTTTAAATGAATAAATGAATACTTTTATTCAGCAAGGATGCATTAAATTGCTTCTGCATTTATTATGAAGCAGCACAACTGTTTTCAACAGTGATCATAATAAAAAAAATTATTAAGCAGCAAATGAGCATTTTAGAATTATTTCTATAGGATCATGTGACACTGAAGACTGGAGTAATGATGCTGAAAATGCAGCTTTACCATCACAGGAATTACATTTGAAAATATATTACAATAGAAAAGACTTATTTAAAAAATTATAATAATATTTCACGAAATCAGTTTTTACTGTATTTTTGATCAAGTAAATGAAGACTTTTTGACCGGTAGTGTATGATATTTGCAAATAAACTGATTTCATTTCAGAAAAATGGAGAAATAAGTGGATATTAGCCAGGTGTCCTAGCAGAGGAAACCTCACATCAACACAATCCACTAACCACAAACAAACACAGTCACACAATACCGACTGTCTTCTTTTTCAACATTAGATCTATTGTTTTATCGTTTCAAACTGTACAGACTTCTTATTGTCAAATTTTTGCTTGAAAACTGCGCTGTCTTTCTTCTACATTTTTAAGTGTGACTGAAATGTTCTGGCACTCTCTGGAGCTTCAGTAGATGTGTATCATGAATATGATTCTAACAGTGTCTGATGGTTGATCAGAATAATAAAGCCACGCTTCTGCAGTGCTGACGGTTATTCTGGGTGAATATAGCAGAGTGCTGAGTGAGCTCTTCTTCTCAACGTCCCCAGCTGCCTCACTGTGGAACTCTGGGATATAGCCTGTTACCATAGAGACCACTGTTAACTGCACACTGTGCACAGTGAGCCTTCTGTATCCAATAGATTCACAATAGAGATGGAATTTGCAGAGTTTAGCATTAGCATGACGACATAAATGAATCCTTCTGTGTCTTCAATGACTCATGTTGAGTTGGCATGTTTCTATTCTAACTAACGTGGATGTGGCTAATGAGGTCGGCTTCCCTAAACTGTTAAACTCTTTTAAAAATAGCACTTAATGACGAGGATGACATCATGACAATCCAAATACACACCCACTGAAGAGTTTTAAATAATGCTTGAGCTTAAAGTAATATTTGTTCACTGTGAATCTCACAAAACCGGTCTAGGCCATGTCACCATCTCACCAAAAGAAGGTTTTTGGAGCACATTTCCCCCCAAATTCTCAATACTGGAAAGTGGTGTTGTTTTAGTATTATTTATATAATATTTATTACATGGCTTGGTTGAATTCTAATGTAGAATGCGGCCTGTTATGTAAGGGATAATGTATAGGGAGGCGGTTGTTATAGCGAATAACAACCCCGACAGGCTGAACGGGACCCCGACGCGAAGCGGAGGGATCTTGAATCAGCCTGAAGGGGTTGTTATTCGCTATAACAACCGCCTCCCTATACATTATCCCGCTTATTACATGGCTACCTACCAAATAAATCAATAAATTGACACAAAATATTGATTTAAAAAGGAGTTTATTGATTTAAAAATGATTGTATTGCTTCCGCTAAAGAAAATAGTCCGTTCCGAGCTACGGTTGCGTCCATAGCAACGCTCTGTTTTTCATGGCAACGGTCTGTTATACTTCGCAGCGGTCTGTTATCAAGAAAAATTCTACATTGGAATTCAACCAAGCCATGTAATAATTCTTGATAACAGACCGCTACCAAGTATAACAGACCGTTGCCATGAAAAACAAAGCGTTGCTATGGACGCAGGATTCTAACCGTAGAGACGGAATGGACTATTTTCTTTAGCGGAAGCAATACAATCGTTTTTAAATCAATAAACTCCTTTTTAAATCAATATTTTGTGTCAAATTATTGATTTATTTGGTAGGTAGCCATGTAATAAGCGGGATAATGTAGAGCGAGGCGGTTGTTGTAGCGAATACAACCCCGACAGGCTGATCAAGACCCCGACGCGAAGCGGACATAACATGTTATATGTTATCTTATAACAACCGCCTCGCTCTACATTATCCCTTACTTATAATATTTATCAATATTTTGAATCAGCTTTTATTTTTATAATTTTCTTTTTCTTTTAGTTTAAGTTTTAATCATTTTGTTATGTGCTTTTGACATTTTTATTACCTTTTTTTTTAATTTGAGTTTTAGTCATTTTAGTATTTATGTCAATTAGTTGCTAAGGCACCATTCTCAAGTTTTTCATCTAATATTTATATGTATTTTTTTTCAGCCTTATTTCAATTACCGAAAATTATTTTTAATAGTTTTAGTTTTAGTAAATGATAATGACACTGCTGTGAAGTATATTTAAATTGTAAAATATTTATGCAGTATTTGTTGTACTTAATTTTCATTTATGCTCATTTTAATAAAAAGAACAATATATATATTTTTCATTACCAGATCCCAGTTATAATTATTTTTTTTTTTATATATATATATTCTAAAATTTAATGTTAATTATAAGAATACAATATTTTGGAAATTGGACTGTGGCATTTATTTATGCAATTCACCCAATTATGTCATTTGTTTTAGATTGGTTTCTAAATAAAAATATCCTGATATGAAATATAGCAGAGTGATATAAAATATAGAGTGTTAAACTCTAAACGTTGCTCTCTCTCTCTCTCTCTCTCTCTCTCTCTCTCTCCTCAGCAAACCCTTGCCCATACATCGTTGATGACCCCAATGAAGACACCATAAGCATTTTGGTGCGGCTCATCACAGAGAAGAAAGGTGTGTGTGTGTGATGTTTCTCAACACATTTAACTCACCCTTACATCACACTGTGAGTCTTATTGCATCTCAATGTGTGTGTTACAGAAAACGCTGCTGCGCTGGAAGAACTTCTGCAGGAATATGAGGACAAACAGATGGCCCTCAACAAGAGCTCATCCATCAAGTAAGAACACACACATGCAAACGTACACATCTACACCGATGTCAAAACTCACAAACAGCATGCAGAGTCCAAAATTAAATGAAAACTGAGAAAGTGCAAAATCCAGCTATTTTTTTATTACACAATATATTTTTCTCCCTATAACAACGGGATTTTTAAGCTGTTTCCTTGCACATTAGTGATACACAGTTCAAGTCATTGTCAACACAGCATGTATGACTCATGAAACTTTACTAGTACAACAAAAGCAAAGACTTATTGTGGTTTAGTTCCTCATACTCTTGAGTCTATGCAAGGAATATTCCATATATCTTTCACCACATGAAGTTCTGGAGAAGAATAAAAAGCTGTAGGCATCCTAGATAAATTGTTTTATTCAGTATATGGTTTGTTTGTCTTTGAAGAGCCAGACGATTCTCACAAAGTTTTTAAACTATGAAACGTACACCATTCAAAAGTTTGGGATCCGATTTTTGAAAAGAAATGAATTTTTTTTTTTCCCACAAAGATGCATTCAAATGGACAATAATAATGTTACAAAAGATTTATATTTCAATTAAATGCTGTTCTTTTGTACTTTCTATTCATCAAAGAATCCTGAAGAAATAATTATCACGGTTTCCACACAAATATGAAGCAGCACTACCGTTTTCAACACGATAATAAGAAATGATTTGAATGGTAGTGTGTAGTGCATGAGATGATCACAGTTCACACTTGAATTATTGCATGAATCATCTCCAGCTATACTGAATTGTATTAATGGTCACTTCACTTGTGGACTGGAGTTCTGAGAGGAATTCCCAGTTGTGAAACAGGAAGCAGCTTTCCGTTAGCTCAGATATAGATTCAGCTCATTCTTGTAAACTCATTAATAAGGAAAAGGAATCAATGTAGTGTTAGAATAGCTGAGGGGGAGTAATTAGTTGCACTGACAAACATATAACTCATCAAGAAGCAAGTGCTTGTTTATTTTCACACTGCAGCAGTGAGGTGAGGATCCCTCAGCGACATTTTACCATGCTCATACAATCAGATTTACGTCATAGTTATGCATTTTACAATGTCAAACACATCGTAAGAGTCAGAGACAGAGCTTAGTTCACCTCTTTGACGCCACAGTTGTACGGTGACCTCTCAGATACCGGCACAGTGCCATCAACATCAGTGTCGGCTGAAATGACACTAGGTGCCGGCTGCTTAGTTCAAGAGATCCTTTAATTCCAGGCCCTTTTCTGCAAGCCAAGAGTGGTGCATTATACAGCTGTCATGAGCTCAGGGGACTCTGACATCATCACGGTGGAACTATGGAGGGGGTGGGGTGCTTTTCAAGACTCCATGAATGTATTTTGGTTTATGTGATTTCAGTGTCTGTGTGTCCAGAGTAGGCTTGAATAAATTAGTACATTGTTTTGTACTTCAAGACTTATTTTAAAGGGGTCATATAATGCCATTTTTGTACAAGCTAATATGATTCTTTAGGGTCTAAATTAAAAGTTTGTAATATACTTTAATTAAAAATTCTCATTAGTATGTAAGAAAACACTCATTTTACCTGGTCAAAAACAGCTCTGTTTTCAGCACGCCGTTTGAGTGCATGTGTCTTTAAATGATAATGAGCTTTCATGATAATCAGCTCATTCTTGTAAACTCATTAATAAGGAAAAGGAATCAATGTAGTGTTAGAATAGCTGAGGGGGAGTAATTAGTTGTACTGACAAACATATAACTCATCAAGAAGCAAGTGCTTGTTTATTTTCACACTGATTGCAGCAGTTCGAACTATTTTCACCCGCCCCTCTGTTCTGTGCGTACACCGATTGTAACACAATAACACAATAACCATAACGCGTTGTTCATTATAAACGTGGGATTATGAATTATATTGAGAACGTCGTACATAGAAAACATGCCGTAATGTACCCTGAGTGTAAACCTTAGCCGCATTCATCGTGAAGCGTGCTAGCGATTTGCAAAGATTAATATAAAGCTTAATAAAACGTTACACTCACTTCAGTTCTTCTGGAGGTGCAGCAGGAACACGAATAGTTGGTACCGATCCTTTTTTCAGGAACAGCTTCTTAGTAAAACCAGCTTTATACTGACCTCGTTTGTAAAGCAGTCTGGTGAAATGATTCACGCAAACATGAAAGCATTGACGCTGATCGTGGGGAATATTCCCTTCGGAAACAAACTCAGCCACTGCGTCTTCAGCTGTACGGATTTAGGAACATCAAAATGACTGCTGTGTTCCTTATTGCACCCAAGAACAGAACACCACAATCGCTTAGATGCCATTCTGCTCATAGACAGTGCTCCAGCGTATCAACAATGATGCGCGGACTATGATTGACAGCTCGCTCACGAGCGAGGGCGGGTCTGTGTTGAAACGCTGCTGTCAATCAACAATCGTGGGAGGGGCGTCGATTTTGTGGCGTCACAAAATCGAACGGCTTGATTTGAGAGAGGGGAAAACATATAAGAAGATTTAAAAAAAAAACACTGGATGGATTTTTATCATTTTATGATGGTTGTGTACAGGCACTGCCAACACACATTTCAGTACAATCAACTTGTAAAAGTGCATGTACCATTATATGACCCCTTTAAGAACTGTTAGAAGCCTCTTTCTGTAGGCCAAGAATCAAGCTTCATTGGTATGATACAAGTGTTTACATTGCCAAAGCATTAATAAAAACTGCCATGAAGCTAGGAATTTGCTATGTGATTGCTAAGATGCTGTTTAGGACATTGCTATATGGTTTTTGGGGTGTTCTGATTAGTTTAGGGTGTTGCTAATGTTGGATGTTTTTACGTAGTTTTAGAGTGTTGCTTAGTAGTTTAACGCATTGCTATGTCCTATGTGGTTGCTAAAGCCAAAAGTATACTTCAGCGGTCCGCACACTGTCCGCATGACATAATTGTCCCAAATCGTAGTATGCTGAAATTAGTAGATACCCGGATGGTCTACTTTTTCCGGTTAGAATCCGAAGTGCAGATCCGTGCACTCTTAACGGCTAATATTGCGCACAACCCATTGCGCGTTGGAAGAGGATCCAATCGATTCCGGTTCTAATCAGAACTACAAACACGAATAAAAAGTGTTTTAAAAAAAAAACTACAAACATGGCAGATGTGCGAATCCAATGGTTAAGTTGAGAGGTTTTGGTATCTAACCTGACGAAAAGATATTTATTCAATGTTATCCACATTATATTTAATCTGCAACAACATTGTGAACTTTTGTAAAGATGCATTTGGAAATCCAAATTGTAAACACATGAGGAGAGTCTCTGTGTTACTACTATATAGTTAGCTACTATATTTCTCTTCGAAATGGTAGGACATTAAATTAAATTGAATGTGGAGAATTTTAACTGAAGGATTCACAGGGCAGTTTAAACAGTGACAGTATGCACGTAACTAAGCGACAGAGCTGTCCGTTAAAGATGATGAAGTAGTCTGTCCCAAACAGTCCACTAGATAGTGTGCACACGCCAAACGTGTCTTTCTGCACTTACGGCCAAAGGAGTATACTTTGAAAGGCTTGCACACTCAACTGTGCTCGAGACGGAGCGAAATGCAGAAAATGAAGTATACCCAGGCTTTAAGGTGTTCTGATTAGTTTAGGGTGTTGCTAAGGTGTTCTGAATGTTTTAGGGTGTTGCTATGTGGTTTCTAGGGTGTTGCTTAGAGAAGCAGCATGTTGAGCAGAGGTGATCATGCCAGTGTTACAAGCATGAATTTGGCTTGCAGCGTTTCCCAGTCCGGAGTACTTTTGAGAAAATTCCAAAAATATATATACATATACTTCAATACGCACAATATGTATATAGATACAAATATACACACAATGCTGATATCAGTTTGTAAGTGTCTTTCTCTCTGTCTGTTTCTTTGTCAGGTTTCCGGCACTTCCTCATTTCTCCCAATTCCGTTCGTTGCCCCGGCTGTGTACCCACCAGCATCATTTGCACACTATAAACGGGCTGGCCCCTCGCTCCGGGCTCTGCTGTTCCCGCTGCAGTCAGAAGAAGTGGCCCGAGCTGCTGCTGCCCGCCCTGGCACTGCCCGCCGATACGCACAAGAGCCCCACTAATGTGGTCAAGGCGCCGGAGGTCACCATCCTGTCTGTAGGAAGGTGAGAAAAAAATAGAATGTAAAATATAATTATGTGAATTCTGAGAAGAAAGGCCTTCATTTAATCCCAAATTTGTTGTTGTAACTGAAACATGAGAAATCTTTTTTTATTAAACATACAGAAGCTCTTTTCCAACACTTAGTGAACACTTTTAGACTTCCCATGTGAAGACCGTCCAAACATTTCCCCAAAAAATTAAGATAACTTGTTTTGACCAATATCTATTGCATATGTGTTTCACAAATAAGGTAATCCCAGCAGTGTTATATCAGTACTGTTTATTATTATTATTATTATTATTATACTTTTTATTTATAGGCGCCTTACATGGCACTCAAGGACACCTTACAAACACAATAAAACAGTCAATATTAAACAAAATGATAATTTTGCATAAAAGTAATCACATAAAAGCCTGCCTAAAAAGATGGGTCTTAAGGCGAGATTTAATATATATGTTTATATAGTATTTATTGATATTTTTAATTAGCTTTTAATTATACTTTATTTTAATTTTCATAATCTTTGTTTGTTTTTGTAATTTATGTGCTTTTGTCAGATGTATTAGTTTTTTTTTTGGGGGGGGGGGGGGGGGTTGGGCCCCCCCAAAACAAGATCATTTTAATTAATTATTGTGTTAGATCAGAAAAGCATTTAATAGACATTAAAAAAAACTACATTTAGAAAATAATATTTTGATTCAACATCAAGCCTGAATTAATCAGCTGTTTAATTGAATCAGCAATATTTCAGTTTTTTTTTTTTTTAAATCTAAATCTAATATTTGTATTTTATTTTATAACTAAATGATTTTTAATGTTTTTCATTTAAGTTTTAGTTAACAATAATAACTGGATCCCAGAATGCATAGAAATTAGCTCAAATGTGAAATATTCATCCAGTGTAGCCGAGTAAAGGGTTAATATTGGCTAAAAAAAAGAATTATTCTATTATTATAAAAATATATTATTTCACCAAATATTGATGTGTAGTGTGTAGTTGTTGTATTTATTATTAGAATATGGAGTTATTACCTTAGCACTTATTAACTTATGAGGTTTCACTTTGCATGCTACCTTAGAAGGTAGCAGCTGATCTAGGCAGTAGATGGAACTAAGTTTGGAGCAGACCTATAAATCACAATGATTGAATGAATCAGTTGCGTTGGTTTGAGATGGTAATTCAGGTCTCATTCTCAGATACACACCCGGTTATGCTCACAGTGACGAATCAGGTGCACTCACTGACCTCTGTGTCACCCGTGTGTGAATGGCAGGTTCCAAGTTGCTCAGATCCCAGAAATGAAGTCAGCTTCCAAGGAAGTGACCCAACCGGAATCGAGCGATACCGACTCCGTGGACAGCGGCCACACCGAGCCCGCAGAAGAGCGCTCACTGCTGGGTGTGTCCTCTTCCTCTAACTCCTCTTCCTCAAAGTGCAGACAGGAGGTGAGTGACTAAACATGCGGAACCGGAATATTCCTCCAAACGTGTTTGTGTTTTTATAATAGTCCTTCTGGCTCGGTTTGTTTTTGAATTGTAGTTTCCTCTTCCTTTAATCTCTCATTATGGTCTTGACCTAAAGTTCATTGTCTAAAGCCATGCATAAAAATCCTCACAGGATGTCTGGTGCATTTGTCATCAGTAAATGAATGGGAAACACTCAAATCACTTAGTCACAGCTGACTTGTCCGGGTCGGTGAACATCCTGACTGTAGACAGCCGCAATCTTTTAATAATAACTACGGTGGAGTTGCATTGAGGGGAGGTCAGTTTTTGTTACCTAACAATTTGCCCTCTTGCATAAGAATTGGTGGGGCGGTGGGCTAATGGCTTTACATTGACTATCAATAGCTCATGGGATTTACATAAATATCTCAAGGCTTCTCTTCACAATTCATCCTTACAGCTGCTCTTACACTTATTCAATTGCTTTTCATTTTTATAAAGTCACATGGCTGTTTTATTTAAACCTAGTTTTACTTCCTCTAATGTGATGTCATTATGGCCACAAGCTTGAATAGAGCCGCTGTTGAAGGTCAACATGGTTAGCATTGTTTGAAGTATTTAGATGTAACAACTCAAGTGATTTGGGTAAATAAAACACATGTAATGTGTAATAATGGAACATTTTAGTTACATCTACGTATTTGGTGAACATTGTAAGTGTACGTTTGATCAATTCATGCATTTCCTGGGAATCAGTCCCATGACCTATAGTGTTGCTTGTACATTAAAGGGGTGGTTGATTATGATTTCACTTTTCTAACTTTAGTTAGTGTGTAATGTTGATGTTTGAGCATAAACAACATCTGCAAAGTTACAACGCTCAAAGTTCAAAGCAAAGGGAGATATTTTCTTTTAAAGAACTCGCTTTTTAAGGACCACAACAAACGGCTGGTAGGGACTACATGACATTCCTCCCAAATTTACATAAACCCCGCCCCCGGAACACGATTTATAGATTATCAAGACAGAATATGCTAATCAATGACTAGAAGATAGTTAACTCCACATAAGCTACATAAATTCATTAACTAACCATTCAGAAATGTCCTACGTTGTCACTTCTTCTTGAGTCTCTCCATCATTGTCTGACTCAGGTTTGAACATAAAAGTCTAAACCTTTTTGAAATGTTCAGTGTATGTGTGTGTGAGTGCAAGCTGTTGAAGCTCCGCCCTCTGTGCCAGGAGCAGCAGCTCATCTGCATTTAAAGGGACAGACACAAAAACCGTGCGTTTTGCTCAGCCTCAGAAAGTGACAATTTTAACATGCTATATAAAAATATCTGTGGGGTATTTTGAGCTAAAACTTAACACACACACTCTGGGGACATCGGACACTTATTTTACATCTTGTGAAAAGGGCATTATACCACCCCTTTAATAGGCAATAACTAGATGCAAATTGTGTCTCAGTTGTAGTATTGATAATCACACCTTTCAAACATTTAAACATAATTTTATATAAAAGAAGTCTCTTTTACTCACCAGTGCTGCATTTATTTGATCCAAAATACAGTACAAACAGTAATACTGTGAAAAATTATTACAATATAGAAATGTAAAAAGAAATATTTTTTAACATTATAAATGTCTATGTAGAAATGGAAATGATTCAAATGATGTACTATTATTTATGAAAAAAATAAAAATAGTTATATAATATAAAATATATATTTGTTAATGATAAATTAATAGAATATAAATATATATATACATTTTTTTATTACAGATTTGAAGATGTAATTGAGTTTGCATCAGTTGAAATTAGTTTTAGCATTAGTTTTGAACTTTTACAGCATGTGGTCCATAGAGGGTTAGTGACGTTTGTTTGGTGCTTCACGGGTGAATACAGAGACAAACGCGAGGATCTGTTCTGGTTTTCAGCTGTCCTCCGCTCACCCTGTTTCCCTTTCCTCTCAGAGCTGAAGTCAGTTTTTCCACTGGTTCAGGTCATGCCGAGTCAATCAGGAGAAAATGATTTTGTCTAGTGCCCTCTGGTGGCTGGAACAGTGTTTGCAGTTGTGAACCAACAAATGTTTTTCTTTTGACAAATGTAGTCAGGATATCCTTTATATCATGTTACTAATATCTCACCACTTCTTTCATTCTCTCTCCCTCTTTCTCAGATAAACATATGAAAGGTTGGAGAAGGACATCCGCTGACAGGACGTGACCTTCGTGCAGATGACATCATCAGTAGGCGACCGATCAGGGCAGATATGTGGCGGTGATGTCAGTTCACCACCTTGAGGAGCCTTGAATTCAAGACCTTAGAAAACATTCGTATTTATTGCATAAGTCATAGATCTATTTTATTCAAATACAGTAAGCTCGGTCTCTGCTCACAGATGATAGGAGACTGAATGGCATTTACTCACAAGACACTAAAGATGTCTTAAGCGAAGCCTCTGCTGCCGATTGACTTCTCGCACAATCGAAAATAACACTCAGAACAATGAGGCACTAGAGAGACAGTCTCTCCAGTTAGAAAACATTAAGAAGTATTATGAGAAACTAGTTTGATTTTGTAATTTTTATTATTATTATTATCAATTTTTGTTCGTTTTGTTACTGTAGTTTTGTCTTTTAGTATTTAAGATTTTAAATGAGTTGAATATGTACAGCCATGGTCAAAAGTTTGCAAACACCTTGTTTTTAAAAAACAGAATTAAAACAAAACATGAAAAACATGCATACAACTGTCAATTTCTTATACATATATATTTTATGGTTTAATCAACATTACACCCGTATCTTATATATTCAAACAATAATGCAGGATATATACAAAAATATTTATTTACTTAAGCAAAGAGGGTTTACACTAATTCACAAACTTAAATTCTTTGCTAATAGAGTGAATGTGTTTTATGTGATGTTTAAACTACATGACTTATGTACAGCAGCCCAAACCCATTGCTTGCCCTTTTAAAAAGCTTTTCTCTACAACAAGAAAGGAAAAAACAGCAAAATGAAGCAATACAATATATTTTACAATTTATCACATAAATCTGAGGACAGCTGAGAAAATCTCTAAGCTAGGCTAAAAATAGATTTATTGCTCCTTTTAAAGGTATTATCATTAACATCTGTAGTGCCTCAGCTCAGACTAGCTGTCTGGTTCTTTGCTATTTAACAGTTATTAGTGCTTAACCTTTTGCATGTCAGATTGCTCGCTTTATCAAACGTGTTGGAAATTAGCCCACACACACTGTACACCAGTTTCAGGAGAGACAACCGCATTTTAAAAACAGGAGTGAGTCCTCTAAATTCTCGTTATGTGTGTATACGGAACACGACTCGATCCGGAAATTGCAATGATTGACAATGTTGTGACTATATGTTCTGGCGTCAGACAGCAACATAGTGTCGGCCCAGATCCGGTCCACATCTGGGCCGTGTGGAATCCAGTTGTACCGAATGTGGGCCGGATCTGGGCCGACATATGTTGCTGCCTGGAAGACATTTAGAAAATGTCTTTAAGATGTTTATTATTTAGATCGTATGTAAAACTACTTTTTTAAAGATGTTTATCAGATGTTTTGTACAACACAGATGTTTTCCAAATAAAATGACATCTTGGAGACGTATGTGTGCTATCTGTATTTTGACCAAATTAATATTACAGTGACCAAAATGGCTTGCTGTTCTCATCAGAGGAGGTGTGTTTTATGTTTGGAAGTCTACTTGAATGATCATATCATAAGCGATCAAGTTTATGACGTTTTAAAGTGGGAAGGTGCGGGTTGCAATGTAGTCCTGGTTTCAGTGTGCATTCGTTTTCTCCCCTGGTTTTTTATAGACTTGTTCTTGTTCACTGTTTTTCTAGCAAGATCTGGCTTAACGAATGAGTCAAGGACCTGCTGTGATTAAGTTCACACAGAAGAGAGACACATCTCTGATCAATGTGCTTTGAAAATATGGCATTAACAACTAGTTGTTCTGTTCGTTTCGTACACAATGCTTTGAATTTTTGTAAATGGGGTTGTCATTACCTGAATTTCTCGGGAGTAATAGCCTGTTCAACCGTTCACCACTTTTTCAGTGGTGCGCTGGTTGGTTCCAGAAATATTTTCTCCATATTTTTTTTCCCATAGGGTTTAAAAAAAACTTCTTTAAAGCATTAGAAACCAATAACCAATTAAGCCAACACGAAGTGAATAACACGACAAACTTTTATTTAAAGCAAAAAAAAAAAAAAAGGTACAAGATTGAGAGGACAAAATACAATCCATTGATGCATGCATCAAGTAAAAAATAATAGAGAAATATGAAACAACTCATTTACAAATGTTGATTATGGTAGTACTTTCCCCATGTACCCTACATACTAGGCCTATGTATTTTTTATAGTTATTACAATAACTGGGTAATAACTTCTAACCTGAACCTACTGGAAAACATCAGTAATGTTGAGGTGTGAACGTAACCTTCATGTCAAGATCTTCCCACAGATTCATTCCCAAGATGTTCGTCAATCGTCACACAGATGTAGAGAAACAAGACGCTACAAGAGCTGTTGCATTCAAAGCTGAATAGTATTCATTCTTCCATAGTATTTATTGATTTTTCCATTGTAATTCAGATGAAGCAGTGACAGGCAAGGCTACTCAAGGGTATAGCATCACAGTTATTTTACTGACATTTACATGCACATTTTATATAAAGTGAATTTTTATACATTATAAATATGTTTGCAATCATTTCTTGAATACTGCACAGTCAGAGCTAGACATAGACCACTGTTTGCAAAGATGAAGTAGAATGACAAGGTAAGGGGAAAACTCTGTACTTTACCTGTACAATACCTATTGTTGTTGCTTTTATTTATTATCATTCAAATTATAATGTTGTTTTTTCTTTATATTTATACTCTTAAAATAAAGAACTTTACTGCAGTATTTAAGAGCTGGAAATTTATCTTTACATATTGCATAATAATTTTTATGGTAATATATACTATTCAAAAGTTTGGGGTTGGATTTTTTATGTTTTTGAAAGGAGTCTTATGCTCACCAGCATGAAGTTTGAATTTCCCCCAAAAAATACAGTAAAAAGAGTAATATTGTGAAATACTATTTTGTAGAAACTGTTACACATTTTTGAAAGTAGAATAGATTTTGAGATGAATGGAAAGTTAAAAAGTTAAAAAAAAAAAAATTATATGTAAAAGTCTTACTGTAATTTTTGATAAATTTAATGGATCCTTGCTGAATAAAAGTATTAATTACTGTATTGATTCACTTCAAATAAAATAAAAATCAATTCACACTTAAATGCAGAAAATAGAATAAACTAACTCGCTAAACTAACTAATTTTAGCATATTATGCTATTCAGTATAGATGATGTCAATCGTTTCATAAAATATCCTGATGATTAGGCTACCAGGATATAGTTACAGTAACATAAACAATATATCTTAATCCATTAACAAAAACATTTTCATCATTTTTTCACTTTTACATTACATTTAACTGCAATAAAGACATAAAAAATACAGCTTAAAATCAAACATGCCTTCTCTAAGATTGATATAATTATTCCATTAACATATGATACAGTCTCTGATCGCATGCAGCCATGCATGCATATAATTGCAACTTGTGCAATATTCCAAGTCTTCTCATGCAAACCAGTAGATTTGAGTAAGGAACAAACTGAAAATCATGTCATTCACACTTCCACATGTTCAAACCAAGTTCACCACCATGACTTTGTCTCCACACCATAAATGAAGGAGTATGCACTCGTAATGCACTGGTTCCATTTTGAACCTTTAACATCCAAGAAACCTATCCATTGCACAAAAGATTATTTTTTACAGTGGAAAAATGTTCTTTACACTGAGAAAAAAAATGGTTCTTTTAAAGAATTCTTCACTAAAAGGTTCTTTGAGGAACCAAAAAAATGTTTGTTCCTGTGGCATCGCTAAGAAAAACCCCTTTTGAAATCTTTTTTTTTTTAATCAAGATCTTTTTTTCCAAGATCTTCATCTTCACAGTAAGGTTGAGAGGGATTTATCAGACTTCATGCTTAATTTCTTGATGGATTTTTTGAAGCTCTGCCCTGCCATGAAGTAGAGGATGGGGTCGATGCAGCTGTTGATACTGACCAGAGGTCGCGTGGCTTTGTAGGCATTGTTGGCAAGCCGAAGCACGGTGCAATTCTCTTGGTCCAGGTAGCGGAAGGTGTAGTATATACTGCGATTCAGATGGAAGGGCAGGAAGCACAACATGAAAGCCAGAAGCACAATAATGATCATCTTCACCGACTTCTGCTTGGAGCGCTGTGACATTGGTCCTTCGCCAACACTGGGTTCTTGAAGTTTCCTCACCATCAGCCCGTTGCAGACCAGCACCACCCCAAATGGTAAGACAAACAGCAGGAACATCACCACCGAGCTGTAGACCAGAAAGTCATTGAAGAGCTCCTTGCTGGTGGTGTCGTGACAGATCTTAAAGTCACCATTAAGTCTCATTCTGGAGAAATAAAGGATCGGGGCCTGGAAGATGAGTATGATCGCCCATATTCCCACAGAAACCAAACGAGCGCAACGGCTGCTCATCCAGGACAAAGAGCGAACCGGATGGCAGACGCCTATAAATCGGTGCAGGCTGATGCAGCTGAGGAAGAGGATGCTTCCGTAGAGGTTCGTGTAGAAGAGAAAGCGAATCAGCTTACACATCAGCTCACCGAACGGCCAGTCGTTCCCATCAGCGTAATAGTAGATCAGAAACGGAAGGGTGAGGATGTAAAGAGTGTCACAGATGTTGAGGTTGATCATGTAGATGGTGTTGGGCTTCCAGTGTTTGGTTCGAAACAAGATGACGTACAAGGCGGTGATGTTCAAGCCCAGGCCGACCACAAACACCAGAGTGTAACTCACCGGGAGGAGAATGTACTTGAATTCTTCTTTTAAAGTACAACGATAAATGTCACTATCATTGGATGGTAAGGTATAGTTAATCGTTCCCATTCTGATCCAGATCTGTCAAAAAACAGATAAAAATGCTTTTAAGCATCCCCTGTATGTCAACAAAGCAATGTAAGCATTAAAGTGACCCTGTTTTATGATGGAAAGAAAAAATAACACACACAATGAAAGCATTTTTTCAGTAATGGCCGTGGCAATGAATTGGGTTGGAAAATATAGGGGATGTAATATATGAATGTCATATAAACTGTCAAGACCACATTTCATATTCATATTTCATCTCAAAAACAAAAGGAAAAACTATATTTTGCATAAAAAGGAAGGTTGTTCAAAGGACCATTATGATTTTTGTTGCATTATTTTCATTAAAAAAAAAATTGCTATATTTAAATATAGGCTACCTCATTGTTTATTACGGAGCCCCTAAAGGGACGTGGTGGTGGAAAATATTTAGGATGGGAGAATTCTTTTTTTAATCTTTTGTGTTCCCTCGCAAAACCTGTTGTCAGTTCGGACAGACACGTCCTGTTTAATGTCCTGCTGGCAGTGCTTCAGAGCTCCGTACGTTAATGTAGCGTTCATAGTGTTTGAAATTGAACTCAAATATAAAGAAATGCGGTCAGTTCTTAACTCAAGGAGTTCAGTGGCTATTCGAACTTACCGGATCAGAATTCGTGAGCTAAACGTTGTTAAAACACAAAGGACACCTATTTACAATCACAGTAACAACGAGCTACAACCCAATTTTCCTCAAAACGAGCTTTATAATATAAATTTGTCTCTAACCAACCGATTGAGAGACAAGTCGGACCGTCTGCAAAGTGCAAATCACAAAACACTTCTGCACATTTTATATTATTAAACATATTCAATAGCTTCACTGTGACACACTGTAGGCTATTGTCACCAAAATCAGTTCACACATCACTGCTCTCCTGCTGGTTATACTACAGTACTTAGTTTGATAAAAATGCATATTTTTTATGATTATTTATTATGAAACAAAATCAATAACTTCACCCTTTTTAGAAAAAAATATTCAATAACTTCACACTGTTATACAGTGTATTGCCATCAAATTCAGTAAGCAAATATAATGCAAAAGCTAAGGTTGTAACTATTATGTTAGCTGCGACTGCGTACGATACCAATATAATTTGTGTAAAGAATAGGCCTACTTATTTTTTGTATAACCAACATTAGAGCAGTGATGTGTGAACTAAATTTGGTGTGTTACAGTGAAGTTATTGAATATTTTTCATAATATAAAATGTGCAAAAGCAGTGTAGTATGACCAGTGGGTCACCATTGATGTGTAAACTGAATTGGGTGGCACTACAGTTTGTAACATTGAAGTTAATTACTATTTTTGTAGTCACGTGTTTCGGGTTATATTGCACTTTGCAGATGGTCTCTTCGGACTTGTCTCTCAGCCGCCTGCTCATAGAGATCCATTTAGCATTATAAAGCTCGTTTTGAGGGCAATTTGGTTCTAGCTCTACGTTACTGTGATTGTATAATAAGTATAATTTGTGTATAAATTATAAAGTATAAACCCTCACCCAACATCCGGACACTCATCCACAATCCCCTTCGTGAGAGCAGGGCAGGGCCCAGGGAAACCAGCTGCAAGAGTGGATAGAACCCTCTTGGACGCCGCACGGTTTTGAAAATCCAAGTGGATCTAGATCAGCAACTCAAGTTTCCACCTGAGATTTTAAACACCAATCTCAGGCCGGATCTTGTATTGTGGTCAACTTCACAGAAGTCCTTGTTCATATTGGAACTAACTGTAGCCTACCATGGGAGTGGGAGAAGAGTGCTGAAGTACACTGATATTGTTTTTGAGGCAAAACAACAAGGCTGGCGTACACAGGTACTTCCGGTAGAGGTTGGGTGCAGAGGGTTTGTGGCCACATCTATAGCCAGGCTCTTGAAGGAGGTGGGAGTTTCTGAGACAGGCCTTCAGGAAAGCCATCAGATCATTGTTGGAGGCAGCAGAGCGAAGCAGCAGGTGGATCTGCATAAAGAGGAAGGACCCCAACTGGGATGCAAAGAATAAAGAGGGGTAAAAGCAGAAGGGGGCTCACCTGGGACGCCAGGTGTTGCTGTTGAGCCCTCTGGAGGTGTCGTGGGCCTATCAACGAAACACCGGTGAAGGAGGGTGGCCTCCTGAAGACCCTGATGACGTTCTTACCCCTCTCCCCACTTAAAACAAGGAAGTGCTGATTACTAGGGATATTAACATCAAGTCCCATGAGCTGAACTGTGTTTCAACAACATTTAGCTCACGAGTTATTGATCCGAGAAGTTCGAAACTGTGAATATATATAACTCCACCTTGAGTTAAGCACTGACTGCATTTCTTTAGATTTGAGTTCAAGTTCAAACACTTGAAGCTCTGAAGCACTCCCAGCGGGACATTAAACAGGACGTGTCTGTCCGAACTCACAACAGGTTTTGCATGGGAACGCAAATAACTTTTCGAGGGAACGCAAAGTTCTCTTACGAGAGTACTCTCGTGTTGCGTAAGTTTAGTTTACGCTACGGGAAAACTACTTTTCTCGAGAATACTGAAGCAAAAAATTATCCTTTAATTTTTAGAATGTAAAACGCATTTGCTGCAACCTATCAGTGCGTCTTGGCATGACTCCAGCGCCAATGGGAAGCCTTCCCGCGCTGTTGTCATAGCCCGCCAAAAAGGGGTGTGGTTAGCCTATAAAACCCCCTCGCACAGGTTGCACAAGTGATTTCGTCTCCTTTCAGCGAAGGACTTCGCTGGATCTACAAGAGAGAAGCAATCTCTCAGCAGCATCTCAGCGGGACGAGCTCGAGTCAAGGACCCGGCTGGATTTTCGCCGCCTTCGCTCGCCGTACCTGCTGCTCTATCGCCGATGGTCAAAAAGAGCATTATACCGGGTCATATTCCGGCTCAGGCCGAAGGTGTTTTAAATGTAGGACAGGTGCCCACTGCCCAGTGCCCACCGCCCAGTGCCCACCCCTGCACAAAAACACTACCCTCACTGTGTGTCACACTCATCCAGAGTCAAAAACAATAAAGCTGGCTCAAGCCGCTCGACCGCTAAGTGTAGGAATAGTGCCCACTTCCCAGTGTTCACTCTTACACACAAGCACTACCCATGCAGTGTCCCACACCACCACAGGGTCCATATCAGTCAAACCAGCTCATGCCGTTCATATTTTAAGTGTAGGAAATGTGCCCTCTGTACAGCGCCCACTCCTACTTGTGAATATGACTGTATCTGCGCGATGCACACACATAGCGCCTCAGTGTATGAGCCCAGCCCACCCTGGCAGTGTGGTGAGTGCAGGTCACGTGTCTGCCTCTCAGCGCACACACTTTGGGAACAGCTCGCAGCGCCGCGTCTGTATTAAAGCATCTTCCCGCTCACACGGCTGGAGTGTCAGTTACAGAAATACTGCGCGAAGCGCTGTCTGCCCCACTCGAAATGAACATGATGAACGAAGTACGTCATCATGGCTGGGTCTCCGGGTCCCCGAATCTGAGCGACCAGAACCCAGATTTCATTCTACCCCTGGCCATTCACGCAAGAGCGTGGGAAAGCATCCCAGGGGCTTCGAAATGGGTGCTAAAAATAGTGAAACAGGGCTACTCGCTGCAGTTCGGTCGCAGACCACTGCGCTTCACAGCCCGGGTCGAAACCTCGGTGAATCAGGAAGTAGCACACCTACTTCGCACCGAGATAGCAAATTTACTGAGAAAGGGGGCTGGGGGGGTTTTACAGCCGTTACTTCTTAGTACCAAAGGAGGACGGCGGGCTCCACCCTATACTAGATCTCAGACACTTGAACAAAGCGCTGATGAAGCGCTCATTCAAAATGATTACAACCAGACAAATTCTCGCTCGAATTCGACCGGGGGACTGGTTTAAATCAGTGGATATGAAGGACGCTTATTTTCAGATCCAAATAGCAGCCCGTCACAGGCCATTCTTGAGATTCGCCTTCGAGGGCCAGGCTTATCAGTACACCGTCCTTCCCTTCAGCACCTCGTACATTTACGAAGAGCATGGACACGGCGCTCACGCCCCTCAGACGAAGGGGCGTGAGAGTCCTGAACTATCTGGACGACTGGCTAATTATAGCACAGTCAAAAGAGGAATTGGTGTTACACAAAACACTACTGCTGACCCATCTCGAACAGCTGGGTCTCAGAGTCAACTGGACCAAAAGCATTCTACTCCCCAGCCAGAAAATTTCCTTTCTGGGGATAGAACTGGACTCCAGCTCTATGGGGGCGCGCCTGACACAGGAACGCGTCAAAGTATCAAACGAATCACGAATCACGAATTCAAAGTAGTTTCGACAGATGCTTCCAACGCGGGTTGGGGCACCGTATACAAAGGGAGACCTTCTATGGGTCTGTGGTCAGACGCGGAGAAGCGTCTCCACATAAACTGTCTAGAGATGAAAGCGGTCGAAAATGCCCTTCAGTTCTTCCTCCCTGCGCTAAGGAACCACCATGTTCTAGTCAGAACGGACAACACGTCGGTGGTGTCCTACATAAATCGCCAGGGCGGCCTCAGGTCCCGGAGCCTGCTTGCAATAGCAAAACGCCTCCTCATATGGAACCAGCACAATCTGCGCTCGCTGAGAGCGGCGCATGTGCCGGGCGTCCTGAACGTGGGCCCAGATATGCTATCCAGGGCAAAACTCTCCCCAGGAGAGTGGTCCCTGCACCCCCTTATGGTACGAAATATCGGCAGAGCAGAGGTAGACCTGTTCGCGTCGCAAACCAACGCTCACTGCCCAACGTTCTTCTCGAAAGAAAGGGATGCGCTGGCCCTAAACTGGCCCAGGCGCCCTCTCTATGCGTTTCCCCCGGTCGCCTTGTTACCACAGGTAATCAAGCGAGTCAGAGACAGCAAATGCTCAATACTCCTGATAGCTCCGTTATGGGAGAATCAAGTCTGGTTCCCAGAACTGATGGAACTAGGGAGCGCGGCTCCATGGCCGATTCCGCTGAGGAAGGACCTGTTGTCCCAAGCCCAGGGCGCGATTTGGCACCCATACCCCGAGGTGTGGGCTCTACATGTGTGGGCAATCAACTATCACCACTGCACCTCCCGGAGGGAGTGCTGAACACGATCACAGAGGCGAGAGCTCCGTCTACTAGATGGCTCTACACGTCTAAATGGTCAGTGTTCGCTGAGTGGTGCTCAGCTCATGATTTAAACCCGCTAAAAGGTGAGGTAACGGTGGTTCTTTCTTTCCTACAAGAGCTGTTGGACAGCGGGAGAACCCCTTCCACGCTCAAAGTGTATGTGGCAGCCATAGCAGCGTTCACAAAACCTGCAAATGGCCAGTCGCTAGGAAAGAACAACCTCGTAATCCGTTTCCTCAGGAGTGCTAGGAGGCTGAATCCTCCTCGACCACCCTCGGTTCCGTTTTGGGACCTTTCCACGGTCCTCGAGGCCATGAAAGGCGAACCATTTGAACCACTACACGCGGTGGAGCTAAAATACCTGTCATTCAAAACCACTTTTCTGCTGGCACTAGCTTCAGTAAAATGGGTGGGCGACCTGCACGCGCTCTCAGTAAGCACTATGTGCTTGGAATTTGGGCCTAATGACTCTAAAGTCATCCTCAAACCAAGACACGGTTACGTCCCAAAAGTGCTTGCGACTCCCTTCAGAGCGCAAGTTATCTCCCTCTCGGCCCTCCCTGCATCTGACAGTGAGGCCGGGGTTAACCTTCTCTGCCCGGTGAGGGCATTAAGGATTTATGTGGAGCGCTCCGCCACCTTTAGGCAAACAGAGCAGCTTTTTGTTTCAGTCGGTGGCTGCATCAAAGGGCTAGCCATCTTGAAACAGACCCTGTCCAGATGGATAGTGGACGCTATCGCGTCAGCTTATGCATCCAAAGGCCTGAACTGCCCTTTGGGGGTTAGGGCCCACTCGACTAGAGGTATGGCCTCATTGTGGGCATGGTCAAGTGGGGTCTCAATCCATGACATTTGTATGGCAGCAGGCTGGGCCTCGCTGTCTACATTTGTAAGGTTTTATAACCTGGAAGTACCTGCCTTACAGGCCAGACTGCTCTCAGTCTGATGATGCTATATTAACATTGTCTACCCAACTCAGTTTGATTAGATTGTTGATATGCTGCATGTCCTGTGGCCTATGCAGTTTAAGGTGGTCATACTGCCTTAACTGTATAGATATATGTATATGCACCTATCTCATAACACCGAGTTGTCCCGCCCTATTATGCCGTTGCGATCACTTCACTTTACATGAGCCCCGGGCTACTGCCCTTGGGACATAAGTGTTTGAAACTCAGCACGCACGGCGCTTTACATAGGGTTCCCATAGCGTAATCTAAACTTACGCAACACGAGAGTACTCTCGTAAGAGAACGACACTCGGTTACTAACGTAACCTCGGTTCTCTCTAGAGAGGGAACGAGTGTTGCGTAGCCTGCCGTGCTTGTGCTGCACTTTGGTTTCGCTTCTAGTCGACTGAAATCACTTGTGCAACCTGTGCGAGGGGGTTTTATAGGCTAACCACACCCCTTTTTGGCGGGCTATGACGACAGCGCGGGAAGGCTTCCCATTGGCGCTGGAGTCATGCCAAGACGCACTGATAGGTTGCAGCAGTTGCCGCAGAGCAGCCAATAGGCACGCGAGCTGTCTCGCCTATGTCTGCCTGCTGCAGCAAATGCGTTTTACATTCTAAAAATTAAAGGATAATTTTTTGCTTCAGTATTCTCGAGAAAAGGAGTTTTCCAGTAGCGTAAGCTAAACTTACGCAACACTCGTTCCCTCTCTAGAGAGAACCGAGGTTACGTTAGTAACCGAGTGTCATTTCACGGGGGAACGCAAACGTTTTTTTTCCCCAAAAAGATACAAAAATAAATAAATAATGTAACACCGAAAATGTTACATACTTTAGCTTTGAAGATCTGGTTATAGAATCTGGTTGTCACTCCTGTAAATTGGCCTGTAATAGACTTGTTTTTGGAGAATATATCTTGAACATATGTTTTCTTTTTAAAAAAACACATAATTGTAACTAGTTTTTTCTTGTTTTAAGCAAAACATTTTCCACCACCACATCCCTTTAGGGGCTCCGTAATTTATGTATTTACTTACAGTTTTTCTCAGTTGCTTCTTCGTCACAGTTGTTTGTCATTTAGTTGATCGCCATGTGTATTTAAGATACTCATCTTCACTCAGTGTTTGTCCAGTCTTGTCTGTGTTTGTGTTGCTACTACCTTCTGTTATTTTGCCTGTTGGATTATTATTGACTGCATTTGAACTTTATCCTAATCTTCATCCGTCTGTCTGCAACCGTGCTAGCTGCTGTTTGTACAAATTGTTTTGAGAAATGCACGGTTTGCGAATGTTAAGGATGATTCTAGTATAATAAAAATAAAAAAAAGTGTAGAAGTGTTTCAAAGTGACTGAGAAAAACTGTAAAGCTTTCATTATTAAAAAGAAAATAATATAATTTCAGATAAAGTCGAATGGAGAACAAACAGCATTTAATTCTTTCTTCTTCTTTTTATTTTTCAATTTGGGGGAATGTGTATAAGTGCAAGCAGATAGATAGAGTGATTCTGATTTTGCTCCACAAGCCTGGTCTTGCTTTTCATCAACTTCCTGTCATGTTGCAATATTTAAATGGAACAAGTGATCATTATGACATATGTCATAGACCACACATGCCATTCTCTAAGAGGTGGTAAATGTCCACAATCCGCACACACCCATATTGATACTGTCATGCTTATGGCAGACTACACATTTTCCCAGAAAATTCTTAACCATGTATGGCATGACTTTTTGTTTTTTTGGGGAAAAAAATCTTCATCAGGGTTTTTTTTATCAGGGGTCCCTGATAATATATCCATCATAAAATGTGTCCCCCCCCCCCCCCCCCAATGTGCACATGAACGTCACCACAAAGTCGTAATTACGAGTGGGATGCAATGGCAGAAGAAAATAGTTTTCAATGATGATAAATTTAATTCTGAATTCCGACAAGTACAATTTAGTTTGTGTACATATTATGTGTACTGTTAATGAAGAAGAGAGATAAAGTTTGCCAGAAAACACTACTCATTTAGCCAGTTTATGAGCTGATAGGCATGAGTGACCAAACTACATTTCCCATCATTCTCTGTGGCAGTATAATAATAATAATAATACTAATAACAACAACAACAACAATAATATAACTAATACAACAACAATAATAATGAAACATAAATTATGACACATAATGCGCATTCTTTGAGTTTTCCGAACTTGTAAAAACAAACTTCTCAGGAGAACTTGAATGCACCATATGGTCCTCCTAACCCTATGATATTGCCTGAACAAAAGCGGTCTAACTGCACAGTGTTGCCCTGAGGCAACGAACAAAAAAAACACAGTTTTAGTATATAAATAAAAACAAAATAAATCTTTAAACAATCAAACATACTTATTTACATACTGATGCACATGCATATATTTTTTAATATAAAGTTATTTTAACTTAAACATGTTAAAAAGTGATATTTATCTTACTAATTGGTGGCACTGTGTACCATATGGCTTTGCTTCATAAAAGGACTGCTCCACCCCCAAACAAAAGGTCACACCCACTTCAGCCCCTCATTTCATTGAACAGACATGTCAGGGGATATTATATATTTAAAAAAATATATTTAAAAAAATTAAAGGGGCGGTGTGAGGTCCAAAAAGGTAGTTTGTTGCCTGAGGGCAACACCATGCCATAGAGGGTTAACAGAGCGCCAAAGTAATTTCAAATGGCTTTTTCCAAACTCAGGGGATGCACAAATGAGCTTTTAAAGAAGTATAAACAGGTTGTTTTGCTAATCATACAGCCTGATAGCACTCTCATTTATGCCACAAAATAACACATTAAATCGATCAGTGAAGCAAATCAAGCCACAAAGTATCTTCAGAATCTCCTGAGAATTTCCTGACAACTTCCTCTCAACATCAGATGCCAGATGATGTTTCAATAACAGCTAATTTCACAAAAAGCCTGAACACACTTCCCACACTCTATTATACCTTTTATATATCAAAAAATCTGTTTATAAAGTATGTGTTTGTTGTGTATGTGTGCACGCATGTCTGTGCATATATACTATACACACACACATATAGCCTATCTATATGCATATATATATATATATATATATATATATATATATATATATATATATATATATGCATATAGATATATACATATAGGCTATATATAAGCTATATATAGCATGTGTCTGCTTTACATTTTGTATAATACAATACAACATTTTTCAGTACAAATGCTTTACTGTCATGACTACTGGAGCAAACGTAACCAAAACCTGATGGTCATGTTCTTCAGCAGGATTTGAGAATCTTGAGAATCATAAAGAAAAACAATCTGCCTATCTGTACAAAGAATCATAAGTTCAATGTAATTTTATTAAAATGGTCTCAGACTTTTGAACTCCATATACAGTATACAAGTTTTTTACCAGTTTTGCAACTTTATATTGCAGAATGTCTAATTTTACTGTGTTTTTAGGATGAATCGTTGTATTTTAGTATTAATTATGTTTAAGTCACTTTGTAAAGAAGGATCCTCTAAATGATTTAATGATTAAAAAAATTATATTCCACAAAGGAGGCATTTTGATTGTTTTATCTTTGTACCAAAATAAATCATAGGAAAGTCCAATAGCCTAAGCGTTACATAATGCAACAAATTAAATATACATTTTTTGTAAACTTCACATTTAGAAAGTAAAGAAAAGTAAATACTCACGTGTTTTCAGCAGATACTATCAGGAATTTCCCCTCACGCTCTTCACACCTGCACAGTCCTGCTCTTCCTCTGCCTGTTCATGCTGCATTTCTTCAGTGTGGGTGGTACTTCTCATGTCAACACACCTCGGCCTGCTCCCATTGGTCAGAACATCAGTCAATGACATGCCAATCACTGCTGAGAGCTTCACACAACTAAAAGTAGTGCTGTCAAATCAATTAATCTAACATTAGATGCGATTAATCGATTTGACAGCACTACTTTTAGTTGTGTGAAGCTCATATATATATATATATATATATATATATATATATATATATATATATATATATATATATATATATATATATATATATATGCTATATATAAGCTATATAGCATGTGTCTGCTTTACATTTTGTATAATACAATACAACATTTTTCAGTACTAATGCTAATATATATAGGCTATATATAAAACCTTTTATGCTAGATGCGATTAATCATGATTACTTGGTTTGAAAGCACTAGTTAAAGTTAGTTCAAGTAGTTCCACTAAAAAGGTTCCCTCAAAAACCTCTCATGCCCCGCCTCCTGCCTTTCATTGGTTGAGCCAGAAGTTCACAGTCAGACCAGTGAAACAAAACACTGTTTGGAATGCAGAATATACTGCCAAATATTTGAATACATATTATGCAAAACAGGATGCATTATGGAACAAATTTAAAAAATGCTACATTATTGTCTCTGTGTAAGTTATTCCAAAATGTGTATTCTGTCTACAGCATTTACGGTGAACTGTAAAAATGATAAGAGTAGGCTAGTATGGTGTATTATGCTATTCCGATCATAGCATAGAGCAATTTCAATCTGTGCCCAATTCATATTGTATCCATTCCAAAGTACACAATTATTGTGTAATTATAATAGACTAAAATAGTACGCCATAGGAGCCTGGGTGGTATACAGAGGATTTTTGAAGTATGAATTTGTTTGTAAAATTAAAACAACTCCCAACAAAACATGTTTTCTTTGAAACATTTCGATTAAAGAAATAAATTAAGACATTTTTCGTAATGAATTTTATTTGACAACTTAGTGCAGACCAGGAACATGACAAAACTATCAACATCCACTTTTTATTTACACTTTAAATTATTTACGCTTCACCCTTATGTTAGCTCAGTTGTGATAAAACTATCTAATACGATTTAAACCTTTTATATATATTAAGACATATGTTAAGAATATGAAAATGTATCGCATAGGAATGATGTTCAGTATGACAGTGCCTGAAAGGGAAAATCACAGTAGATGAAGTTCATATGTTGGTTAATTTAGCTTAACTTGAACATGAAATTGTAGAGCAATGCCAAAGTCATGGGCTCAGCGTACAGGATAACAAAGCCTAACCTTCAATGTACAGTCACTTAAAATAAAAGTAATTCCTATTGCGACTTTGTGTTAGCTTTGAGAATGCAACACCATAAAGTGCCTAAAGCAACATAACATACAGCAGTAAACATTCAAATCACATGATGTGCCATTTTCTTGATATTTACATTTATTTTCAGGCATTTCTTTTACGTTTATTTTTCCTCAATGAAAGTTGATTTATTGATAAGTGATTTTTTGCTTAAAACAAGAAAAAACTAGTTACAATTATGTGTTTTTTCAACACAGTCTCACCCCCAAACGTCACATACTGACGCGTCTTGACCAAACGGCAATATACGACGAAAAGGGTACCCCTAAAACGTCCGTATGTGACTATTCGGGTTATGGGTAGGTTTAGGTATGCGTTAGGGTACCGCTAAGAGGCGCTGCTGGTGCGCTTATGTCTTCGTCTCATATGGACGTTTTAGGGGTACCCTTTTCGTCGTATATTGCCGTTTGGTCAAGACGCGTCAGTATGTGACGTTTTGGGGTGAGACCGGGCTGGTTTTTTAAAAAAGAAAAACATACTGTATATTCAAGATATATTCTCCAAAAACAAGTCTATTACAGGCCAATTTACAGGAGTGACAACCAGATTCTATAACCATAGAATCATGGACATCATCTTCAAAGCTGAAGTATGTAACTTTTTCTGTGTTAAAGCCTACTTTCCTATCCCATCTTAATATGAGGAGAGATAGGCCATTCTGATGTTATTCTAATAACTGTGTACAGACCATAATCCTTTAACTTTTCACTCTAACATGTCCTCTACTAACCAGCATTTGTTGCGCTGGATCCTCAAATTACAGGGCTACAATCTCCAGATCCAATAACTAATTTAGGGAGGAGAGAGAGAAAAAAAAAGACAAATAGACAAATGTTTTGTTAGTTATTTTAGGCCTTGTTCTCCCCTGAGCCTTTGCCCCCTTTACCTTATTTTTGTAAAAAAAGAAATTTAATATAAATAATCTGGTGTCATCTTCACTCTGGGACAGAGGATTTAAGTGTGCTCTCGCCTTTCTTTTCCTCACTTTTTTTACGCTTTTTCCTTTGTTACCTCCCTCCTGACCCCTAGATGGGTAGGGGGACTCTTGCCCTACACAACAACAATCACTCGACCAATGGTGTGTGTTGGGGGCGGGATTATCTATTTACTGTATTTGGAAAGTTGTTTTGAAAATAATTATGTTTATTTTTGCAGTTCCATTAGGTGACGCTAGTGGCACAGAAACGACATCAAACTTCAGCTTTAAGTTGCCTATATATCCTACTGATTGACTTTATATGGTAGTTTTTCCTAAAAAGAAAGTATGATAAATCAAATGCTCAAATAATAAATAAAATTCTCAAAATGTACATTTAACTTCGATTGCATTTCAAATCCAAATTCACAAATTAATTTACTTTGCTGATAAAGTATATATATTTTGAGTGTATACTGTAGCAAATTGGACAAACAGTCTCTTAGATTTTTTCTAATCTCACTGAAATTAGAAATTGGAATTAGAAATTAGGCATACTTACATAAATAGTTTACACATATTTGTAGACACTTTAAACAATTAGACATCTTAGAAATGAAATGTTACACATGTTCAACCTCTCCTTTTCCAATCATTTTTTATTGACATATTAAAGTTTTCCCTGATTCAGCAATAGCTGTCATGCTGTTTGAATTTAAGATGACAATTAAATTTCTGTCATTAATTACTCACCCTCATGTTGTTCCAAACCCATAAGACCTTTGTTCATCTTCAGAACACAAATGAAGATATTTTTGATGAAATCCGAGAGCTTGACCCCTCCATATACAGCAATGCAATGACCACTTTGAATGGCCAGAATGGTAAAGACATCATTAAAATAGTGGTTCAACCTTAATGTTATGAAGCGACGAGAATACCTTCTGTGCGCAAAAAAAAACCCAAAACAACGACTTTATTCAACAATCTCTTCTCTTCCACGTCATTCTCCTCCAGTGTTGACGTAGTGTCAACATTGATGTAGTGTCAATGTTGACGAAGTGTAAACTATTGGCCGACGCTGGTCATGTGAGCACAAGCAGGAGCTGGCCAATAGTGAGGCGGCGTTCTGACGTAGCAGAACATGTACACAACGTCAACACTGGAGAAGAATGACGTGAAAGAGAAGAGATTGTTGAATAAAGTATTCTCATCACCACTTCATAACATTAAGGTTGAACCACTGTTACAGTCACATGGACTGTTTTAACAATGCCTTTACTTCCTGGGCCTTGAAAGTGGTCGTTGCATTGATGTCTATGGAGGGATCGGAAAGCTCTCGGATTTCATCAAAAATATCTTCATCTTCATTTGGAACGACATGAAGGTGACTAACTTATGACAGAAATTTCATTTTTTTTTGGGTGAACGAACCCATTAATAGCCCATTTACTATTTTATTATTTATTAGTGTTTTGAATTAGCTTTTATTTTTATCTTTTCAGTTTTCATTTTAGAAATAGCAGTAGCTTAAACATTTTATTTTGGTTAGTTGCTAAGGAAGGCAACATTTCAAATTTTATTTTTAATGTAGGCTAATATTTATATTTAATTTTATTGAACTATTATGATTATTAATAATTTTAGTTTCAGTTTACAAAACAAAACTGGCTTTACTCCCTTTGTCTCACTGAAGGAACGCAAAGAACTCTCTCTCTGATTTTACGAAGTCAGTTAGGGCGTGGAAATGCCTTTGTGCTGCAACTAGCCTAACTGTTCCGACAAACCTCTTTTCAGAAATTAATGAAAACTTAATTAGCCTATATATTTTCCCAGGGATCTTCAGGGACTGTCACTTTGTAAGGTTTCTTACAGAAGCAGACAGCACACGACTATTTGATGTGAAACTTACATCTGGAAGACGTATTTTAAAGAGTGTTTGCTCATCTGGAATACGTCTATAGGACGTTTCCTGTCAGATGTCAAATAGACGTTTAGAAGATGTCAGTTTAACATACATTCTAAATCATTACATCTTAAAGACATATATAATTACCTTTAACGTTACCACAAGAGCGTCAATTATGCAGTATGATTAGAACGCGAATAGAATAGAACATTCTCTGGTCAAAGAGCAAGTATATATCGTGATGTAGTCATTCACATTCTATTATATCCTTTGGAAGGGTCACACGTAGATTTCACTCGTGTTCACCGCGTAGACCAACAGAAAGCTGCTTGCTTGATTGAACGTGACTTCCGTATGAGCTGTTTTGCCCGCGAAATTTCTCTCAAAGGAACAATGTTGCTGTGTTCTAAATCGCCCTCTATACCCTTATTCACTATACATCAACTTATAACGTTAGTCCACTTGAAGGAGTGAATGAAAACGAGTAAGTGAATTCGGACTATGAGTGCACCGGAAGGACTAGCTGCTACCGTTTCTGAATAGTTTGTGCTTGCTGTTTAATAACTTGAAACGTAGCAAACTGGCAGCTCCAGTAGTAATGAAAAGATTTATCCTGAACTGTGCTATGGAAAGTAGCATGTGTAAACCGTAATTAAACAATTGAATAATTAGTTAAAAATGAATTTATACCTGTAGCCTATGATATTATGCTGGACCAGCGCGGTTTGGAAAATGGAAGAATGACTGATTCAGCTCAGCTGCGGCGCCATCTTCTGGTGAGACGTTGGAATTAATTTGGCGTGCGACTCTCACAGTGCATTATGGGTATTCTCTAGCCGTTGAGCGTACGTCATCAATTGTACACTCGTATTGCGGTGCATTGCGGGATTTAATGAGTGCACTCAATAACGCCCACTATGGTTGCGGACACCACTACAAATGGCTGTGCCTTCAAATAGTGCCCTAAGGGTATGCGGGGCGATTTTGGACACAGTGACTAGCCTACTCTTCTTTTTTTTTTCTTCTATGTCAGAGACTACAAAATGGACACTTTATTTACATCAACATCGATGACTGCCATTCATTATAAGGTTCGCTTCCCTGAGTGAGGCCCTGTCATGGCTACCCCAAAAACCTTTGTAAGTAGCCTGAGATTTTTTTGTTCATGCTCAAGCATATTATAAATTGGTTGATGGTGATTAAATTTTTTCAGATCTTGCTTTAGCTTTCTTGCTCTTGATGCTTCTTCTGAAGCCTTGTCCTGCCATGAAGTAGAGGATGGGGTCGATGCAGCTGTTAGCGCTGGCTAGAGGTCGCGTGATCTTGTAGGCCATGCTGGCATACTCCAGCATCGAGCAGCTCACCTGGTTGTCCAGGTAGCGGAAGATGTAGTATATACTGCGGTTCACATGAAAAGGCAGGAAGCACAACATGAAAACCAGAAGCACAATAATGATCATCTTCACCGACTTCTGCTTGGAGCGCTGTGACATTGGTCCTTCGCCAACACCGGGTTCTTGAAGTTTCCTCACCATCAGCCCGTTGCAGACCAGCACCACCCCAAATGGTAAGACAAACAGCAGGAACATCACCACCGAGCTGTAGACCAGAAAGTCATTGAAGAGCT
This sequence comes from Squalius cephalus, assembly GCF_949319135.1. Lineage (NCBI taxonomy): Eukaryota > Metazoa > Chordata > Actinopteri > Cypriniformes > Leuciscidae > Squalius > Squalius cephalus. Next base: position 20,597,379 of record NC_137127.1, read on the forward strand.
CCTTGCTGGTGGTGTCGTAGCAAACCCTTATGCCATCATTATCTTTCATTCTGGAGAAATAAAGGATCGGGGCCTGAAAAATTAGCATTGTCGCCCAGATTCCCACAGAAACCAAACGAGCCCGACGGCCGCTCATCCAGGACAAAGAGCGAACTGGATGGCAGACGCCTATAAATCGGTGCAGGCTGATGCAGCTGAGGAAGAGGATGCTTCCGTAGAGGTTCGTGTAGAAGAGAAAGCGAATCAGCTTACACATCAGCTCACCGAACGGCCAGTCGTTCCCATCAGCGTAATAGTAGATCAGAAACGGAAGGGTGAGGATGTAAAGAGTGTCACAGACGTTGAGGTTGATCATGTAGATGGTGCTGGGCTTCCAGTGTTTGGTTCGAAACAAGATGACGTACAAGGCGGTGATGTTCAAGCCCAGGCCGACCACAAATACCAGAGTGTAACTCACCGGGAGGAGAATGTACTTAAAGCTCTCTTTATAATCACAGTGATACTGATCGGTGCCATTGGTTGTGCCAGAGTTGTTAAATGTTGCCATTCTGATCTAGATCTGTTAGAGAAAAAGACAATGAAATCAATCATATCTAAACAATGAGATATGAGATTTAAGATGATAGACCAAATATTAAAAATTAAAAACTGACCATTTTATATATATATATATATATATATATATATATACATACACACACACACACACACACACACACACAATGGTCAGTTGCAATTTATTCAAATTGTTTTGAAGCAACAAAAATCTGTTTAATGTGAAAACAATTAAATATATTCAATTAAAAAGTATGAAGCTGTTGAACAAGCAATATTCAATTAGTTAAAATGTATGAGATTGAAACAAGTTGAATTAATTTATAATAAATATATAATCCTGTTTATTAGTGCTATTACAGAAATCATACCCATTTAATTTATATACAACTGACAAATATGCATCACATTAAGGTTGTTCATAACTTTTCAACATTTTCATTTTCATCACAAAAGTTCGAAGTTTGACAGGTATTTTGTTAAAGATCAACATGCATTAGTTTGCATACATCACCATACAAGTTTTTCACCTCATTTTTTGTTGTTAACAGAGCGTTTCTAAGTATGTTCCTGCTGTTTTTCAAAGCCCAGGGCAGAAAACATGCTTTTAAAGTAGCACTAAACGATTGTTCTGGTAATAACACACCCCTTATTACAACACATATCGATCAGTGATCTGAATTAAGTCAGAAAGTAGCTCAGAAGTCGCTAAGAATTTCCTCAGAACTTCCTCCAGTATTTGTTGTAGATTGTATCAGCATCAACTATGACTCAAACTATTGGACCATAGCAATAAGACAGTTTTACAGTTGCATAATATAGCATTTAATTTAGTTGCTCCTCCTTAGGATTGATTTTGAAAATGATTGTTTTAACAATCTTTTCACAGTGCAAGCTCAATAAAAATTCAACTAAATAAACTGATATTAAATAACATAATCCTCATTTAGTACATCACAGACATGCAAAACTGAAAGATTATTTTTTATATAACTCACATGGATACTTGCATTGGTTTCTTCAGCAACCAACAGTTGTGTCTCCTTACGGTTTGCATACCTACATAGACCTGTTTTACCTCTGCCTGTTTATACTGCATTTCTCCATGGTGGGCGTGTTAACATGCCTCGGCCTGCTCTTATAGGCCGCTGCGTCAGCCAATAATATGTCAATCATTCAGAGGGACTCATATCCTGTAACATGACTGGATTGAGGGAGCTACCTGAGGTTTATAACAGGAATTACTGAGAACACATCTGTTTTTCAAGACTGTTTCAATAATCTATTTCAAACAAATTTCAAATCACACACACACACACACACATACACATATATATATGCAGTATATGCTTTTCAAATCTCTTGAAAATGCTTTTTTTTTTTTTTTTGCATATTGGAGATGCCTAATATTGGTTATTGCAAAAGAGCAGCATGAACATCCTGCCTAACATCTACTACTTTTGTGTTTTGCAGAAGAAAGAAAATTGTTCAGTTTTGGAATGAAATGAAGGTGAGTAAATGAGGACAAATTTTAAATTTTGAGGTGAACTATTCATCTAATAAACTTATTATTGGATTTATCTGCTCTAACAACTTAAAAACTGCCATGTTTGCATTATGACTTGCTTCAGAAAAGTGCCCTTGGCAAGAACCCTGAGTCTGGCAAAGGAGAAAGGCGTATGCTAATTATCAATAATTAACGTCTTGGCCTACAGTACAGTGAAGAGAATTTCACACAGCCTGAAAGAAACTGGAAATCGTTTTGAATAGGGGATTTTCTTTGAAAAGGGGATTGTTAGTTTTTATACTCTTGGTAGTAATTTTAAATGACACTTTTTAATGGTATGTTCTTCCAATACATGTTATCTAATCTAATCAATTCAGCTTGAATAAAACCATTTTGTTTAGGTGTTACCACATGAAGCATATTGTTAGTGTTCCCGGATAACCAGTTTACTGTGCAAATACAACAAAATATTCTGCCCACTTACAAAACCTTAGCTCCTGAAAAAAATGAAATGAATGCAAAACCACAGAAATAGCAAAGTTGCACTAACCTGTTCCTTTGTTCCTCTCAGGTTGAATACATCTATGAGAACTTCACAGTTCCAATGCAAGGATAAAACAAGATTAATTTGATTTGCATGAGGTCTGTCAGCTTTACTTCTGTGACTCAAAAGAAAGAACAAACGGCAAGGTGTTCGATTGCTGTCTTACTTGCCTCACAAAATTGAATTAATTATTACCCTAAGTCAGAAGAGTTATGAACCTGAGCTAAACTTTATTTGGTCAGTCTCTGCACGTACGGTACAACAAATATTTAGGCACACTTGACTGAATTTATGTTTTCCATGATCTTAAAAAAATGTCTTTGCTTTCTGATGCAATCAGTTTTGTAGGACAAACATAAATGTGGATCACAAATGAATTGCTTTTCTTTTTTAAATGAACATTTTTAATAGAGATCTTGGAGTGAATAGTGAATGAAGATCAGTGGCCAGTGTACATATGAGCTCCTTCACTAGTTTAAAAGCATTCAGCTCATGAAGTTAGTTTATAAATGTCCAAAGTGAGCAGAGAGTTTTCATTGTGACATGTTTTGATCACTGCATCTATTCATCAGTTTTAATACATACAAAATGGTCATAATAAAGATGGAGTAGTTTTGACTGCTCTTTGGAGGCGTGTTCTCAAAGGGGTGGTTGATTATGATTTCACTTTTCTAACTTTAGTTAGTGTGTAATGTGTAGTGTGTTTGAGCATAAACAACATCTGCTAAGTTACAACGCTCAAAGTTCAAAGCAAAGGGAGATATCTTCTTTTACAGAAATCGCTTTTTAAGGACCACAACAAACGGCTGGTAGGGACTACACGAGCTTCTTCACGGGTTAGCGATTAAATTTACATAAACTCCGCCCCCGGGAACCCGATTAATAGATTATCACGACAGAATGCTTATCAATGACTAGAAGAATGTTAACTCCACATCAGCTACATAAATTCATCAACTAACCATTCAGAAATGTCCTGTTACATTCTTCAAGTTGTCACTTCTTCTTGAGTCTCTCCATCTTTGTCCAACTGCAGTTTGAACATCAAAAACCTTTTTTACATTTTCAGTGTGTGTCTGCATGATGTAATCAGAGCTGCTAACACAGGAGCTGTTGAAGCTCCGCCCTCTGTGCTGGGAGCAGCAGCTCATTTGCATTTAAAGGGACACACACAAAAACAGCGTTTCTGCTCACCCTCAAAAAGTGACCATTTTAACATGCTATAAAAATGATCTGTGGTGTATTTTGAGAAAAGGGCATTATTAGACTGGGTAAACCCAGCCCGATCCGATGGCGATTTGATTTCACCCTGCAGCTCAGGCTGGAAACCTGTACATTTTTCTATCCTGCTTCCGTTACAAACTGGCTTATCCACCTGACGCGCTATATTGTCGGGTTTAACACGATGACGTCTCTCGCACAACCGTCAATCCAATTCCTTTTAACCTCACGAGTCACGACGATGCTCAATGGCTTCTTTAGTTTAGCAAACAAATTGCTCGAGTGGGTATAAATACCATTCACTTTCATGTATTTTTTGCACAACCTGTAAAAATCACTCGATGCCATTGCTGCTTCTGCAAACCGCTGATCAATGCTACAAACCAACACGTTTGTTGACACGTTTCCTGCCTGGAGTTTTCTCGTTGCTCTGCAAAGTACGTCACCCGGATCGTTGGTCTGATTGGTTGAAGGACTATCCAATTCCGTACAGAGTCATTTGAACTATGCCCGTTGATCATGCCTCTTGTGCAGTAGAAAATACAGAGCAGACTCCCCAGACTAATGTTCAATCTTAAAAGATTGAGCTTGGTCTGGTGATAGCCAGACTAGGTCATTATAGGACCCCTTTAATTTCTTCCATTGTGATAAGTAGTCACTTGACTAGAGATTTACATCGTAGAAAAAGAATAAACTCACTGTATGTTTAACCCTCATCCTCTCCTTGTATATTGAAACAAATCCTTCCCTCGTGGGTCAAAATGACCCGAAGCCCTAAAATTATACTTTTTTTTTTGGTTCTGAAAGCTTATATCATTCCATATTGTTAATGTATGTGTGTGTAAATATATATATATATATATATATATATATATATATAAAATATTATTATTATTATTATTATATATATTTATTTTTTTAATGCAATTTTTAAGAGATTCTTTTTTTTATAGAAATTTTATATTTTAATAATATATTTATATATTATATTTAAATTACTAGATTTTATCAATAAATATTATAATTTAAGCACATTCTTCACATTCTTTCAACTTAAACTCAAAATAACTCACCTTTTTGTGCATAACCCTTTTAATTCGGCTCAAAATATCTCACATTGGGTGTCTTTGCTGACCTCTTGTGGGGAAAAAAAAAAATATATATAACATGAGATTTCATGATTCTTGCCACTAGATGGCCTTATAATCTTTATATGTAGCAAATGAGCTGTTCCCCTGGGTCCTAAAGTCAGTTTCATTCAGTTTATTTATTCAATATGCATTCAGGTATCTGTTTAGATTTTTTTTTTTTTTTTTTTTTGGTAAAGTTGTAGCATGTTTAGTTTTAGTTTTGACTTTTTTTTAGGTTTTTCTATATATACTGAAGTGTCAGATATTGTAATGATTAAAGTTAGTAAGGTGTACAGCAGGGGTAAAGAATATTTATTTGAAAATGCTGATTTTATTTCAGAATTTAAAATGCTGTTACAGCTTCAAAAATGCTGTTATAATTTCACATTTTCACCATTTTTTTTATTTCAACCACGTAAACTCCTCGAATCCAGTCAAATTTTGTAACCCAAGTTTCAAGTGCGACAAAAGTCCTAAGCTCCTAAACTCCGATGAACACTCAATTGTTTATTTTATTTTATTTTTTTATTCATTTTGTGTCAAAATGACCCGAGTAGAGGATGATGGGAGGTGCATCCATTTAATGAGTTTCTTAGATCCGATTATTATGCACGATTGTGTAACATCCAATGCATGTGATTGGATAGGATATTTGTTGCCAATAGCTATATTCTTTCTTGTTGTCCTACAGTGGTGTTAGAATTTCCAGAACTGTTTGTCTGTATTTCTTTTATCTATATATCTATTTTTACAGTCTACTATTTTTGCAAGTCTGCCAGAAGTAATTCAAAATGTGTTATGTTTTCATCCTGAGGATAAAGAATCTTTCAAATTGCGAATTTTACTAGTTTTACTATGGCCAAGGCCTACGTCATGAATATTAATGAACTCCTTTCGATGTTGGCGCATTCTTGGACTGTCCAATCAAAAAACTCAATTATTATTTAAATAACCAGCTGACTGTCGCTCACGTACTAACGAAGGCCAATCAGCTACGCCTAGTGAGCGAACGTCCCGTTACGTAATTAATATTCATGAGCTAAGCCTTCAGCGTAGTAGGGTTCGTATAGCGGGGTTTGGTGTGTCCGGTCCGGGGCGCTGTTGGGCTGGTTTTACGGTTCGAGCCTAGATTCTATCTTTCATTACTTTCTCCCCTGATCCGCAGTGTTTGTTGAGCGTCTGCCCGACTGGACCTGCTTCATCATGGCCGTCTGAATTCAGATCTGAATCCCAGTCTGATCCCCTTTTCTTACTCATCAACCTCGATCGCGCTGGGTATCATTTCTTTGGGATTTTACTTCATTTGTGCCAATGTTCAAACATGCAGCCTCCGCCAAGAAAGGTAAGAAACCAGCCTTAGAACAATGTATGTGTGTGTGTGTGTGTTGTTTTTTGTTTTGTTTTGTTTTTTAAATGTGTTTTGCAACATTGTTATATTATCCCGAAGTTGCGACTTTCTTTTCAGCCGCTGTTTGTTTTGAAACAATGTATCTGTTTTTATTTGTAACGGAAACGATGTAACAAGAGTTTTCACGACCAGTACTGTCTTTATTGTTGTTTTTAAAGCAGCAGCGGTGGTAAATAATCTTGAAATCCAGCAGATATCTTTAGCAGAGGTGATAGACGAGTGTTTTAGGGGATGATTTGATCTAAGATAACGGTTAAACCATGCAGCCACGAGATTCGTCTTGTTTTGTGTGTTTTTACTCGGATTGGAGTCACCATGCTTTTGTCAAATAGACGGATCAGTGATCCGTATTCTAACCCTAAAATCTGACATTTGGTTACACATCTCGCTTAAATGGATCCAAATGTCATTCACATCGTGGAAATATGAGTTTAAAAAAATATGTCCTACAGAAAGATGTTTTTCTGTCTGTCTCACTCAGAGGTGACAGCAGCAGGGGTGTTGGATTTCAAACTCATGTCCCACAGGCTGTATGGAGGAATGTGAAATTCCCTCGCAAAAAAAAAGCATTGTATTCCTATCATTCCACACACATTCGTGTGTTTTAATCATCAAAGCATTGCATCATAGCGTAAAATCCTTAAAGGTGACGTTTGACTTTTTGCAGTTGCTTTGTCTGTGAAGAGGAGAAAGGCAGATAGCATGTAGCACAGGTTTACCCCACAAATAACCCCGTTATTTTCGCAAAATTATGTTTTAAAATGCCAAGATGTGTATAATACTCGTTTGCTTTGGTCGTTGTAACGCTGATAATGTTTGCTTTGATTTAAATGCTCGATAAATGACGTTTAGCTCTTTCTACAGATGCAGGAGACAGGATACAGTATGATTTTGTGGTGAGCTTCAGAAAGATTAAAAGGTGCATTGTATTAACAGACAGTAAATATGTTACCTTATGTGCATTTTAAAGCAAATATCTGGTCTGATCTGTGTCTGACATCAGTGTTGTGGATATCTCCATATCCACTGTAATAAATGCCTGTAAATATGCTGTTTTGTTGATGCACTGTTGCTTTCCTCTGACGCAAATGCTGCTGTTAGTGTTTCCTCCATCTCGGAGTAATAATCCTTCACCTGCACAGCTCAAAGTGTGGATGAGAGCCATGCAGCCGGCTGTCATACTGTGTGTTATGGTGCAGCCTGCAACATTGTGTCCTGCTGACGCTGCCAGGGTTGGATACCGAGGCGAGCTGTGTTATTTTCCATCCTCTTTGGCTTTAACCTTTAGGGAGTTGTTACAAAACCAATTATCTCCTCACCTGCCAAGTGGAGAACTTCTGTTGTAATTAACAGTTTCTCCCTAGATATTAGTCAACCTGCCCGGGCTCATTGGTCTGGTCCCGTTGGGTTTTTCTCGGCCGTGTGGTCGCATTTGGGTTGTGAACCTCAGGTAACCTTTATGTGTTTTATTTGAACACAACATGATTAAAATCAGGACCATGACCATTTGTAGGGTGCTCCATGGACAGTTCTTAAAGGGATAGTTCACCTAAAAATGAAAATTCTGTCATTATTTACTCACCCTCATGTCGTTCCAAACCCTTAAGACTTTCGTTCATCTTCTAAACAAATGATGAATGTTTATGCGAATAACAGATTACATTTAATCTGTCCATCATATAAAGTGATCATGTCTCTTCAGAAAATTTTGGACTAAACTGCTTAATTCATATGGGTTAGTTTTACGATCTCTTTATGAACTTTTTGAAGCATCAAAGTTTCAGTCGCGTAGCTGTCAATGGAGGGATAGAAAGCTCTCAGATTTCATCAAAATGTCTTCATTTGTGTTCCGAAGATGAATGAAAGTATTACGGATTTGGAATGACAAGGGTGAATAAATAATAAAAAATATTTTTGGGTGAACTAACTCTTTAAATGCTCAGGACAATGGGTTTCTATGTAATATTTGTATATTTCTTTTAGCAATGTGCAACTCAAGGGAGATTGTTATAAGGGCATATAACTTTTTTAAAAATGGGATTCAGATGGGTTTGCCAGCCTAGTCATACAAGCACAAAGCTTTTTATAGGTTTAATCAATGTTGTTTCATAACTGAAGTGTTCTATATCATTTCATTCACAACTTTCAGTTCCAAATGTCAGCAGTTAAAAGTCTTAAACGAAACGACCACCTGCTTCTTTTACTGTTTGCAAATTCCTTTAAATCTCTTTCCTGTAACTGGTCTAACACTAGCTCTTAAAGTAAAAAATAAAGGTTCTTAATTGGCATCTATGGTTCCATGAAGAACCTTTCCATTGTTCTACAGAATGTTCATTATAGTGGAAAAAAGGTTCTTCAGACAAGGAAAAAAAAAAATATTTTAAGAACTGTTTACAGAAAGGAAACCAAAAATGGTTATTTTATGCCATCGCTGTGAAACTGCCCCTTTTAGAAGTTGTTATTAAGAATGTTAGCTAAGTCAATGTATTTTTGGACCAAATACTATGGTATGTGAATTGTGGTACTTATTCAGTACCATGGTATACTGCTCTAAATGTGTGGTTTTGCTGATTACTTCAACTTCTCTGTTTTTGATTCTGTACTGAAGCAGAGTTTATATAATCTTTTTGTGTAATAGTTTCTGAAGTCTTCAGATATCATTAAATATGGAATCTTAGGATGTGTCATGCCAGGGTACCATTCCCGTCACGCTAAATAACACATTTTCCCCATAATAAAAATACATAATTCATCTTTACTGTTTTGTTATAATCATTTTAATCTGATCCAGATTACATAACTTGGAAACATTTCAGACATTTCAAAGCCTTGGAAGCATTTGAACTTTACGGTGATACATTTCTTCCAGTATGTCCATGTCTGTGGAAAAAATGCAAATATCTGTTTTTAATTTTGGTACAGTTTTGATTCATTTAAAAATTGTGTTTCAGTTGATGTAATAATGTGTACTTTTAATAGGCAAGGCGCTTTTATTTCTAGAGCACATTTAAAACAGCCACTGCTGACCAAAGTGCTGTACAATCTAACAACTTTAGCTACTAAAATACATAAACTGACAGGAACACACAAATTCATAAGATTACATTGATCCAAAAGCCAGAGAGAAAAAAATATGTCTTCAGTGAGGAATTAAAACTATCAACCATAAAAAATGTGTCAATTGGTAGTTTTAATAATGCATGTATGCTTAAAAAAAAACCTCTAAAATACATCTTTTGTGAGGAGATGATGTGTCAGTTTGTTCTTGATCAGGCTTAAATCAGGCCCGCAATTGCTCACCTTAGACTATTAAAGATAATATAGAACCATATCTATATTAGTCTTAACTATAAGGTGATATCATATTTATAGTGTAATATGGAATAGTTTAAAGCTTAATTGTGTAATGTTCATGCATTTTAAATAGGGCTGTCAAAAGATTAATCGCGATTAATCGCATCCAAAATAAAAGTTTGTTTTTAATAATATATGTGTGTGTACTCTGTATAATTAAATTTGTATATATAAATACACACACATGCATGTATATATTTAAGAAAAATGTGTTATTTATATATATATAAAAAAATTATATTTATATATAATATAAACTATATAAATATATATACAGTATATGTATGCAAATATTTCTTAAATATATACATGCATGTGTGTGTATTTATATATACAAAATAATTATACACAGTACACACACATATATTATGTAAACACAAACTTTTATTTTGGATGCGATTAATCGCGATTAATCTTTTGACAGCCCTAATTTTAAATAATTATTATTTTCAAACAGGTTTCCAGACTGGTCTGATTGTCCTGCCCACAAACTCACGCCATGTTTTGAGTTGAAGCATATCAATCTGGGACTGGAGAAAAAGTTTTAACACCCCAAAAATGACACACTTCAGCTTTAATTACTCTGTTGTGACTGCAAGTGACATTATACGTTTTTTATAGAAAGAATCAACCATAAAAATGTTAGTTTCATTGCAGGGCTTGTTCTCTTGTTGTTTGGAAAGCTTGTGAATTTGCTGTTGTGGTGCATACAGCTGACTGGAGCTGGAAACACAATAATGAGCTCATGTGGGACAGTGTGTGTGTGTGTGTGTTTGTGCAACTGGCATGTGCCATCCTCTTCCTCGCCTCTAATGATGTCGTCTGCTCTTCAGGTAAAAGTGACACAGGAATTGAAGAACACGCATACGGAGCAGCTCGGCCGCCTGCACCTTAAACACCAGACAGAATGTGATTTATTGGAAGATATGAGGTAAGCCATTAAATGAAAACACGCATGCATCCATAAAGGTGAAACAAATAAAACCGAACGCAGAGAGCGAGAGAATTCCCCCTTCTTTTGAAGACCACTGCGATCGCAGGACCGGGATGTGACGAAGGCATTTCCTTTGGACTTCCTGCTCGCAGGGCCAGTCGTTCCCACAGCTGGAAGTCATAACAGTGCCGCTCTTCTCTTTTTTTCCCGTTTTTTTTTTTCTCTCTCCTTGTCTTCTCTTAAAAGGGATTGAGGGCTGGTTCAGAACAGAGGGAGGGAATCGTGTTAAAACCACTGCTTTTGGACACGGAATTTATGTACGTGTTTTGTGTATATGTGTTTGTACATGCTTATGGGTGTTTATAATGATATTTGACAGTGGCACACCCTCACGAGGGATCTGAGGATGAAAATTGCTGTGCAGGCATAATCTGCAGGCTATTATGGTGTGTGTTTGTGCGGTGGAGTGAAAAGAAGTTTCTGTCCAAAAGCGACCGAGAGAGAGGATGAGGATGGGTTAAACTGCATCATTTTTTTTTTTTACAAGCGATTAGTTGATGGATAGTCTGAAAAGTGTAATTTCTACTGCCACTAGTGGTAGGGTTAGTTTTTCAAATAAAATGACTCTTTTCAATCTGGTTTACCATTGCATTTATATATTGCATGCCATATTCTCTGGAATATAAGTAACTTTTTTAACATCTGAAAAATGCTGCCCCTTAGGCCTATATTACAAAGCAAAATAACGGCAAGCACACAAAAGTGCAATACACACTTTTATATTTGTGCCGAATGTTAGAAGTACTCAAACCCATATTTGTTTATATAGCACATTTCCTACACGCCATTAGTTTTTGCTAGCGATGATGCCACATTTAAAGGTGATGCTTGTTACTGTTTTTGATCTTAAAGTGCTTTGTTTAATGTGCAGGAACAACTCTAAGAAGGCTATTAAAATATTGATCTGTTTGTTTGAGGTCTGTCATAATGGAAGTGAAGGTTGAAATGCATGGAAAATCTGTTTGGAAACTATTAACTCTTAAATTTTGCAATATTGTCACTATTTGCACAGAAACTACACACTTTACCATGAATTTGGTATGATACCATAGACTATGAGAGATGGAAAAACGGTCTGTTGAGGATTTCATAATGTCTAACTTGCAATAGATTTTTGTCCCCTTAAAAATTAAAAGAAAGATATCCTTTCAGTGTTGACTTTTTGATCAATGCAGAGTGGACTGCACTTTCATATAAAGCCTATTGAGACTAAAGAGCATGAAACATATTTAGCCAAATCAGACTAAAGGCACGGTCACGGTTACTGTTGTTCAGTGATTTTTCACGGTGGAAATCGAGTCGGTTCAATAGGAATCTGTGTATTTTCGGCTGAGGGATTTCCTCACACAGGTTTTGGATGGGGTTCAAGTTTGTTATGCAAATTTGCCTGCATGTTTGAACAAAAAAAAAAATCAGCTTGGTTTGACTTCGGTGTGATCTGTGCTTCATGCATCACTACACTATTGAAAATGGATTTTTTTGCCTGCCAAATTTTGCAGACGTTTCTTTAATGTTAGTGCACCTTAACCAAGAAAGGGACTGGGGATGTGCAATTGATCTGTTTTTTCAATTTGTGCTGTTTGTGTGTCGAATAAGGTAGACTAGCATGAGAAGATTATTACAGATGCCAAAGCTCATTGCTACATTAATTACATTACATTTCCATGGATTTAAAGTTGACTTTATGATCTTCTCCATTTCCAGTGTCAAAGACATTCATGGATTCGGACTTTCTCCTCTGTTCTTTGTTGCTCTGTCTGACTCTTGCTGACAAACACATACACAAACATTCTCAAGGTGGTCCAGTGGGATAAGTCGATGTCTCGGCCATGAGTCAAAGAGCCCCATTGATTGAGCTTCTGAGTTTGATCTTCCTGTTTACCTACTGGCCCACTAATGCTCTGACCATAATAACTCAGACACGACGTAGGACGGCCGTGTGAGCAGATATATTATAACTCTAGAACTACAGTACAGTCATGCTCACACTGTCTCAGATATATTTAAGGGTGAGTTCATAGTGTATTTTGGGAAGTACTGCTGACTCTTACAGACTGGAACGCTGGTGTCGGTAGTAACTTCAAACATGAAGGTCTCTGCTGTAATCTGTGTGTTTTTATTTCTCCTGTTGCTCACCCGTTTGCAAATGCGTAGACGTTGATCTCAGCACTTGGCCAATTGAACATACTTGCATCCGTTTACTTGTTAACTGTGTTGAGGGAACTTCCTGTTCATTTCTGCCATCAGGAATGGTTCTGAGTTGATGATAGGTGGTTGCTTGGCTTATTTGTAAAGTCAAATTGCTTATTGGTAAAATAAAAAAAAAGATATTCCGCTTACTAGATATTGCTCAGGTGAGGGTCCTGAGTCGTATCTAGTGACTGGAATATCTTGATGGTGGATTTTTTTTTTACATTGCCAATAGGCAGTAACTCAGTTTTAAGTCTGTGGGACTTTTTTGTTTGCTGGCAAAAATCATATATATCTGACTGCTTAGAGAAGTAGTAGAACTAGGATGCATGATTTAAGGAAACATTTATTTTATTTTTCTTCTAAGAAATGTGGTTTGCGATTCAAAACAAAGCACCAGGGGCCTGTACCATGATGGTAGTTGAACAAAATCAGGGTTGCAGGATTAGTTTCGAGCTGACAAAACCAAACCAATCCAACCAGGCTTTGTTGGTACCATGATGCTGATCATCAACTTTCTCTGTCAACTCAGGCTTTGATCCTGAGTGTAGGTGTGACATCAGTAGCGAACAGCCAATCACATGCTGAGAAAAAGTGAAACTCATTCAAAACTCATTGAAATTAATTTTTCGCGAGAGAAGCAGCGCAAGTCACTTATTAAATAAAAGTATTAAAATATTAAGAATTTAAACAAATTTACACAGCAAGAAGAAAATAGCTGTCTATGAAAGAGGACAACTAAAGGAAAAAGTCTCGCTACTTTATCTCAGTGCAAGTAAAAGTTGTGAAGTTAGTTTATACAGTTGATAAATTGAACATTTAAGCTCACATGTAGTCATTTTATAGCTTCATCTATTGATTCTAAAGCGTATTTATATTACCTTTTATATATTTATTCATTTAAACTCTGCGTAATAATAATTGATGAGCTAAAATTGTACATGTGTGATAGATTAAGGGTATAATAATTACATAAATAATATCTAAATAATACAAATGTATTATTCTATACGGATTAGCCTACTAAAAGCCAGACGATGTCTTTAAAAATCATTTGCTATGTAGTGACCTTTAATTTGGAGTAGAAACAGGTAGAGTGACTTTATCGCTTCAGACATGTCACTTTGCTCACAGTGTGTATATATATATATATATATTTTTTTTTTTTTATCTAACTGCTCTGAGCTGTTCGTGTGTAAAAGAACACTCAGCGCATGAAGCACGCAGTGCATACAGTTGGCTATAGCCTATTTATTGAATTAAATCGCAAATTAATTTAATTTAAATTAAATTAATTTGTTTTTTTACTTACTCGTAATTGTTTTTTTACTGACTCGTAGCCACATTGAGGATTCATTCATATCTGTAGTACAAAATACAAATGGTGTAGGATGATATATTTGCACAGGGCAGCGTTTGATGGACCATATCTATATCAGAGATGCCCTGATACTGCAGGCAGGAAGACATGGGAGGGAGTTATACATGCATGAGGGATTGTGGGAAATAGTTGAGGAATCCTGTGTGATATCAAAGAGTTGAAAGACAGTTGTTGTTTCAGTAACTGACGGATGAAGCAGATGAAAAAGCGAAGCAGACGAGGGAGAAGTAGTTTTTAGCTTCGAGGAAGCCGCTTTGTGTCGTTTGTGTACGAGAGACATAATGAGTTCCATCAAGACTCTTCTGGCTGGATCTGTTTCTTTTGGTTTCTTACACTTTCTGACTCTTTGTTTCATTGTGAACCCACTAGGCAGTTTTGATTATATAGCCTACTGTGTTTTTCAGAAAAATAAATTAAATGATTACCCCTCAAATTGAAAATACGCCCAGTGGAAACGCGTCAATTTTGCAAAAACTCCCATATATTGCAAAAAAGTTTTTATGCTCGCATGAGGTGGTTTTTTGGCAATTTACAGGCAAAATCGCATTTACAGGTCACCTGGCGTACGTAAAAGTCGATCATTCTTTAAAGAAGGTGCAATATTTTTGGAAGAAGACGAGACAGAGATCTTTATTAAACTCATAAAAGACAAAAGAATTATGGAAATACTGGATTCTAATCAACAAAGAAATGCCACAATTTATCAAGACCAGATAGGAGGGAGAAACCCTCAGAAACACCTCATATGTGCCGCTCCCAAGTATAAGGGGCTTTGGAATTGTATTTAATATCTTATATTTATAATATAGCCTATTTATTAATGTGAATATCATTTTGTACTGTTGACAGAATGATCTTTTGGTTTGTGACCATCAAGTTTGGAATACAAATGATATTAGTGTGAATTAAAGGGTTAGGCACCCCAAAATGAATAAAATTGTCATTCCAAACCCATTTGTTCATCTTTGAAACACAAATGAAGATCTTTTAAATGAAATCTCAGAGATTTCTGTCTCTCCATTGACAGTCCACGCAACTACCACTTTGTCGCTTCAAAAAGTTCATAAAGAGATCGTAAAACTAAATCCATGTAAATTGAGCGGTTTAGTCCAAATTTTCTGAAGAGACACGATCACTTTATGAGATGAACAGATTGAATTTAACTTATTGAATCAAACTTTTTTTTTAGAAAATGTGGTAGTTGCGTAGCTGTCTATGGAGGGACAGAAATCTCTCAGATTTTATTAAAAATATCTTCATTTGTGTTTCAAAGATGAACTAAAGTCTTGAGACATGAGGGTGAGTAAATGACTGGGTGGTCTCTTTAAAGGTTTAATTTACTGGTTTATCTAAAAATCGACATTATTAAATCAATTAAAATACATTGTGGCATATAAAGTGATGTCAAATTAGATTTTGGTTATCGTAAGCTGATGCTTTCCTCATGTTGGCAGTTTGAGTTATCCATTGCGTTTTCTACATAAGATCTGACCTGAGCATTAACACTATTGTCCAAATGTACAGAAATCACTCTCTCCATCATTCTTTAATGAATGAGCTTTTGTTTTGCAAACATCGACACACACACTCAAGCTGCTCAACTCTCAAAGGCCTTAATGAAATTGAGTCTCCTTGCATCCTGAATCTCAAGGCTAATTTGATCAGAGAGGTATTTCATGAAAAGCGTTTTCATCCTTTCTGCGACATTCTCAAGAACCAAAACACACATCTGCTCACTGATTTCAGACCAGATCGAGCCTCGATCACATGTGGACAATAAATATGTGGTGTATTGATGTACACTCTAAAAAATGCTGGGTTGTTTTAACCCAATTTTGGGTCAAATATGGACTAACTCAATGTTGGGTTAACAAACCCAGCCGTTGGGGTTACATTTTTAAATAGCATTTTTAACCCAACGTTGGGTTAGTCCATATTTGACCCAAAATTGGGTTAAAACAACCCAGCATTTTTTAGAGTGTATTAATATGTTTCAGGTTGATATAGATTGGCATGAGATTAGGGTGATAGTTTTAGAAAATTCTGTCATTTACTCACCCCTATGGCATTCAAACCTGTGTGACTTTCTTCTGTGTAACACAAAAGAAGATATTTTGAAGAATGTTTCAGTGTTTTTCTGTCCTTACAATGAAAGTCAATGAACAAAAAACTATTGTTTTGGACCCCATTGACTTTCATTGTATGGACAAAAACAGATGAAACCATGTTAACGTTTTGGGTGAACTATCCCTTTAAGTATTAATCTGAGGAAAATGTCTGATATTTAGATTATGAGCAGTAGTACCGAAATGGCTCTGAAAAAACGAAAAAAATACTTTTCCTTAATAAACATAAACACAATAAACATAGTTACACTTAAAATGCATAAAGATGCATTAAATTGATCAAAAGTGACCGTAAAGATATTTATAATGTTACAAAAGTAAATTTCTATTTATAAAAATCTGTTATTTTAAACTTTCTATTTGTCAAAGAATCCTGAAAAAACAAATATCAAGGTTTCCACAAAAGCACAACTGATTTCAACATTGAAAATAAGTAGAAATGTTTCTTGAGCAGCAAATCAGCATATTAGAATGATTTCTGAAGGATCATGTGACACTAAAGACTCGAGTAATGATGCTGAAAATTCAGCTTTGCATCACAGGATGGAATATATTAAATTTTAAAATGTATTAAAATAGAAAATGGTTCCTTTAAATTGTAGTAATATTTCACAATATTATTGTTTTTACCACAGGAAAACGTTCCTCAAAACAAAGCTATCAGAAGACTTTTGTATATTAAATTACTTTTAGGCTGGTTTCATGATGTTTATTTAGGTAATAATTATGATGGTTCAATTCCCTAAACATTTATGAGAAGTTGTAATAGGGATTTTGCAAGCACCACCAACTAACACCATGAATCTGTATTATAACTCTTTTCCCTGATGTCTTTTAGAGCAGTAGAACAATAGGAGCGAGAGGGGCCCAGACATGCCTTCTATCCTAGAGATTTTGTGTGTGTGTGTGTGTGTGTGTGTGTGTGTGTGTGTGTGTGTGTGTGTGTGTGTGTGTGTGTGTGTTTGTTTGTTTAGTGGAAAAAAGCAGATGACGTTGATCTGGGAAGAAAAATGGCACAAATTCCTGGAGATTTCAGGCCGTGCCTTGAGGATGCAGGCATTAGAACACATGAGACAGATTCGAATGAGAAAAGCGAGCCAGTTTGTGATGTTATAGAGCATGATGGGTGTTTTTCTGAAGGGGATGAAGGAATTTGAGGAGGCATGTGAGAGCAGGAGGTGCTCATAAAGGAAGGAGGAGGAGGAGACCTGTAATGCTCGACTCCAGCAGCGTCCCATGGAGTTCACATTCTCTCATGCTCACTTTAACACAGACATGTTCTCCCACCCAAACGTTCATAAGCAAATTCAACCGTGCACGTTTATGAATTCTTAAAGAGAGCAAGCAAGCCAAATGTTTCAAAGTGGAACGCTTCACACACACTCCAGAATGTCACAAAAACATGCAGGTCACATTTCACCATAAAATGAATGGAAAAAGTTTTACAGGAGAAAATTAACCCTATTTTAGAAATTTCTTTTGCATTAAAACAATTTTATTATTTCCCCCTAAATTAATTTTTCTGTTATGCATATAGCCTTATAATAATGTTTTTACTTAAATTGTGAAATATCTTTGCTTTACACTGAGAATTTATTTGCTTAATTGCCATGAAAATAATGTACACTACTGTTCAAAAGTGACAGTAAATGCATTTGTGACAAACAAAACTGATGTTTTTAACATTAGCCTAAGAATAATACATTTTAAAATATATTCATATAGAAAACCGTTATTAAAAATGTAACTATTTTACAATATTAGGCTACTGTTTTTTGATCAATAAAATGAAGCCTTATATGAAAGCATAAGATATTTCTTTAAAAATATCTTACCAACCTCAAAATTTGGATGGACTTGTAAAAAATGCAATGTCCTCAATTGGCTTTTTCTTCTTGAAGAAAAATGTTAATTCTTTCTTTTGATTTTAGAGTGAAATATTACACAGGCATGTTCATGTCTGGTTTTGTGAGATTTACCTAAGGAGGATGCCACATCTCTCTCACACACACACACACGCACACACACTTGGCTGTCTGTGTTGTGTTGTGGGAAGATTACATCAGTTTCACACCCAAACAATCACTAATTGGAAAAGCTGGAAGTGAAACACAAGGCCTTGACCTCTCCGACCTCTTCATCTCCTCTCACCAATAGCTCAAACGCCTCCGACATTCCTAATTAGATCGAAAACTCTCCTCCTAATGCCCATCGATTATTTTATCTTTCGCTCTGTCTCATCTCTGAGTCTCTCCTTCCTTTTGTCTTGTCCTGCTGTTGTGCTTTGTTTTTATTCCCTAGATTTAACCCTCCCACACTCTTGTTCTTGATGGTGTTTAAGTCACCGGTCTTTATTTCTATTTTTCATGCTTTGAGTTTGTGAATTAGATCAATAACAATATGTATTAAAGTTCAGTGTGTGTTGTTGTTGTTTTGTAGCATTTGCTTTCTAGTGATCAGATGCACCATTTTCACCTGCTAGGTGATAAAACGGGTTAAAAAAAAATAATACAAGAGGGATCAGAGTCATATCTAGAGACTTGGTCACAGGACTCTTTGGCATGGATAGTGCAAGTAGATGGTTATGATTTATTATTGTATTAGGTTGTAAAATTTCAAGCCCAGAAATAGTTAACTTAATCTTTCTTGGAAACCGAAACCGCGTCATTCAAGGTTTACTGACCTCTGGATTAGTTTTATCTGTTTATGACTTTATATACACACACACACACACACACACACACACACACACACACACACACACACACACACACACACACACACACGTCACTGTCCCATCTGTATGGTTTGACTGTTTATGACTGTTTTATTTCTTTTTAGGAAGTAATTAGTCAGTTAGCATTTAGTGTACACAGATTCGTATGAACAACTCTCATCATGCAACCTATGCACAGCATCCATAAAATTATATAAAAGTCATGCATAAAAATGTCTGGATATCATTGCATCAACATAATTGTTCTAAAGAGATCAGTGAATTCAAGCATGCTACTGTAATAGGATGCCACCTTTGCAATAAGTCAGCTCATGAAATTTCATCCCTGCTAGATATGCCACGGCCAACTGTAAGTGCTAGTATTTGAATGTGGAAGTATTTAGGAACAGCAGCAAAAGTTACAGAGCGGGGTAAATGAGTGCTGAGGCACATGGTGCGTAAAGGTCGCCAACGCTCTGCTGATTTCATAGCTGAAGAGTTCCAAACTTTCACTGGCATTGATATCAGCACAAAAACTGTGCGGCGGGAGCTTCATGGAATGGGTTGTTCATGGAGTGTCAAATGGAGTGGTGTAAAATAAATCACACCGCCACTGGACTCTGGAGCAGAAATGTGTTCTGTGGAGTGACGAATTACGCTTCTCACTCTGTTTGGCAGCCTGGTGGGCAAGTCTGGGTTTGGCAGATGCCAGGAGAGCATTACCTGTCTGAATTCTTTTGGGCCAACTGTAAAGTTTGGACTGGTGGTGGCGGGATACTGGTATGGGGCTGTTTTTCCCATAATTCCAGAGAAGGGAATTCTTAATGTTTCAGCATACCAAGACATTTTGGGCAATGCTGTGCTTCCAACTAGGGATGTGCCAGTATCCGAATACCTTATTTGTAAAGGCATGGATAATGGCTTCAAAATGAATAACGAATTGTACCGAATAATAGAAAAAACATTCGCCTGACACTGTTTGCTGGATAGCATAGCTCGATATTATACATAAAACTCTCAAATCACCACACAATAATGAGTGTGTGAAGTGAATGAGTATAAACTCATTGAAAACTCATGAAATGTGTGCCAATCAAATAGCTGCGTTGCCGTCTCTGTGCATCTCTCAGAAATCAGAGCTTGGCAAGAGTAATATCAACTAAATACTACATCATACACTTTTTCTTCTGATTGATATGTCTATTTAAATTATTTAAACCTTGTACTATATGATTCACGAATGAAATGAGCACAGCATGATCTCAAATCAAGCTGTCAATCATAGCCGCATTGCTATCTCTGCGCATCTGTCAAGAGTAATATAACTAAAGCTGGGCACACACTACAAGATATATTCAAGGCAATTTTGGACCGATTTCTCCCCTTCCGACAATCCAATGATCCCTATGATCTTGATGGTTCTACAGATTATTTTATCTGATTTTTCTGAGGTGTGTTTAGAGTGACTGAATCTGCTCGGAAGAACGTCGGTGTGTAGCAGCGGCTTTCCCATAACAAGAATAGCATTGTACAGTGAGACATTTAAGATTAACAAGTCATTACTTTTACAAATAATTGTAATGAAAATTATTCCTATCAATATATTTTTAAATTCCTAGTAATCTATTAGTCTGCATTTACATTGCACATATCTATTTTGACATTCCATATTTTTATCACGTGCTAGTATCACTGTCAATTGCAATTTCGAGAGCAAATCCTGCTTTTATATGAAGATGTCACTTCCAAAACTTTGCAGTGTGTAATTGGCCATCGGCCCTTTTATCAACATGAAAAACAATACTTTTATTCAATGGATTAGAGCTAGATAGCCTGGAAAGGGTGAAAGAGCGCTCACTTTACAATCTAAAAAGATGTCATTCATCTCAGTTCACGATTTCACAACCTATAAGATAAAAGACCTCTGCTGCGTCTGTGTGCGTTTGTAGTTTTTTAGGAGATTCCTGGTTTTCCAGCTTGACTCCAAGCATTCAAATTCCACAGGTCTGCCTTGTGTGTATCTGCACTAAACAACCTCTGCTGAAAGTGCCATTCTGCCCACCAGTGTTCTGCTCGCAGTAAATGCAGCACTTGTGTGTCTGATTGCTTCTTTTATAAATCATCAACATTACGATCAACTTTTTTTTTGGTCCTTTTCTGAAAGTGTTGCTGTGCAGTTTAGGTGTTCAAGTTGGTTGGTTAATACTTGGCATTAGGGGTTTGTTGAAATGAGCAACAGCAATGCTTCCAAGAGGAATCGTTAAGATTGTTTTCAAGATATAATAATCAAATTAGCTCATAACATTCACCTTCTAATTGCAATCATTGATTTAATCATTTAACTGCCATTCAATCCTGGAGGACTGAAAGGGGTTTCCAAGGACACTGCTGGGTTTTTCCCAGCTGTAGACAGACGCTCCGACCTGTTGGTCCCAGAGGAAGATCTGTCATCAGACATCCATGGCTCCTCAGGCTGAGATGCTGCTTTGTAATTAGCCACTCTGAGGTTTGCTGTAATTATTGACTTAGACTCGTATCTTAACCCATTTCCTCTTCCTGTGGATGTCTCCTCTTCCGTCCCCATTCTCTTTGTTTCTTATTATATTTGTAAATGTATGTTCAGAATGCTGTACAACATACTATGTTTGCAAAAGTGTTATGGAGTAATTTGCAAAAATGCAAATACACTGGCAGTCAAATTTTTTTTTTTTTTTGAAAGAAGTCTCTTATGCTCACCAAGGCTGCATTTATTTGATGAAAAAATACAGTAAAGACAGTAATATTATGAAATATTATTGCAATTTAAAGTAACAGTTTTCTACTTTAAAATGTAATTTATTTCTGTGATTGAAAAGCTGAATTTTCAGCATCATTACTCCTGTCATCAGTCATGTGATTCTTCAAAAATCTATTTCTATTCATAGATAGAACAGCATTTATTTGCATTAAAAATTGCATTTGAATTAATTTTCTTTCACTTTTGATCAATTTAATGCATCCTTGCTGAAAAAACTAAATCTCATTGACCCAAACCTTTGAACACTGGTGTACACCAGGTTTGGCTCACAGAGGAGACAAATTAGTAGACGTGACCTCAAGGCCAAGTGACCTCTGACCCTTGCTATGCTGTTTCCTATGTTGGTCAGTCGTGGCAAAGAGTTTAACATCTGGAGTTCACATGCTCCACTGTCTGAATGCTGCAGCTTGTGGATCGTACTTCCTTCCTAGTTGCAACCAGCTCTTACCTCACACATGGAGTCTGTTAACCCTTTGACACAAGATGCTGCCTTCTGTTACCACTCTGTAGTTGTGGATGTCACCTTAAGTATCCTCTGCAAAGTCTATAAAAAGACAGTTATTAATAGTAAACATTAACACACCATGTTCATTCATTGCCAAAAGCGTTTGTTTATATGTAATGTTAGTATTTTTATGTTTATATATTTTGTTTATATTTATTTATATAACTATATTAAAGGGGTCATGATATGAGAAATCAAATTTGCCTTGATCTTTTGACATATAAGAGGTATTTGTACCATCATGCAAGTTTCATAGCTTAAAACATCCTCCTCATTCTAAACAAAGCTTTTATTTAATCAAGATCCAAAAGCTTTTTTGCAGCATCTGTGACGTCACACGGGCAAGTACATTTGCATTTGACTGTCTCCATTCCAGAGCAAGACATCGACGAATAGTTATACATCATCACACTATAAGCCCCGCCCACTGGCATGCAGTTGCTTAGCGTCGGACATTTGGTTACACTGGATTTGAGTGTCGCATCAAAAGCAAATAGAAGCCATTATAATCACAGACGCTGTCTACACTGAATACAGTATATACAGATGCGCGTTCAGTTTCTGACATACTCCACATGTTTGAGTCTGTTGACAACAGGACAAATGGAAGAGTGAAAGAACGTTTGCTTAGATGCGTCGTTTAAACAGCTTGTTTGCGTCTCTGTAGACATCAGAAGGATCCCAGCGTTGGAAATAAGTGGATGGATTATTTTAATGTCGTCCCGGATCGCGTCGGAGGATTATGTTTGTTCGGAGCATTTTATATTGTAAATTGTCTGTAATTATTGTATTTATTGTCTGTAACGGTTTTATATGGAAAATGTTTTCAAAACATGTACTTAAAACGTTGATACCGTTTTTTTGTGTGTGTGTGTGAAAAATGCAATACTATAACTATAAGTGAATTTCAAGGAATTTATTAAAATGATTTAAAAAAAAATCCATTACCTTTAATGCAAATATATAAACATTATTTATATATTTTCTTTTGCATTCAAAGTCGTCTTGCAGTGTGTTGTGAAATTAAAGATGAAATGGAATGTTAATTGTCCATGAAAATTGCCAAAAGATAATCATTTCAAAATTATTCACACCGATGTGACAATTTTTCGTTGGAATCTAAGAAATGTTCATCGTCCAGGAGTCTAAAGGAGTCCATTATAATGCAGCTTTGTGACAAAAATTCATGCAGAATGGTGAATAGGCATTTAGTCAGACGATATGTATGTGGGGAGGATTATGATGAATCAGTAATAGATGATTTTTTTGAAGCAGAACGAGGATGTGTGGTAACACCTGCTCTTCACTGATGTGTGTGTGGTTGTGCGTATGTGTCTCTGTCTGTCACTGTGTGTGTGTGTGTGTGTGTGTGTGTGTATGTATGTGTGATCTGATGTGCATTTCCATTTATAGATGTCACTTTTGTAAATATCGACCGGCTAAAAGCATCTCCTTTTCTTATAATAAACACATTTACAGTTAGTAGAGAGACAGCTCTCAGGCGCTTTTATTACAGAAAAAAAGGTACAGTTCATCAAAACGAACCAATGTCCTGGTAGTTTGGCATGTGTCCTTGCTGTTCAAGAAGTGAGGAAAAGTTCTGTGGCATGTAGAAGGTTGTTCCAGTGTAGGGGATCTGGCAGACATCAGGCCTGGCTGTGTCTAGCTGTACTGGACCTCAAGGTCACCCTGTGAAGGCTCTCACGAAACCAGTTTCACCCCAGGAGAAGTGTGATGGTGACTTGCAATGCAGTTAAGCACCATGTGCATCATGATTTTCATTTTCACAGCCCTCCTCTTGACCACACACTCCTGGGATGTCTATCGTTCTGTTCTCTGGTTCTCTAAAGACATTTAGTACAATACAAATGCACAAGAACGGCAATAGCTTAATAACAAACAATTCTGTAATTATATTCCATTACTCCTTTACATCTACATTAATAATAATACAATTCTATATGAATATCCCACATTTGCAGTTTGTTTCCATTGTTGCAGTTTGTGTTACTACAGTAAATCCATGTTAAATGAACAAACAGAATCTATTTTTAAAGTAAAAAAATAAGGCTTTGCATACTGTATGCACACTTGCTCTATTTCTCTGACAGCTTGTGGGACTTATGAAGACATTTCTGTTGTTTTTTCCAGTGTATTCTGAAAATTTCTAGGAAGCGAATGTGTCAGTGTGCTGAGTGGATTTTGACACTGGGAGACAGCCCTAGAAATGGTTGACTGCCTGGGCAGTGCATTTGCGAGCAAGGGAGCTGATTGAGACACAGCCCATGGCTGCATTCCCTATTCACATATATCTGCTGTGCAGTAAAAATATTTTTCACTGTCGATTTCACTGCTTCATAGAGACAGTTTGTGGGGTGGGGTGGGGTGGGGTGGGGTGGGGGGCTTAAACATTAAAATCTATTCAAGGAGACTCCAAAAAAAAAAAAAAAATTAAGACTTTGGAAAAGGGCATAATCAACATTTCCTCAGCCTCAAGTTGTTCCAAACCTGTATGAGTTCCTTTCTTCTTCTGAACACAGAAGAAGATATTTTGACTATGGAACTCAATGAGGCCGATCGACTGTTCGGTTACCCACATTCTTCAAAATATCTTCTTTTTGTGTTCAGCAGAAGAGAGAAATTCATACAGGTTTGGATCAACTTAAGGGTGTGTAAATGATGACAGAATTTCAACTTTTGGGTGAACAATTTAAATATTGCTGTGATATCAATTTCCTTGTGATATTGGAATTTCCTTGGCATTGATATCGACTATTGACTTTTTGTGTAGTGAATTGGTATACAGTGCAGATGTGCAGCAGATACCGGTGTCTTCAAAGAAGCCTTTACAGCAGCCATGAACTAGGATGAATTGTGTGTTCGCTGGCCAGTAGACCCTCGGAAAGTGAAAAGTGATGAGCAAGCATGTGTGACATACCACACGAAACCTCTTCGCCCATAAACTATGGCGCTATGTAAGCATCTCGCCCTGTTTTGATAGGACGCTGGGTCTGGGCCACAGAGGGGTCCTGTAGTTTGGTTTCCTTTGGAAGTATTTCTGCGGGGAGGGGGAGGTGCGGAAATTCCTGCCTTGCATAAAAGCAATGTCGCCGAGTCCACATACACACACGCACTAATCCCATAAACACAAACCAGCCCCCATAGGATAAGACCGAACCCGCTGTGACATTCCTCCAGCATTTTCAGGCACGCATGCAATGAGTTTAACTGATTTGAAATTGAAATCATGGGATGGAATGATGGGAAAAGGAATTAGAGTCAGTAGAGCGAGGAAAAACAAAACAGTAACTTGATGTTTTTTTTGTCAGCTTGACTCAGACTGTACTCATTTGTAATGCAGTGCAAGGACAATGGAAGTGAAGGGAGATGGATGCATTGCTCAAACCATCATCTGTCTGGATGCCTCCTTCCCTCTGGCTCGAAAACCAAAGCAGTCATACCAGGAAGAATGTTAAAAACACCATCTCCACAGCCAACTCACAGTCTGATGTGTGAGAATGATGAATAACTCTTGCTGCTCAGAGAGTTTGAGCTTCGAAAATCACAACTGGGATCCTCGTGACCTTACGTTATGATTTAAATTCAGCATGAAACCAACACTGACCCTGTTTACATTCTTCATGCATATTCCTGGTCTGATTGTGAATGTTATTCTAAAAAAATTGGTCTAGAGTTTATTTGGAAATAATTTACACTCTTGCTAGTTTTATTAAATTGCTAGTAAATTTCACAAAAAAATACAAAATTGATGGCAAGTAGCAAATTTTGGACAGCTTGGAAAAATCATTCTCTCACAGTCTGCATTATTCTAAGAAAAGATGTGTTTTGTTGGCTTGAATCAATCTGTAATAACTTGCAAACAGCTTTATTTTTGCAGGTGATGTCATCAAGGCCCTACATGTTTAACTTAATGCTAGTTAATATAATAAGCAATAATAGCAAACGCCAAATAGTGTTTCAGGAGGAGAGTAATCCTCCACAATGTTCTGTGGAATTAAATGAGCACCTTCATTAAATATTCAGGTTTTCTTTATGCAAATGAAAGCAATCACCTTTTGCAGGAGAGTGCTGTAGTGATGACTTATTTTTGTAGGCCAAACCATAAATTAGTATCACACTGGTTCCTTCTTCAAAAAGTTTTCCTTTTAGGATTACCTTTTGAATTATTACAGAAAATTAACTCTGTTCACGATTCTTACACATTTTGTTCATTTATGACAATATTCTTCACAAATTAACTCAGTTTGTGTGCATTTTGAAGCCTAAATACAGTCAGCATGTAACTGAACTACACCACGGTCGCATGACTTCGTCACCACTTTAAGCTTCTGACAACTCTTTCAGTCTTTATTTAAAAACATTTCCCCTGAAAGCTTGAGTTTGAATAGTTTGCAAGAGCATGATTGCAAACACAACAAGACTATTAAAGCAAACTAGTGAGTAGATGAGTTAGCCTAACCTGTTCAGCGTGATGTTTATAATGTCTCCGACAACCAAGACAAGTAAAAGCTTTTAAAAAAATCTCAAGACTGCTTTACTGATGTATTTAATTTTGTAGATTAAATCTTGTGTTAGCTTGTTTACCACAGACCTTAGCCTATTTAAATCCTTTTACCAAAAAAACAATTAAAAAAATCCATTGATTTCTGGACAATGGAAGCGGAAGTGCTAAAATGCTAACTTTTTGCCTACAAAAATACGTCATCATTGCAGCACTCCATAGACTTCAAATATGTAAGCTATGTATGTATATGTATGTAATACTTATTCTATTCTGTTTGAAGGTCTTTAACTGTCTGTTTTTCTTTTTAATTACAGAACTTACAGCCAGAAAAAGGCCACTCTGGAGAGAGACTACGCGCAGGTGAGACTACGGTCTTTGTGTTCCTTGATGATGGTGATGATGTTTGAGGGATTTTGTGCATCTTTTCACCAAAGTTTAGACTGTTGATTACAGCCGTTGCATTTATTGATATCACGCTACAGCCATTGCAACCGCTCCGTGCTATTTTGGGATCCATCAAAACCATGGATCATCCATCGCCCACCCTGGTTTATTGCTAAAATATAGGACCACTGGAAATCTGGTTCTTCCAGCATATTATTAAGGCATCTCCAATGTTTGATAAAACACTCAATAATAGGACTGCACTAATAAGCAAGTGTATTTTTGTTTTTTCAGAGCAGTAAGAATTTGTTAACAGATGATTGATTTCAGCTAATTACTGTGAGCCATGGTTGAGTTAAGCAAACACCATGCCAGAAGTCTTGTGTCCTAGTGTTTCAAACTTCTGTCACCTTTGAATGAAGGAAAGTACACACACAGTTATTGTGCCAAGTAAAGCTTAGCATAGATGAGGTATGATTGTTTTTTAATGAATGCATCCTCAAGTCTTCCATTGGTTGGAGAAATGGAACCAATGAGCTTCTGTCTTGTAGTGTGCATTAAGCTATGTTCACACTGGTGTGAGAAAGTTACATAACGCAAAATTTGATCAGAGCGGTCAGACTGAAACGGATTTCCAGAAATGCGATTTGAATAGGATTTCAAATCACATATGAATGAGCTCAAAATATGATCAGATTCCAATCAGATATGCACAAAAATCAGATTTGGACTTGACAGTCTGAATGAGGCTTTAGGCTTTAAAATGATTTCTGGCATTTTGTTGGATGCTGAATTGTGACCAGTTATCTTGCTGTTTAAAAGTTGGTTTGTTCCACAAACTCCATGATATAGCGGAGGTTTGCACACATGCATCATGTTGAAGCATGACAAAGGTCAAAGATTTGTTCACAGATGATAAACCCTTGAAATTATTACAGAGTTCAGCTCTTATTATTACTAAGTTTTAAGGTCACTTCATATTTCACAAGCGCAGTTTTTACATTTATCATGCATTGTGACATTAGACATGATTCTGGCAGATTTTATAGCCAAGATAATGATTTTGTTTTTTATTGCACCTGTAATATCATAGTGCTTGTCAAAAAGACATGCATTCTGGTCTCTCCTGGCACTGTTTAAAGTGTATTGCACTTAAAGCTGAAGCATTTCCAGAATGTTTTATAGTTTAATGCGATGTTCTTTTTAAGTAAACTAAAATAGAATCTTGAGGAAATGTGTCTGGTCTAGGTTGACCTCTGAATGTCCTTCTGTTTGAAGTATGCTTAGAGTTTGCTTTATCTGTGTGCACAAGTGTTAAACTAGAATTACTTCCAAGATAAAACTAGATAGACAGGAGTCATTTTATGCAGCATTCACAGCATAAAGAAATCGGGATGACGTTTGTCGGATGGCACGCAAATGCTACGTCAAAAGAGGTGAATGGATGCACGCTGATCCTGAGATTATATGCCACAGATTATTAACCGTTGGATTAGGAGCTCATATTTTGTGTGCTCATACACATGGTCTTGTGTGTGTATGTACGGTGGTCCTAAGTAATGTGTGTAAATGATCTTGGCTCTACTTCAGAGAATTTAGTGCACAACAACACTTAATGAGACACATGATGTGACGGCTGTATCAGCCTGTAAGATTTCGCTTTAATGTTTATACTGCGGTTAATGTATTTGCATGGCCATCAAGTTCCAAATAAAAAGAGAAAATAATCAAATGAGATGATGTACATTACAGTTAGGCTAAGTATTTAATTCACTGGATCATCTTGCACACATTATAATGCTATAAACGCAAATGGCACATGGTCATAATGAAGACGTGCAAACACACGCAACAGATGTATGACACATGGACGAGTATTTGGGCTTTATGACAAACAGTTTGGTAGATTAAGGTTATAATTAAATTGGATCACTTTAAGGGTTTTCTTTATTTCAAAACTGCTTTGTTTTATCAGAAATGCACAAAAACCGCTCATCTGCTTGTGAGTGTTCTAGAAGATAAGGTTCATAGGGACTTGAACTTTGACCCCAAACATTCAGAAAGGTTTGCTTAACCTTCTTTGTGTGACTTGGCACTTTACATAATGGACTTTCATAACTGAGCTTCTCATATAACATCAGTTTTTGTCTAGTTAATGAGGCAGGTTTTTGTGATGTTGTAAATATTTAACTTGTATTGAATGCATCAATAGTTTCATCGTTTCTGTTTTACTGAATGACATTTCCCATAATTCACTGGCCTAATGACAAATCCTGAAAACATTTTTTTCTTCATCGCAATTCGAACAATGTCCAAGAAGCTGTATGATATGCAAAATTGCGGACAAGTGTATCCAAAAATCACAGTAGGCTACATTTAAAATAGTATGCCTAGACTATGTGCATTTTGAAAATAAGCCCCTCTTTTGAGATAATATTGTATATGGAAACCTATTACATATTCAATATGGATCTTCTTAACACCATACTGAGAAATGTCATGTAGCTTTTCAGTTGCAAATTTATTTTAAAGGGGGGGTGAAATGCTCATTTTCACTCAATCTCCTGTTAATCTTGAGTACCTATAGAGTAGTATTGCATCCTTCATATCTCCAAAACGTCTTTAGTTTTGTTATATTTATAAGTTAAAGATTGGCTGTACCGAGTCTTTCCGGAAAAAACCGAGCGGCTGGGGGCGGGCCGTGTGGGCGGTGTGCTATAGCTGTGCTAACTGATCTAACAACAACACAGAGAGACATTTGAAGTAGTTTACTCACCGTGACTGCTCGATCCTTAAGCATTAGACGATCTGCAAATAAGTCGATCTGGGCTTTGTTTATAAAACAATCATCGTCGAAATGCAGGGAACAAAGAGTCGTGCACAACCTCCGTTGATGCTTCGAAAAAACAAACTCCATCCACTATTCCCTTAACGCTGGGTTCTTTGGGAATCTGTGCAGGGTTGTCTTGCCCTGCCAACCAAAAACCCACTTCTTTGGTGACATTGACTTCCCTAAAAGCCGAGCATAGCGCTTTGAGGTAACGTACTGCTTTCGCTCTCTTCTCTCTCTGGTCTGTGAGTGCGCGCGCGGCCGCGGAGAAGTGCCCTTAGGACCCATAAAAGGAAATTCCGCTCTATCTTACGTAAGACAGAGCCATACTCGAAAAAAACTTTCCGAAACTTGTGACAAACCGGAAGGAGTATTTTTGGAACAAAAATACTCCTTCAAACGTACAACTTAACTTTTGAAACTTTGTCCATGTTTAGCATGGGAATCCAACTCTTTAACAGTGTAAAAAACTCAGTATGCATGAAACAGCATTTCACCCCCCCTTTAATATTAATGAAGCGCTGACGTTTCTGTGCGATTGTATGTTTCCATGTGTGTCTGTACTGTATGTGTGTGTGCGTTTGTATGGGAAATACATGCGTCCAGGACTTGACATTAACACCTGCCAGCCCGCCCAATACGGGTGGATTTCAGCAGTGGCATGTAACGCAGTCACTCCTACTAGCCACTTTGGTGGATTGAATTTATATATTTTTTCAGTTGTAGTCTTTTAAAAAGGCATATGAAATAATCAACTAAGTGCAATGAAGTGTTGTCAAAACTATTAATTTTGTAAATTTTTCGATGCGTATCGATTTCCACAAAATAGATACACAACACCAGCTGCGCTTTCTCACTATTCCATCTATCGGACAACGAGTTGCACACAAACCCGCCTCCACTCATTCACTCGTTTAATTTGCTCCGGATGAATATTGTTGGTGTTACAGAGCTTGAATTTCGCTGTGGGATTGTGCGTTTTGTGCATAATTGTACTTATTCCCGCAGATTTTGTGCTCGCACCCAAAGTGTGCACACATAAAGCCACATTGGGTTCATTTTTGCTGCTTATTGCACCTAAACAGTCAAATAGAGTCAAAATAATGTCAAAATGCCAGTCTTGGCAAGTATTCTCTTAAAGGGGTCATATAATGGTACATGCACTTTTACAAGTTGATTGTACTGAAATGTGTGTTGGCAGTGCCTGTACACAACCATCATACAATGATAAAAATCCATCCAGTGTTTTTTTTTTTTTGTTATCTTCTTTTATGTTTCCCCCGCAACTCAAATCAAGCTGTTCGATTTTGTGACGTCACAAAATCGACGCCCCTCCCACGAGTGTTGATTGACAGTAGCGTTTCAACACAGCCCCGCCCTCGCTCGTGAGCGAGCTGTCAATCATAGCCCGCGCGGACGGCGCGTCATTGTTGATACGCTGGAGCACTGTCTATGATATGAGCAGAATGGCGTCTAAGCGATTGTGATGTTCTGTTCTTGGGTGTAATAAGGAACACAGCAGTCATGCTGATGTTCCTAAATCCGTACAGCTGAAGACGCAGTGGCTGAGTTTGTTTTCGAAGGGAATATTCCCCACGATCAACGTCAATGCTTTCATGTTTGCGCAAATCATTTCACCAGACTGCTTTACAAACGAGGTCAGTATAAAGCTGGTTTTACTAAGAAGCTGTTCCTGAAAAAAGCATCGGTACCAACTATTCGTGTTCCTGCTGCACCTCCAGAAGAACTGAAGTGAGTGTAACGTTTTATTAAGCTTTATATTAATCTTTATATTAATCTTTGCAAATCGCTTGCATGCTTCACAATGAATGCAGCTATTTTTACACTCAGGGTACATTACGGCATGTTTTCTATGTACGACGTTCTCAATATAATTCATAATCCCACGTTTATAATGAACAACGCGTTATGGTTATTGTGTTATTGTGTTACAAATGGTGTACGCACAGAACAGAGGGGCGGGTGAGCAAAGCTTATTATCATTTAAAGACACATGCACTTGAACGGAGTGCTGAAAACAGAGCTGTTTTTGACCAGGTAAAATTAGTGTTTTCTTACAATACTAATGAGAATTTTTAATTAAAGTATATTACAAACTTTTAATTTAGACCCTAAAGAATCATATTAGCTTGTACAAAAATGGCATTATATGACCCCTTTAAACACCGTCCGTTATGTTTTAAAGGAACATAAGCAGTTTAGTAAGAAAACACATGTGTAACATTATAATGGATACATGTGTCAGGTCTTAAAGTGACAGCAGCCTAATAGATATTTCTGCTAAATGGTTCTGATGTTGCCATGGTGATGCTGCCAGTCATATTCTAGCTAAACAAACTACAATCTGATGTTTTCCTAAACTGATTAGGGTTTGATAGGCTAATTAATTGCCTTTTTCTTTGAACAGACCAGTTTTCATTTCAAATGACTGAAAGTAATCTTGAGGTTCAGGATCATGAAGTGTTTCTCAAACCCAGTTCAGTCTTTTATCCTTTATCGCACTTGGCATGCTGGCCTACTCACGGCTCACACATGAACTCGCCGCGCTGTGCAGCTGTCCACACAAATAAACATTGTTTTATTGCCCAGGCCCGCCGAACAGAGGAACACTTGTTTCTTAAAGAAGAGAGGGGAAGAGAGGGGGTGTGGCTTTCGAGCTGGAGTCAGTCTATCCTGTAGAGCTCAGCCAGCACTCGGATTGACTCGTCCACCATCACGACTGTGATAAGACATTCAGCATCACCGCTGGGAGAGAAACGTCCACACTGTAGACTAGAGAGGAACCTCGGAGTGTGTGTGTGTGTGTGTGTGTGTGTGTGTGTGTGTGTGTGTGTGTGTGTGTGTGTGTGTGTGTGTGTGTGTGTGTGTGTGTGTGTGTGTGTGTGTGTGTGTGTGTGTGTGTGTGTCTGTGTCTGTGTCTGTGTCTGTGTCTGTGTCTGTGTGTGTGTCTGTGTGTGTGTCTGTGTGTGTGTCTGTGTGTGTGTCTGTGTGTGTGTCTGTGTGTGTGTCTGTGTGTGTGTCTGTGTGTGTGTCTGTGTGTGTGTCTGTGTGTGTGTCTGTGTCTGTGTCTGTGTCTGTGTCTGTGTCTGTGTCTGTGTCTGTGTCTGTGTTACCCTAACATTATATGTCTTTTCTCCTACCTGGAATTTTTAACATAAGAAACTCCGGTCACATTACAATTCTTGCACAAAGTAAAAGTATAGTTGTTTCAGAGGAAGAGATTTCTTTTTAGAATAATTTGAAATGATGTCAATTTAGATTTGAGGTTGACCTTAAGAGGATTCAGGTCATATTTGACTTTAT
This sequence comes from Squalius cephalus, assembly GCF_949319135.1. Classification (NCBI taxonomy): domain Eukaryota; kingdom Metazoa; phylum Chordata; class Actinopteri; order Cypriniformes; family Leuciscidae; genus Squalius; species Squalius cephalus. The sequence goes on from NC_137127.1 coordinate 20,630,870, forward strand.
ACGTTTTGCATAAAGAAATTAAAGCCTATTTTATTTAAAGACGGTTTGCAATGTGACATTTTCATGACAATTCATGACAAAAAAAGAAAACTTCACACACACACTCTGGGGACATCAGAGATTTATTTTACATCTTGTGAAAAGGGCATTATACCACCCCTTTAAAGGACAAGATATCGCAGCGGACATTCATATAGGACTGACCTGAAGTAAAATGCCATGTCTGTCTACTGTAAATACAGGTACACTCGATCTCTCACAATAGTATATAGCTTCAATGAACAATGTCAATGAGATAAAATATGTGTTTGGTTACATACATAGAACCGTTGGGTGAAGCGGTCATAGCCGTGTTTTATCATGAATAAAACACAGCTATTGACCAATCAGAATCAATGATTGGAACTAACCATTTTATAAATAAAGTATAACTACTAATAAATTGGAATGAAGTCATTGTTATTTAATTGTCTTTGAAAAAGTCACAGTGCAACAAATCCTAATGGTCTTAAAAAAGGCGTAGTATTTTCATTTGCATTTGCATTTTGCTTAGATAAAGTATAAAATGTTATTCATGATTTAATATAAAACAAAATCTATAAAGAAAAAAGAAGTCAAGTCATAACAATATGTTAATTTATATTTTGTTTTAGCAGGAACCAAACAATGTTATTTGTGCTACATTTTCTCCTCTTCAAGTGTACTAAAGGTTGGAGCATTGCTTTGACCTTGTTTGACTCTTTGGGCAGGCAGGGAGAATAAATGGATATTGCTAGATCTTTTTCTACTGGAGCGTATCTGGATAGCGCATAACAGATGGAGAAACTTACTCTCTCTTCACTATTCTCTGTCTTTCTCTCTGTTCTTCGGCTCTAATGAGTTGCCCGTGTGCTGCTGGCTCCTGATGCGGAGAAAAGACAGGATGACAGGATGAAGGGCGAGAGATTGGAAGAGGAGTGAGTGCAGGGGGTGGGGGGGGGGGGGTCGAGAGAGAGAGAGATAGACTTCACTCTGCCTGACATATCGCATGAACTCACAGCGTGCAGCGCAATACATTAGACATGCCTGACACATATGCACACACGTCTCCAAACACGTGCACATGAGCTCCGTACCTGATCTACAGCTGGAAAATGTTCTCCTGTAACCTAGGATTAGTGGTGTTTAATAAGTCAAACATCACTATTACTTCTCATATTTTGGGTTAGGGGTGTGTTCGGTTTATGTCTAGTTCAGTTTTACTTTGAGTTGTACTGTAAAATTAAATAAATAAAAAATAGTACTTATTTATTTTATTTATTTTAAATATTATTTTATTTTTTATAATATTATTTTTTTATTATTTCTTTCTTTTTAAATAGTCATTTTGTAATCAGCCAAAATGTACAGCCCTAGAGACTAGCACAGCAAACTTGGAACTTAAATAAATCGCATTTTAAGGAACAATGTTTTTTTTTTCTCAAATTGTGCAGTCCTACATTATCTTATTATGAGCATTTCAACACTGATATTTAATTGAAATCATAACAATCATATGATGATAATCATTTGGTCTTTCTAAAAACGGTCTTTTTCTGATGATGTCATTAAGGCTACACAGATTATGGAAGTAAAAATTCCTTTTCTCCATAAGGAAATTGATTAACGATAATTGATAATCCTTTAAAGACAACCTTACTGTGAGATACAAGGTTATTGATCAATGATATTTGATTCTATTGAAGCTGTCAGCCCACATTATTTCTTATTCTTAAATGCACATATATAATATAAAATCAACATTTGTAAATTAGTAGTTTTATTTTTCTCTATAATTTTTAAAGAGTAAGTTCACCCAAAAATGAAATCACTCTTTTTACTCACCCTTGTGTTGTTCCAAACCTGTAAGACTTTCGTTCATCTTCGGAACACAAATTAAGATATATTTTTTAATAAAATCTGAGCCAGTTCTGTCTCTCCATTGACATCTACGCAACTACTACTTGGATGTCTTCAAAAAGTTCATAAAGAGATCGTAAAAGTAATCCATGTGAATTAAATGGTTTAGTCAAAATTTTCAGAAAATACACGATCACTTTATATGATGAACTGATTAAATTTAGGCTTTTATTCACATATAAACATTGATCAGCGAACATAAACAGAAGCTCAACTGTACTCGCTTGACGTGTGATAACAAACCCTTAAATTCAATTATGATGTTCGCAGTGCTTCATGGGAGTTATGTTCGGTTTTCAAATACTTCTGGAACCAGCGCCGTATAAAAAGTGAGCGTGCACTGTTGAACTCTATAGCCAAGTTGGTTAGCATTATTTAGTAGCCTAGATGATGGATAATGCTAATGTATAATAATTTGTCAATGTTAACCAATAGCCAAATAGCCAAATCTATTTCTCCTTTTCCCCTTTCAGTCTCCCACAGTCTCACAGTTGCATTATTTCCTGGTCCCACCCATACATCTCCAGCCCTTTCCCACAGATTTGGTTGCATTTGCACAACCTGTGCTGCCAATGTAATTAAATGGCTTCATTTGTGAGGACTTCCAGTGGGAATATGAAATTTGGTCCATTTTTGGCATGTTCAGCGGGAGCAGACCAGGCTTTTGAACCATTGGCATTTATAATATGTAGATCATAAGCCCCCTAGGCTATGTGTAGGCAGAACTCGTAGCTAATTGTCAGTCACATGTGAGAGGAAGATCGCAAAGAACTGAACTTTTGAGCATATCTTATCCCACACTGTTTGTAACCACCCTAGCAACATGATACCAATCCCAGCTCCACTAGCATGGTGGCAGTGAGCGTTGCATGAACAAACTCAATATTAGACTGGCTTAGGCACCAACCACAAATCATTGAGGGTTGAAAAAACTTCTTGAGCGGTTTAGGAAGATTATTTGCTTATGCATATGTAGATATTGAGGGTAAATACAGGATTATAGTTGTGTCTGCAGGCATCAGATCCCACAGACTTGGTTTGTCCGAGTGTGGGAGACAATAGAGTGTGTTTGAATGCACTTGTGTGTTGACCTTTACTCCAAAAACTTAACTATTCATACAAATTACTGCAGTTTCCAGCTGAGATGACCACGATAGTGGCTGTAAAACACCTAGTTTTATTCCTTTTCTTGCACATTGATTACAGATGCAGATATTTAAAGACTTATTTTAATGCACAATGCTATGACTAGGGTTGGGAATCAAAAATATATTTCAATTCTGGAATTGGGTACTTAAGGTCAGGAATCCGATACATAATTAATATATAATTAACATTTCAATTCCGCTTATCAATTCCTTTGTGCGCACTTTAATGTGCAAGAATGAGAACTCAATTCGGTACTCGCATGCTGAACAGAAAGCCACCTCTCATATTGTGTGCGAATACGGAATTGAGTTCTTTTACATCTAAAATACACCCCAAATTATGTACAAATATCCTCGGAAACACCGTCAGCTTTGTCTTAAGTGAACGTAAACATCTGAGAAAGAAAACTCATGTGTAGTATATTGGATCCGTTCGTTGCCTTTTAATTTGACAGCAGCATAATAAATCACAGCATAAAAATGTTAATCAAACAACAAAAGACAAAGAGACTATGCTGTTATATTTTTTATTTAAATTGATGTACCTGACAACTGGACCTTCCTGAAAAAACTTAAAACACTTTTTACTTTGTTTGTGTCTTTGTTGATTTGTATTTATTGGTGCTATTTCTAATGTGTTTATTTGTTCTTATTTTATTACTGACTGTTTACTTATATTTAATAATGTTTGAAATTTATATTTGTTAGTCGAGTTGTTTTTGCTGTTGTATTTTTGTGAAAAATATAGGCAAAGGTTCCTGCTGATTTTTAGGGTTCCTTGCTGCTGATTTTTATTCATGGTATTCAGCTGCAGCAAAAGGTATTGCAAAAATAAATGTTTCATTTTTAAATGTTTGAGTTTTTTACTTTATTTTAATTGAAACTGGGAATCAATACGAATCTGAAACATGAGTCACGATAAAAGATTTTAGTCATTTTTATACATGCATCTATGTAGTATTTATTCATTTTTATTTCCGTTAGTTATTGTAGTACTTCAAATAAAACTAAACAAAAATGAAACAAAAACGTATAATGCTTTAAAAGCTCACTACACTCTTTCTTTCTCTCTCTTCCCATCATCCCTCTTTTCCCCACGGACGAATTGGGCTGTAATTAAATGTTTGATTATTTCCCTCTTTTCACTTTAATCTAGTTATTCTCAGCATGATTGTGACACTCATCTGTCAGCTGTAATTATCGTGCCAATAATATCTCAGCGACGCTCATCAGGCATGTCAGATGTGACTTTATCTCCATGTTCTGCTAACCACGGCAAGATTGCAAGAAACCAGCCACAGCCATTAGGAAATACATCTTCGAACAGCGCTGGAATGCACAGGCTCAGACAGCCTTTTTCATCCTTCTCTCCAGCTGAGACACAATCGGCCTGACGTCCGCAGTGCAGCTCTCCCCCCTTTCACGCGCGCGCTCCTCCAATCCCCCTCGCTCTCGCGCGCTCCCCTTCCTGGGAAAGTCTCCGGGAAAGGTCTTGCATTTGCATAATCGTCTTTAGTGCCATTGTGGGCGGGCTCTCTGCGAGAGCGGCATCCGCCACTGGTCGGCTCGGCCACCTGTCCAGAACAAATCAAGCGACTCTTTGTGCAGCGGCCGGCCTCCTCCCTGCTCACTCGCACATCCACATGCTAATGAATAAATTGATTAAATATGACTTAGATGGACAAAAGAGAGCCATTAGTCTGTTAATGAGAGCCCAAAGGATTTATTTGTTATTTGCGTGAGCATCACGATACATTGCAATAGATTATCCGTTTTATTTAAGGACGTGTCATATCAATCTCATTCTTCTACTCTAAATCTCTCTAAAAAATTAGGTCATCTTGTATATATGCAGCCACAATTCATTGCCATTATCCTTACATTGACATTTTTTTAAAAAATGCCATAAATTTTTTATGAATTGAAGTTTTATGCTGAAGAAAAGTCTCTTTTCATTGCATTATGTGGTTGCTAGGGTGCTCTGAGCGGTTGCTAGCTGGTTGTGAAATGTCCTAGTGAAAGTCTCTATATATGGCTCAGGTCTACTCAAAAATTGATTTTTTTTTTCTTTCTGTCCATTTTTTGTCGTCCATCAGGTGAATATTTCAAGTCTAATTGCTTGGGGAAACTAAAAGCATCTCTCTTCTACAAGCTGCTCGTTTTGAGGCTGTTCTTATTTTTTTTAGCCTGTGTTTATACAGCAGAACTTCATGAATATGAAGCATGGTGAGAGAGAGAGAGAGAGAGAGAGAGAGAGAGTTACAGTCTGGCTCAGGGACAAACATATGTCAGAAGTCTGAGAACAGCCTGACAGCACATCCTTACAGGCCAGTGTTCACTGGAGACTGCATACGCGCTCACACGGAGAAGGTTTAAAGAGCTGACGTGCTTGACAGGTACAGACAAACCTGCAAGACAGTACAGTGTGGAGCAGATTACAGTGGGCTGTTTGGTGCTATAACTGAAGGGCCGTTCACAGTTTATACCGACAGTAATTAAACCGCTGGATGTCACTAAGTTGCGGTGCTGTTAGACCGAATGTATCTGGGGGATCATGTGAGAATCCTGTCTCTGCACTCCCATTGAGATACTGCTTGTTAATATGTGAATGAATGCTCAAAAATTGATATATCACATAATATAACTGAATCTACACAACTATTCAAAAAAGTTTTATTAAATTAATACTTTATTCAGTAATGATACATTAAATTGATCAAAAGTGACAGTAAAGGCATTTATAATGTTACATAATATTATACAAAATAATGCTGTTCTTTTGAACTTTCTACTCATCATAGAATCCTAGAAAAAAAAGTATCTCAATTTCCACAAAAATATAGAGCAGCACAACTGTTTTCAACATTGATTATAAAAACAAATGTTTCTTGACGACAAAATCAGCATATTAGTATGATTTCTGAAGGATCATGTGACACTGAAGACTTCAGCTTTGTGACATTGAAAAATTCAGCTTTGCATCACAGGAATAAATGACAGTTTCAAATATATTCAAATAGAAAACGTTTCTTTTAAGTTGTAATAATATTTCACGATATTACTGTTTTACAGGGTTTTTTTTTTTTTTTATCAAATAAATGCCGCCTTGGTGAACATAAGAGATTTGGCCCTAATTACTTCTCAGGGGAAGAGATCTTGTTAAAATTCCCCACAGTTCTGCTTTCACTGTCTTATCGGATAATGAGATATGAGTTTTATTTATTTTATTAATGCTCAGCTTTTGGAATGAGAATTATGGGAATGCAAAGTCATAAAGATACAGTAGCAAAAGCAGCTTCTTTAGCCTAATTCTATGGGTCAGAAAAGTTTACAAAATTGTGGAATAGGATGTTTATTATCCATCCGTAAGTTGGTATTATAAAAACAATGCATTAAAGGGTTAGTTCACCCAAAAATTTCAATTATCCTATAATTTACTCGCCCTCAGGCAATCCTGTATATGACTTTCTTCTTTTAGCCGAACAAAATCCGAGTTATTAAAAAATAACTTGGCTCTTCCAAGCTTTATAATGGTACCCTAGACTCTGAAGCCCAAAAAAGTGCATCCATCCATCATAAAAGTAATCCATACGGCTCCAGGAGGTTAATACAGGCCTTTTTGGGGCTTCAAAATCTAGGGTACCATTCACTCCCATTATGAAGCTTGGAAGAGCCAGGATATTTTTTTAATATAACTCCAATTGTGTTTTGGCTGAAAGAAGAAAGTCATATAAACCTGGGATGGCTTGAGAGTGAGTAAATTATGGGATCATTTTCATTTTTAGATGAACTAACCATTTAAATCCCGTTTACGTCAGTGGATTTCTCTGTCACAGGTAGACGCATCTCTTTCACTCTCAAGCGTGACACGGCTTACATCAGCATCAGTAGTTTTGCATAATCCTGCATGGCCCGGTCGACTGCAGCTGAACGCAACCGAGAGGCCAGTAAGGAGATGATGTCATGGTTTGGGGTGAAGTGACTCCTGATGGCATCATCAATCACGGTTCAGGGAGGGACTGACAGAGCTAGATGGAAGGAAGGAAAGTGACTAGAGTGATAGAGGGAGATGGATAGACAGACGGACCTCCTGTAGAGTGTGAGAAGACCGTGTGAACAAATACAAGGAATGGTGCAGTACCGTTTATTGGCATCCCCAGCTGACGTGGTGTGTGTCTGCTTATGTTTGTGTATGTCTGGGCAGCAAAGCTGATAATAGCCTTTTTAAAATAGGCCGTAAAACCCATTAAGCTTCAGCGCAATGGAGCCAGACGCTCTTCCAGGTACAGAGACGGAGCCAAGTGTGCATCAGCACGTCAGGGAGACTTTAGGAAGAACCCTTTTGAGGTCACAGAGGCTGGTTGTGTATTTCTGCATGAGAATCATGTTGCACTAGGGCTGGGCGATAAAACGATAATGATAATTATTATCACGATATAATATTCCTAGATACAATTATAACAAGAGTTCGATAAATGTTCCATGTAATGTTTATGCACCAGAAGCGTAAGAAAACGTCACTACTCTTTTGAACCACGCCACACAGACCATTTATCCTCTCGGCTCAAATGGCAACACCGCGCGAGCTTACTAGAGCGTTTACTCGCTGATCGGTCTCGATCACACAACTACTAAACAGCACTGTGAGATTGTATGGCTGTGGTGGTAATGGAAGACACGAGACGAAGATCAGGGTAAACACAAACTTGACTTGAAAAGTTCAAGCAGGACGGACACAAACACAACTAACATAAACGAGAACTGACAAGGGACTGAACAGAACAGGGAGTATAAATACACAAGGTGAATGAGGGAACTAAACAGGCACTGGTGGAGGAAGATTAAACTAATTAGGACTAGCCTAACAAGAACAGGTGCAGACAGAAAGAACGTAATCGTTACAGAGATCCATTGAATTCAGTGAAGAACACTCATGTCTTGCTGATTTAAACTAGTTTAAAAAGCCAGATGACAAAACTGAATCCCGTTAGAAGGGTCACCTTCATTTACCATGGATTTACTGTAGTAACAACACTAACTGGCCGGCCCACATTGTACTATGGCCCACTGGGAAAACTTTAAATTTTATTCATTATTATTTTAGACGTATTAAAGGAATAATGGATTATAATTACAGTATTTTTATGCTATAGCATTTGTATTTATACCAAAAAATATATATTTGCTGTAGGCTACTGTTTTTCACAACAAATATAATAGAAATCATATAATTACATTTCCCTATAGTAGTGAGGTTCTATATGCGTGGGTTTACCTCATGATCAAATGTGTGACACTATGGCTGACCAATGGTAGTCCAAGTAGTCCTAACTCCTATTTTACTCTTTAAGGCTGTTTAAATTTTTACAGATGTTACTGTTTTTGCTAATGAACATAATTTTACATGTGCATCCCAACTCAAGCTACTGTCAACTTAAGCTACTGTAAAATGTGCATTTTTAAGAGATGAAAAACACATCATATTTTTTATATTGCAGCCTGCACTGCAAACTGCTGAAGATACACATCATCAAAGTCACGCCACACCAACTACCATCCGTTCAAATGTGCAGAAACTAAGAAATGATTTCTATTAAGATATTTCTTTTAGGTAAAAAGGGCAAAAAAAAAAAAAAGATTTTACTTGCATATTTTATTACTGGAATTTCAAATAGCCAGCACAATTTTATCAGAAAAACACAATTACAAGTATGCAAAAAGAGGTCTATGCGATCAAGCCTGAAATTTTTACTTACCAATATTGAGTTACTGTTTTAATGCATTCATACTCAAACTTTCAGTGTTTAGCTGAAGTGTAAGTGTAAATGTGCAGGTTGCCTCTGTTGGAGAAAGATGGGCGAGAAAAGGGCTGTTCCCATAGAGAAGCCGGCCAAGGTGGAGGGGGTTGAGGGGGTCAGACTCGGGGTGCATGTTGTTTTGTTTTTGATTTCTGGGGCAGGACGGGTTTGGAGCAGGTCATTCCAAGGCCAGATGTCTCTATCAGGTTCTCTCCCGTGCTGTCCCAGCCTTGCTGTTTAGAGACTCTCTCCTTCCATGGGAATTTTCATCACGTAGTGCAACACAACACGTGTTTTCACCCCACCCGCTCTGTCCTACTGTATTAATCAGAATGACAAAGCGTAAAACGGCCACGATCGATTCTCACACTCCTTTGTGAGCGGCGCTGGCACACTTTAATAGTCTTTTAATGCACCATGTCTCCATTAAAACGCTGATAATGTGGCAGCGCCAGCCCCAAGGACAGATCGCTTCCAACAGGCTGGGTGTGATATTTATTCGTGCGGGAGCTCGCTGGATGCTTCGGCTTAATGTGTGTGGTCTCCTGGACGTTTGCATTTCGTGTTCATTTTGATCCCTTTAGAGTTTGTGTGGAGGGACTCGACATCTTGGCCAAATCCTAGCACAATTTCAGTTCCTACCAAAAAACCATTGCTGTTTTAGTGTGCATCACTTTTTGGACTCCACCAGGTTCGTATCTCTCAGAGGGGTCATTAAATCGTGGGCCAACAGGTCAGAGGTCACGGGGTGAAATGGGGACCAGAGGTTTGGTCAGTGTTGCACTGTCTCGAGAGACGGGAGGGTGAAAGCTATATAGACGAGATGAATTAGGTTTCACCACCCCCTGGTGTCTACGCATTTCTTGCCCCTTTGCAGCTTTTGCACTTGTTAATTTGTGGTCATGTTTGCTGTGGGCAGTATTTTAGTATTGTCAGTCGTAGTAGTATTAATTATAGCAGTGGGTTTTTCGAAAAGTATTTCATTTCAGTGACCCGAGGCATATCAACTTTTGCAACTTTTTTTTAACATTGTGGACACTTTTGACTTGGGCCTAGCAACTGCACAATACGCTAACAACCAATCAAAACACTTTTTCAACTGCATAGCAACACCCTGGCAACAACCCACAACATCATGGTGGTGATTTTTGCGTACACCACTTAGAAGTCAGATTCTACAAAACAGATTGTTTCAAAGCAGATTCACATTAATTAACTGGAAAATAATGGTGTTGATGTTGTAAAATTAATCAACAATTTCTGAAGGATCATGTGACATTGAAGACTGGAAGAATGATGCTGAAAATTCAGCTTTGTATCACAGTAATATATTACATTTTAAATATGTTAAAATAGAAAACGGTTATTTTAAGTTACAAATTATATGATCCCTTCCTCTCTAGACTTTCACTGTTCACCTTTATCCTAGTTCTCATTGACGAGACCCCTGACCACACTAATGACCCGTATGTCTGTATCTCTGTTGTCATCAACACAAGAGAGCAACAGGGAAAGCAGGAGAAAACGGCTCACCATGTCTATCATTTCATGAGGAACATGAGAGGAACATGCAGCATATGGCAAGCACGAAGCCCCGGGGTACAAATTACCATCTTACCCTAAGCATTTCCCTTTCAGCAGCAATATAAAGCATATGTAGTGTATGAGAGGATAGTTTGGGATGTCAGGACACCATCCCATTAGGAGTGCTTTGAAGTGAATCAGCACACAGGGGAATTGTCTTGTTCGAGATTCAAAGCCGTGACATATTCAGACCTCTTATGTTTAATGTCTCTCTCTCTCTCTCTCTCTCTCTCTCTCTCTCTCTCTCTCTCTCTCTCTCTCTCTCTCTCTCTCTCTCTCTCTCTCTCTCTCTCTCTCTCTCTCTCTCTCTCTCTCTCTCTCTCTCTCTCTCTCTCTCTCTCTCTCTCTCTCTCTCTCTCTCTCTCTCTCTCTCTCTCTCTCTCTCTCTGGATTATATATTAAACAACAAAAATAAAAGTAGGTCTCATTACTTTTTATTTAGAAGTTGATGGACTCCGAAATCTGACATCAGTGTAAAAACATAAAATAAAATAAAAGATGATGCTAATTTTGTTTGGGTCTTATCGACCCAACCTTACACTTCAGCAGCTTTATTTAGCTAATTTTAGTTCAATTTTTTTTTTAATTCAGTTCAGTAAATGTAAAATATTTGTATTATTTGGGGTGTAAAAATTCACTTATTGCAGAGTTGAATCTGTACAGAGAAATGATGAACTTTTTTAGCTTTTTGCTACCCTTCAAAGGTTTTTTTGTTGTTGTTTTTTTAAATAAATTAATACTTTTTTATTCAGCAAGGAATAATTGATCAAAAGTGACAGTAAAAAAAATGTATAATGTTACAAAGTATTCTATTTCAAATAATGCTTTCTAATTGTCAAAAATCCTGGGCAAAAATATCAGGCAGCACTACTGTTTTCAACATTGATGGTAATAATAATAAAGAAATGTTTCTTGAGCAGACATCAAATCAACATATTATAATGATTTCTGAAGGATCATGTGACACTGAATAATGGAGTAATGCTGAAAATTCAGCTTTGTAAAAACAGCTTCATGTTATGGTCATATCACTCAACCCACACAGTTGCACTTTTACTATATAGAGTCATTCAATGTCTCACCTGGATGCTTACCAGTTTTTTTCTTTTCTTTTTTTCTTCAAAGCAATTAAATGGTTTCATTTTCAGGGAAATGAATCCTGTATGAGAGGTTGATAAACTGTGGGTGTTGTAATTCATGGGCTGATGCTGTGCTTCAATGACTTGATTGTTTCATAGCCAAAAAAAAACTTTTCTATTTATCAGACAGTCATAGTGAGTCAAATGATTAAACATGGATATTCTTGCTTCACCATTTTGTTGTTTTACTCTGACTCAGTCAATCGCTTCTGTTTTATTTGAGGTTTGTTGAGGTGATGTGTTGTGCAATAGAGACTACTGATGTAAAGTTTTTACTGTTGCCTTCTGTGGTTTAAAACCTCAGTATATCAAATGCTTCTGTTCTGAACCAAAAGCGCTGTGGCTTGTTTTTTTAAATTATTTTTCACTGTTATATATCTGTCAAAAATGTCTAGGTAATATTTTACCCCAAAAGTGATAAAAAGAAGTAGTTTTAAGTCTATTTTAGGTCTATTTTGGCTATACAATTCATAATACAATTTGAATAATATATTTAATATATACAAAAGAATTTATACATGATGATATTTACTTCATTTTATGCTGATTTAAATGAAAAAAATTTTTTATTTTATTGCTAAAAAATACTGTATTCTAGTAATTAGAATCGTCATTAATGCCAATTACAAAAAAATCTCAAAAGTAAACATCTAAATGTATTACAGTAATGAGAATTTGGGGGGTAAGTTGTTCTTAACTGTCATGAAAATAATCGTTTCTTTATGCATAATTTCTTTTGATTTTGTGGTAAAATGTGTTCCGCCGTTGTATGATATCACCAGACTTAAGGTACAGAGGCCATGGAGATTTTGGACAGCATCCTAGTTGCATAAAAAGCATCCAAACTGGTTCACTATTTAAAATAAACTGAGCTTTATACAGTCCCAGAAGTCTGTCCAGTCGTTTAGAGTCAGTCAAACTTTACACAGCACATAAATCATTCTCTTTCACAGCCTTTAGCTGGGTGCCAAGCTGTGGCCCATCCCGCCCACTGGGCAGTGCCACGCCAGAGCCAGCTGAAAGCCCGTTCACCCCTCAGTCCCGAACCGTGGAGAATTGAATGAACTCCCACTTCACTTAAAGATCGCAGGGACAGACCTGGATGATGCCAGAAAAGCTCACGGGGTGAAGGAGCCCTTCGGGTGCTTTATCAGAGCTCAAAGGCAGTTCAGTGCCCACTCAATGCCCCTATTGTGCCCCTGTGAGAGGACAGGCCAGGTCGGGCCGGTTCTGGAAACTGACCTTACAATAGAGGGACGCACAAAGAAAAGCCTGTGCAGACTGAAGCCTGAAAACATCGGGCCAACGTTTGCTGCACAAACACACACACAACACCACAGACCTCCGGTAGAATGTGCCATCCCTGCCCAGAGGTCTCGTGTGATTATTTAGTCCTTTGAGATTTTTTTTTTTTTAAGTTTCCATTTCCTTTCTTTGTGATGTCATGCTTTTATTATGACTAATTTCTCTTCTCTGCATGGGTGTCGTTTTAAAACGCACTTTGTCTCCGTTCTAACAGTCACACTATTTTGGATTCTCATGTTCCTCTATATTTTATTAGAATTAATATACTGTTATAGTTTTTATTAATATTTTGTATTAGCTTATATTCTTTTTAGATTTGATTCAGTTGTAATAATTTTGTTTTACTTTTAGTTCACATTTATTTATTTTGAGAGAGAGAGAGAGAGAGAGAGAGAGAGAGAGAGAGAGAGAGAGAGAGAGAGAGAGAGAGAGAGAGAGAGAGAGAGAGAGAGAGAGAGAGAGAGAGAGAGAGAGAGAGAGAGAGAGAGAGAGAGAGAGAGAGAGAGAGAGAGAGAGAGAGAGATATAGAGAGAGAGAGAGATATATAGAGATATATAGAGATATATTAAACATAAGAGGTCTGAATATGTCACGGCTTTGAATCTCGAACAAGACAATTCCCCTGTGTGCTGATTCACTTCAAAGCACTCCTAATGGGATGGTGTCCTGACATCACAAACTATTAACTAGAATTATCTAATATTTCTATTTTATTTTGTTTCAGCTTCATTTCAGTTAATGAAAATGTTTTATTATTTTAGTTAACAATAATAAACCTGTGGCTGACGCAATGTTATCCGTCACTTTTGTACCAAATTAAATTTATTAGAAAGTGATAAAGATGGAGAAAGTGAGTGAGATAAAAATGTAATGAAAGAGTCTTCAGTGCAAGACAAACTGCTTAACAAGAGAATTTAAACTTGATCTTTTTCATTGTTTCTGTATATTTGTGTGAAACTTGCAGTCATGTTCTACACTGTAAAAAATGATTTGTTAGCTTGACTAAAAAAAGTAAGTTACCTGGTTGCCTTAAAATTTTGAGTTCACTGAAACTAAAAATGTGAGTTTTTACAACAAGTGATTTTGTTGTTTCAACTATTATTTTGTTGTCATAACTTAAGATTAAATATTGTATCAACTTATTCAAGCAATCAAAGGGATTAAGTTAACTTACAAATTTAAGTTCACTCAACTTAATTTAATATTATATGAACAAACTATTTTAAGTTCACTCAACTTAACCTTAACTACATATAGTTTGTTGTAACAATTAACTAAGAAGTTTACACGGTTGCCTTAAAATTATGAGTTAAGTCAACTACATATAGTTTGTTGTAACAATTAACTAAGAAGTTTACACGGTTGCCTTAAAATTATGAGTTAAGTCAACTTCAACACAACTTAACATGACAAAATCTTTTTTGTTAAAACAAATTCTGGAATAACAGCACAAATAAACCATAATTTTAACATTTATTATAACATTCACAAAAATATTAATTCATTGAATTGTCTGACAAGTATATCTTAGTATAAATGAGTATGACAATTAACTGCTGCTTGAAAAAAACAACATTAAAACACATTAAAGCAATAGGATACAAGCTGGTGCTATAAATGTCAAGCATTTGTGAGAATAAACAAATGTCAGTGTGATGACATTAACATCAGCTTAAATTTAGCGCAATAGAATTAAAAACAAAAACCCATTTAATGATCATGACACATGAAAATCATTTGCTCAAAACAATATTTTGTCTGTTCAATAAAACAAAACAAGTATGGAGTATGCGAGTATGTACAACCTCATAAAGTGAATGAAATAAGAAAATTGTTGACAAGCAAACCACAAAATATCAGGCCACTATTCATAACAAATCTCAACGAATATTAAAAAGCATTTCTCAAACAGCATTAAAAGGGTTAGTTCAGCCAAAAATTAAATTTGTCATTACTCACCCTCGTGTCGTTCCAAACCTGTAAGACATTAATTTGTCTTTGGAACACAAATTAAGATATTTTTAATGAAATTTGAGAGCTTTTTGTTCATTCATTGACAGTCTATGCAACTACCACTTTCAAGCCCCAGAAATGTAATAGACATCATTGAAGTAATCCATGTGACTCCAGTGGATTAACCTCAAGTTTATGAAGCGATGTGAGTGCTTAGTGCAAAAATAATGAGCCTTTAATATATCAATCTCCAACGCACATTCAGGTTTTTTTTTTTTTTTTTTTTTTTTGTGCAAACAAAGCACTCAGTTCATTAACTTGAGGTTAATCCACTGGAGTCACATGGATTCTTTCAATGATGTATATTACATTTCTGGCGCTTGAAAGTGGTAGTTGCATAGGCTGTCAATGGATGGACAAAAAGCTCTCAGATTTCATTAAAAATATCTTAGAGGGTTAGTTAGTTCACCCAAAAATGAAAATTCTGTCAGTAATTACTCACCCTCATGTTATTCCAAACATTTAAGTCTTTCGTTCATCTTTGGATCACAAATTGAGATATTTTTGATTAATCTGACAGCTGTCTCACTCCTCCATAGGCTTTCAGAGGGACCCAAACTCTCTGGCCCATTATAGTTATTAAAAACATCGTTAAAATAGTCCAAGTGACTACAGTGGCTCTACATTAAGTTTATCATATGAGTAGTAATTGACAGAATTTTCATTTTTGGGTGAACTAACCCTTTAGAACTAACTGATCCCCATCAGTTGGGGATACTTAATTTAATTAATCAATCAACAATACTATTGATCAGCATTATCAAACATGGATGTTTTACACTAGAAACAAACACTGATGTACTATTTTATTTAATACTGTGAAGCTGCTTTGATACAATCTGTATTGTGAAAAGCGCTATATAAATAAAGTTGACTTGACTTGACTTTAATTTGTGTTCCAAATACGAATTAATGTCTTACAGGTTTGGAACGACATGAGGGTGAATAATGACAAATTTCATTTTTGGGTGAACTAACCCTTTAAAACTAACCCTGCGAAACAGGTTTCTTCATCTACTCCACATTTGTAAAGGCTTAATGTGAATGGATGAGCGAGTGCAATAAAGAAGAAAAAATAAACACTTACATTGAAGTTGCATATCTTTGAACAAAATTAATTTCTCCTTTTCATTAGAGCTAGCAAAGAGTTACATTTGTTTCTGAGATTGTCTTCAAAGTTGATGAATACAAACATGTCAGAATGTCAGTGAGTGTGAGTAGGGGAGAGTAAGATCCTCTTCTACTAAACACTGAACAGTTTGTTCCTTATTCCGTGAACTCTGGCCGAACATACCTCGCCACCAACTTTCATGAGCACTTTTTGGAGTACTTCAAATGTATATTTGACCTCCTTGGGGTAAGTGATATTCAGAGCATAAAGAAGCCCCATTAGTACAGCAAAGGCATTTGACACGTCCTTTAAGCCATCAAGCACAATCTCCTCCTCTAACACCACAGCCACATCAATTTTTTCCTTTGGAAGGAGGTTTGCAGTGTTCTCCTCTGGGACCACCAAGAGTCCAACATTCATCCCCTTCACCACCTCTTCCTTATCAGTTGGCTAATAAGAGAAAAAGGAAATTACTATGAATCATAAAATTACAAAATTACAAAGCATTTGTAGGTTAACAATGAATGAGTTTTAAACAGAGGTGAGCCTGCATTGTCCATAGAATCTATAGTACAATTAATGGTAAATGTTCTTTAATGTTTTAATTATTTTAAACCAATAATGCTTTAATAAATTTAGGTTTTGGCCATGTCAGTTAAAAATAGCTTAAAATTATTTCAGTTACTCCAAAGAACTTTACATTTTACAAAGGGTAGACCCCCTCCCCTGAAAAAAAGAAAAGGCATTGGCCAAACCCCACCCCCATAAAAAAACAGATATGACTAATAATGTGAAATAATTTTACTGAAAAACTAGAACTTTTAGGCTTTGCAGTCCAACAAAGTGCAATGTGTCGATAAAATATTTTAAAACACAAAAATAGACTTTTCTTAGTCTGGACGATATATCGTTTAAGCATCGATACTAGGGGTGTGCGATATGATGATTTTTGATCGTGGACTGCTTTTGAAGAAATATCGTAGTATCGTGCATTCTATCAGTTGCTGTTCTGGCGCCTCTGACTCCCAACATACTGAACAACGCAACGTATATTCACATAAAATGTTAACGCAGCCGAACGGGACACTGCAGTTCACAAAAGTTCATAATTTGCATGTGCTTTAATGGCTTGTCGGTTAAACATTTAATTCGCGTGCTGATGCGCTGTTCTAACGTGTGTATTTCTCAGTGCGTACATGTGAAGCTCACAGGCACTAAAAGCCTGTCTACCAGCGCATGTATACTAGCCTAGAAACTAGACGCACCCTAGCGGCAGCAAAATGTATTTTGCAGCCAGGTGGGTCTAGACACTCTCAATAGACCTTCTAGCTGCAAAAACCCAAATTGGGTCAGGCCAATCACAACGCGTATAGAGTAGGCGGGGCGGGCTTAACATAATGATGACAGAGATGTGACGTTCCCTGGCTTGAAAACAAAGAATGGCTACTGGCGAACAGTATTTTGAATCGGCTTTGGCCGCGACTCTAGAGGACTTGGAGTTAAGTTTTTCTTTAAGAAAAGAGCAAAGAACGGCACTTAAGTCATTCTTTAAAATGGAAGATGTGTTCGTAGTTTTGCCGGTGTTACACCAGATTCTGTGACCGTCATAATATGTGACCGTAGTGGGCGCGGTTGTCACTGCGTGCTCCGTGATCTACGCAAACAGCATAACTTCTGACTATAAGCCAAAGGTGAAGTATTTACGACACGTTTGTTTAGAAATGCTTTTTTTTTTTGCCTGTCAGATATGGCAAAAGTTGAATCTATCATCTAACGTTAGCTCAGCTGTTGGGAAAACGCTCTGGTTGGTTGTAGCGCTGTCCTATTGCGTGCAGAGGGAATTTGAAAGACAGCCGTTTATCCCGCCCCTCGGATTGAGCGTGTCTATGGTGAGTTTCCAGACTAAACATCTTGATGTATGTCTGGCTTGCCAGGCTACATGAATACTGGACTAAGCCATCTTTCGAGGCTTATTGTGCTTATACTGTCAAATACACAAGGTTTACATAGGTTATGTCTTAAGTGAAAGCAAACTTGAGAAAATTGAGAGAAAATCTGCTTGTCAAATGCGTATAATAGACGCGTCGCACGCAGCTCTTACTTAAAGGGATAGTTCACTTTGAAATAAAATTTTGGTCTGTTTTAGCTTACCTCAAGGGCATCCAAGATGTAGGTGTCTTTGTTTCCGCAGTAGTTTCCATTTTTATATTTTTAGGTCAAACCGTTCTTGTCTGTCAGTCATATAATGCAGGTCTATGGTCACAATCTGAAAGAGCATGCACAGAGAAGTCCAAATTAAATAATTTCCCATCATAAGTACACATTGATGGCCTAAGACACGAAACGAGTGCTTCGTGTGAGAAAATGAACAGTATTTATATCGTTTTTTTGCCCTTGAGGTAAGCTAAAACATACCAAAATTTAATTTCAAAGTGAACTATCCCTTTACAGAGACAGTAGTAATAGTAAACACGCTGCGTATTGTCCTTAAAGAGATAGTTCACCCAAAAATAAAAATTCTCATTAGTTACACACTCTAATGTTGTTCCAAACCTGTATTAATTTCTTTCTAATATTTTTTCTAATATTAATATTTTGAAAAAATGTGGCTATCCAAACAGTAGCTGGTCCCCATTGACTTACATGGGAGAAAAATATACTGGAAGTCACTGGGGTACATCATCTGTTTGGTTACCCACATTCTTCCAAATAACTTTTATTTTCAACAGAAGAAAGAAACTTATTCGAGTTTAAAACAACTTGAGAGAGTAGTCTAAATTATGACAATTAGAATTTTTAGGAGAAAGTCTATCCCTTTAATGTTAATAAAACAACAAAATGCTAAGAGAAAACCACTTACTGCTCTTGACTGATAACCTTTAATAGTAGCTTTAATAAGTATCAATGTATAATTTATACAGGGAGTGAAGTCGGTTTTGTTTTATTTTCATATTTGTTCATTTAATTGCTTTCTTCAATTCTACTGTTAAAGGGATAGTTCACTTTGAAATTAATTTTTGATATGTTTTAGCTTACCTCAAGGCCATCCAAGATGTAGGTGTCTTTGTTTCCGCAGTGGTTTCAATTTTGATATTTTTAGGTCAAACCGTTCTTGTCTGTCAGTCATATAATGCAGGTCTGTGGTCACTGTCTCAAAACACAAGCACAGAGTCCAAATTAAAACAATTCCCCATCGTCCAAATGAAACAATTCCCCATCATAAGTACACATTGATGGCCTAAGACACGAAACGAGCGGTTTGTGTGAGAAAACGAACAGTATTTATATCGTTGTTATCTCTTGAAAACAACACGCGTCCAAATGATCTGACGGCGCGGGCGGGTATAGATATATTCATGGATGTCGCCTTGGCTACTGCAGTTCATTGGAACGAAACCGTAGCCAAGCGACATCTAGTGTATACATCTATACCCGCGCGCGGGCGGGTATAGATGTATACACTAGATGTCGCCTTCGCTACTGCAGTTCATTGGAACGAAACCGTAGCCAAGGCGACATCCATGAATATATCTATACCCGCCCGCACCGTCAGATCATTTGGCTGGTGTGCTGTTTTCAAGAGATAACAACGATATAAATACTGTTCGTTTTCTCACACAAACCGCTCGTTTCGTGTCTTAGGCCATCAGTGTGTACTTATGATGGGGAATTGTTTCATTTGGACGATGGGGAATTGTTTTAATTTGGACTCTGTGCTTGTGTTTTGAGACAGTGACCACAGACCTGCATTATATGACTGACAGACAAGAACGGTTTGACCTAAAAATATCAAAATTGAAACTACTGCTGAAACAAAGACACCTACATCTTGGATGCCCTTGAGGTAAGCTAAAACATATCAAAAATTAATTTGAAAGTGAACTATCCCTTTAAACCCATGATTTACTCACCCTCAAGCCGTTCGAGATGCATATGTTAATAATATTTCAGACGAACACATTTTCAGTTATTTTAGAAAATGTCTTAGATCTTTCAGTGGTTATAATGTCAAGTTATGGGGTCCGCTCCTTCAAGTCCCTAAAATGTGCATGCATCCTTCACAAAAGTAATCCATCCAGGGGGATAAATGATGGGCTTCTGAGGGTAATCTGTGCAGTTTTGTCATAAAAATATACATATTTAAAACTTTATAAACGAAATTAACTGGCTTCCGGCAACGGTCGACGCACGTTCACAGGAGATGGTGTCACGATACCACACACGGGAAACAGGGAGATCCAATAGCAGTAAGTATTTATTAAAGGGAAATCCAAAATCAGTAGTCAAATCCAGGCATGGGTCAAATTCCAATATAACAATCCAAAAACAAAAGACAAGTGCAGACTAGAAACAGACACTGAAGTGGCGTGATAAATACAAGGACTCCGTGACACTAAAACAGACAGGGTTATATACACAGGGAAATGACAATGCTAATGGGGAACAGGCTGAGTGCAATGATCAGTGATAAGGGACAGCTGAGTGCAATGAAAAGACAAGGATCATGGGGGATGTAGTTCAAGAGTGTGATGGACACCGTGGGGAAGGAGGACATCTAGTGGTGACCCAAGGAACATAAACCAGACACTGTGACAGATGGATGCTGGCGTATGACGTAGCGTAGTAAGCGTCGTGACGTAGAACGAAGTATAGCTAAATCAAATGCTATGTCCTACATCATACGCCGGCATCCATCTTCCGTGAACGCGCGTCAACTGTTGCCGGAAGCCAGTTATTTTCGTTTATATCGCTGGTAGCCTGATAAAATAACATAAATTTATTTTATAAAATAAAAAAAAAACTCCAAAAAGCTCTGGCCATTTCCCCCGAGGAAGCCCAGATGAGGCCTGATCAAGCCCTGGAAGTGACAGTGGAAGCGAGACTGGTCCTGGCACGCACTAGCATGCTCGATTTTGGCCCAATAGTATGGCGTCATTTTTTAGTCAAATGTTATGAGCGTGTAAGACATGCTCACGAGCACATTATGTTATTTCACGCGCGCAAAAATGAACCTTCAGCTGGCATGATAAAAGTACTCGCGCACAAATTCAACAACCGAGAGGTGTACAGGTAGCTGCGAGCGAGCGCCTGGCATACTCTCATAGATTAACTCTGCTTGTACAGTGGAATCCTGCTCGCGCGCAGCGGGCTTCTGCTCGCGGAATGCTGTTTTGCTCGTGCAGTGGATTTCTGCTCGCTCAGCTGATTTCTGCTCCCTCGAGTCTACACGACTTTTGACAATTTGGGGGCGGAAACCAAGGAGGGCACTGACCCTCTTATGATTGGTCACTTTCATCATGGAAAATCTTGGGAAATCCTAACCCCGCCCACCTTCAGACGCAGCGCGAGTCACTCAGCTCGCTCTGCTAGTCCGGTTATCTCTGTATATTTTTAGGCAACGAAATATGTGATAAAACACCTTACTAACTATTTTCGTTTTCATTTAAAGAAATCTTAAACATGATAGCCACACAAATGTGGTTCAGGCAACGCGTATTGATTATATTCACTGCACATAACGTTTGCCTATTAAAAAAAAAACAAAATATAAAACACAAACCTGCCTCTTTTCGTTTTAAATATAATATAAAAACATTAAACATTTTAATATGGTCCAGGCAATATGTGCATTTGTAATAAAAAACAGATTTTGCAGTAAACAACATTACAGTTTTTAAAATTTTAAATACAATTATTACAATTTAGAATGACAAAACTCAACCCAGTCTCTTTTTGTTAAATTTCAGTTTGATCAATATTAGCCATTATAAAAGTATAAGTAAAAGGTATACAAATAAAGCAAACAATTCAGTCAAACACACAAAGTCAGCGCTCTAGTCTAACCATACAACGGTAATGTTAAATAGCTTATTAAGTTATGAAACTTCCCCTCAGCCAAAACGATTGGCCAGGGAATAAATTATAGATTCACGAGACCAAAAATCACCCGTTAGATATACACAAGACGAATTATATCTTATGTTTAACCACTACAGAGATGCCAGAGAAAGCGGCGAACGTCAGAAAGACTATAGCCGAGGAAAGGCTGTTCCAGGCGGGGTACATGAGCGCCGAGCACCCGGTCATCGTTGTATGGTTAGACTAGAGCGCTGACTTTGTATGTTTGACTGAATTGTTTGCTTTATTTGTATACCTTTTACTTATACTTTTATCATGGCTAATATTGATCAAACTGAAATTTAACAAAAAGAGACTGGGTTGAGTTTTGTCATTTTAAATTGTAATAATTGTATTTAAAATTTTAAAAACTGTAATGTTGTTTACTGCAAAATCTGTTGTTTAGTAAATGCACATATTGCCTGGACCATATTAAAATGTTTAATGTTTTTATATTATATTTAAAACGAAAAGAGGCAGGTTTGTGTTTTATATTTTGTTTTTTTTTAATAGGCAAACGTTATGTGCAGTGAATATAATCAATACACGTTGCATGAACCACATTTGTGTGGCTATCATGTTTAAAGGGGGGGTGAATTGCTCATTTTCACTCAATCTCCTGTTAATCTTGAGTACCTATAGAGTAGTATTGCATCCTTCATATCTCCAAAACGTCTTTAGTTTTATTATATTTATAATAGAAAGATAGGCTATACCGAGTCTTTCCGGAAAAAAACGAGCGGCTGGGGGCGGGCCGTGTGGGCGGTGTGCTATAGTGCTAACCGAGCTAACAACAACACAGAGAGACATTTGAAGCAGTTTACTCACCGCATGCGACAGCGAACCTTTATCATTGTGACTGCTCGATCCTTAAGCATTAGACGATCTGCAAATCCGTCGATATGGGCTTTGTTTATAAAACAATCATCGTCGAAATG
Organism: Squalius cephalus; assembly: GCF_949319135.1. NCBI lineage: Eukaryota > Metazoa > Chordata > Actinopteri > Cypriniformes > Leuciscidae > Squalius > Squalius cephalus. The sequence continues at coordinate 20,653,742 of NC_137127.1, forward strand.
CAGGGAACAAACAGTCTACACAACTCCGTTTATGCTCAGGAAAAACAAACTCCATGCACTGTTCCCTTAACGCTGGGTTCTTTGGGAATCTGTGCAGGGTTGTCTTGCCCTGGCAACCAAAAACCCACTTCTTTGGTGACATTGACTTCCCTAAAAGCCGAGCATAGCGCTTTGAGGTAACGTACTGCTTTCGCTCTCTTCCCTCTCTGGTCTACGAGTGCGCGCGCGCCCGCGGAGAAGTGCCCTTAGGACCCATATAAGGAAATTCCGCCCTCTCTTACGTCAGACAGAGCCATACTCGAAAAAAACCCTCCGAAACTTGTGACAAACCGGAAGGAGTATTTTTGGAACAAAAATACTCCTTCAAACGTACAACTTAACTTTTGAAACTTTGTCCATGTTTAGCAATGGAATCCAACTCTTTAACAGTGTAAAAAACTCAGTATGCATGAAACAGCAATTCACCCCCCCCTTTAAGATTTCTTTAAATGAAAACGAAAATAGTTAGTAAGGTGTTTTATCACATATTTCGTTGCCTAAAATATACAGAGATAACCGGACTAGCAGAGCGAGCTGAGTGACTCGCGCTGCGTCTGAAGGTGGGCGGGGTTAGGATTTCCCAAGATTTTCCATGATGAAAGTGACCAATCATAAGAGGGTCAGTGCCCTCCTTGGTTTTCGCCCCCAAATTGTCAAAAGTCGTGTAGACTCGAGGGAGCAGAAATCAGCTGAGCGAGCAGAAATCCACTGCGCGAGCAAAACAGCACTCCACGAGCAGAAGCCCGCTGCGCGCGAGCAGGATTCCACTGTACAAGCAGAGTTAATCTATGAGAGTATGCCAGGCGCTCGCTCGCAGCTACCTGTACACCTCTCGGTTGTTGAATTTGTGCGCGAGTACTTTTATCATGCCAGCTGAAGGTTAATTTTTGCGCGCGTGAAATAACATAATGTGCTCGTGAGCATGTCTTACACGCTCATAACATTTGACTAAAAAATGACGCCATACAATAGTGGAAACACTGTTGCATGGAAATTTTAATTAATCAGGCATGTGACACTGGAACCATTTTTCTAAAAATAAATTAACATTTACTTACATCATCTTCAAGAGACTGAATCAGGGTCTTGAGTTCTCCAATGTCTTTGGCTTGGTACAACCGCAAAAATCCTTTCAGGTACTCATCAAGCCCATGGAAAAAGGTCGTCTTAAGGTCTGTGGACACTATGCATCGAAATTCTGCAGCAATCTAGTAAAATGCCAGACCCACAATTAGAATATACAGTTTTTTTTTAACAATTGCTAGGACACATTTCTCAATACTTAGGTCACCTTTTCAGTTTTCAAAAAAGTATGTAAACGTGCAGATTGGCCTGTAGTTTTGGCAATGGTTGTCTGTAAGAGACAAGAATTCATGCAAAGAAAGATTCATTGAAACATATTTTCATTGAATTTATTTTGTGCCAAAGCAGTGATAAATTATCCACAGTTTAAAGGGATAGTTCACTTTGAAATTAATTTTTGATATGTTTTAGCTTACCTCGAGGGCATCCAAAATGTAGGTCTTTGTTTCCGCAGTAGTTTCAATTTTGATATTTTTAGGTCAAACCGTTCTTGTCTGTCAGTCATATAATGCAGGTCTGTGGTCACTGTCTCAAACCCCAAGCACAGAGTCCAAATTAAAACAATTCCCCATCGTCCAAATGAAACAATTCCCCATCATAAGTACACATTGATGGCCTAAGACACGAAACGAGCGGTTTGTGTGAGAAAACGAACAGTATTTATATCGTTTTTAGCTCTTGAAAACAGCACACGTCCAAATGATCTGACGGCGCGGGCGGGTATAGATGTATACTTAGATGTCGCCTTGGCTACGGTTTCGTTCCAATGAACTGCAGTAGCGAAGGCGACATCTAGTGTATACATCTATACCCACATAGATATATACACTAGATGTCGCTTGGCTACGGTTTCGTTCCAATGAACTGCAGTAGCCAAGGCGACATTTGTATACATCTATACCCGCCCGCGCCGTCAGATCATTTGGACGGTGTGCTGTTTTCAAGAGCTAAAAACGATATAAATACTGTTCGTTTTCTCACACAAACCGCTCGTTTCGTGTCTTAGGCCATCAATGTGTACTTATGATGGGGAATTGTTTCATTTGGACGATGGGGAATTGTTTTAATTTGGACTCTGTGCTTGGGGTTTGAGACAGTGACCACAGACCTGCATTATATGACTGACAGACAAGAACGGTTTGACCTAAAAATATCAAAATTGAAACTACTGCGGAAACAAAGACACCTACATCTTGGATGCCCTCGAGGTAAGCTAAAACATATCAAAAATGAATATCAAAGTGAACTATCCCTTTAACCCACATAGATCACTGTTGTGCTTACTGTGTGAAATGTTTTGACATAGGCTAGTAGGCTAACCCAAGTATTGAGAAATGGGTTCTAAAGATAAAAATTAATAAATAAGTGTTTTAAGTTTTAGAATAGGTAGTTAATAAAGACGTTTATAATGCAAGGCAATACTGTATTACAAAAGTAACCCATGTTTTAGTAAAGAATGCTAACCTGTCTCTGGGTAAGTTAAATAAAGCAGGCCATCTGCTCCTCACATCTTTAACCTGTTTAGGATCTGTTCACACAATCTCTAAAATGTAAAAAATGTATAAAAGGCTCATGTGTGAAAGCAACTAACGCTACGTTAACATTAAACCACTAAGTTAACGTTAACGTTATGTATATTAAAATGGACTCAATGGAAACGGGTCAACGAAAGAGGAAGACATTTCTGAGGCAAAATTATAATAAATTTAAACAATTTTCAGACTTTTTGCCGCCTAGGAAATACATTAAATTAATCTTAGACAAAACCAGTTAAGATTAATTAGGCCTAGCAGCTACTTACCATAAACAGCCTAGAAGAAAATGCCGCCTTTCCGTTCAGCTGCAACGTTAACGTTAGTCCAAGTTACGTCGTGTAAACATGTTCAAAAGCTCAACACGTCTGAAATATCACATAAAAAGATTCATTTGAACACTTATTGCTTAAGAAGCACATATAACAGTCTATTCACATATATTCACATATATTCAATCTCTATTACTTATCGCCGTTTCCTTCTTCTCTTAAAGGTAACTTGACCTGAATGCATTTTATTTTAAAACGGGCAATTCATGTTTATCTAATCAAGACGAAAATGAAAAATAACTAAAATATTATTATTTATCGGGATTATTTTAAGGTTGAAACGCTTCACTAACAGCCTTACTAAACTGTAAAGATACGAAACATACTATTTTAAAATAACCTCAATGGAAACTTCTGAAATTTCTGAGGCACAATTATTATAGATTTAAACCTTCTTCTGAATTTTCGCTGCCTAGGAAATAAATAAAAATTACCCTTAGACAAAACCAGTCTAGCTGCTAATCTATTAAGACAGTGAATTTTAAAAGTACTTACCATAAACCGTCTTTGCTTGCTTCTGAAGAAGCTGAAGAGAAAATCGCGCCCTCGCGTTCAAGTGTCGTCTGTGTCATACTGCCGTGCGTCCGGCGCATGCGCAGGGAAAACTAAGACTCAGAGGTCTAGTGAACTATCTATTAGTAGAATCAACTAATGTTTTTATTTTATATCAGTGCATTGCCACCAAGCCATTAGTTTAATAAGCCTTAACTTAAAATGTTTTGTTATCTTAACAACATTAGTGCATCTTAGTTGATTTGACAAAAGAAAATATGTTGTGTTAACAAATCATGGAAATAATTTTTTACAGTGTAGGTGATGCTTGCATTGCAAACATATTTAGGCCTAAATGCTTCAAAGAAATAATTGTGTTTGCGATGGCGTTGTGTGCATTATTAAAAATGACTTGAAGGACCCATTTCCACTTTTTCCCACTTTCTCTTGTTTAACAATTTCCCGCCATTGACTCAAATTTCTGACTTTCCGTGTTTTCACTTTTATACGGTAGAGGCGCTATTAAGCATCTTTTTGAAAGAGTACTGAATCTCCTGCTCAAAACACATGCGAAGAAGATGCAGAAACAAACGATATCATACATAATATGCATATAAAAATCATCAACATTAAACCGCATATAAATCAAAACTGCCTAATGTTACTGAATGAAATGTTGACCCAGGATGAGCGTTAGGGGTGTTGATGGACTTGATTTACTTCATCTAGGCCTATGCTTTGATCATCGTTCTGAATCCCATCCAAATGTAGTCTTTGACAAAAACATGATTTTGCTTTTTTATGAAACTAACCCACATTCAAGTGGTGATTAAAAAAAAAGAATGCATGAAGCTAGAATAAAATGGCTTTTTTTGTTTAAAAGCAGAGGGTCTGTTCCTTCTTTTGATATATTGCATGTTCAGATATTCATACAACAAAGTATTCTGGGGGCCATGACATTTTTGTGAAAATGTTCAAAAACACTGGCGGTGGCTGGCAACTTTTCTTTTTTTTAAACGCTGGCGGGGAAAGAGTTAACGTTGTAGTTTCACTGGTTAATTTAGCAATTGATGTCTAGAACATGAGAGCAGGAAGGAGACGTTTATCTCTCGTTCTTTCTCACTTTTTCGTTCTCTCACTTTGTTTGGTCTGTTGCGGATATCCTGCCGTCGGGTCCGACCGCTCCAACTTCTGCCTGCAAACAGGAAGTGACTGTGTGTGCAGTGGTGGGTGCTTCCTGTTACGACTGGCCTGTTTGCTGCCACACCTATGACCAATAATGGTCTTTTTGACACAGTGGCCGTATTCATTAGTGTTCACTTACAAAAACATCACTGTTAGGAGTGCTCATACTTAGGCATTTGAACAAGCTGCAGGCATTAGGTGTGGTTAGTTGAGGTGAGGAGAGGTGTGTGATCAGACGTTCGATTTTTAACTTGTCAATGTGAAAGTCTGATTTAAGTAAGCTACTGTTTGTTGATTAATTTACTTACACTACTGTTCAAAAGTTTGGGGTAATTTTTTTTTAAAGAAGTTAATACAAGTCCTCCTTATTCGAGTCTGTGTTGAGTCCGAGTCCAACTAAATATTAGGCTACTATATGTCATTAAAGACAGGGTTGGTGATTTGTTCTAGAAACAGTTCTGTTAAGCTGGTTGAAAGTCTCTTCACATTCTGATAGTATTTACTAAGTTAAGTTGTCTAAATGCATTTACTGTATATCTTGTCTGTGGAAGGCGTTTAATTCAAGATTTTATTGACTTGTTTTTAACCGTTTTTTGGTTTCCACATCATCTCGTGCTTGCTGAGCAAACTGTAAGTCACCATGTAATGGAAGTTAGGACTTCTGTATTTTTTGACATACTGTATTTCTGAGTTAAACAGCTTTTTTTAATGTGAAAAACTATAGAGCGGGACTTGACTGTTTACATCAATATTAATTCAACCGGTAACCAGGTTACTTTGGTGAATGGGAACAGCGTATTGGGATCTGAAAAGACAGATCCGTTTTCTCTTCGTTTGCGGCTCTGTGTTTTGTGTGGGTTTTATATGACAGGTGGTTGGCTATAGGCCTTGGTCAGGGTAGTTGCCATATTGAAATTTACATGGATGAAGATGAGGCTTTGACAGACCTAGAGTCCTTACAATAGCATGCAGTGTGTATAAAGGTCAAAGATCAACATAACTTTTTTGTAAATAACTGTTTTGTAAAGATGCTGAGCCATTTTTAAGGTATTTTTTTAACACATTACATTATTGGTAGTTTATTGTATGGATCTATATTTCCAAATGGATGAATATTTTGTTAGTGCTCTGTCCTGTCTGCCTAAGCCACACCTGCATTAACCATATTTCCATAAGTAAATGGAAATATGGTTTCCTCTTTGTCTTTTGTTGTTTGATTAACAATAATGATAGACATCAGCAGGTAAGCTATATTAGGCTTCTGTCACTTTAAGACATGATAGACAGATCCAATATACACTGATTTTCCCCCCAACTGTTTACTCTTACCTAAGAAATAACTGACTGCATTTACGTGAATACGCACCAATACAAACATTTTTGACACAATTTTTTGTGTGTATTTCACCGTGTAGAAACCTATTAGGACGTGATAGGAGCACGCGCTTTGGGTATATATGCCGTCTCAGACATTCATGCAAGTACCAGAGAATGTCTAATATGAAGAGAATTGGCACTCTCTGGTTACTTCCGGATTCTGGACTGGCTGCAGTAACACGTCTCTGTCCATGCGGGGGCGCTCACAGGCGAGTGCAGAATGAATGGAGGTCTATGGCGCTATACCCATCAAAATCCACTTTTCTCAGGATGTCATTTTTTTTCTAGTAATTTGAATGTTGTATTCGAAAGGAGATGCAAAGAAATTACACATTGCTGGGTGTTAGATTTTTTAGAGTCACTTATTTGCTTTAAAAAGTCTTTTAAAGTGTCAATGACGTCATACACATCGTACGACCAGAGATACTGCTTTACGGCAATCCTTCAGTCACTTTAGTGCTTTCGCGCTCTGCACTTTCTTTTCTCTCGAGGCATCAACAACACAGCTGACACAGGTAAATACACGTGCTAGACGAGTTTTTGTTTTGTTTGTTTCTGGTCCCTCTTCGGATGCCACAATGCCATCAAGCGGTATCTCTGGTCGTAATCAGTCCTTCACTGACCAATCAGCGTTCATTAGCAGAATGCTAGTGTGTTATGGGCAACAACAACTCAACCTGTAAGAAATCGAAAGGACATACGTACTCGTTCATTCAACTTTCGATCTATAACTCATGTTGAACTTGCAAAACCTACAATCAAATCTGAGATTTCTCAATGGCAATCAGGTGAAAGAGACAAATTTAGCCGTCTAGCCCCATAGACTCCCATTCATTTTGCACTCATGGGCGATCGCCCCCAGTGGAACTCTGGTGGAACTACAACCACAATTCGGTACAATAGGACTTAATAGGAAGTGCCAAGGCTCTCCGTAGACGGGCTCTGCAAGTACCAAATGGACCACTTGCAACGAGCTTCGTGACGCACTTCCGTTTGGAAATAGTATGTCTCACTTATTTCTGGTTATGTTTACTTTCAATGTACTGTGGTCAATGAGTTGAACAAACGCCACCTAAAATGAGTGTCCGCAATAAGATTTAAAAATTTGGCAATTTTTATTGACAGGAGAAGGTATATTCTGATGTTTACTGTGTGCAGAATTGTCCAAACTCATCGGAACATCATGTTATAATCCAACCCAAGATCTGAAAAAGCAGCGGGTGTTAAAAATACACCATTATTTCACCACAGGGTGTCAGTATTCGTCTAAACTAGTGACCGCGACGCTGAAGTGTATGAGAACAGATGAATAACATCAGTACGAACCACGAACATTTATTTATTTGGGTTAAATATTTTAATCATTCTTTGTCATTTTTCAATGTCAATTTTTTCACTATTTACATATTATGTCCAAAATGCTACAATATTCAAAGTAGTTGACTGTCATTCTCCACTACGCTGTGTGCGTTATTGATTAAATAGCCTAGCCTATTTAACATCGTTACAGGCACCTCGCGAGCATTCATTCATTCAACTATTTTAAAAGACTGGAATAAACACCAGCGCACACAAGCAATCCTTTTAATAGTCAGTTTCATTTAAAAATGTAAACCCAACAGGTATGAAATGTCAGAAAGAGAAAAAAAAACTGTTAATGAGAAGACGAGCATATAGAACTGCTCCAGCTTAGTGGATACATTTTAGCCTATTTATTATTCAGAATGCACAGTTGGAAAGAAAATATATTTATAGGAACATTTCAGCAGGCTCAAGATAATTAATACAAAGATCATTATTCAATGTTTTTAATCAGTTGGCAGCCATAAAAAATAGTGATAATTTGCATTCTCATGTATGTAGGTGCGCTGAATGCTCTAACCCAGGGTTTCTCAAACTCGGTCCTGGAGGGCCACTGTCCTGCACAGTTTAGCTCCAACCCTGATCAAACACACCTAGCTGTGAGTTTCTAGTGATCCTGAAGACATTGATTAGCTTGCTCAGGTGTGTTTGATCAGGGTTGGAGCTAAACTGTGCAGGACAGTGGCCCTCCAGGACCGAGTTTGAGAAACCCTGCACAGAAACTCCCGATATGTACTAACTAGAACGCGGAAGTAGTTGTGTAAGTATTCCATTCGGTTCTCTTTTGCATTTTATTGCGCTTGAACAATTTAAAATCGCTTGAACGTTTAAACTGGCTATAAAAACACATGCAAATGATAGATTTTCATGATGGCGCAATACTGACACGATGAAAATTAAGACGCTCAACAACGGCCTGACGTTGGTCGACCATCGGCTTGGTGTGTCAGGGCCTTTACTTAAAATAAGCTATTGGTATATTAGATTTCTGGAAATGTCTGAAATGTCAACTTCAGACTTGAGTGAGTTTGGGCCATGTCGTCTTGTTTTTGCTTAGACGGGTTGTGTTTGGGAAGCCAATAATATTTTTGTTTTTTTGTTTTTTTTTATTATGTGGAGTCCCAGAAATGACATGCTTTAGCTTTAACATTTGCATGTTTCTGAGATGGTATTGCATTTTCATGTCAAGTCAGAAAATAATCGATAAAAACAGGCAGGGTCATTAATGCAATTTTCCCATGTTCTGTTATGACAGAATACAGCACAGCTTTGAGTTAGCTGGGCACACCTTATTAGAGCATGGATTCAAAGCAGTGGTCCACCTTATCTGGACCGCACAGGGCGATTGTTCCGGTTGCTATGACAACCACTCCACCTTCTGTTTATAGAGATGAAGTGGTGTGTTTGCCTGTAATTTCCTGAGCTCGACAGCGGAAGTCTTGAATTGACTTCTATGGCTTTAATGTACATGACACACACCTGTAGACTGCCATTCATTTGGAAGCAACAAAACAATCACCTGAATCTGAACACCTCTCTCCTGAATCTACAGGGAGCAGTGTGTGGCCTCATGTCTTCTTACCAACAAACACTGAAGTGGCCACAATGCAGTAACGGCAACCAGAACAGTTTGCTGAAAAACATGCATGCTTGCATCCTTAACTGGGCCATTAGCAAGCGTTCTTGTCAGGTTTGAGAGATTCAGGCCTTATTTGACAGGACATTTCTGAATCTTTCTGTTGTTTCATCCGATTTGCCTGATTGAATGTTTAGACTGGGTCATTTAATTTTTCTTCATGTTTACATTAGTGGCTCCTGTTTCTTTCATGTGAAATTCTTATGGCTTTGCTTGGACTGTGTTTACTGCTGGCTGACCACAGCGGCTCAGTTCTGAAGAAACAGTCGATATTGTGTCAGTCTTTCTGGTGCCGCACTTACCAGTCATTGTCCAGTACCCTTTTTCTTCTTTGTTTCTTTATTTTGTGGTGTATGTTTGCGTGTTTCTCAGTAGAAAAAAATACATATGATTGAAATTTGCAGTATTTGCATATGAAAAAGGATGGTTTCTATTCTTATGTGTTTCTATTCTTATGAGTTTAAAAGGGTGTTTTTATTTATTTATAATTATATCGATTTGTTTAAAAAATATTTAAACATTGGCATATTTATATATTTTCTAAATCCTAAATGGTTGTTTTATTTTTAATTAGTTCTTTTTTTTAAACAAATTGTTGTAGTTTATTCAGGTTTTTTTTTTAGATATTCAATATAATTACCATATTTATCTATTTGCTAAAAGGTTTATTTATTTATTTGTTTAATGTGTATTGAATACACATTTTTGGGTTTTCTACAGTTTTTCTAAATTACTAAATGAACAAGGCAGAAATAATATTTGATCATTTATAAGTATTTGTATATACACACATGTAAACAGCAGCATTTATAAATGGTAATGAACAATGTTTACTTGCATATTTTTTGACTATAATCAATGAAGAATGTGTTCATTTTGAATGAGTCATTTAATCAGTTTTTCAGTTTGAATCAGTGAATTGATTTGAATTAAATATTTTTAAGTTTTTCAAAAGATTGCAAAACTAGTATAAAGTCATAGTCAAATAAAGCCAAAGAAAGATTGGCTTTATTGGCAAATAAAGTCGAATAAAGATTTTTACTGTTGCTCAAGTGTATTTCTCCAGCAACATATAGAGTATATTGTTAATATTTAACATATCGCCCAACCTTGTACACACTAAGTCTTTTTTGTTTTAAGTTTTCTTTTCTCTTTGACCTTTTTATTCCGTCTTGTTTCCTTTGTAAGTGTGTATGTGTGTGCGTGTCCAGCGTTGAAAAACATGTCCAGTGATTATTCTAATATGCTTGAGGGAGTCATGCAGAGGAAGGAAAATAAAAGGCGTCAGCCCAGCTGATCTGTAATGTCCTGTTGAGGGGCTGAAAGAGGCCAGTCTGTGCCACACCGCCGCCCTCAGCCGAAGAGAAGGGCTCCTTTCTCCTGCCTCATTCCCTGCTGCTTACACAAACACATGCCATGCTCTCATCCGCTAGCACTGTAGATGCTGTGTTCACAGCGAGCGGCTTTGAGCGCCGTTGTTTGCTATCTGGGAATCGGGCAGGTGGGGATGGGCCGCTATGAAAGCCAGCGGCTAATCAGCCTCAAATAGAGGTGCGTCTCTCCTCCTCCATTTACAATATGGCGGAAGAGGGCCAGGGCTCTATAGTGAAAATATTAGGAAGTAGGGCCGCCTTGTTCGTTTCACCATATGTCAGGTGGCGTTTGAGCAGTTAGGGATGGAACTGTAATTTCGAGCCTAGGCCTTTGACGTTCCCAAAGGAACCCGTACGCACTCCCCGTTCTTCGTGCCAACAGCAAACATATGTCACAGTCGTTGGAATTTGGGTTGCTTTGTAACGTGTCGTGTGTTTGTGCTAGTGATAAATGGTGCTCGATGACAGGGTCATGAGAACACGCATATGGCCTGTTAATTGCTTTGTGTTCATGTTCGAAAACACAAAATATGCGAAGAGATTGAGGTTGCATTCAAATTCACATGCTTTTATAACGGCACTCTACAGGCAAAGCATTTTTGATAATAAAACGGCACGTAGGCATCCACATAATTAAATGTTTTGTCCTTGTTTATTTGTGCTTGTGTTTGCAATTTAAGAATTAACATTAATTAGCTTAAAATTCATGAATGAATTTGTAGAATTTCATGAAAACGTTTAGATTCTTTTATAAACTGCTATTGAAATGTAGCTTTTTTCAGCTGAATAAATCTGTTGCGTAAGGGATTAATATTACCCCCCTAAAAAACATTTCATAGGCACATTTGGCATACCAGTATACTATGATTTTGTATGCACTAATTTGTCTTTCGCTTACTATTTATGAGGGATAGCATTGGAATTGTGATGTAGCTTGAGAAACCAAACAAATTCAACCATCTTATGCTGGTTTTTGTTGTTTTTTTTATATATTGTTCAGGCACTGCAGAAGTTGGCAAGTCAGTATTTAAAGAGGGACTGGCCTGGGATCAAACCAGATGATCAGAGGACAGACTACAGGTGAGTGAAAAAAAACAAGTTTATGGTGAAATCATAATGATCTTGATGTTTAATGACTATCATTTTCCCGCTGGGTGCTTTACAGTGAGTTTTTGTTTCTTGAGTCTTACAACACTGCCATAATTAAGTTTTAAAGTAGTCTAGTGATTAATTTCACTGGGGAAAGTAATGTCAATGTTTTTCTGACTACTATAGGACTGCTATTTTATTATTTGACACTTGGCATGGTAAGAATAAACATTTGGATGTACATAATGGTGAGTTGTTTCAAATAGAACTACATGAGCTAAAAGAAATTAACTTAATGGGGACCTTTTATACAAAAACATGCTGTTTTCTTGTATGTATCTTTAAATGCAAATGAGCTGCTGCTCCCCACCCCACTTTCCAGAAGAGGGCGGAGCTTTTGCAGTTCGTGCCTCTGATACTCTGCCAAAAACTAAAACATCGATTTCGTTTTGATTATTGTCTCTATCGCGGTCGCGCTCACGTGACATTGTAGTTCTTCATTATCATGAAAGTTATTATTTGCGTGCGTTTTAAAGCCATATCAGTTTAAACTTCTGATATATGTTTTTTTGAGCGCACACATCCAAAGCACTCGCACAGAAAGCTGGATGTCAGACGGCGCATCCCGCGAGTATAAAGTTCTCTTTAAAGTTATGTAAAAAAAAACACATTTCACATAAACAGTTGGTTATGTCTGTGAACGTGAACAGCAGGGAAAGAAATCGCATGTGTATATTAGATCTGTGTATTAAAGGGACGGCAGTGTAATATACAGTACCTACTGCTGTATGTGCTGTTATATGAATCAAACAACAAAAGAAAAACAGAAAATCACTCACTGCTCTTTGTTGAATAACTTTTGTAGCTTTAATAAGAATACAATTCTTACTTGAATGCTGCTGTTAAATGCTCTAGGGCCTCATTTATAACCATTGCATACGCACAAAACAGGCCCTGAAAGAGGCATTTTCGCAATAATGCACACTTCCGACGCATAAGTTGTGATTTATAAAAACAAACTTGACGGGAAAATTTGCTTACCTGCACGCAAACTCTGACACATGCGTGCGAACATTCTGGAGACGGAGCAGTTTGGCGACACCGATGGTGAGATGAGGGACTGACTGCAGATGAAGGAAGTCCTAATCATAAATACAGTGCATGTTCACATACTAGTTTAAATAAATAAAAGAATGATTTGAACTATGTTTTACAAATGATATAGGCTACACATTTAGATTAAATATGCCATTCAAATTACATGAAATAATTTCCGAGAAGTTACAGTATTTTTTATATTCTAATAAATCGAAATATTTGTTGTTGATGGGATGCTTTTGAACACTTTTCCTTTGGCATGCTGTGCTTTAATTTTTTAACTATAGCGAGGATCGCTTAGGGCATTATAATGGTCTGAGAAAATATTAAATTTTTTAATAATAATGATCAATAATGCACAATAAGGCCTATCTGTTTCCATTAAAAATATAAAGCAATTAAAAATACTATTTTGCCCATCATGGAAAAGATTGAGAAAAACTTTTTCTGAAATATATTTTATACTATTTGATTTGTTTATTCAAAATCCAGGCAAGGATAGGCTACTAAATGATTTTTAGCAATTTAATGTGACTGCACATTCGTATCTCATATTTTCCTAATGTCTTGTACTGTTAAACATGGAAACATGCAAAAGATATGCAGATGAGGATTTGCATAGTAAAACTAGGCGTTGTAAACTCCATATATGCTTATTTTGGGGAGGAGACGCGTGTGCGCACAATCTTCCGCTGACTGGGATTTTTTAAAGGGAATTTTGCGAATTTGCGCAGGATCTGGCGTACGCACGGTTTTGTAAGTCTGATTTTTTGCCGTACGACATTTTTGGCTTTCCGGTGCACGTACACTTTTAGTAAGGATCCTACGCATAGTTTTATAAATGAAGACCCCTGGGGAGGAGATAAACATGGCGGACTGTGTACAGCCAAGTCATTTCACTCGGCGGCCATCTTTGAAACGCCTCTCGGGCATCTTTTTGAATGAGGAAACATTAAATGTCCATCACATTGGAGCACGTTTCTGAATGACTCATTTTGAGACACTGTTTCAGATTTATGGGGAAAATAACTTAGTGGATGGATTTTTACCACAATAGGGTGGTCGTGTACACACACTACATATACACATTTATGATCAAAAACAATATTTTGCATAATAGGTCCCCTTTTAATTAAAAGGCTGCCACACTACAGTGATTATGTGCTCATAAGAAGATAACCAATGTATCCACTCTGGTATTTTTTAAATGTATGCAAAGCTTTCCCTTATTTAATACAGACCTCTGTGATTTAATGCAACTTGTAGGTTACTCTTTATTTGCCATGATTATATTCATTGATCATTCATGACTGACCATGCGTAAAGTAAACTCCCATGTGCAACTGTTCAAATATTGGTCTGTTGCTTTTGTTTGCAAGTATTGATCCATAAATAGTGTTTACAATTAGTAAGCATGTTTTGTCTTACTGTAGGAATGTGTATGGAGTGTGGAGAGCTTATCTTGAAGGCACCGTGCAGGTGACCCAGTCTCGTCTCAACGTCTGCGAGAACTACAAGAACGAGATTTCGGACCCCGCCAAAACCGTACGCCTCTACAAAGAACAGCAGCTGAAAAAGGTACCAACCTCGGCCCTCGGCCCTTTGGCCTGATCCGTCCTGTGCTGTAATTCTCTAACATCATTTCTCTCTGCTCTCCCGCGGTGGCCGCCCACAGTGCATTGAGCAGCTGGGTCGGATCCAGGCGGAGCTCCAGGATTCAGTGAAGGATCTGGCCAAGTCCAAAAAGAAATACTTTGAGTTGGAGCAGATGGCCCAGGCTGTGCGGGAAAAGGCTGACATTGAGTCCAAGTAAGCGCGTCTGGTATTGCAGGTGCAAACGGTCCCAGAGGTGTATGGAACAGAAACACACACTTCACATGTGCTTGTTAATTAATTGAGTCCCATTAATTAAAGAATAACCACTAGGAGTGGACAATATTCTGGTTGAAACAATATACTGGTTGAAATTTGTATACATTTTATGCAATTTTGCAAAATGCTGCATTGAAAATTTGTAAATGCATGATAAACCTTTACTTTAGACATTAAGATAATAGGACTTTAGTTTTTATTAGAGCTTAAAGGGACAGTACACCCAAAAATGAAAACTGTCATCAATTGCTCACTCATGTCGTTCCAGACCCCTTTTTAGTTCATCTTCGAAACACAAATGGAGATCTTTATTGGGTGGAGATCTGAGAGCTTTCTGTCCCTCCGTTGACCGTTGAGTCCATTCACCCAAAAATGTGACACTTCAGAACGTTCATAAAGATATCGTAAAATAAGTCTATATGAATCAAGCAGTTTAATCCACAGCGAACATAAACAGAAGCTCAAAAGTGCGTAACAAGCGAGAATGAACCTCATTGGTTCTCATGCTTCAGCTTCCGTCACTAAATGTTTATATGTGAATATAAGCTTAAATTCAATCTGTTCATAATTTAAAGTGATCGTGGATCTTCAGAAGACGTGGATTAAACTGCTCTGTTCAAATGGATTTATTTTACAATCTCTTTATGAATGTTTTGAACCATCAGAGTTTTGGGTGATTGAACTCTCTGATTTCATTAAAAATATCTTCATTTGTGTTCCGAGGTTGAATAAAAGTCTTATGGTTTTTGAATGACATGAGGGTGATCAGTTGATGACAGAATTTACATTTTTGGGTGAACTAACCCTTTAAATCAGGGGTTTTCAAACTGTGGGTCGCAGATTGGAAGAGGTGGGTCGCGCAGTCACTATTGGCTGCAGCTAAATTTACGTTTCATGAATGACACACACACAAACATTTTGCACGATACAAACGTTAAATAGAAATCGCTATGAGATCGCATTACACAGGAGAATTCAAATGTCACGAAAGGCGCTGCGTTTCCCAAAAGCATCGTATGCCTAAGTAGATCGTAAAAACGTTGCCACTTATGGTCATACGATCAGCTTAGCTCCCGATGCTTTTGGGAAACGCAGCGGAGACCTGAATCAGCCTTTCGTGACATTTGAATTATCCGGTGTAATGCGATCTCATGCAGAATGCAGAGCAGTGATTGGAGTAAACGAGTTTCTTCTTGTTAATAATGCGCACAGAACCGCTTAAATGAACCGCGCCGCTCTGAGACGCTGAAATTGTTTACACAACATGTCGCAAGCGCGCGCTTCATGAAACAAATTGCACTGATTTCTCTGTCGTCTGTTCAACACAGCACTATTGTCTTTCAGAGATATGGTCGTCGTAAGAGTGCGTTGTTTGCGTTCCCTTGCATGCATTTTGCTACAACGCAAAAAATATAGCCTATATATAAAAAAGTATTTCACATGTACACACACGAGCACAAAAGTGTTTTCTGCGCTGAACAACGCAATGAGTTTAACAACACTCGCAGCATAAATATTAGTATTGAAATTCTAGGTCCTGGGCCTACTGTCAAATAAAATTATTAGTCTATTATATTTTTTATATTCTGATTTTTGTCATATCAAACCTTTGGTTATGATTAAGCTTACTTAATCTTTTTTCATTTCTTTAAATTTGTTCTGCCATGTCTGGTAAATCAGTTGAGGCAGCAGACAAAAACTACTCAGTATTCTTCACATTATTTCAGCAGCCATTAGGCTGTTAGGCTCTCAATTTTTGATAATGTGGCAAAAGTTTGTATTGCAATTAAACTTGTCATTCATACTATAACAAGAAAAAAACTGCTCCAAAGAGAACTAACGCCTCCCACCCCACATTCATGCTTTAAAATTATTTTATATTTTGGTGGGTCTTGAGATAGATTATTCTTGTCTAGGTGGGTCCTGGAATGGAAAGGTTTGGGAACCCCTAAATCATTTATGGATTTAGCAGACACTTATCTAAAATGACTTTCATTACATTCAATGTACGCTTTATCACATGCTTTCCTTGGGAATCAAACCCATGAACTTGCCATTGCTAGTGCCGTGCTCTACTGTTTGAGCGACAGGGAATGCTGTATCCATAAAACTGTGCATATCTTGGAATTGGAATTAAAATTTTTATTGCGCTGAGCAGTTTTCCGCCTTTATAGAAGATGTTCAGCTCAGAATCACAAACTTAAAATGTCCTCAGCATTAAAGATGTGTCGCTGAGTTGATATGCCTTCATTAAATATGCATTTCTTTGGCTGATACTTAAGCCCCCAGTAGGGAATACCCCGCTCTGTTCAAAGCAATTTATTAGCCCGATGCAGAATTTGTTAAACACACTCAACCATCTCTCTTCATCTTCAAGGGCCATTTGTACCCACACTACAATTGCCATTTCAAAGCCTCTGCCAAGACCGGATTAGACAGAGAGGCGAAAGATGAGTCCAGTGGCATGGCGTTGTGAGCTCCTCGCTCAGTTCTTCTATTGATTTTGGCTATCAATGTTGCCCTGCTTGTTTAGCATGGCTGGCAGTAAAGCTGAATTAGAATCAGTTATTGTTCTCAGCAGCAGAAGGAAGATGGGAGAGAATCTGTCGGTTTCCTTAAATTTCATGCAGACTTAATGAATCAAAGTGTATCAGATTCCAGAGCAACTCTGATTTCTAATGAATGGGGCTCTGTGATGAGGAAGTTATCTTTGAATCCAGACATAAACGCAGAAAATTAGATGTTTAGAATTTCTTCAAACAACTTTTAATGACTTTTCATAAATGGATAGTGCAATTTTGCCTGTCCTTTTTTATTTTTTCGACTCTTGAATTTAAACATGTTTGGTTATAAAAACCTTCAGTTTTAGTTTAAAGGAAATGGTTCACCCAAAAACGAATCTTCTGTCATCATAATGTTATTCCAAACCCATGTGACTTTTTCGTGGAAGGCAAAAGTAGTAGTTTTAAAGCATGTCATCAGGCCTGTTTACACCTGGTCACTTCATGAGTTTTCTCTGATCGGATAGCTATTGGATCATGAAAAGACCAGGTGTAAATGCCCTCCAAAACGCTTTCTAGACTGATTTAAATCTGATCACTCAAAACCACTTCAGGAAGACACGTTCCAAAAGAAACTGGCCAAGTGTAAACGCATCTGGTTGTTGAAGCCACATGTAAATTTGACGACTCCCAAAATGGTAATAAAAAACATTTAACATGCAAAATATGCTGATGTTAAATAAAATGAAGCTCATATCTGTTGCTTTGGTTGACCTGAATTTACATATAGCGCTGGAATTGAAGATCGGATTTACATTTGCTTTGTGGAGAAACATTTACGTGGCCAACTGTAAATGGGACAGTTCCAACAAATCAGATGGCTGTCCTATCAGTAAAAAAATGCATGAAGTGATCAGGTATAAACAGGCCCTTAGATGCTCTTTTCTATAACGTGACCAAAAAACACCATAGTCCATGCAATGTATGTGCTGTATTCGTAATCTTCTGAAGTCATGCGATTGCTTTGTTTGAGGAACAGCCTCAAATATAATTTATTTTCTGAAAATCTCATTTGTGCCTCCAAATTTTCAAGCTTGGCACATTAGGATGCCAAGTCCTGCAGTTTGACGTCAGTGCCACTAAATGGCTTTGTTTTTAAATCTGAATATGCAGAAGCATGAATGAGAGCTACAGTGGAGGGCAGCGTTTTTTACTGTTATTTATAGTATTATTAATATTTTGAATTAGCTTTTATTTTATATATTTTTAGTTTTCATTTTAATTTTAGTCATTTTGATATGTGCTTATGTTGTTTTTATTAGTTTTATATATATATATATATATATATATATATATATATATATATATATATATATATATATATATAGACTAATTTATTTATATTTAATTTTTAGTTTTAGTCATTTTAGTACTTATTTCAGTTAGTTGCTGAAATTTCATGGACGAATTTCTAATTTTTGCTTTTTAAGTTTTTCATCTAATATTTTATTTTTATTTTGCTTTATTTAAATTAGCAATATAATAGTTTTAGTTTTTAAATTTTAGTTAGCTATAACAACACTGGTGGAGGGGAGGATTTTCAGCTCATATCAAATTATATTTGGGTCTGTTTCTCATGCAGAGCTGTCATATGACTTCAGAAGATATTGAATATAGTGCACATTCACAACTTTATTGATGTTTTTATGATGTAATTTTACCATTATGGATCTGTCATTGTATAGTTGAGAGCAGTGTGGACATTGTTCATAATGTCTCCTGTTGTGTTCTTCAGAAAAAAGTCAAACATGTTTGGAATGACATGAGAGTGAATAAGTGATTGATTTTGGGGTCTACTGTACCTTTAAGATAAGAAGTTATCTCAGTGATGGTATAACCAGATTTTTGCCAGTTTTATAAAGCCTCTTCCTTCCTTTCACAGGTTGCTGGAGTGATCTACTCTAGTTTGATTTATAATGTCTGTTTCTTCCTCCGCACGTATCTGGGAAGGTTTTGATTCGGGCTTTCATTTATCCTGCTTGTTCCTTCCTCTGGGTCTGATATGTCTGTGATTTATAATATCTGCTCTGTGTTTTCTCAGGTCAAAGCTGGGCCTGTTCCAATCCAGGATAAGTTTACAGAAGGCCAGTGTAAAGGTAAACACCCCTGTCTGAAGGTTGTTTTTTTTTTTTTTTTTTTTTTTTTTAAGAAACATTTAGCTTCCGATCTAAAACCTGGTCTGCTCTTTAGTGTGACAGGCCATGTGTGTTTGGGTCTTCTGTCAGACACATTATGACTGGGTTAGAGTGTTATTAAAGGATTTATGAAAACAACATTTTTTCATATTTTACTCAGCTGAGTTCTTTACTTTCTTCTGAGAAAAAAAAAGGTTCTGAGCTTTTCCATACAATAGGTAGTAGACACTGATGAGCCAAAACATTATGACCACTCGCAGGTGAAGCAACACATGTTGATCAATTGCTAACAATGTCACATATCCAATTCTAATTGTTATGGCCAACTGGCAGGGTCAGAGTATCTCTGAAATGGCAAGGCTTGTGGGTTGTTCCTGGTCAGCAGGTGTGGGAACCTACGGACAATGGTCCCGAGGAGCGACAAACCACAAAACTGTGACAGGGGTTTGGGCGTCCAAAGCTTATTGATGCACAAGGGCAACGAAGGCTATTCAGAGGACAGAGGCTGGTCCGAACTGTATTGTGGCACAAGTCACTGAAATTTGTATTGATGGTTATGGGAGAAATGTGTAACAACATCGCACCCTGTTGCATAAGGTGCTGTGGAGACACAGACTGGTCAGGGTGCCCATGATGACCCATGATCACAGTCGAAAGCACCTACAATGGGAACACAAGCATCAGAACTAGAACTTGAATCAGTGGAAGAAGGTCATCTGGTCCAATGAGTCCCATTTGCCTTACATCATGTGGACAGCCATGTATATCTGCGTCGTTTATGGGGAAGTGATGGCACCTGGATGCACTGTGGGATGAGGACAGCTGGCGGAGGGTGTGTGATCATGCTCTGTGCGATGTTTTACTTGGACTGTCTTATCATATGGATGTCAGTTTGACACTTGCCACCTACCTAAATTTCTCGGTAAACCAGGTACACCCCTTCATGACAAATGGCACTCTCTGGTGGCAGTGGCCTCTTTCAGCAGGATAATGCACACTGCCACACATTTTTCAGGAATGGTTTAAGGAATATGATGGAGAGTTCAAGGTGTTCCCCTGGCCTACAAATTCCCCAGATATCAATCTGATTGAGCATCTCTGGGATGTGCTGGACCAATTCCAATCCATGATGTCTCCACCTCACAACTTACAGGACTGGAATGATCTGCTGCTAACGTCTTGGTGCCAGAAACCACAGGACACCTTCAGAGGGTCTTGTAGAGTCCATGTCTCGGCAGGTCGGCGCTGTTTGGGTGGCACGCAAATGAACAGAGATATTAGGCAGGTGGTCATAATATTTTGGCTCATTGGTGTACACTTTCCAAAAAAGAACAAAAATTCACCATAAAAGTAGTCCATACAACTCAATTACTTTAAAGTCTTATAGCTGTAAGTGGGAAAAAAATAAAACATTTGCATTTAACTGATGGTGGTTCAGGTCAAATGATATAGTGTTGGAATGACATGACATGAACTCTCTCTTTAAATGGATGTTCCAGAATCTTGCACTTCTTGAAGTTTTGGACCTTGTGTGTGTGTTACAGTTGAAAGCAAAGAGAAGCGATTGTAACTCCAAAGCGACCCATGCGAGGAACGAATATCTTCTCACACTGGCGGCGGCTAACGCACACCACGACCGCTACTACCAGACCGACCTGGTCAACTGCATCAAGGTGAGCACAGCAAAGTAGCGTTATTTTAGTATTATTTATATGCTATTTAGTATTTATTATTATGTTTAATGTTTTTATTTTTGCATTTTCAGTTCTAATTTTATTAGATTTTTTTTTTGCCATTTTGTTATGTGATTTTGTCATTTATTAGTTGTTTTCTATTTTGCTTTTTTTTCTCAGTTTTAGTAATTTTAGTACTTGAACTTAAGTTTATTTAATTTTTTTAAATGTAAGTTTTTCATCTAATATTTATTTTATTTTATTAAAGTAACTGTTTATTAAAGCACATAATGAATTCTTCAGTAAAAAGGAAATTTGCTTTGATTAAATCATGAACGTGGTTGTTCATTATTGGGTGGAGTTTGCTCCATGTCAACAGTGCGTAACTTAATTTGTCTAAATATTAGAGTTTGATTTTCATGATTTCAGTGTTGTTAGTGGAGTATTGCACATGTCTTGAACCGTTTTACACGAGTCATGTCTGTTGGCATGAATCTAGTACAGTGGGGCAGACAGTGATGTAATCTATGTGCAGATCAAACTATGTACTTCCTGTGTAGATTTCCTCACAGGAAAAAGCTCCTTCACAGAGAGAAATATCTGCATGCTTTCTTTCCTTGCCCAGTATTGCTCATTTATAACTGGTCAAGAGCCATCTAGTCTTATGTCACTAAGTATTTTTGCATACATCCACATTTTTAAAAGTTGTAAAAACTATATTACCACCATTCCGGTGACGTATTCAGTCTGTTTATGTTTTATAATATCTCCTCAGGTATTTATAATAAGCTAATTTGTGGTAGTTATCAGCCTTGTGTTGTGCATGTAAACACACTCTCTGACTGGAGACAGTATTGTTGTTTCTCTCTTGTACAGATGTTAAATGCATGTAATGCGTGATTACGCAATTGAATGTTTTGTGTTTGTGGTCCAGCATATCTGGTTGTGTGTGTAATAGACAGAAGTTGGCTAGAACATCGAAGCATGTCTGGTATGTGTTCCGTTCTGCTTCATGCTCTCAGGGTCACAGCACAGCGCCTCTACGCTCATGGGACTTTAGCACAGCTTAGAGAACAAGAATGGTACTTTTTATTCTATTCTAACTTAAAGTCAACATGAAATCGCATTTGCAACCCATTTTATTTCCAAATGAAAACTGTATAGTCCAGTCACAAACAATACTAGTGACTATCCTGAGCTGCAACGTCAAAGACATCAGATGGAGAATATACATATTCACCCTTTATTTAAATAATATTATAAAAAATGTGTTAAAGATTTTGTAATCGTATTACATAGTTTTTCTTGGAGTCTTCAATTGTTTTATTTGTGATAATGCAATGAAACCTGCCAAATTGTGCGGACGTAATTTTTGGCCAGGCTGTCATACAAAGAAATTATGAACACATGCAAAAACGAGAGAATCAACGAAATATTAATAGCTGGTTATGTTGTAGTCAATATATTAGTGTTGTAGTCAAGACCATCTAAATTGACACCAAGTCAAGACCAGACCATATTCGTGAAAACAGCTCTCTTGTTCTTGTGATACTGCTTAATTATATCATAATTATGCTATAATATAAAAAGCAAGATCTCATAAAAGTTCTTTTTTGCAATCATATCTTGAATTTTGTTGGCATGTGTATTCATTTTGGTAAACAAAATTGACACAATCCCATGTTTTGTTCTTTTATAAAAAAGTTATTGATGGCATTTGAAGCAGGAACTTTTACATCGTCACATTAATGATGTTAACCAATAAATCAGACTATATATATATATATATATATATATATATGTATGTATATATATGTATAATATATATATATGTATATATGTATGTATATTCCTTCCATTATATTATTTTGGTCTAAATTTTAATACATTTTAATAAGAAATTTTAATAAAAAATGAAATATGTAGGATTTAAGCAGGTGTTAACAGGGCTGTGCCAACCAGCCAAATCTTGACCCCTTAGTGACATCACCTGAAAAGGAAATGGAGGTGGAGTAGGTTCTTAATTTTTGAAGAAAGAGATGAAGATGATTATTTTCTCTCCCTTTTGGAATAATGTGCACTGATGAATTGTGCACTCAGGAACATGTATTAGGACCGTAAATGGGGACATTTTGATTTCATGTTGACCTTATCAAACCTCATGCACCGCCTGAGCCCGTATGCAAAGATATTTTTATCCAATTATTCAGGGCTTGAAATATGACAAGTGTCCGCTCCTGATCTTGTGTGATCGGGTCAGTGGATGTATGTGCCAGTATAAATCTTTGCTTCATCTCCACAGACTGACAGTAGCTCCAGTCATGGCCTTATTTAGTGATGCAAACTCTCTTGAATTCTTCAACATCCTTCTTAATCTTAGACCATTGGGAACAGATAACTTGGAGAATGTGCTTGCCAAGATGACCGCCACATCCCCAAAGATACACACCAACCTCTGGGCAAACATTTCTAAATCTGGCATCAGAGTGTATGCTTGTTACATTAGAAATTAGGAGTTTTATGTCAAAAGTTTTAAAGAGAAGTTCGAGACTGAATGAATTGTAACTGGAACATTTTTCAGTATCATTGTTTGTGTTCTGCAGTTCAACTATTAGCTTAACTGTTGACTAATTACAGCTGCCAAGCAGCTTGCATTTACATTTATTAATTTAACAGATGCTTTTATCCAAAGCACCATTAGGCAGCAGGTTTATTCTGGGATATTTTTTGGAAAATGTTTTTAGTAAGATGTCACCTTTAGAATGGACATTTGAATACATTAACTATATTTTTTAGGGCCCCATCACCAATGGTGTGAGGAACCTCTTTGATTTGGTCCTTTTATAATGTTTTATGGTTGGTTGGTTTGTTTATTCTTTTATTTGAAACTTTATTTTATTCCACCTTGTTTGCATTAATCATCGATCTACTTCACAGGTCACATGTTTGCATATATCAACCATTTTGTAATTTCCTCAGAAGTTTTATACCAGATTGATGTATCTATTGGTTAAATCATTCTCTCTCATTTCTGCTCTTTTGCTCGTGATTAGACCAGATGAGCGTTTACTCTGCATATTTCCACTTGACCACGTCTCATACTGTACGTCTCTATCAGCTTTGTCCTGTCACTGTGTTCAGAACCGAACTCATAGTCTCCTCCTGTTCTTACCGGAGGACATCATCTGTGTTCCACCCGCTTCATGTTTGACTCCGAGCGATATGAATGCAATCTGAGAGAATCTTGCTTAAATTATTGATGGATGGAGAGTCAGTGCTTCAGGCCCACCCAGCTGCCGAAAGACCGGCTCAGTACAGCCCTTTTCATCATTTCCCATTGGCTGAGACATAACCTTGGTTATGGTCAACATACTGTAGCTCTATATCTATGTCTTGATTATTAACGAGAGTAGTCTCATCTGTCATATTTCTAGACATATTCTTTAATATATATTCCATTGCTGTCAGGGCAGATTTACGGAATGCTAGTCTTCTGTTTTCCTATCTTACTTCTATTTTTTTTCTGCATTGTATTTTTTTTAGGCTCTATGAACAGTATTTGTGGCATGATGTCAGTTACCACAGAAAATAATGTTGACTTGTCCCTTAGGGTTTATTTATTTATTTTAAAAGGAGAAATCGCAATTATAGTAATGCACTTCCAATTAAAGTCTATGGGGCCTGCATTCAAGAGAAATTTGTTGTTGAAATTTGTCCTTTTTGAGGTCAGAATACTGTTCTTATGTGTTGCTGACACATTTCCTGTGCTTTACAGATACATAATGTATTTTTGGTGTCCTTGCGCATATTAACTAGATATACAAGGTCATTCATTTAATAATTGAGAAGCCTGAAACATTTCTTTTTGCTTGTGCTGAGTCTTGACACACACTCGCTCACCAGCCACTTTATTTGGTATACCTTGCTAGTACCGGGTTGCCTTAATTCTTAAAAGTGCCTTAATTCTTCGTGGCATAGATTCAACAATGTGCTGGAAATTCCTCTGAGATTTTGGTCCATATTGACATGATAGCATCACGCATTTGCTGCAGATTCATGATGCGACTCTCACCTTTCCAGCACATCCGAAAGGTGCTCTATTGGATTGAGATCTGGTGACTGTGGAGGCCATTTGAGTATAATCAACTCATTGTCATGTTCAAGAAACCAGTTTGAGATGATTTGAGCTGTTGCGTTATCCTGCTGGAAGTAACCATCAGAAGATGAGTACACTGTGGTCATAAAGGGATGGACATAGTCAGCAACAATACTCAGGTATGCTGTGGTGTTTAAATGATGCTCAATTGACCCAAAGTGTGCCAAGAAAATATCCCCCTCACTATTACACCACCAGCAGCCTGAACCGTTGATGCAAGGCTGGATGTATCCATTGTTTCATGTTGTTTATTCCAAATTATGACACTACCATCTGAATGTTGCAGCAGAAATTGATACTCATCGGACCAGGCAACGGTTTTCCAGTCTTCTATTGTCCAATTTTGGTGAGCCAGTGCAAATTGTAGCCTCAGTTTCCTGTTCTTATCTGACAGGAGTGTCACCGGAATGTTCTTCTGCTGCTGTCCATCTGCTTCAAGGGTGGACGCGTTCTGAGATGCTCATCTTCAGAAAGTGTTTTTTTTAGCCTTTTTATCAGCTCAAACCAGTCTGGCCATTCGTCTCTCACCTCTGGCATCAACAAGGCATTTTTCGCCCACAAAACTGCCACTCTCTGGATATTTTTTCTTTTTCAGACCATTCTCTGTAAACCCTAGAGATGATTGTGCATGAAAATCCCAGCAGATCATCAGTTTCTGAAATACTCAGACCAGCCCATCTGGCAACAACAACCATGCATTGTTCAAAAACACTTAAAGTTCCCCTGTGGTGAAAATTAAGTTTTTATGTTGTTTATATGTTTATGTGTTGTTTTTAATTTGCTTTAAGAGAAACCATGTGCAAATTCATAAGTCAATACCTCTCTCTCTTTCTTAGCGTTATTCCCGCTCATTTGCTGGGTCTGCTTCTCGCACAGGTTTTACACAGGTTTCTGTCACAACCCAGCACTGAGAGCACTGGGACACATTCACACTCACACTATACAACAATTTGGCTTATCCAATCCACCTAACCTGCATGTCTTTGGACTGTGGGTGAAACCGGATCTGACACAGGGAGAACATGCAAACTCCACACAATAAAACAATAAAGCGGGTGAATGATGTATATTACGATTGTATGATGAACTATATGCCTTTCTCTACTGATGTTCTGAGTTGTTCAAAGCGTTTCTGATGATTGTTAGAAGGAAGCTGACTCTGAAATGGCGAACGGGAACATGGTTTGTGTAACATTAGCAGCACATTATTGGCTGTTTGACGACATAGTCAAGCAAAAGGCTAATCATATTAATTACCGTTATGTGTTTTATTGTGCAGCGTTTACCTCAGTAAGTTGGCCGAGTGGATCTCTGAGCTAGTGTGATGGTGGAGTGGAGGCGGGGCTAATTTGCATATCCATGGATCCATGTATACTACACGATGCAAGGGTGTAGAGTTACATTCAAGCTATTTTAAGGCATGAAGATTTTTTTTTCAAAGGAAACATTTTTTAAATGTGTAATTTTGGTGATCAAAGATGAGTTTTAAGAGATACAATATCGATTGCTGGGGACTTTAAATCACCTTTCTTCCCCATCTGATGCTAAGTTTGAACTTCAGCAGATCGTCTTCACCATGTATACATGCCGAAATGCAATGAGTTGCTGCCATGTGATTGAACAAGTGTACCTAATAAAGTGGCCGGTGAATGTATATGTATATAGATAGTAAATGTGTGAGGAAAGAGGGGAGATATGCGTGTATCTATATTTTAGTAGGTTTCTCTTTTAGTCCTGATTTTGTCTTAAATGTTTAACGGCACAAAATGGGAAGAAAGAGAGAAGGGAAATTCTGCTTTCAAGATTGGTAGTGGGTTTTCCCCGCAGTGTTGTCATCGCTGTGTTGTTTTGTACTTGTAAATGTGTGAGGAAAGAGGTGAGATATGCGTGTTTCGCATGTATTCTTAGCTCTTATTCCTGTTTTGGCGTGTGAACCAGCCGGCATCTATATATACAAACACCATCAGCATTGTGTCACTCTTCTGCTTTGGGTATGTATAGAAAGATGACATTTACTGAACTCTGAGAAAATGTGGCACATATCTACAAACAACACGACTGCTGAGAGCTTAAAGGAGTAGCACACCCAAAAATGAAAATTCTGTCATCGTTTTCTTGTCTCATCTTTTCCGAACCAGTGGAACCCAAAAGGAGACATTTAGGCAGAATGTCTCTTTTGTCAAATATTATTGTTTTTCATTTATCTCTTGGCCAATTACTGACTTGTATCTATGGGTTTAAAACAATGTGAGGGTGATGACAGAATTTCCTTTGAAGTGAACTTAGCATGTAAATCACTATTTAAACTCGGTCAGTAAGAGTTTTTGGAAAGAAAATAATACTACTTTTCAGTAAGGATGCATTAAATTGATCAAAAGTGACAGTAAAGACAGTATAATGTTTCAAGATATTCTATTTTAAAGGGGTCATGTGCTGCATTGTTTTATTATTTTATTTTTCCTGGGTTGCACTTATAATGTTAGTATGATTTGTACATCAAAAATTGTCATAATTTAGAAATAAAAGGCATTTTTCCGACCGTGATTTTAGCCTCTGTTTGAAGGAGTGTGTCTACTGTGATACTTCAGTGTAAACGCCCACTGCTGTGATTGGCTGACATATTTGCATGGGAAATAGCTACGTATTACATGTTGAACTCTCTCGAAACTTTTATCATGTTTTTACTACTTCAGCTGTCGAGGTTAACTAATAGTGAAAAGTGTAGATTATAGCATACTATTTAGATCTGTGGCATTATATTTAGATCGTGGCATAAAAAGTTGCAGTGATGAGCATTACAGCCGATCACAGACATGTTGCGCGCATGAATGCAGTGATCTCGTCATATAACTCAATTTCTGCACTCGCATGAATGCTTTCAATATAACTAACAGTGCAAACACGATGTAAATAAGAGTCGTTAACTTGATTGTAACGAGAGTTTTGTCGAGAGTCACTGATAAACTTGCGCTGTTTGATTGACAGCTCCAGAGATTGTAAAGGGAGCTTTCGTTGACCGCTTTCTATATATAATTTAATCACAGTTTAAATAACAGATTATTTTCATCCTACTAAGAGAAACAATGCAAAGTTGACCGTTTAGTCACTGTTTTGATTTACTGACACATAAACAGCAATAACCGTACATGAATCATTACATATCAGAAATCACTGGTCACAGATCAGGCATTAAAATTAACACAGTTACCAGTTGTCGCATTACTGTTGAGTCCATATCATTAAAGTCTGTTTGCAAAGCCTGTGCCGAAATTGTGACTGATTTACCAAAGAATCCACTGTAAAATGTACCGAATACAAATAAATAATGCTTAACTGAGACATTCACATTGTTGAAAATAAATAACCACATTCCTAGCATTAGGATATTTTGGAAGGTAATGTTATTTTTAGTCCTGTGATCCTCTTCTTTCCTCGTCATCTCTATAAAGCGACAGTGGTAACGATGTAGAAGTAGGCGTTGATCTTCTTCTGCAGACGAGCTCTTTCAAATCTCTATGAAGTCATAAATCGGCACATTCCAAAACGAGTCATTTTCAGACATTGGTTTCAATAAAATCTGTTTTTGGACTAACAAGGAAATTTTCGGTTCTGAAACTTATAGGATATTCTTATAGTATGATGACCTCTTATGTCAAAAGCTCAAGGAAAATATGATTTCTCAATTCATGGCCCCTTTAAATAAATGCTGTTCTAAATAATCCTGAAAATCATGTTACACTGAAGACTGGAGTAATGATGCTGAAATTTCAGCTTTGACATCACAGGAATAAATTACATTTTAAAATATAAATTTTTTAATTTGTAATAATATTTCACTATTTTACTGTTTTTACTGTATGTTAAAACATTAAGAAATTCTCACAAAGACCAAACATTTAAACTTTACTGTGTAGTTTTGAAAATTAAATACATCACTTTATAATTAACGAGTATTGATTATTATTGATAATTAATGATTTAATTTAGTTATGTTGATTATTTTCTTGACTTTACACATCAAATTATAGACTTACTGTAAAATTGTATAAAAATAACTTTTTGTGAATTTAATAGCCTCCATTTATAGCCAACAGATGGTTTGTGCTAAATGTGCACCACAGGTTCATACCAAATCTTAGTGTGTGTGCGTGTGTGTGCGTGTGTGCGTGTGTGTGTGTGGTTCATTTATTCCCTCTAGGAGGCATTGGGGTGTAAAGTGAAGCATTTATAATGCAGCAGAAGTGTTTGTTCAGCTGATGCTTGTGTTTGCTTTATGTCTTTTCCTGTGTTGTGTGTCTATGTGTGTGTTTGTGCGTCTGTCCTGGTGTGCTCTTAACCACGGGCCACGTGAATTATAGTTTTCCACGCATAGAGCCACATTTGGGAATGCGCAGTCATGACAAAACCAGGAAGCTTAAGATGTTCCGCACCTTTGAAAGAATAGGAAATGAATCATTTCGCATTGAGCCAGTCTGGTGGGTGGAGGTGGACGGGACCCTATCAGAAGGAAGCACAGCCTCTCTCTCTCCATCTCTCTCATGCATACGACACCCATGTGCTTCCTGACAGCGCCGGTACCTGCCGTAACCCAGTGGACCCAGAGTATAATTTCCAGCTCACCCGCAGCAAACAGTCGTACAAATCAAAGTCTGTTTTCGAAATGCATTCCATCCCAGTACTAGTGAACATGGAGGGACTGTGAGAGAGAAAGAGGGAGACGGAGGGGGAAAGCAGAGGTTTCGAGTTTTGTTTTTGCACGTTGAGGCCTTGGAATCTGAACTGGCTAACCTTTCCCAGCAGCTGCTGCTGTTTGAACAATCTGCTCTGATCCAAGCGTCTCTCAGTCCAGAGAAAACAGGCGTCTGTTCCTGAGCTTTGGCCACAAGGGGGCCGAGACAAGAGAGACGTTTGTCCTTCTATCTGTCTTTAATGCAGATGTGTTTGTCTGCAAATGCACCAGTTTCATCTATCTATCTATCTATCTATCTATCCTATCTATCTATCTGTCTGTCTGTCTGTCTGTCTTTTGTCACTTCATCGGCCTGTTGTTTAATTCTGTCATTCTTTTTGTTGTTCTTTCTATCTGGTTTTGTCTACCACTTTGTCTAAATTCATTCTATCATTTTATTTGTCCGTCATTTTATATATTATTATTTCTATCGTTCTATTGTTTTTCTATTTCGGTCATTCTTATTGATAATTATTTCTGTCGTTTGTCTGTCATTCGATCTGTCGTTCTTTCCATTTCATTCCATGTCATTCTTTTATCATGGTGTTCTGTCTGTCTTCTATCTGTCTTTAATCATTTGTTTCAATCATTCTGTCTGCCTTTTTTCCCCCTTTTTTTCTATTCTGTCTACCGTTCACTCTGTTTGTTGTACTTTCTGTTGTTCATTCTATCATTCTGTCTGCCTTTTTTCCCCCTTTTTTTCTATTCTGTCTACCGTTCACTCTGTTTGTTGTACTTTCTGTTGTTCATTCTATCATTCTGTCTGTCATTCACATTTCTCTCTTTGGTACCCTCGACCTTTTCTGAAAACACGAGGAGATTTGTTATTCATTCAGTCCAAACACAGAGTGTGTGATCTGTCTGTCTCTGTCTGTGTGTGTCTCTCTTTAGGGTCTGGAGGGGAACGTATACGACCATGTGAAGGATTATCTGATATCCTTTTGTCGGACCGAGTTGGAAGCGTTTCAAGCAATCCACAGCACCTTCCAGTTCCTCCTGGAGAAGTCCAGTCGAGTGAGTCACACATGCTCTCTCTCCTCTTACTTAGTTTCATCACTCCCTCAATTTCCCTCTTCCTTCCCAGAAATAGATTCGCTCTGCCAGCTCCTCATTATCGGCTCCCCTATGAAGAAATCCCCTCACACACACATCATTCCTCCACTCTGCTGATAAGCACATCTGGCTGAGCACTATTTCACTAGCCAAGGGGGTCTAATTTTACATACCACTATTGTGACGTATGTGTGTGTGTGTGTGTGTGTGTGTGTGCGCGCGAGAGAGAGAGTTACGCAAGGATTTTTCCTTCACATGCTCTTAAAGGGATAGTTCACGCAAAAATAATCTTTCTGTCATCATTTACTGAACCTCATGTCGTTCCAAACCTGTGTGACTTTCTTTCTTCTGTGGAACACAATAGAAGATATTTTGTTGAACATTCAGGTCCGAACAACATTGAACTCCATTGACTTAAAATTCTTTTATGTTCCACAGAACAAAAGAAGGTCCGTTTTGGGTGAACTCTCCCTTTAAAAGGACATTTTACCTGTCAAATACTCTTGCATCATGTTTGTTAAATAGTTATGTTTTATGTCCAGGTGATGCAGGACTTCAACCAACAGCTGTTCCTGCAGGAGAATCCCGTGTTTCACAAAGCACAGGACTTCCAGTTCCAGCCCAGCGACAGCGATACAGTGAGTTTCATGCATTCAGGTTTATAAACTGCACCTAGACAAATCAAGAACTCCTATATTACAAGTTCATACATTTGAATCAGTTCATTTTATTCATTTATTTTTCCAGTTGAAAGAAATTAATAGTTTTATTCAGCAAGGATGCATTAAATTGATCAAAAGTGACAGTAAAGACATTTATAATGTTAAGGAAGATTTCTATATCAAATAAATGTTTTTTTTTTTGTTTTTGTTTTTTTACTTTCTATTCATGAAAGTTTTCTACAGAAATATGAAGCAGCACAACTATTTTGAACAGAAGAAATATTTCTTGATCATTTTTGAATCAACATGTGACACTGAAAACTGGAGTAATGATGCTGAAAATTCAACTTTGCATCACAGGAATGAATTACATTTTAAAATGTATTCAAATAGAAAACAGTTATTTTAAATTGTAATAATATTTCAAAATATTACAGTATTTTTGATCAAATAAATGCAGCCTTGGTGAGCAGAAGAGACTTCTTTCATAAACATAAAAAATCTCTCTAACCCCAAACCTTTCAGCAATAATGTATGTGTACAGGAAAATGTGTTTTTCAGTCATATAATAACTTTGGAACATGAATATCACAAATTCATCACTGAATTTTATTCAGGTTAAACTATCTCATGGCAGGGAATCCACCTGTGTTAGTTTCATTATTAAGCAAGCCAACTCTCTCTCTCTCTCCTCCTTTCCTTCTCTTGGTCTTATCTCTACTCCTATATTTAAAAGTTGAAATGGTCTTCATACGTTTCAGTTTTTATTCATCGTTGACAGCGTCATCGACACATACTTCACAACCGCACCGAAAAAGCTCACAAATTTCATCATCACCTTCTATTTTTAGCCTGGTTCATCTGAGAGTCTCTGGGAACAGAATTTCTTGTTCCTGTGATGATGAAGTAACATCCCGCTGATTAAACTCTCTTCTGTGTCTGCTCGAGCTTTAATCACGACTCATTTTGTGAACGTTCCTCTCGTTAAACTACAGTTCTGCTCGAGTGGGATTGATTTTTAGCCTGGGATTGATTTCGAACTCCTGGTAGCTTTTTTATTTTAACCATTCATTAACCTCTTAATATCTCTGTATTCTTTTATCCTATTTTGAACTTCAGTTTCAATTTTGAGTGCTTAAATGACATAACTAACTTGATGACAATTTATCATGCTAATTTAGTACAGTACCCACGATCCATGCTGTAAATTTATTAATAAAGAATTATCTTACTGCTCTTTAAGCTAAATGGTGATCAATCCATCCCAGTCAAATAAATCTACACCAGACAGTCTTTTCTTTTCCAAGTAAATGAATTAAAAGATATTGGCTTCTAAAACCACTTTTTTTTTTTTTTATTGTCTGGCATAATGTTTGTGCTATTTTGGGGACTTTTCTATTGAAGCAAATTGTCTATTGAAGCATTTATGTAAAAATTGCATATTAATTTTACAATCCTAGAATTTTCTTAACTGTTAAAATTAAAATAAATCAATTTAATGAATTATCAGTTTTTACCAATTTTCACTATAATTTATGTACAGAATCTTTATGAAATTACAGTATTGGAACTAAAACGTTAGCAATGCTTAGTAACTGCAGTTTCTCTTTATTACTTTATTTCAACTTAATTTATTAATATGACTAAAGGAATCTGGATCTAAAACATGATTTGAATTTATAGACATTTTTCCCCTCTAACTGCTAGAATGATTGCGAACCGCAGTACAATATTGATTAATTAACCATCAATAAGCTGAATCAATTAAATTATTAACAATTAATCAATCTGTGTTTAATTATTAAAATAACATCCCAGAACTAACTTTAAGGTTGAATTACCAAAGCATCTGCTCTCTCTCTCTCTCTCTCTCTCTCTCTCTCTCTCTCTCTCTTCCTTATATCTTCTTATAGTTCAGTAGTTAATAGATATCGTGTTTGTTAGCTTTTACATCTCTGAGCATCTCTCTGACTGCTTTGCTGTTTCTAACCCTGTTGTAGTTTTCCTGTCCTCTAACAGTCTGTTTCTAACCCTCTCTTAACCCCACCGCGCACGCGTGTGATGTGTGGTTTGTGTGTATGATGTGTGTGTGTGTGCGCCCATCTTTCCCTCCTCTCTGGCTCAGACTCTGAGTTCGATGCAGCAGTTGGTGGACATTGAGCCATCGGCGGTCAGTGTGATGAGAATGACTCTGGCGCAGGTACCACACAGTCTGTTGGACTTGATTTCCCATCATGCATCAGTGTCCTGCAGCCATCATCAACCAGTTGTTGTTGTTTCTTGCATGTTGACATCAGCCTGTGCACCTGTGTGTTTGTTAAACTCACTGTGAGTGGACACATTTAAAGGGGAAATTTCATCATTGAAAACTAGATTTTCGCTTTTTCTTTTAAAGGTGAAGTGTGTAAGTGATTTGCAGGGCGCGAATATCTGCTTGTCCAACCAATAGCAGATCAGAGGAGTGTTTAAAACTCCAAAAAAATAAATAAATTCATTGTTAATATGTATTAATTAATATTATGGATAAAGTATAAAGTATAGTAATAAATATTACTAGTTATATTATATCTGAGGTATTTATTGCATTCAGTTCCTGTTTTCTTGACTAATTAAACCCACAACCTTGGCCTTGCTAGCGCTGTGGTACAGTTCTAGGCTAATTTACACACTTCACCTTTGGAATAAGATTGATGTACTATGCATCACTGGAACACTTGATTCTGATTGGTCAGTCTGTGTTTTTCTTTGCTCAGATATTTTTGACTGTATGATTGTTGTCTCAGGCATCAGATTTCCTATACTATGCTAGTTTAAGTGTCTTGTGTCTCTGTTGACTATTTTCTTATATAACATATCCATTTTAATTTAAATCAGTGTTACTTACCTATTTATTATTTGTTTATTTGTGATTAGCAAGATAATAGTTTCAGTCAGTCCTTAGTAACTTAAATATGGATAGAAAAATGCTACAAAGTGGCTTTTACACTGTAAAGCTGTATTTTGCTTGTCAAATCCTTAGAGCGTCAACTGTTTGACACGTCAAAAACTCTCAGACACCGTCGCTAGGATTGATCAGCAGTGCAAACATACACACAGACACAATATTTTCCATCATACAGACACGCAGAAAGCGTCAAAGATGCACGCATTCCATCACGCTCTCCCCAGACAGCATCCGTGTGTGAATTTGAAGCAGAGGCACATGGGATTGATTAGGCATTTTGCGAGGGGTTCTGATCCAGATGGAGCCCCTGCAAACTGTCATGTTTCCCAGCAGACTCGGGCAACCCAGCATGCCTCAAACACACACACCACATCTGCTTAGGGTCACGCCGAGAGAAAAAACAGGAAGACGTAAAAAAACAAAAACATCTCAATGGGTGAGTGATGTTTAGATGCATTTTTTCCCCCCTTTTAAGAAACTCTTTTGTCAGCCGTGGCTAGTGTTGACATCAGATTGATGTGGCAGTATCGAGTGAAGATGTTTGTGTTAAAGTGCTCTGATTGAATTTATATTGATCAGTGTGTTGCCGTCAATTATTCACAAATGCAAGTGTGCGTCGTCAGCAATACTGCCAGATATGGTCAATATACGCAAGTCATTCCTTATGATTCAAACCAGCTGGAGCATCACAAACCATTGATGTTGTTTGCATTTGTTGTCTCTTATAGCAGGGGTAGAATATGACAGCTATTTCAGAGACTGAGAAAGTTATTATTACATTTGATGAAAGATTATGAAGACAATTATAATGTGCACTACCATTCAAAAGTCTTTAAAAAAAACACCAAGGCTGCATTTATTTGATCAAAAATACTGTAAAAACAGGAAATAATGTGAGATGGTATTACAATTTAAAAGAAAAGTTTTCTATTGTAATATATTTTTAAGTGTAATTTATTCCTGTCATGTCAAAGCTAAATTTTCAGCATCCAGTTCAACTCCAGTCCTCAGTCTTGATCCTTCTCAAATCATTCTGATTTGCTGCTCAATAAGCATTTCTTCTTATTATTAATGTTGAAAATATTTGAGCTGCTTAATCTTTCTGTTGAAACCATTATACATTTTTCGAGGATTCATAGATGAATAGAACATTCAAAAGAATAGCATTTATTTGAGAAATATATGAAAAAAAATTATGTCTTTACTGTCACTTTTTATCAAGTGAATGTGTCTCTGCTGAATTGAAGTATTAATCTTACTGACCCCAAACTTTTGAACAGTAGTGTACACGGATTCATTTTTTGCAGTAAGACCAGATAAATCAAAAAGATTCCTGGTGATTTTAAGACTCTTCACACTCTTATTGGAGACGTCGGTCTAAATGCATCCTCGGGTTATATTGTGTTCAGGTGTTTAAACTCAGAAATAAACAGATGCTTGGGAGAGACTGGCAATTAGTGGACGACAGCTGGAATGATGCTGTGATGAAGGAATAATAGACAGACATGAGATTTGAGAAGACTTTGTAACTGTTATGTGCAATGTACTGTGCAATTCACATGTCCCACAATGAGCCTCAACTCACCTCCTAAAAAAGCAATTATGTAGCATCTCATATCCTTTGATTGAAGAATCAAGCATTTTTTTCTTGCGCTATCTTCAGACCTTACATTTGTTCACCGTCTTTTCCCACTAGTCGACTCAGGTTGGTTCATTTGGATTTAAGTTAGTTGATTGATTAATCCATTGTGCTTCAGATCTGATATCAGAGATGGTGAAATGTCCTCAACACTGTTCCTGGATCTGTTCTTTCTGTTTGTAATTGTGAATGTAATGAGTTACCTATTTTACCACTCTGATCTGAAACCTGTGATTCCGACAGGTGTGTGTTGCTGTGTTAACTGTGTGTGTGTGTGTGTTTCAGAGTCGACAGCTGGAATCGGAGACGGGAACCACCGAAGAACACAGTCTCAACAAAGAGGCGAGGAAATGGGCCACACGTGTGGCCCGCGAACACAAAAACATCATCCATTACAAACGGGTAAGAGGCGCTGGATGCAGATTCATACTCGAAAACAACATCTATTATAAAGCACGCGCGCGCACACACTTGAACATCTGTAAGTGGCGAATCTTGTAAAAATTTGTTACAAATTCTGTTGAGATGCAAACTAATTATTTAATTACAAATGACTGAGACAAAAACCTTCCTGTTTCATGACAATGTCCATGTCACATGAATCCACAAAATTAAAAGAATAAAAAACACTTAACCCTTAGATCTCTTATTATTTTATTTTATGTGCATTACATTTCAGTGAGTCCAGCCCCAAAATTCTGGAAATTTGACATTTTAACTGTTTTATTAGATTTTAATGACTGTATATGCAGTATTTCGTATCTACAGTACAATATTATATAATATTTTTTGTATTGCAATATTATTATGTTTAATTATCATGAAATAAAAGCGGTAGAACAGATACTGCCACAAATGATTCTGTTGAATGTTGTGATTGTATCTTGTTTGATTGTTAGATTAGTGGCAGGAAATGTGATTCGATGCCATGATTTTTTTTCTTTTCTTTTTTTTCACGTTGGTTTCTTGCCAATTGAATTGAGCTGATTAACGGTAATTTGCTTTTATGGCAGGCTCTAGAGGAATGTGAGACACTCGGGACTCCGCCCACGGAACAAAGCCGGATCGAGCTGGAATTCCGAATAGAGGAGGCCAAGGAGAACATCCGCAAAGCAGAGGTGATGTGTGCCGCATGTCTGTCACCATTTACTCACTTTTGTGACATTCTGAAACGCGTACAGCGGTTTTTCTTCCGAGTAACACCAAAGGAGAAGGATAGCAGGATGTTCACGCCACTTTTACACTACAGTAAGAGATTGTACATATCCTCGCACAAAGCTATCAGAAGACTTATAGTGCATGAGTTAGATAGTTTACGTTTGTATTTAGGAAAGGGCAGATCAGAGAAAAAGGCAGAAGTACTTAGTAATAATGTCCCAAACGTCTCCCACTCTCCTTCTGTAATGAATGCATTTCCCTTTCCAGACAGAGATGCATTTTCTCTCTCTCTATTGATCTGTTCAGAGACATGCTGTCAGTCTCTTTGTCTGATCAATATGTCTTCTCCTCTAAGATGTCCTGCCGTGTCCTAACACATGACTTCCAGCAGCCGTGGCGCCCTCTGCTGGCCCAGCCTGTGACCTCTCTTATATGTTGAAGCAATAGTTCACATAAAAATGATAATTGTGTCATGGTTTAATCACCCTCATGTGGCTCTAAACCCAAATGACGACTTTATTCATGGCGAAGAAATGTATTTTCCATGCACTGTCAGCATACAAAGACCTAGAGATGTCAAACTCAAAACAGTCAGTAAATGAACCACTAAATGCTATAAGTCTTCAGAAGTCATATAATTATGCTTTCCAACATCGCTCTAAAGTCTAATGTACACTAGCATTCAAACTTGCCGTTTTATGATGCACCACATCTGGTTTGTCATCATTGACACCAAACAAATTGGTCCTTGCATGTCTTGTAACTGATACAATCCCTCCAAATTTGAATATGCATAAGTGCAAATTCCACATTAGTAAATGGGTGTGGAACAATATGAGAGTGAGTAAATGAATTTACATTTTTGCATGAGACTAACTCATGACAGTAAAATTGTACTTTACTCGTTCGCTGAGAATTTAATAGACAATGTATGTAGTAGATAAAACACCATCTTTGTTTTTCCTCTTGAACTCAGAGCAACTGAAGCCAAATTATCGTTAGTTCTTACAGAACATTAAATATTTAATAACCCCATTAAGAACTAATGGACAAGCACTAACAACACAACAAGCAGAATAAGGAATGAAACAAAGTTTGGAAATGGTAAGCTTTTATTTGGCACCAGGCAATGTGCCAGAGGAGTCTGTGTTTGCTCATCAACAAATATTAAAAGTATAATTGCACTTTAATTATTTCCTTTGAAAATGTTTGTCCCCTCAGAATTACATGAAAATGAAAGTCGTACATAGTACTTCTACTCCGAAGCAGCTTCCAAATGCTGTTTGTCGTCGGTAAATTGAAACTGATGAGTCTTCAGAAAGTTAATTAGCATCTTTGCCTAATAATGAGAAAAGCTGAAGTGCAAGGACAGCTGTACGCTCCTCTGAGATCAGACGCCTCACCTGTCTAATGAGGAGAACTACCCTAGACATTGACTTCTGAGAGCTCAACGGCCTGTGTTTGGATATCGAGCTTCAGCGACGGGACGCTCACACTCCCACCAGTTTTTAATCTGTTTTCCTTCTTTAAATGCTGCTTTTTATGCTTTTCAAGGCTACTTTCTGACAGCTACTGTTTGTGACAGCCACGTTTAATGATCAAACTGACACCCTTTACATTTCCAGGACCCAGAATTGCATTTTGAGAGTGAGTTTGGTAAACCTGGACTGAACCAGTGTTATTTTAGTATTGTTTTTATACTATTGTAATTCATATTTTTTTATTTTCATTTTAGTTTAAGTTTTAGTAATTTTGTTATTTGCCTTTTGTCATTTTTAATTTTATTTAAATTTTAGTTTTAGTCATTTTAGTACTTCAACTTACTTTATTTCTGTTAGCTGCCAAAACAATATTTCTCATTTTATTAAAATATTATTTTTAACAAAAATATATTAACAAAAATTATTATTTTTAATAGTTTTAATTTTAGTTAACAATATCAACACTTGACTAGACTGAACCACACTGGATAACTAGTTAGTTGTGCTTGAGTACCACAATATATGTAACTGATTTATGAACAGAACAGTCTATTTATCTATCTTTTTTAAATTGTTTTCAGTTTAATTTTATTTTAAGTTTTAGTAACTTTCTATGTGCTTTTGTCATTTGAATATTTTATATGTACTTTTGTTTAGCTTTATTTTTGTCACTTTTTTTGTAATTTCAGTACTTAAACATTAGCATAATTGTTTCATTTAGTTACCAAAGCGAAATTTTACTTTTTTTTTTTTTTTTTTTAAATGATTTTTAATAATTAACAATTCATTCATAAGTAGCTGCTTGAATACTACAGTACAGTATGTATGTAAGATATTGTATAAACAGGACAAACTATCTTTCATTATTTTAAATTAGCTTCTTTTTTTAAAACAATTTAAAAAAAAAAGACTTAGTAATTTTATGTGCTTTTGACATTTTTATTATTTTTTATATTCCTATTTAGCTTTTCTTTTTTTCTAGTTTTAGTAATTTTAGTACTTCAACTTAGCAGTGTTTCTAATAAAAAAAAAGTTTTAAGTTTTTAATTTAATATTTATATTTAATGTTAAATTTAATTCCAGATAATCTTCATTTCATCCTGGACTGAACTAAACCACACTGGACGACTAACTAACATGTTGCTGCTTTAATATTACAGTATATGTAAGCAGTTGTATAAACAGAACAATTTATATATCTTTTACTCTGTTGGTCTTTTTCAGACGATAAAGCTGAAATCAGAGGCGCGTTTGGACCTTCTGCGGCAGGTGGGCGTTTCTGTGGATACGTGGTTGAAGAGCGCCATGAACCAGGTGATGGAAGAGCTGGAGAATGAGCGCTGGGCGACGCTACCCACCCTCACTACCCATGACCTTTCTATCTCGGTGAGCACTCTCTTTATCAAAAATCAAAGTCCCTATATGAAGTGGTTTGACATTCAGATTTTCTCACCTGTGTAATCAGTTCCAATTGAAAGTTAAGGAAGTTGCGGCTTTACAACATCCTTATTATGAATGACACCCCTGGTGCCCAGTAGTTAGTTTGACCTCCCCGACCCGACCCGACCCTTCCTGATTCTGTCAGCGTCATTGTATTCAGACCCTGCTAACTAAACAGTTTAGCCCGTATGCCACAGCATCT
Source organism: Squalius cephalus (assembly GCF_949319135.1). Taxonomy (NCBI): domain Eukaryota; kingdom Metazoa; phylum Chordata; class Actinopteri; order Cypriniformes; family Leuciscidae; genus Squalius; species Squalius cephalus. The sequence continues at coordinate 20,694,045 of NC_137127.1, forward strand.
CCGTCAGTCAGAGAGAAATAATGTTGATAACAGCAGCAAAACATTCCCCTGAACTCAACAGATACAGACACACAGACCCTTTACACATGTGTTTGTGTTATCATAGCAAGAGAGAGAACAATCCCTTTGAGACGCTAGAGGATGTGACGGTGAGTTATTAGCACATGGTAGAATAGCCAATTACACAGTCTAAAGCACATTTGATGCATATTATTGTTTCATATTTTGGTGCACACTTTACATATATTCACATCCCCTACTTAAATTATTCGCACACACTAGTGCACATTTCAGTAGAAGATCTTCCTCCGAGATGGAGGAAGATCTTGCTGTGGTCTTTGCAGTAATTGGCACATAATTGTAGAAATATGGATGACAGTGGTTGGAGAGCAGTGTTGGGGGTAACTCATTACAAGTAACTTGAGTTACGTAATCAGATTACTTTTTCAAGTAACTAGTAAAGTAATGCATTACTTTTTCAATTTGCAATAAAATATCTAAGTTACTTTTCCAAATAAGTAACGCTAGTTACTTTTTCACATTTCTTGACTGACAGCTCTCCTGTCCCCATGTTGAGAGAAACAAAGTGAGGTGGTGGTGTGTGCGCTGTGTAAACATGATGGTTATTGTAGTTCTAGAGTAAATGTGAACTTACTCATCTCACTGCTCAAAATAAATAAAAACAGTAAAATGCAATCTCAGAATTTTACTCAACTTTTATAATTAACTATTAAATTACACAAATATACTTTGTGAATTTAATCTCACTTTATTAATGTCTTTGCTGCTGACCTTCAATGATCTAATTCAACCATACTAATAAGCAAAAATTACTTTATAAGATTTAGAAATAAGAGTATTGAACTTCCTTCTCCTGTATATTATTTGTTCTTTAATCCAGAACAGCAGCGCAGCTGAAAGGTTAGTTTGAGCGGCACCCTTTACTGTACAAGCGTAAATATACATTTCCTTCAGCCTGAGGCTTATTCAGTTCACTTTTGGTGTGAAAGGGCCTTAACATTTGCCAAAAATATAACTTTTTTGTTGGTCTTGTTATTAAAAAAAAAAAACAAGCAAGCCCAGCCCAGGTGAGAAGAAAAAGTAACGTAAAAGTAACGTAACACATTACTTTTCATAAAAAGTAACTAAGTAATGCAATTAGTTACTTTTTTGGGGAGTAACGCAATATTGTAATGCATTACTTTTAAAAGTAACTTTCCCCAACACTGTTGGAGAGACATATATATATATATATATATATATATATATATATATATACATATACACACACAATGTACAAATTAATTAAATATTCATATAATAAATAAACAAGGACACTCTTCCGCAAGCACAAATGATCCATAACCATAAACAAAGGCACTTCCTATAATAGCTTCTATTAGCCTTAAAAATTATCTTGTTCACTTTTTCTGATTAAAAGCATCTGTTAAAGTCCCCCTGTAGTCAATCATTTCATCCTTTAAAATTCATCTTTAATCACAAAAAATGTATTTGTGCCTTAAAATAGCTTGAATGTAACTCGTAAACCCTTGCTTCATTTAGTATTCACGGATGAGCCATGAATATGCTAATTAGCCCCGCCTCCACTCACTCACACCAGCTCAGAACACCTGATCCTCTCTGTCAACTTCACTGTAGTAAATGCTGAACAATGGCAAGTGGAAACACTGGTTTAAATCAGCCATACATGTTTGAACCAGAAACTGATTCAGAAGAAGTGGAAGAGTGACATGGGACATATAACGGTAATAAATATGATTAGCCTTTGGCTTGACTACGTTATCAAACAGCTAATAATGTGTTGCTAATGTTACATAAACCCATTCGCCATCTCAGAGTCAGAGAGCTGCCTTCTAAAAATCAGTATCCTTAGAAACGCTTTGAACAACTCAACGTCAGTGGAGAAAGCCATATAGTTCATCATGACATCATAATATAAATTATATACCGCTATAGTGCTAAAATGTACCTGATTTTTTTTATCTCAACAGAAAAAAAATACCAGGATAACCTGGCTTCTCTTGAGACTCTCCTGCTTCTGAGAATAGTTAATGATTTGCTAAAGACCGCCCGCACGTTTACTTGATTGGTTACAAGGTAGTTTGTGAGAAACTTTGTAGAAACTTTGCATTTGCTTGCAAAACCTTTACGTTCCCTCACAAAAACGTTTGCGTTCCCTGAGAAACTTTGTGTTCTCTTGCAAATAACTTGTTACTTTTCCTCCCATCTCATCTTTTTCTGCTGCAAGTTGACTGTAATCTGAAGTGAAATTTGAGCATAACTTTATATATACGCCATAGTACTTGAGTAAAGCGTGAGAATACTGCGAGACTAACGTGTGAACATAGCTTATAGAGTAGTACTACAGCAAAGCACCAGTGTAGCGTGGTACTTTAAGGTAATTGTAAAGATTGAGTGATTTTAGGTAATAATGTGCCAGAGTTTAGCCCACAGCGTAGACAGATTGACCTCTGACTGTGGTTTAATATTGGGCTGGGTGATTAACAATATTATATCGAGATTGTGATCAAATTTATGTTGATAATGACATTTTCAGATATGCCTATATATCAGTCACCGCCCCCCACCACATCACAGGTTACAGGTTACAATGACCTCGTCTGGCCTCATGGATCAGACTCCCACTGAAAGTTCTCTTGACCTTCACTGAAGGATCAGTTTTCAACCTGTATTGTAACCAGTTAAAACTAGTAATGTGAGATACAGTGAACAACTGAGGAGGTATGAGTGTCCAATGCCTGTGTCTTTTGTTGATTTTTCTGTTGCTACATTTTGTCTCTTGGGGAAAAATGTTCTCCTGATCCCCACAAGGCCAATGAGATTGGTGGGTGGTAACTAGGTAGAGTCCACACCTCTGGGACGCTGGTCTTTTGAGCTGTTTGTTCCATGCAGTTGTACGTTAACCCACAAAGAAAGCCTCAGGCAAACTTTTTAAAGTTTGTTGAATGATATTGAATCAACAAGCAAGCCGTGGTGTTTGTCTGAGTAGTGACACGCATTGTCATGTTTTTGTAGACCACAGTGGATTTGGACAGAGAGGAAGGAGAAGAATTAGAAGAGAACATGGAGACGTACGACGACAGCAGCTCAAGTCCTTCAGGAACCCTGAGGAACTACCCGCTCACCTGCAAGGTGCTCTACTCGTACAAGGTAAGTTCACACGTTTAACTGGGGTTAACGAATGTTCTGAAAACTGTGGCGACCAGTGATTTTGTTAGTTGAAATAAAGCTTAAATAAAATAAAATAAATTTTACTGAATCATAAATATTGGTGTATAATCAATATTTATTTCAAATACAATTTAATAAATAGGTTTTAAATGGATGTTTTTTTATTATGCTTTTTACATAAAATTTTAAACAAAAAACTTCCTTTGAAAATTTCATTAATTTATAATAAATAGACACAAGCACTTAACTAATCCACTACCATAAACAAAAGCACTTTCTATAATAGCTCTTCTTTAAAAAAAAAAACTATCGTGTTTCACTTTTTGCACTTATTAAATTAAATATAGAATGTAAAATTACCTTTATTTATTTAAAAACACATTTAACTGGGGCTTAGGAACAGTCTGAAATGTGTGTTATTTGTAACTAAAACAAACTTGTTTTAATGGAAATAAAGCTGAAATAAAATAAAAATGTAAATATTAGATGAAAAACCTAAACTTAAAAAACTTGAAATGAAAATTAGAAATGTTTCCTTGGCAACTATATGAAAATAAGTTGAAGTTGAAATACTAAAATGACTAAATCTGAAATAAAAGCTAAATGGAACTATTTAAAATAATAATAATAATATCAGTGACAGAAGCACATAACAAAATGACTAAAACTTAAAATAAAATGAAAGCTAAATATATAAAAATAAAAGTCAACAAATGCAAAATATTGATAAATGCTATAATAGTATTAATAGTACTAAAATAACATGTAATAAACCTCATCAAAGTCACAGATATGACATTGTTTAAAATAGCTAGTTTGCACATATCATCTGAAAATCAAACTTTGAAGAAATATCAGTCACTCTGGCATTAATTCAATTTGAATTTGAATTGAATTTTGTTATAACACACATGGCACTGTTGAAATAAGTCTCAAATGTCTGTCCCTATTCTGTTTATTATACTAACAACTAAAAGCTAGTCAATTTTCAAATATATTTAGAAACATTAGCTTAGCAATAACATTAGTCAAAGATGGCATCTCTGTTGTTAACATCTTTTCTCCTCAGGGAGTTTATTGCTCAGCAGCTTGGCTCATGAATATTAATTATGTTATTTAGGATTCACATAACACGATCTGCTGAAAATGCTGACGGTGGTCAGTAATAGGGCTGCAGTTTACCGCTTTCACATTTATTCTTTCGATGCAGCCAGTTCAGGCTGGCATTTTATAATGCATGCTGGAATTTTTGTTCTTCATACTGCCGCCAAAATAAATATTTTAAAAATGCCCCTGCACTTTAGTGTCTTCCAGGATCCGTTCTCTTATTTGTAATGGTTGTGTCTGGGAAACTGCTAAAATGTCTGCTGGTTTCTGGAAAAATATTAACCCACACAGTTGGCCTTGTATTGCTCAATAGTCTTTTCACCTCTCTCTTTCTCCCAGGCCTCTCAACCCGATGAACTAACGATCGATGAGCATGAGATGTTGGAGGTTATAGAAGACGGGGACATGGAGGACTGGGTGAAGGTGAACCAATCATTCCATTGGTTATTTTAGCAGTTTAACACCACCTGCTGAAGTTTATTTTTTTGTCCCAAATCAATCAGACTGTGTTTCTAGAAGATGTAAAGAAGAAAATAATGTTTGTTTTAGATCTCAAGACAAGATTTCCACAGAACCCCTACAACTGTTCTTCTGAAAGTTCAACACTCCAGCTTTTTGAATGACGGTTGTTTGAATTCTGTGGAAATCTTTCTGCTGAGTTCTGAGTGGGCCCGTTTATGAGTTTGATTACTACATTTTGGGGTTTAGAATATTTTTTATAAATAATTGTATTCTTTTAGCTCTATATTTAAAGTCAATGAAATGAAATTAGCAACATCTTTTTTTCATATTGTGGCGTATATCCGAGTGTAATGGATTATCGGAAAAAAATGATGTAGGTTGCATTACTTTTTACATTTAATCATTTAGCAGACACTTTTATCCAAAGCGACTTCAAAATGAGGAAAACAATAGAAGCAGGGCAACAATATGCAAGTCATGTGACAAGTCCCAGCTAGTCTAACACAGTACATGTAGCAAAGGGTGTTTTCTTAAATAGATTGATAGAATAGAAATAGAATAGTAAGTGTTAGTATTAATGGGTCAAGTGTTGACCAAAAAGATGCATCTTCAGTCGTTTTTTGAAAAAAAAAAAAGGTTGGCCAGGTCATTCCACCAGCAGGGAACAGTCCAGGTAAAGGTCTGTGAAAGTGATTTTGTGCCTCTTTGGAATGGCGCCACAATGCGCCGTTCACTTGCAAAGCACAAGCTTCTTTAGGGCACATAAGTCCGGATAGAACAAGAGCTTGGACAAGGTTGTTGGTTCAAAAATGAATGCAAATTTGTTGTCAGTTGTGGAGGGGGACGGGTTTTGAGCATATGTCACCAGAGAAAAGTCTGACATCTTCACTGGGAGAGCCAGTTATGACATTTTGAAGAAAAGAAAAAAAATGAAACCTGCATGGATGAATAGTTCACAATAAGATATATTCCATGCATTTAAATATAAATATATGGTGAATTTTCATTTCATCCCATTTTTAACCGTTCCATATTTTTCACCCCAAAATCAGTTAAGAAAATGGGATTCTGTTTGGCCCTGGTCATAAATGACTTAATGCTTAATGATGTAAATGTTGGTTCCAGGCGCGAAATAAGTCCGGCCATGTGGGCTATGTTCCAGAGAAGTACCTGCAGTTCCCCACGTCCAACAGCGTGCTGAGCATGCTCCAGTCGCTCGCTGCTCTGGACGCACGTTCACACTCCTCCAGCAACTCCACCGAGCCTGAGCTGGCATCAGGCAGCTTCAACGGAGACAGCAGCAGTGAGTCAAACACACACACACAGACAGATGAATGCTGATGATGTCAGTCACAATGCATCTAAATATTCATTCTGGCCTTCATTAATAAAAATGTGTCAAAAGCACTATGTGTACCATCAACACTGAACTGACTTCATCTGAACAATTACACTATTTTCTTTTAGAGCTGCTGTACAGCCGAAATGAACTCATTGCATCATTGAATTATTTTCCTGTTATCACTGTAAAGCCGCTTTGAAACGACCTGTATTGTATAAAGCGCTTTATTAAAAGTCTAAAAATAGTCAACATACACTACATTTCAAACGTTTGGTGTCAGTAAGAAATATATTCTTTCTTTTATTCATCAAGGATGCTGTCATCAGATGTGACAGTAAAGACATTTAAAATATTACAAAAGATTTCAATTCCAAATAAAAGTCATCAAAGAATCATGAAATCATTTTTCACTGTTTCCACATAAATATAAAGCAACATTGATAATAATAAGAAGCTTCTTGAGCAGCAAATCAGCATATTAGAATGATTTCTGAAGGATCATGTGACACTGAAGACTGAGAATTCAGCTTTGTATCACAGGATTAAGAGAGTTATTGTATATTGTAATAACATCTCACAGTATTACTGTTTTTACTTTATTTTGTATCAAATTAATGTAGCCTTGGTGAGCAGAAGAGACTTATTTCAAAAACAATACAAATCTTACCACCCAAAACCTTTGAACAGTGGTGTGATTTTTTTAAATGGATATAGTCCCTAACTAGTGAGCTTGTGCCTTTAAGATGTCTCCAACATATTTAAAAGAACTCAAAAGAGCTTTCTATCTTCTCACCTATAATAACCCCTTTCTTTTCTTCTTTTTCTCTACCAGTGAGTTTTGTGAAGGCCATGTACGACTACGAGGGTCAGACGGATGACGAGTTGTCATTCCCTGAGGGAGCCATCATCCGCATCCTCAACAAGGACAACCAGGAGGACGACGGCTTCTGGGAGGGAGAGTTTAACGGTCGAGTGGGCGTCTTTCCGTCCGTGCTGGTGGAGGACCTGACAGCCTCAGAAAACGGAGACACTCACTGGGGAACAGACACACAGGTAAGACATCCGAAACTCACTCTGACCTGTAAATGACAATGAGACTCTGTGTCCATACTTATTGTGTATGGTTTGATGTCTGAGTCCTGCCGTTGATTACAGGCGTGGACACTTCCTTCCTGTAATCAATGCCATCCGGGGTCGTGCCAGATCAAAGCCTTTCTTATTATCCTAATCATGTGAATACAGTCATAATAAAACTATACTTTAATGTGGATAATATAGCATTATAGAATTCATTACACGATTCTCTGGAATACTTGTCAGATGTTTTTGTATAAGGATGTTAAGCTATTTTGCTAGTTGGTATGTCTAAGATAATCATAAATGTGTGTTCTTTGACAATTAAATACCTCTTTTTGATTCTGAGTTTTATATAATTGAAAAAAACAGAGTACACTACCAGTCCATTCAAAAGACTGGCTCTGTAATATATTTTTTCATGTTTTTAAAAGAAGTCTCTTCTGCTCACCAAGGCTGCATTTATTTGATAAAAAAAAATACAGTAAAAATGCCAATATTGTGAAATATTATTACAGTTTAAAATAACTGTTTTCTATTGTAAAATGTAATTTTTTCCTGTGATGCAAGTCTGTATTTGAAACCATGATGTAGAAAGTTCAGAAGAACAGCATTTATTTGAAATAGAAATCTTTTGTTACATCATAAATTACTTTACTGTCACTTTTGATCAATTTAATGCATCCTTGATGAATAAAAGTATTAATTTAAAAATAAATCTTACTCAAACTTTTGAATGGTAGTGTATATTATCAATATCTGACACTGAAAGGTTTGTGTACGCTAGCTTAGCATGTAACATACAATACAATACAATGTTTATTTATAAAGCACAATTTAAAAACAACCGAAGTTGACCAAAGTGCTGTACACCAAAAAAAAACATGTGTAACATGTGTTGTCCTCCCCAGGTGTCCCCGTGCCAAAGGCTTCATTCATCACTTCCTCCTCTGCCGCTGTACGACCAGCCGCCCTGCAGTCCGTACACGAGCCCGGAGACCAGCAGTGCTCCTTCACTGCCCCGCTCACCGTCTGTCAATGGGGAACACAAACTGCCCATCCCGCAGAAAGCCACTGTTCATAGTAAGACACTAGTCGCCCCAGATACCGTCGTCAGGAAACCTCTTGTGTTACTCTCTATATTCATGTCTGTTAAGATTTTCATTCGAGAATGTTTTGTATTTGGTTTAGATCACAATTCCAGCTTAAGTCCAGAGAGCCCAGGCTTCTCTCAGCCGTTGAGACTCACTCCAGATGGATCCGGACCTGGAAAACTCAGACCTGTATGTGAACCAATCTGTTTTTGGCTGTTTTTATGCGTGTTTTATGAACATCCTGCTCTAATGTCTCAATATTACATTTTAAAACTGTTATGTGTAAGGTTGTCCAGTTTCTTACATTTAGAAAAATATAGTTTAAAAAAACTAGATTGCTAAGTGATTTCTTACTTTGTTTTCAGATCACTAGAGCTTTAAAGTCCAGAGAAATATATCATTTTATATTTTATAAATGTAACGTATTTTTAAAGTTGTATAGTTTTAAATATTATTATGTGTGAATCTCATTAAACCTGACAATAACATATACAGACCATATTTCATCCCCTAAATTTAACAAATTCTATTTATCAAATTATAATTTGTTAAATAAATAATAATAAAATTAATAATAAAGTTAATAAAATTAAAGAAATAAAAATTTTATAAAAAAAAAACTATAAAATTTTTAACTAATCGCACATTTTTCTGTAGTTAATTGCGAGCTCGAACCTAACATTAAAATTTGTAATACATTTTTTATGTTGTAACTTGTAATACATATTTTCACATTAAATATCCAAATTAATGTAAATATTTGTTTAATGGCATCTTTTTACTAAGTACCATGAACTATACCACCTATCACCTATACCAATACTGCTACCGATGTCTCTATTAAATACGTTTTTTTCTCAGCATCTAAGGATAAAATGAGTAATTATAGCCATTCAGTGTTACAGTATAAAGGAAAGCCATAATTTTTAACATTTAATAGGCTTCAAAAATATATTATAACAATTTTCAACTTTTAAGTGAACCTGTTATAATAAATGACAATCATTTATATATATTTCACCATATGTGAGACTGGATCACAAAACCAGTCTCAAGTCGCACGGGTTTATTTGTGGCAATAACCAACAACACATTAAATGGGTAAAAATTATCGATTTTTCTTTTATGCCAAAAATCGTTAGGATATTAAGTAAAGATCATGTTCCATGAAGATATTTTGAAAATTTCCAACCGTAAATATATAAAACATTTATTTTTGTGAGTGAATGCAGCACAATCTCGAACATAAATGGACAACTTTAAAGGCGATTTTCTCAATGTTTCGATTTTTTTGCACCCTCAGATTCCAGATTCTCAAATAGTTGTATCTCTGCCAAATATTGTCCTCAATGTCAAAAAATTGACCCATTGACTGGTTTTGTGGTCCAGGGTCACATATAGGCTATATATAATTTATTTTTCCCAACTAATTTTTTTTTTATGACTTGCACATTTTATAAGCTAGCTGTTCTGTATTAATCTTGTTTATTTTGTGTTTCTTTAGGTTCGGGCGGCACCACCTCCTCCAAAGCAGCACGCTCGCAGACAGGTGGAGAAAACCGAAGAAGTGGAGATCACGCTGGTGTAGAGCGCCGCCCTAGTGGACTGACAACAAACCCCATCTGACCTCTGACCCCTCCCACTCCTTATGGAAGGGGCGGGGTGTGCGTTAACCTGCCCTATGAGCATCCTTAAACACCCGAGTGGGTGGAGAACAGCGTCTCAAAGACATCCACTCTTTTTCATAAAAACAAACACCTCTTTTGGCGTCACGGACTGTTTGGTGCCTTAAACCGCTTTCATGCCAAACTCTAATCCTTGTATTCGTAATTACCTAATTGTGCAACGGGAACTTGTTTAAAACTTGGTTTATCCACTCAATGCCAGTAAATGATTAGGTTTGCATCTAAAAACATAGAAAGGAATCACATACAGGGGTTTAGCAGGTGCTAAAAGAGTCTTCACTTGCACATCCATCTCTTCAGCGGGCTTTTGAAGAGTCGAACATGCAATACAAGGAATTATTGGAGGATACAGGAGGCCTGCGTTGTCGTGCAAAAGGGGTCAGCCATGAATAGTCCTATTTACACATTTCATATGTAATAGCACAGTACATTACTGTCATCATAGGAATGTTATATTCACGCTAAACATCACAGATCATAAGGACTTCAAGGAGAAAGGGAACTGTACATGAAAAGCAACAAGGAAAAAAATGCGGAAGAGGAGAATGAGAAGGACGAGGGTTAAAAAGAGAGGAAGGCTGGTTACTTTGCTCTTTTTTCCCCCATCAGTTTAGCTTGCTCTTCTGTCTTGTGTTGATCTGAAAAAGTACTAACTACATAGCTATATCCTTTTTTCTCAACTTTTCATTATGAAGACCAGTGTTTGTATGTATTACTAATATTTAGTCCTCAAAAATATGCGCGAGACCGATCTAAAGATGTCGTGGTGTCTCTGAGCGTGTTTCTGCAACGTTCGGCTCCGCATTACCGGTATGTGTGCGTCTGTTCGGGCGGAACGTAATCATGGAAATATACAGATCAATATACAAGTATCAGTTAAAGTGCTTTTCCAGCCTAACGCATTTCTTATTCTTATGCCGTCGGCTCTGTAGAGTTCCGGACGGCGTGCGTTTTGTTTTTCTTTTATCGAGTGTCATGGCAGTATTTCAGATTGTGATGAATTTTCTTCAGATGTGATGGGATAGATTCCCTCCAACAAGCACAGAAAAGGTGGACTGAAAGATGGATAATCATGGAGATGTTTTGTTTTATTTACTGCCGATGAAAGCTAACCTATTACAGTGTCCTAAGTGCATTTCTTCCGTACAAGGGGCAGCTATGTTTTTTGGGGGGTTTTTTTTGCAGTTGAAGAATCATTTCATCTTAAATGAGGAATGCCTGTTATTTCGATTTGTCGTCATCATCATCATCATTATTATTTCACAGTATCTTCATGCATATCTTGATATGTCCCAGCACTTTTCTGGAATTTCAGTGCTTTGACCCCTTCATTTTATCATCTTTTTTAAATGTGTTTGCGTCCCAGCTGCCTCTTTTCGATGATAAAGCTGCCCAGCGTCATGTTATTGATCTCGTGAGAGTGACTGATTGTAGTTTTCCCATAATATTTGAAAGAGAACAGAGTTATTATGTTGATTCCATAATATAAACAGTGGAAAGAAATTAAAAAAAAGATCCATTTTGTGAAATGGTAGGCTACCATAGTTCTGTTAAGCAAGAACAGGGTCGTTACGAAAAGAACGTGTGTGAGAGTGAGACGTGGGAGGAAACAAAAAAAAACGTTTGTTTAGTAGCCTTTTTTTATCAGAGAGGAAGATGTTTGAGGATCTTCCCTTTGTTTCTATTTTCCTGTCACAACCTATTTTCTTGTTGATCTCGTTGAGATCTTTTGAATGTTATCAAACTTGTTTTGAAGTTTATGGTTAGAGGTTAACGCCCATTGTGTCAAATACCGTTCTCACCTATGAAACGAACGCAAAATTTTTGATATTTTCATTTCCATTTTTTTAATTGCGCTCCCAGTTCTCTTGGCCAGATTCAACTCTTTGGAGCTTCTTCAATAGCATTAGCTGAATATTCTAGTTGTTTTTATTTCTAAAGTGATTTTATTTGCATTTATTAAAATTTGAAGGTGATTCCGAGCTGCTAAACAAAACAAAAAAACAGATGGAATAACAACAATTGACTGTTGCTGCAGTGACAATATCAGAGAACAGGTGAAAAATATTCTTTCTGCATATTAGCTGTAAAATTATTTGTATTTATTGTGTACAAATGTTAAATAAAAAATTGGGGAAAGTGCTTCTGCTTTGATGGGTTTTTTTTTATGGACGTGGTTGCATGTAAATGCATAAACTTCAGTCACAAATCTTTTTATTTCTTTCATTTCTAAATTGTGTTCATTTCATGTTTGTTTCATGCTTATTTCATAAAAAATAGTGAAATCACACAAATCAGATTTTTCATGTTATCTATAATATTCAGACGTTTCCCAAATTGTAGTAAAAGGGGTTGCAAAAAAAAGCAAACATACAATAAATTTAAATAAAAAAAAAACACCACATATTATATTTAGTAAGTGGATGAAGAAAATTTGAACGAGGCTAATCACCTCCTTTCACCCTTTCTTTATGAATATGAGTTTTTAGTAACACTTTACAATAAGGTTTCATTTGTTAACAATTAACATTATCAATTAACAATACTTCTACAGCATTTATTAATCTTAGTTCATTTAAATCTCAAAATTTAGCAACACATTTTCGATTACACTTTACAATAAGGTCTCATTTGTTAACATTAGTTAATTAACTAACATGCACTAACTATGATCAATGAATCTGTTACAGTATTTATTCATCTTTGTTAATGTTAGTTAATAAATACCCAGTTGTTCATTGTTTGTTCATGTTATTCACAGTATTTTAACTAATGTTAACAAATACAACTTTTGATTTTAATAATGTATTAATAAATGTTGAAATTAACATTTAATAAGATTAATAAATGCTGTAGAAGTATAATTCTTAGTTCATGTTATTCACAATATTTTAACTAATGTTAACTAATGAAACCTTATTGTGTTACCACATTTTCAAGGCCAAATGTTATACTGTTAACGTTAGTAAATGCACCATAAACGTGAACATTTTTATTGACTAACATTTAACAAAGGTTAATAAATGGTGTAAAAATATTTCTCATTGTTAGTTAATGCATTAAAAAAAATGTTAAGCTTTTTCTGATAGGTGTGTGAATGTTTTCACAAGTTGTTTAAAATCTAGAGTGTGTTTTTGTTGGATGATATCAGACTAGTTTGTCAAATCATGCCGCTTGTCTGTCAGTTCTCAAAAGAGTGGGCGGTTCTCCCAGAGTTCCATGTACATAACAGAGACATGTTTCCTGCTGGGAAATGAGATACCAGGCAAAACATGCAGTCACCCTCCTCGCCTCCATCCACAGGCTAATGAGTGTGGATTTGTCACATATTTCTAGAAGAACAAAATGCTTCAGCGTGTTAATTTTATGCTGCCACATGGAATGAATAAGAAACTCTCACTCTGAAGAAAATTGGATGGCTTGTGTTCAAGTTTATCTGTGCTCCAACCCCGAAGGTATGTATCACAGTTTGTACAATTTTAAATGTTTAGATAAATCTACACTTGAACGAATAAATGTTTCAATTGCTGTAGTTATTCATTTACTTAGTTATTTTACAAATGTTCTTGAAAGGAATAAAAGCAAGTTGTAACTACACCAAAGTATAACTATAATAATATTACTAATATAGTTAATAAATTGTGTTGCAGAATCTGTGGTTGAGAGGAGGTTGCTAAGGCAGAGAGTTTTCCCCAGACTGAGAGAATATTGCAGATGCACACATGGAGTTGAGTTCAGAGTGAGCCAGCATTCGTCATTCTCTTTTCTGTCTTCTGTCAAGTGACCAGTTTGGAAACAATCTAATTCTAAAGAACATTATAGTTGTGTTGCTTCCCTTCCAGTTGACAGTAACAAATGATTTTTACCACAAGCTCAATTGTGTTTAAATCCAGTGACATGAATAAATAATGTTAATTTCTTTCATTGGAACATTGAGCATTTACCAGCAATCCTACTGTCTCAATAGTAGCTAAACATCATGTATTTTTAATTATGCAAATGACAAAAGACTGTCTGGAATTGTATTGAACTTCTCTTGTTAACACTTTCTATACTGCTCTTTAAAAGCATGTCAATAGACAATTTACTGTGTAAACACTGTGGTTGTTTTGGCTAATAGTTTGGGATGTAATAGGCTGCTAAAACAAAGTCTTTTTCCAATCATTTGGTAGATCGTAGATTAATAACTGTCTATGGATCCAACCTCTCTGCAGGTTATTGACCCGTATGAAGCAGCAGATCCCCAAAACTGGCCTGCAGAAAAGGAACGACTGCAGATGCTGGAGGAGTGCAGGAAGAATTCTCTGGGCCCTTTCTTTGTGGTAACATACGTCTGGTTCAATACAGCATGATTTAAGATTGGGACATCTGTTCCTAATATACAGTGATGTTACCATGGTTAGTTTCTCACTGTAAAAAAAAAAGTAAAAAATAAAGTAAGTTATCTGGTTGGAGTTCATTGAAATTCAAAATTTTTAAAATTGCATTGAGGTAATACAATGAAGGAGATTGGTTTAATTGGTTAGAAAAAAGTGATAACAAATCATGATTTTTGTGTAGGCATTTAAAGGTGCTCTAAGCAATGTCACAAGTTTGTTAGGCCAAAAATTTTTTTGTCACATACACAGCAAACATCTCCTCACTATCCGCTAGCTGCCTGTCCCCTGAACACACTGTAAAAAAACGCGATCTCTGTAGACAGCCCAGGCTCCACAAATGGCAAGAAAAACAAACTGGCCCAGTCTGGACCATGAAACATAACTGTGTTCCAGCCAATAACCGACAAGAATGATTTGTGGGTGGGGTTTGGGGGGTTAGTGCGCATGCACATGAAGTGGGGAGTAGAGGAGAGAGAAGCATGAAGAGGGAAGTTAGCTAGAGGAGAGATGTCCTAGACAACGACAATGACTAACGTTAAAAATTTATATTCTTGAGAATTTTGATATGGCTGACACCCGGCCAAAGAGACGACGTTCCGATGAACAAATAACAAAGAAGAGGGAAAAGAAGGAACGCGCAAAGTTCCTAATTTACATCGGAAAAGCGTTCAAAAGGTGGCGAGAACTCCGCCGGCAGAAGGGCTTCCAATCCGACATTCAGGTGGCTCTGTTTTTGCTGGACAGGTGGGTAGTTTTTCTATTATGGTTCATGACTGTTTCAGGAAGCACGGAAGGGGGAGGGGAAGGGATGAGGAGGAGGGAGGGTCGAGCAAGCCTCCGTTTTGTTTGAACGTCAACAAGAAGTGACATCACCCAACATCGCTTAGAGCACCTTTAACAATAGAGCATCTCTTTTTGTATTTAATGCAGAGTTTGTTAATAAATGTATGAAAATGTACATTTTAGTGAAGTGATATTTGTGACGTGGGAAAATAATGTCTACCATCTTAGTCTGGAGGAAAAAAAACGTACCAAATGATCTAATTTTAGTTTTTGTTTCTCGTCTCAGGGGTTTGTGGGTGAACAATATGGAGATGCAAATTTACCTGAGCAGATAGAAGCCTCAGAGTTCCAGTGTGTTCTTCAGGTATGCCAATGCATGGGCCTCAGGACCGACATACTGGAGAGATGCTACCACAGAGATGAGAATGCCATTCCTCCTTCGTTCTGTATGCTCAATCCGACAGGAACTTTTGATCAACCTGGTGTCCAGGCAAGTAATATTTTTGCACTATTGGTGCACAGCACCAGATAATTTACTTCTTAATCTTTTGTCATCAGCGAGAGAATCCAAGTGAAGAGAACAACTGGTGCAAGGTACTTCCAGAGGTGAGGAGAATCCTTCATGAAGTTGTAAACCAATGTGTTCAGGAGGGGACTATGACACATGACAAAGCTCAGAAATATTTCCGGTCAGGTAAGTCAGTGTCTGTTTAATTGCGCATAATTACTACATAATCAAAAGTGTCTAATTTATGTTTATTTTGAAACCAGCTCTTGAAAATGACATCCACTATGCCTACGAAAACCTTTCCATTGAAGATATCCAAAGATGTATTTGCTATGTTCATAAAATAACTATCCCAATGAAACCAAATGGAGTGCCCCCAGAGCAACAAACCCAGTTTCACCGGCTGTCCCAGCTCCGAGATCACTTCCTCCCAAGTTTGGTCACCTCCCACAAAGCCCTGGTGTACTGCACCACCACAAAGTGCAATCGTTTTCAAGGTTACACTCCCGAGAAGAGGCTCAACTTTGCTGTTGGTCTGAGTGAGCAGCTACATACTGATCTCAAGAGACTCATTGACCATGCTGTCTCAAAGGAAAGGGCTGTTACAGTTGATGAATCTGGCCAGAAAAGCCTGTGCCACATATTTTCCTCTCTTTACAGAATTGAACGGGCAGAAGTCGAACATGTTATATCCTACCTGAGGGGAAAAAATACAATATTTCCTTTCATCCTCAACGGTGGACCATGCTCAGGCAAAACTGTACTTCTGGCTCATTGCGCAAGTCAGGTATCTCTCAGAAAATGTTTTGTAACCTTTCAATTTGATAAATAAGCAATAATTTGAGATTGTATATGTTTAGTAATATACAGTAGTCAACATTTGAAGTGGATCAAAAAATGAAAAGTTTTGATCCACTTCAAATGTTGACTACTGTAGTATAAATATGACACTCATGAGGCCTTTTGTGTTTGCAGGCATCCGTATGGTTGAAGGACCTGGATCCTGAGATTATTGTGTACTTCATAGATGTCAACAACTCCCTGAGACAGCTTCTCAAAGATTTTTGTGAAAGGGTTGATTCAAGTAGTACCTCTGTCAACAACATCTTTCAACTAAAAGAAAACTTTAAAAGGCTCCTGACCTCAAGATCACCATCCAAGAATCCTCTGGTGCTCATCATAGATGGTCTTGACCAACTGCCAAAGACAGATGCACAACTTGACTTGACATTCCTTCCCGAATCACTAGCTTCAAATGTAAAGCTTCTCATTTCCATTACTGCAAACAGGCCTGCCATCCTTGCTACCCTGAAGATGTTTTACCCAGATTCAACCCTGTTCTATGAGTTGCAACCAGTAGAGAGTAAAAGCTGCAGCCAGCTGCTGACAACACGTCTTCAGGAGTCCAACAGAAAGATCACCTCAGGCCAACAGATGTATGTGAATCAGGCTTTTAAAAAATGCTCTGTCCTGCTATACATGGAACTCATTCATAGACAGGCAATCCACTGGAACTCAGAGTTTGAGATTATGGAGAACACTCTGGTCCAAGAGGTCCATAATAACATTGTTCTGATGTTTGATCATCTGGAGAGGAAGCATGGGAAAGCTTTAGTCTCCAAAGCTTTAAGCTATCTAACCATTGCCAGGTATGGCATAACCGCAGTTGAGTTGACGGATGTTCTTTCTTGTGATGATGAAGTTCTAGCATGTTTTCTTCCACCAGGCGATGACGTACCACTTATTTTGAGGGTCCCTGAAGTTGTTGTGGAAAGTCTTCTTTCAGACCTGAAGGGGTTTCTGGTCCTGAGGACCATTTTAGGTACCCAAACTCTTTTCTGGGTCAGCAGACACTTCCCCTTGGTCATATGTAAGAGGTACCTGTGTTTAGAAGAAACATGTCAGAAGATAAATCATGTGCTGTCCGATTATTTCAGTGGCTTTTGGGCAAATGGCACAGCAAAGCCTTTGATCAACAAAGGCATGGAAATCCCAACCTCTTCAGATGTCCCACAGAATATTTACATTGACAGACAAGTACCAAGTCAACCTTGGATCTTTTCTCCTCCTTTCTATATCTCTACTGCTGTGAGTCCATCAACAAGAACATATCCCAATCTGAGAAAACTCTACGTACTCTCTTTCCATTTGTTGAAAAGTGGAAGAATTGACGAACTTGGTAACCAAATGATTTCTCAACAATACCTCCAGGCAATGCTGCAAGCAGCACTGGCTGATGAACTGTTTCTGTGGCTTGAGAGGACATCTCAGTTGGTTTTTCCCAGGGAACTTCAGCTCCTCCACATCATCTTGAGATCTTCAGCATGTCTACTGAGGAACAAACCAGCCTATCTCCCAACTGTACTGCAAGCCAAACTCCTTCCTTTTCTGAGTGTTTTTCCTACATTGGAGGAATGTGTTAATTCAGCAAGGTCTAAAGGTATGATCCCACAAAATGAAGTGTATACTGTGTTGCCTCCAATTCCTTCAGTCCCTTATACACACTGTACACTACAAGAGTCAACAGCTTCCCAGATCATGCAGTCAGCTGGATCTCAAGGTGGTACTGTGGTGGTTGTACTGGAAAATGGCGCTGCTTGGGTTTGTAATGGAGGTATATTTGAAGGCTTCAAACTTACCAAATCCTCGAATCTGCAGTTCACAAGTGTCAGTAGTTCTGAAAACATATTCCTTCTCAGCACCCATTGCGGTAAACTTGTCTTGTTGGATGCAGGTGTTAATGCACAGCCTCAAGAAATTCAAACCCAACACAGAGAAAACAGGGAAAACGCCATTCTTGAGGGTGTCTTGGTGTCCGCTGACAAAATATTTGTGTGGTGGAGAGGACAAAACATTGTTAGTGTATTTGTTGATAGGGAGGAACATACCCAACTGCACTGCGCTTATGAGATAACCTGTGTGTCATGTTCTGAGGACGCAGATATAATTTACTGTGGACAGAATGAAAGTTCTGTGACAATATTTGATTGGCCCAATGGCAAGCTTCTAGCCACCTTCACTTGTCCAAAAGATATACCATTAATTGAGATTATTCACTCTGAGGGTGATGGGATAATTACATGTGTAGATCAAGCAGGAAATGTATTTGCTTGGAATCTTGAGATTATAACAGAACCAGTTCTGATTGGTGAGAACCATTGCACAACCAAGGATAAGGTTTTAAACACAGACCAGAACGGAGACAACATTCTCCTAATATGCAAAAAGCAACAAATACAACTTATTGACGTACATCAAATTAATGTACTTGATCACTTCAATCCCCCCAGAGGAAAAACATTTAAGCAAGCCATAATGGATCAAAATTCACGATTCATCCTTGCTTTACTGTGCAATTGCCCATTTCTTCTAGTCTGGAATTGCTCTTCCGGACAGTGTGTGTTGAGTCTGGACACTGCTAACTGTCAAGCTAGTAAAATTCTGAAATGTGGAGCCACTTACTTGGCAGCAATAACAAGTGTAAGTGTTCTTATTTGGGACATGGATCTCATTACAGCTTCAGCATTGGGCCCAAAATCTGGAAAGAGGGTGAAGATGGTGGCTGTCGGATCTAATGGTGGAAGCTGTTACTCAGCAGATGGCTCAGAACTTGTGTGGAAGTGGGCAATATCAAGTGGCAAAGTAGAAGCCCGCTTCCTTCACCAAGGTTATGTGGAGTCTATGTCCGTCTCTGGAGATGGCAACTACCTTGTGAGTATTGCAACAGGAGACATATATGTCTGGGACACCAACAGTGGGGAAAATATTCACAGAATCTCTGGTAGTCAAGCATACAAGGTCTTAATAACTCCCAAGGGCAACTGTGGAGTTGCCCTGTCAGAGACAAGTCCATCAAGGGTGTGGAAGTTGCAGAGTGGACACATGATTTGCAGCATTCATCATCTTCTCAGAAATGCTGCAATTTCACCAGAAAGCACCTTCCTTTTAGGTCTTAACAGTGGGAATCTCTTGGCTGTCAGCCTCTGGTCTGGTAATGTTAGCAAATGCTTCTCGTGCTCCAACGGGTCAGATGTTGTTGCTTTCCATTCTCTGCATGGCAATCCAGATTATGTGATTGTTGCTTCAGCCTCAGGCACTGTGTACTCCTGGAGGTTAACAGAGGATACTATTTGTCATCAATTCAAGTTGCCAGACTCTTCCTTGTGTCAACCTGAGATTTTTAGCCTATCATCAGATGGGGGGTATGCCATCCTTTCTATATCTGAATCCACTATTAACATCTTAGACTTCTCCAACAGTAAACTCTGCTCTTTGAGAACCGAAGGACCAGTTCAGCAACCATATGTGACTGTAGGTGTTTCTGGTCAATATGTGGTCTATATATGTTTCTCCTCTCTGGTGTGCCACAATAAATCCTGTGATCTCCATGAAAAACCGATGCTGGTAGTCATACGTCTGACTGATGGGGAGACCGTAGGTAGGTTCAATTTGTGCAAGAACCCCTCTACTTTCACTGTGTCAGAGGATTTGTTTGTGTATGTAGGGTATGAGGACGGTTCTGTTGGGGTTTATGCTGTTATTGACACCAAAATGGGTAAAAGCTGGAAGGAGGATGGTCAAAGCCCAACACTTTTGTGTCCATTGGATGAGCAATTGATTTGGTCGCCTTTGGTCAATCCTAATCTTACTTGGGTTGAATTGCCACTGCAATTGTTTTAAATAGTTCCAGTGTGAACAATTCTGCTTTTGGCACTGAGGTCCAAAAGGAATGTATATATGTAAAAATGTAGTTTTACATTGTCGTATTGTTTTGACATGAAGATAAAAAAATATATTCACATTTTTCCAGAATGCCTAGACTGTGATTGTGATATGTGATATACATGTTTATCATACAAAATATATATGTTAGTTCATCTCACATAAGTCAGGATTCAAGAAGAAATCAGGTGTGAAAATGTATACATAGCCAGTTACTAAAAATAGCAAAGAATTTAAGGCTTACAGAGGATAATACCATTTTCTGTATTATATTTTCTTTTGACTTATCTATGATACATGTTTTGTATTGCTGATTGCTGCATAGCCATGCATGATTTTGATCACTTTGTATTAGAATGAATTTTGTATTAAAGCTGGAAAATAGCTATATAGAAATCGTTTCATTTTATTAATGTTAATAATAATGTGACATTGGTTCAACTTACAAAAGACAATAAAAATAATAATAAAGAAAAAGTTACATTTATGTTATTTTGATGTGTTTTTATTGTAGTGCAGAGTGAAAAGAATGAAAAAATAGCCTATGTATCAAAAATAACTTTATTTAAACACTTTTACATTATTAAACAATATTTTATTAATTTTGGGGTAATAGTGGTCTCTGATATGTTTATATTTTAGGCATTCTCTCTCTCTCTCTCTCTCTCTCTCTCTCTCTCTCTCTCTCTCTCTCTCTCTCTCTCAATTTTCAATTTCAATTTCATGTTGCTTTATTGGCATGACAAAAAAAAATGCATCTGTGTTGCCAAAGCATAAGAACAAATATAAACAACAACAAGGAGTTAATACATCTGATATAGTAATACAAGTAAACAGGATAATTATGATGTAGATGCAGATACTAAACACATTCTGTGCATGTCCCTCAAAGGGTACATTGAAACAAAAATATATATACACACATACACATACACATACATACACATACATACATATACACATATATATATGTACATATAAAAAAGAAGAGAATACAGACAAACAAGATAACAAAAAAAAAAATATATATATATATATACATATATATAATACATAACTTGTATAAATACCTCTTAAACAATAAACTCTCTCTCTCTCTCTCTCTCTCTCTCTCTCTCTCTCTCTCTCTCTCTCTCTCTCTCTTACAAGTGTTTGATCCGGAAAATAATAGAAGAGCGTCAATTACATGTCGCAGGTCTAAATTTTGTACAATTTAAAAACAAAACGCGGTCATGACCATAGAGATTACCGCGTGTAACGTAAGGACTACAATTCCCATCACCACATCCATTCATACGGAAGTAATCCTTTGCCATAAGTGCACTTCCGCTCCAATGTCAATTCCTTTTCCTGTCCGCGGCCTCTGACAAGATGGCGGTGCAAATCTCGAAGAAGAGAAAGGTTGGTACGATTTTCACCGCAAATATATGTAATTAAAGCACATGGGTGTGAAATAAGAGTTGTACATTATTACTATGGTACTTAATTATAATTAAAGATGTTCAGATGAGGATTTTAAAAGGCTGTATATGTGGATTGAGCTGGATGATGTCGGCACTGAATCTGATGTGAAACATGGCAGATAAACGCAGCGCTGCGTTCAGTCTACTTTAATATTTGTGCGGTTCAAACATGTTTATTACAATACAGAAGTGATATTTAAGCACTTTATATGTATCCGGAAACTTTTGTTAGTATGACTACAAGAACTTGACACTTCAATCAGGTATTGACTATATGTAGAGATAAATATATCAGCAGTTGTACATGCAACACAAATATTTCTATTGTCGAACAGCATATAGTTTGTCTTTTACCTTTTGTGTAACATTTGTCATGGGGTTTAATACAAAACAATGCAACTAAGATGTAATTGTTTATGATCATATAAGACTGTCACTTGTCTGCAATTTTATTTTCGCTTTAGGAATGTGTTAATCATTTGTATGTTTATCTATCAGTTCGTGTCAGATGGCATCTTCAAAGCTGAACTGAATGAGTTCCTGACCCGAGAGCTCGCCGAGGATGGGTACTCCGGTGTGGAGGTCCGTGTCACGCCAACAAGAACAGAAATCATCATCCTAGCCACCAGGTGTGGGCTATATCCACTTGTTTAGTTCCATGACCACACGTGTTTAAAAGCATTGATGTAGTTTTTAACTCGAGCATAAAGTGAAATAACTTAATCCGTTTGTCATTTTTAGGACCCAGAATGTCCTGGGAGAGAAAGGCCGCCGCATTCGTGAACTGACTGCTGTCGTTCAGAAACGATTTGGGTTCCCCGAGGGCAGTGTGGAGGTAAGATTAGTGAAGTTATAAATGGGGTCCAAAACTAGTTTGGGATGGGTAGTTCTGATGAATTGGGTCTTGTTACATTGTAGCTGTTCCTATGCAATGTGATCCCAGCACACCATGCACACTTGCCGACTGAGATTCCCTTCAGTGATGATACGATGACGAGTCGGAAAAGGGCCCGTTCTGTTTGAGGATTCTGGGTCAGGTTCACGTTCTGTGCGTCTGACTTCAGGTCCTCAAAGCAGCGAGTCCAATCGCTTGAAGACATATGAGGCATTTGTCTGAGAAGGGTGGATGGATAGAAAGCAGGCAGTGTGTTTTAATTGTACTCCAGATAATTTGTTATTTCCATATCCTGTTTATATTTCTATATCACGTTTGTTGTCCTCAGGGCCTGCTACGGTGTGCTGCACTAGGTTATTAAAATAAGTGAATGCAGTACTATAACAGTACAGTACTGAGGAAAAAGAATTGTAATTGACTAAATATTTCAAACAGATTCATGAGTACTAAGTTTTAACTTCTAAAATATTTAGTGAATTGTGGTGCATTTTTTTTCTAGGGGTCAGTGGAATTATTTAAAAATATGAGAAAACCCCCTAAAAATTAGATTAGATACAGTAGTCTATCAGTACAACGCTATGAGTAGAAACAAAGTGTAATGTAACATCATTGAAACTAAATAGTTTAGACTTTTTACTAATTTCTCATTGTAAATTGGGCCTTAATACAAGAAACATTTACATTTGAGGGTGGCAGGACCTCACAAGGATGATCATATTTGGGGTCCATGGCATCTGATTTAATCACTATCGCGATCAGGTGATTACGTAGTTGTAACAGACCTGTTTCATTGGTTAGTTCTGACGTATTGGGTCTTGTTTCATTGTAGCTGTACGCTGAGAAGGTCGCCACCCGGGGTCTCTGCGCCATCGCTCAGGCAGAGTCTCTGCGCTACAAGCTGCTCGGAGGACTGGCTGTCCGTAGGTAAGCGTTTACTTCCTAGCGCGCCATGCAACTTTACCAACTGATATTCCCTTCAGTGAGGATACGATGACGAGTCGGAAAAGGGCCCGTTCTGTCTTTGAGGATTCTGGGTCAGGTTCACGTTCTGTGCGTCTGACTTCAGGTCCTCAAAGCAGTGAGTCCAATCGCTTGAAGACATATGAGGCATTTGTCTGAGAAGGATGGATAGAAAGCAGACAGCTTGTTTTAATTCGAGTCCAGATTATTTTTCTTTTCATATCCTGTGTTTTATATTTCCATATGTTTGTTGTCCTCAGGGCCTGTTACGGTGTGCTGCGCTTCATCATGGAGAGTGGGGCCAAGGGTTGTGAGGTGGTTGTCTCTGGTAAACTGAGAGGTCAGAGAGCCAAATCCATGAAGTTTGTGGATGGCTTGATGATCCACAGTGGAGACCCCGTTAACTACTACGTTGACACTGCTGTCCGCCACGTCCTGCTCAGACAGGGTGAGGAAGATGAATTGAACTGATGGCTCTCTTGAAGTTTTGTTTTTGCCAAATCTTTAGCAAGTCATTTTAATGGGAAGTTCACTTCCTAACACACCATGCACACTTGCCGACTGAGATTCCCTTCAGTGATGATACGATGACGAGTCGGAAAAGGGCCCGTTCTGTTTGAGGATTCTGGGTCAGGTTCACGTTCTGTGCGTCTGACTTCAGGTCCTCAAAGCAGCGAGTCCAATCGCTTGAAGACATATGAGGCATTTGTCTGAGAAGGGTGGATGGATGGAAAGCAGGCAGTGTGTTTTAATTGGACTCAAGATCATTTTTATTCCAGTTTATTTTGCTATCACGTTTGTTGTCCTCAGGGCCTGCTATGGTGTGCTGCGCTAAGTTATTAAAATTATTGAATGCAGTACTATAACAGTACAGTACTGAGGAAAAAAATGCAATGTAACCAAATGGAAACAAAATTTTATCCATAGAATATTTGAACAGATTCATGAGTACTGAGTTTTACCTTCTCAAATCTTTAGCAAATTATGGTGCATTTTATTTTTTTCTAGGGGTCAGTGCAATTTAAAAATGTATAAATACAATTTTAAATTAACTTAATTAAATTTGCTAATATTTCTTAATGTCAATTGGGTCTTGATACAAGAAATATTTACATTTGAGGGTGGCAGAACCTTACAAGGATGAACATTTGGGGTCCGTGGCATCTGATTTAATCACTATTGCGATCAGGTGATTTAGTTGTAACACCCATTTCAATGAATCTATTGCATTGAGAGCTTGTGATTCAAATCAGCAAGTCTGAGCTGATGCACATCTCTAAGTACTTGGACATTGTGCGAAGCTTTTGCCATTTAAAACAGTTTGGTTTAGCATGGCACCACTAATGTCTTGCATATTGAGTAACTAATCAATGTTCCAAATGGAATCTCTGAACCGAATTATCTTCCCTTCGGTAATGTAATGAACCAGAATTGCATTTTGTACGTTTTCAGAGCAGTGTGACGATTTAGAGTCTGAGAAGGTTCTGAATGCTTTGAAGCTTATGGTAAAGATCAAATGGATTGGAATTATACTTGTTCTTCAGGTCAAAGTTTTATATATCTTTCTAAATCTGTATGTTCATATAGGTGTGCTTGGAATCAAGGTGAAAATCATGCTTCCTTGGGATCCCAGTGGTAAGATCGGCCCCAAGAAGCCCCTGCCTGACCACGTCAGCATCGTGGAGCCCAAAGATGAGGTCCTCCCCACCACCCCAGTGTCCGAACAGAAGGGGGCCGGGGCCAAGGCCGAGGCCCCAGTCATGCCACCGGGAACCCCAGTGCCAACTGCATAAAGGGGTAAGGGCTAAACCCCAGTATTAGTGTCAAGTAACCTTCAGTGATGATTCGATGACGAGTCGGATTGAGGCCGCCCTCTGAGGATTCTGGGTCAAGCTCACGTTCTGTGCGTCTGACTTCAGGTCCTCAGAGATCGTGTGTCCTTTTAGATTGAAGATTTTGAGGCATTTGTCTGAGAAGGGATTTTCCTCGTTTGACTACTTGTCTTTGAAATGCTTTTTTTATTTTTCTAACAGATGTTTCTGTCTCTTCCAGGTTGACTGATCATTGATGGAAGGCCTACACTTTTCTGTATAATAAAATGAAAGAATAAATGGGGAAATGTTGTCTGTTTTCATTTGATTTAAATGAGTGTTTCAAAGCTGTTACGAATGGTCCCAGTACTTCTAGGTTTTAGTAGCTTTTAACATTTTACTGGCCGATGGTGTCCCATAATGTAAATACACACTCATAAGGCATGTTATCCATAAAAGGTGTATCATGCATGTTAGTGATGTGAATTTTTCTTTGCCGCATTTACTGATTTTATATAAATATAAGTGTGTTGCATATGAAGGCATGCAGAATGTTTTTACCCTACTGGTATGCATGTGTGATAATCTCTATAAACTTAGAGCTTTATTTAATTAAAGCTTTATTTTTAGATGAAAGGCTACTGGTTTATTTACTGTTAGTTCCTGAACCTCAGGTTATGGCACAAAACATTTGGGGATTTTGAATTTCTTACCTGAATAGATGTGCTGTGAAGGTGTCAGATGACACCGCGTTGTTTGGTTTTCTAAAGTACTACAAATGCATCAAACAAAAGCATTAACCATGGTACTTTTGTTAGTGGACTAAACAATTTGAGAATTTTTTTTTTTAAGAGAAAAGTAGTTGCTTGTCTATTCATGAAGGCAGCGGATGATCTGGCAGTGCAGGGCTGCTGTACCTGTGTGTGTCATGGGTGGATCTTATAAAGTTACACACACACACCTGATTCTCGCAGCTTGAGCTGTTGCTGACTGCTTGAAGAACTCCAGCTTTAACTGAAGACAATGAGTTTACCGGACTACAAATCTCCTGGAAAACAGTCCACAGCACCTGTGCAGTCGGTAAGACATTAAACGTTTACATTTGAAAATGAATAGTCACTTTGTAACATTTTCAGCGTTCTATTTCATGTAACAGCTGTTCTGTGTTTCAGCTATGCTTTCGATCGACTGATGTGTAATATTGTAAAATTCATTCAATTTTGACACGTTATAACGTTGTCTCTGTCTGAGTGCTATTGAAGTTCACGGTATATTTTCACAGCACTACCTGTAAAGCAAATAAACGCGAGTTGTGCGTACTTAATAAACGATACTTAGTAACAAGAAAGTAGTTATTTCCCAACAGTATTGTATGCTTAAGGCGGAAGCAGGTAAAAGATTAAACAACGTCTGTCTTTTCGACATGAATTTTGCATTTTATTTTCATTACAAAGTTTACTTAGTCTACCAACAAACTTAAACGTTTTTTAAATTCCAAATACTGAGCAATGAGCATGTAACATTTATGGCAAGTAATGCCAGTAAATCTGCTGCATCCTTCAACTAGTTCACTTTTCTATTTTATTTTTTTGACAGTACTAAAATACTGGCGTAAATGGCGTTATTTTATATATTTATGACGTACTATCACGACACTACCATGTTTTTTGCAGTTCTCTAAAAATACCTTTACCGTGTAAATACCATGTTATGTCAGTATGAAAACCTGCTATAATTTTAGTGTTTTTGCAATATTTATGCACATTTTACAAATCTGATTAAAATGAATACTGTGAGGTTTCCCCCTTTTTTCTAATTACCAATTATTCAGGGAGATTTATTGTAGTGAAGTCTTATTTTGATGCTTTGCTTGATTCCTCAAAACTTGCTTAATGTTAGTATTTAATTATGCCTTCTGTCATTTCACCATAGAGAGGTTAGACAGTTAAAGACTGGTAAAAGTTTAAAACAAACTACTTTATAACCTGTTGAGCTCACATCAAAGCAATATGACCTTCTTATTTGCTTGTTTTCTCTGTCCACAGAAATCCCAAGTTGTGCAGCTGAATATCGGAGGTCATGTCTTCAGCACATCCCTGGGGACCATCCGGAAATTCCCAAACTCCACACTGGCAGACCTGTTCAACGGATCCACCAAACGGATGGACCCCGAGGGTCGTTACTTCGTAGACCGTGATGGGACTCATTTTGCATACATCCTTGAGTACCTCAGAACAGAGAAAGTTCCTACTGATCACCTGCAGGAAGTGCACAAGGAGGCGCTTTACTATGACATCAAACCTCTGGTCAAAGCCATTGAGGAGACGCCTCAGTTCTTTGGAGAGACGGTCGGAAGACAGCAGTTTTTGGCCCGTGTGCCGAATTACCGTGAAAACCTGGAGGTGATTGTCCGGGTGGCCAGAGCGGAGGCCATCGCCTCACGCTACTCCAACATAATCGTGTGTGTTGTGAGGACAGAAGAGGATTTAGCCAGATACAATGATGCTATTGACAGTCTCGGCACCCCAAAAGAGTCTGTGGTGAGCTTTGGCCCGTGGAAAGCACCAGCATCAGTGGATGACCTGTTAGATTGCGTCAAAACGGACATAGAGGCCAAAGGATATAAAGTAAAGATACAACCACACAGCATAGACAAAGGGTTTCTCTTTAAGAGCTACAACTTCTTCTACAAATTGGTTTTCACCTGGTGGTAAAGAGTGTGAGGCTCAACATTTTAGGCCTTTCATGACCTGGAAATAGGGGTATACAAAATGAAGGAATGTTTTATACATGATTAACTTATCACACAAATCAGATTTATCAAACATCTGTCCCTTTAGCAGACCCACCTATATGACAGGCAGCTGCTAATGATGTATAATGAAGATCTTATCTGTCAGTATCTGTTCAACCCTTGTTTAATATTGACTCAAGTCATGCTATCCTGGCCTTTGGCTGAAAATGGCTTCTGCATGGACGTCTCTTGTCATGTTTCACAGACAGGTCTTAGATTAAGCCAGGATTAGGTTAGGGTTAGGAAATTTAAGATTTTTAGGTTAGAAAGTTTTTAAAGTCCCCCTGTATTTAATTTTGACTAAAAATTCAAACATCTTTGATCAGCGAAATGACATAGGCCTATTTAAACGTTTTTTTCATTGGGGAAAAAAATCTTCATGCCTTAAAATAGCTTGTAACTCTACACCCTTGCCTCATTTAGTATGTACACCGTTCTATGAATATGCAAATTAGCCCCGCCTCCACTCACACCAGCTCAGACGATCACATGTTGACGTAGTTTGTGACGTCGGAAACACCAGCGATTTCAAACCGTGTTTTTGAGACTGTCTTTGGTTGTTATTGACTTATTAATTTGCACATGGTTTGTCTTAAAGCATTTAAAAAACGCCACATAGACATATAAACAACATTAAAAGCTGGATTTGCACCACAGGAAGACTTTTATAAACGTGCCATAGAAAAAAATGACTGGTGTGCATCTTGAGACAAAACAATGGCACTGACATATTTAAAGATATTCCAGTGCAAATTTATTTTAGTTACAACAGCTCAAACATGAGTTTTAGTCTGTGGGGCTAAAGTTTTAAAGGAATATTCTGGTTCAGTACAAGTTAAGTTTTATCAGCAGCATTTATGGCATGCTGTGGATTCAAACAGAATATTATTTTGACTAAAGTGTGTGCAGAAACGCACTTAAAATAGAAGTCTGAGTAAAACATACAACATACACTTCATGCAGTTTATTTTAAGTCTTAAGTGCAAGTGTTTGCCACATGATGCTGGTAAAAGGCTTTACATCAATATTTGGTCTTATGGAATGTTATTGGGTTATTAATTTGTCCATATCTGCGAACTGCACCATTTTATAACTTTTAACATTTATGCATTTGCCTGATGCTTTTATCCAGAGTGACAGCTCATGCATTCCCAATGCATACTTTAAGAATGAACATTTTTCATCCACAAACAGGTCCACTTGTCTTCATATACCAATATTGTGTCTGTTTTAACTACTGTAGTTGTCTAATATCTGTTCCATTTTTTCACTGCCAAGACACTTGGGAAGAACCCTTTCCTTGTGGAGATCGTTAAAAAAAGTGCAAAATAATATTAGGAAAAAGCAGAATGCCTGTTGTAGTATCTTATTACTTCATGTGAAAGAAAAGAAAGAAAAGCTGAATGATTTCAACGAGACCTTAGTGGGTTCATGAAATTGTTGTTCAGAGATGTTGTGCCACCCTTTTAAGTTTTAAATCTGTATACTATAGCTGTTGTTTTAGTTCAAAATGTTTGAAAATAAATTAATTCCTTAAAATGTGTTATTTTGACTTATATTTGTCTAATATTTACTGATTTCTATGCTATCTAGTTCATTATTCTCTGTTGTTATTACAGCCTCTTATGTTACGTTATATTAAACAGACAGGCCTAGGCCTATTTAAATCTTGAATCAGTCTCTATATGAATTTTAATGCATAGTTGAAGAAATAAATATAATGAATATATGTACATTGTTGTACTTTTACTTCATTAAAAATCAGAACAGGAAGTTTCTAATATGATGGCATTAACTGTATTATGCATGAGGAATTGAATGCATTCAAAGTAAGCCATCGATCCCAGAACGGTCCTAGTGTGATTTTTGAAGACCTCCGTCCACGTGGCGTCGCTGTTTCACCGCGAGGTTCTGACGCCACTGAACAGCGCGTGCGCGAAGAAGTGCAGGAGCCGATAAACACAGCTATGGCAGCTCATCTGAAAAAACGAGTTTATGAGGAATTCTCTAAAGTTTCTCAGGTGAACACGTAAATCATATATATTGATCATACACTATCATAAAATATGTGTTGGTTACAGAATATAATTATATATGAAGATATTAGAACAAATGCAAAGCAGATGTGCTGTAGCCTTTAGCATTAGTGTGTATTCATTACTATTCTAATGCCAAAGTCATTTATTCATGTTATTTGGGTGTGATTGTTTTATTCCAATGTCAGCTGGAACACTATTTATACATTTTTATATGCACATATCGTTTTCTCGTCCCACTGTAACTTCCCACTCAACATTTCCCTGTCAGTTTTTATCTTAATATTTGGTTTGTGTGTAATTGGTGATGACGAAGATAATAAATAGGCTAATAAATAAATAACAGAATGAATGTGCAAATCCTCCATGGCTGTGTCTGAGAATACCAGGACTGAAATAATAATAATTTTCTCAGTTATTATATCAGGGCTTTTTTAAACGAGTTAGGTGACGCTTGACAATAAGGTTTCAATTGTTAACATTAGTTAATGTATCAACTAACATTAACTATCTGAGCAATACATATGTTACTGCATTTGTTTGTTAATAAAAATACAGCTGTTCATGTTACTACAGAGTGCATTAATTAATGTTAACAAATGCAACTTTTGATTTTTAATAATATATTAGTAAATGTTGACTAATGTAGTTAACTAATTTGATCTAATGAAACCTTATTGTGCAGTGTTACCATGAATTAATGCAAATGAGATAATGTTTTTATCTTGTTGTTGTCGTCTCTTTGCAGCAGGTGACTTTAGAGGAGGCTCCTGCGAAGAAACTTCGACTGACCAAACCCAGTAAATCCGCCGCTCTTCACATTGACCTGTGTAAAGCCAGCAGCCCCACAGACGCTCTGCAGTACCTGCTCAGTTTTGCACGAAAACCCGTGGAGGCCGAGAGTGTGGAGGGGGTCGTGCGCATTCTGCTCGAGCATTATTACAAGGTGTCAGAAGCAGAAGCTTCATGAAACATGCTAATACACATTCCTTGATACTGACATAAAATACTTATTCATCTATTGCACATTTGCACATTTCAGTTTATATGTTTGGAATAAAAAGGGAGATTATTTATTACTTTTAATAACTGTGTCTTTATATGTGGTCTACAGGAGTCCGATAACTCAGTCAGGCTGAAGATCGCCTCTCTGCTGGGTTTATTATCAAAAACGCAGGGCTTCACTCCAGACTGCATAGTAGACGATGCTATTAACATTCTCAACAATGAAAGTAAGTATAAAATCATGAGGTTCTGTTCAAAAATTAATTTGACACTTAATATAAATGTCTTGATTGAATGAGTTGCACTTAATTAAATATAATGTACATTGTCATATAAATAAATATAAGGATATGCTGGGAAGAGTTAGTATTTTTAACTCAAACTATTAAAAAAAATCTGTTAATTGAAATAAAGCTCAAATAAAATCTAAATGTTAGTTAAAAAATCTAAATTAGAACAAAAATGTGAAATGTTGCATTGATGATAAACTGAAATGTTTAATTTGAACCACTAAAATGATTAACTGAAAATACATAAATCTAAAACTGAAATGACATTAAATGAAAAGTTAAAACTGAATAGCAATATTTTAAAAATGATAACAAAGTGACAAAAGCAGATTCTTTAGATGTTAACTAAAATTAACATGAAAAGATATAAATAAAAAAACGAATTCAGAAAATGAATAAAATTAAATTAAAAAAAGCACTGGTGCTGGGGACAGCATTTCTGAAACAGGAAAACATTTAATGAAAGTTAAAGCAGCTATTTCTGACACATATAAAATGCATTATTAAAAGTAATCAAATACATCATGTTTTATTGTGTTTGATTAGGCCAGCAGAGAAGAAAAAAAACCTTACATTTAAATCCTGAATATAACGCTTTGTGGTGTGAATATACTTTTCTAGTCAGGGATCTAGTCAGTCTGGGATTTTTCTAATAATTTGATGATCTGTGTTTTAGAGTCTCATCAGGTTCTGGCGCAGCTGCTGGATACGCTCCTGATCATCGGTACTCAACTCCCAGACAAAACCGCTGTCATTCAGAGACTTATAGATGTGGCCTGCAAGGTGACCGCAATAACTAAGATTTCATCCTTTCTTATAATACTGCAGTCATACTTTTTGGCAGTATCAATTATTCATACTGATTTCACTAGCTTTTATATTATTCTGAATCTGAATTATTATTATTTTTAATATTTATGTTCATGCCATATTTTTCCTCAGCATCTCTCAAGCACTTATTTTGGGGTGAGGAATAAGTGTCTCCAGCTCTTGGGCTGCCTGGGAACGGTTGATATGCCTCTCGGTAAAGAGACTGATGCGGGACCTGGAGCACAAACGTCACCCGTACGGGATGTACAGAGTTTGATCAGCGACTATTTTCAGGACCAGGACCCTCGAGTCCGCACCGCTGCCATCAAAGCCATGGTACATGAGCCCTGTAGAACAATGTGGTGTTAAAACTGCATTTATTGACACTTTCTTTAAATGACTTGTGTGTTTTTCTTTCTCCCATCAGCTGCAGCTACATGAAAGAGAGATGAAAATTCAACAGATTATTTATAACCAGGTGAAGACTAACAATAATTATCTCACACTACCATTTAGGTTTAGGGTTGGTAAGATTTTTGGTGTTTCTGAAATAAGTATCTTCTGCTCACTAAGGCTGCATTTATTTGATAAAAAAATACAGTAAAGGCCCGTTCACACCAAGGACGATAACTATAAAGATAACGATAAAGATATAATTCTAAAAATCGTTCTCCATATTAAAGAATAACAGAGTTCACACCACAACTATAACGATAAACATATGAGGAACGATATCGTTGGGATCACTTTCAGAACGATTTTTTTCCAGCTGTTGAACGATAAAACACTGACAGCCAATCAGAATCCATTCTAATTTAAAGGTCTCGCGCATTTAAAATGGATCTGGATCATCCGGGCGCGCGCGTGCTTAGAATAAAAAGACCGTTATCGGTCGTTGGTGTGAACGCATATATAGTTATCTTTATCGTTATCTTTATAGCTATCGTGCTTGGTGTGAACGGGCCTTAAGACTTATTATCATTTAAAATAAGAATTTTCTATTAAAATGTATTCAAAAATATACTTTATTCCTGTGATGCAAAGCTGAATTTTCAGCATCTCCAGTCTTCAGTGTTGAATCTTCAGAAATTCTAATTCTAATTCTAAAATGCTGATTTGCTGCTCAAGAAATTTCTTATTATCATTGCTGAAAATGCTGCTCTATATTTTTATGGAAAGCGTGATACATTTTTTTCAGGATTCTTTATGAATAGAAAGTTCAAAAGAACAGCATTTAATTGAAATAGAAATATTTTGGAACATTATAAATCAATGTATTGCATCCTTGCTGAATAAAAGTATTAATTTCTTTAAAAAAAATCATACTGACCCCAAACCTTTGAACTATAGTGCATGTTTTAAATCCTTCGTTCTACTGAGCATGCGATTACAAAAGTAATCTCCAATAACTAACTTATGAATGTCTCATTTCTCGGACAGGCCTGTAAGCTCTTGAGTGATGATTATGAGCAGGTCCGTTCAGCAGCGGTACAGATGGTTTGGGTTCTGAGCCAGCTTTATCCTGAGAGGTAGAGCGTCCGTTTTTACAAGCTTTTCTGTGTTTTGGACAACGTTATATGTGTTTACTTTTCTGTCATATTGTTTATTTAAAGCTGCAGTCCGTAACTTTGGGCACTCTAGCGGTTAATAAACAGAACTGCATGCGTCTTGAGGAAGAACGTAGTAGCCGGAGCTTCTTCACTCTGTTTATGTCGAGTCACGCAGGTACTCGGCTACTCCGCAGCAGTGCCAACCCGACCGGTCTAAAGTAGTCCCAATATAAACACTTATTATAGGTGTACCGTAGTGATTCAGGATAGGACAAAAACACGGTTTGGAAAATGGATTCATGATGTACTTGCTCATTATATAATTATTTTACATTTTTAACACAAAACTTACGGACTGCAGCTTTAAGCATGCACTTTTTTAAATTATATTTTTTATTTAGACTTAGACTTAGACAGTGTATTTTTTTATCAGACATTATTTTCCCAACATTCAGAAGATTCCCCAAGCCACCTAATAGTATTTGTTGCTAAACAAAATCTGGTTATATAGGGTTACATACTCGTGCAAAAATTCTTTCTTAAAAATCTTCTCCATCACAAATTATAATGTGGTATGTCCATCCAGTCTTTAACTGTAAGTGATGCTGACAGCAGCCATCGTTTTAATTTATCATTTCAATTCATGAAATTGAAGAATGAAGCATTTTTAGATGGATTTGAACACTGTCTTGTGCATTAACAGTATCGTTCCCATCCCCTCCTCCAATGAGGAGATCCGACTGGTGGACGACTCCTTCGGGAAGATCTGTCACATGGTCAGTGATGGCTCATGGGTAGTCAGAGTGCAAGCTGCAAAACTGCTGGTGAGTTATGATTGCTGCTGGATTGTAGCATATCCGCATAACCACATGATTAATTATCACTTTTCCATCTAACTCTTCCACTCTCTCTCTCAGGGCTCAATGCACCAAGTCAGCCCTCATTTTCTGGAGCAGACTTTGGACAAGAAGCTGATGTCAGATCTCAGGGTATTTACACACAACAAATGACGGGGGGAAAAAATGCAAGAAACAAGACACTCAATAAGTATTTAAAAGATGGTGTTCTCATTGTATCTCAGAGGAAACGCACTGCTCATGAGCGAGCAAAAGAGCTGTACGCTTCTGGAGAGTTCTCGTCTGGACGGCGATGGGCCGACGACGCTCCCAAAGAGAAAGTTGACACTACCGGTGTAAACCTCATCGACTCTGGAGCCTGTGGGGCGTTTGTTCACGGCCTGGAAGACGAGATGTACGGTATGTATTTCAAAACACAGCCATTATCTTTGAGGACATTTTTAGCACTTTAACAAGATTTGTACCAGAGTCCTGTTTATTCATTTGGTATCGTTTTTCACAGAGGTGCGTATCGCTGCGGTGGAGGCGCTCTGTTCCCTCGCCCAGTCGTCATCCAGCTTTGCTGAAAAATGCCTTGACTTCCTTGTGGACATGTTTAATGATGAAATCGAGGAGGTGCGGCTTCAGTCCATCCATGTGTTACGGCAGATCTCGACTCACATCACCCTCAGAGAAGACCAGCTGGATACTGTCCTCGCAGTGCTGGAGGTGCTTAAAAAAGAAAGAAAAATAAAACTCAAATCACAATATGGCTTAGTGCCATTATCAAATCACTAAGGCTGTGTTAATTAAATAAATATATGCGCTGCATGTTTCAAGAGTGAAGCGCAGCGCTGTGTTTCAGTGTTTCGGAGTGGCTCGGCTCGCAGAAAAAATGAGTTTAGGTCGCTTATAAGGTGCATTTGAGAATGCAACATGCGCCGATCATCATCCCATGTAATGAGCAGCAAATATTTTTTGTATTTTACATTGAAATATCATAATAGTAATGTTTCTTATAAATAATAAATAATAATCATTTATAATTTGATATAATTATTCTATAATAATTATTATTTTATAGTCATATTTTAATATAATCACACTTTTGGTCTATTGTGCAGCCCTACAAACAACAACAACAACAACACAACAAACTTGGCACTTTTTCGTTTTGATCAGAAAAGTCGCAATTAGATTTCCCCCAAAAAAGTGCAGCCCTAATATCATGCCAATTAACTGACCATTCATTGCAGGACTCATCGCGGGACATTCGTGAGGCCCTGCATGAGTTGCTGTGTTACACCAACGTGTCCACTAAAGAGTGCATCCAGCTGGCCCTCCTGGAACTCCTGAAGAACCTCACCAAGTACCCAACCGACCGCAACTCAGTCTGGAAGTGAGTTCCAGTGGCTGTTCCTGCCTGTTCCTCACTGGCATTCGGTCCCATTCTCTGACTTCTTTATTTTTTCCCCCCTTTAATCCAGATGTTTGAAGTTTCTCGGTGCTCGACACCCAACCCTAGTGCTGCCGATTGTCCCTGAGCTGCTGAGCACACATCCGTATTTCGACACTCCAGAACCAGACATGGACGACCCTGCTTGTATCCTCCACATCTGACATGACAACGTCAATGCATATTACTATTTGTATTTGCATTTAGACTTTGGTTTTGTCAACAATGTCTTAAAAATAATGAATAATACAACATATGTAATTTGAATTGAATCCTAAAACATAGAAATTAATCTGAATATTAAGGCTTAAACGCATTTCCAGACATTTGATTTCATGTGTTTATTTGCTGTTCACACTTGAATTGAACTAAGCTGGATAAATTTCTGCTGCCTGTTCGTTCAGAGATGTTTCTGTTCAAATTGTCCTAAACTGGGTTTGTTCAGACATCGCTGTTTTGGTTCTGGTCTTCAACGCGGCCCAGACCTGTCCCACCATGCCAGCGCTGTTCTCAGACCACACGTTTCGGCACTACGCCTACCTGCGTGACAGCTTGTCCCACCTGGTACCACACCTCCGAGTGAGAAACCTGCCTGCAGCCTTTCGTTTTATTTAAATATAATATTCACTACTGTTCACAAATTTGGGGTCAGTAAGATTTAAAAAAAAAAAAATATATATATATATATATATATATATATATATATATATATATATATATATTTATTTATTTATTTATTTATTCTGCAGAGATGCATTAAATTGATCAAAAGGGACAGAAAACACATTAATGATGCAAAATATTTCTGTTTGAAATAAATGCTGTTCTTTTGAACTTTCTATTCATCAAGGAATCCTAAAAAAACTGAAGCAGCAAAAAAACATATAAAGCAGCACAACTGTTTTCAACACTGATAACAATAATAATAATAAATGTTTCTTGAGCAGCAAATCCGCAAGTTAGTATGATTTTTGAAGCATCATGTGACACTGAAGACTGGAGTAATGATGCTGAAAATTCAGCTTTACCATCACAGGAATATATTGCATTTTAAAATATATTCAAATACAAAACAGTTATTTTAAATTTTAATAATATTTCACAATATTACTGTATTTTTGATCAAATAAATGCAGCACTGGTGAGCATTAGAGACTTTAAATATTTTTTACAAACTCTTTATCGACCCCAAACCTTTGTGTATGCTATTTTAGTGCTGTAATAAAACCCTATTAAAAGTCTTTAAATATTGTTTTATCAATGTATGATTCATCATTAATTTCTTTTTTTATCTTCCATATCTTTGCTGTATGTTTTCTCTCTCAGTTGCCAGGCAGAAAGCAGACTGCTAGTCTGGAGGCGTCTGGTGTGGGTTCAGGCAGTCTGGATTCGGCACATAACTTCCTTCAGGACAGTCTCATTCGGGTCAGCGCCCTTCAGAACCTGGAAACACCCGGTGCTCAGGATCTGCTGGAGTTTACCATCAGGTTCAAACCTTTAATAAACTACACCTGTATTCTTTTTAAGGGTCTCTTCTCTTCATAAGGTGTTTGTAAAGATGATT
This sequence comes from Squalius cephalus, assembly GCF_949319135.1. Lineage (NCBI taxonomy): Eukaryota > Metazoa > Chordata > Actinopteri > Cypriniformes > Leuciscidae > Squalius > Squalius cephalus. The sequence continues at coordinate 20,731,884 of NC_137127.1, forward strand.
TTTATTTCCACATGCAGAGATCTGCAGAGGTTGGGGGAGCTGCAGACTGAGTTGGCCGGTTCTGCAGATTTCTGTGCCACATATTTGCGCTGCCAACTACTGCTTACCAAGGTGAATACACTTTTATTATACAAGGCTGCGTTAAATTGATCAGAAGTGACAGTAAAGACATTTATAACTAAGAATTCTTTTCAAATAAATGCTGCTCTTTTGAACTTTCTGTTCATCAAAGAATCCTGAAAAAATGTATCAGAGTTTCCCCAAAAATATGAAGCAGCACAACTGTTTTCAACATTGTTGCTTGAGCATCAAATCAGTGTATTAGAATGATTTCTGAAGGATCATGTGACACTGAAGACTGGAGTAATGATGCTGAAAATTCACAGAAATGAAAAAACTGTATTTTTGATCAAACCTTGACCAGATTTTTTATTTACTTTAGTTTTGAGCCTCGATGAGCATTAAAGACTCTTTTGTACTGTTCAACTGTATTGTATTGTTTTTTCTTTCAACCACAGGCACTTCAGGAGAAGTTATGGACCATGGCTGTTCCGCTCTGTCTCAAACAGAACGCCAAAGTTTCAACAGCCGCTCGACAGGTACATCCTACCCCAGTTCATTCAATCCACAGCCGTCCCACCAAACTTGACTACTGATGTATCATTGTTGTCATTTTGTGATGTGTGACAGATCCTGGATGAGACCTATAAGCTGGAGTTCTTGTACAGTGGTCTGGAGACGCAGCAGATCGCCACAATTCACAACGTGCGACTGCAGGCGAAAGCGTTACAGCTCATCCTTACAGCACGATCCAAACGAGGGTCAGCACTTACCAATAAACTTTCTAAAGCAATAAAATCTTAAAGATTTGAAACTGATGATCTTTACTCTTCTGAATAACAGGGTTGATCATGTTCTTGGAATTTGTGAGAAGTTCCTGCAGGATGTGGAGTCATTTCAAAGGTAAAAACTAGAGGTGGGCATAGATTAATTTTTTTAATCTAGATTAATCTAGATTAATTTTGAAATTAATCTAGATTAATCTAGATTAAAATGGCTCATTTGAATTCTGCCGAAGGCATTCAGAATATGTGTGCTACCCAAATAATGACTATAAAAGTAAGTCTTTGTGAACGGGTTTCTCAAGCCATGTGGCGCATTAGACCAGGGGCTCATCTCCTGTTTCCACAATGCATCACAAACTGCTTGAGAAAGCTGTTCTACTCATAGACTGTAAAGGTTACCGTCCATAGGCAACATTAGGTAGGCCTATGTTATTATCAACTACTATAGGCTATCAATTAGGGATGGGCGATATGGCCTAAAATCTATATTGTGATATACATTGCAGCCTCTTGCGATAACGATATACAGTATATTATAATAAAACCATTTCAGAACAGGTTACACAGACCCTGCTAAACAACTGCTAAATGTATTTTTTTTTAAAGGGTATATGTAGTTTTGAGAACATATATTGTGCAAAACTGTAAGTATACAACATAATTTTGCAGATAAATAAAATGTAAGTACACTAGCTGCAGAGACTTAAGTAGGTCTAATGTTTATTATAGCTTTGAGCTTATGAAACCCCAAATTTAAAGTGATAATATTGTCTAACTGATGTCTTTTCAGTTAAAAAGAAACACAACAACGAATCTTAAAATCGGGCATAGACAGAGATTATGTGTTAACGTTACACCACTAAGATATATTGGAATGAGAATAATACGCGCGCGCTGGTATTCAGTGATATCATGTTTCGTTTTGAATTTGAGGTGGTACGGATTAGTCGTGTGTTAACTTACCGAACCGTTACCCCACACACTTGCTGCTGTTTGTCGGACGGCTTAAATCCGAACCAAGTCCAAATAATGGATGTTGCAGCTTTCACTTTCAGCCGTGTTTACTTAAGATGACGACGAATATGCGTTGCAGCCGGGTTTACCTCGCGGCCGCGGGTAGATTGCGTCATCATCTCCCAACCCAACTTGGGGAATAGATTAACGGCGATATTTTTTTTATCGCGCGATAAGAGTCTCGCGTTAACGCAGCGCGTTAACGCCGATAACGGCCCACCACTAGTAAAAACACTTCATGTTAAAAGGATAGTTCACCCAAAAATGAAAGTTCTGTCGAGATTTACTCACCCTCAAGTTGTTACAGGTTTGGAACAACTTGAGGGTGAGTAAATCATGACAGAACTGTAATTTTTGGGTGAACTATCCCTTTAAGGCAAGCAAACACTTCACGACTTTTCCAGGGTCTGTGACAAACCCCCGGATCACGGTTAAATTGATGCTCGTTGTGGTCGCCTATCCTTAAGTATGAGCAGATTAGAGACGTGATTTGAGCCTGTCTTGAGCAATCACAGATGCTGCTCTCCTTGCTCTTATCCATGCTAGGCTGCATGAATGCGCAGGGAGTTCTTGCCCAGAACAGAACCATACCGCCAATCCAAACTGTATGCTAATTGTCAATCGTATTCGACGATAGTGGTCCTGACAGAACTCAATCTATACGTTGACGTGTGAGGAATCACTGAATATTCTTGTCTTTCCATTCTCAGGCTCTTCATGGCAGAGTTGCCCCATTTCCAGGACAGTTTTGTTGAGAAACTCTTGGAGTTGATGCCCAGGCTGACGGCCTGCAAACCTCATGATCTGGTTAAAATCTTTCAGACCACACTGCGGCAAAGCAGATTCATCCATCTCAAACTACCTGAGCAGGTGCGCAGATTCAAGAAGATACAGGAAACAGCTTGTTTGTTCCCAAACGTGTTTTGAATTGTCCCTTTTTTCCGTTTATTTCGGTTTGTTTAGATCCACAGGGCGTCAGCAACAATTATCGAGCCGACAGGAGAATCAGACAACGCTTTGAGATTCACCTCTGGTCTGGTGGTGGCGTTAGATATAGACGCTACTCTTGAACATGTACAAGACCCACAGACAACAGTCAAAGTGCAGGTTAGATGCTCCAACCTCATTTCTTTTCAGTCAAATCACATATAAGCAAAGAAAAACTGACTCTATTTTCATAATGCACATTAATGGGTTTTTTTTTTATAATTTATTGAAGAAAAAGGACCTCAGCTTTTCAATCATTCATAGTCATGGGTTTGAACTGATAAAAGTTTAAAAAAGTCACTTTGCATAAAAGCGTCTGCCCGTTGCATAAATGTCAATACTCTTCCATTGTTTCAGGCATAAAATCAGTTTTACTTAAATCAGTTTAATTCAATTTGTGTACAATTTACACACATTAATCACTTTTTTTTCCCGTCCTCCCACAGGTGCTGTATCCAGATGGACAGTCTCACATAATCCACCCCAAACCTGGAGATTTTAGGACCCCGGGACCTGGACGTGTGCGACTGATCACGCAGGTTTATCTCTCTCATTCTGCCTGGACAGGTTGGTATCCTTTCTGAAATGTGTGTTTTTTTGCTGATAGTAACAGACACATGCACATCAAGACATCAGTTGTGTATTTTTGGTCAAGTATCATTATGCTGAAGCTATTCTTTGTGTTTAGTCCTTGTATAAAATAATGATGCAAACACAAAGCCAAATCCTTCTCTGCTGGTAGCGAACAGCATGAACCCTTCACAGTTCCACAGATATAAATAGAACTGCATCTAGTCCAACAAGGCAGCATATTGCTCGAGTTATTTTATATCTGTGAGTGTGACCAGAATACTGAGCACCTCAGCTGAGGCTGAATGCATTTCTGCTTTAGTCATATAGTGTCTATATTGGTGAACGGAAATGTTCCCATTTGCCCCCAATAGCAAAGCTAAAAATCCACAATAGAGTTTCTATGACTTTCCAAAAGAGTAAAACATTTTTGAGATCGATTAATGTCAAATTTTCAATCACTCTCTCAGACGTTGGTATTAGAAACACTCATGCAGCAGCTGAAAATTATGGGTTTTTTTACATTTTCAATTTTCTTTAGTGTGTAAAAAAGCCTCAACTGTAGTTTTCTTCTGGGAACGAGCACTTCACAATATCCTACATTTAAATAATTCCAGCTAAAGCAATAAGCATAAAAGGGGGAAGGTTGCATTGTGTTAGTAGCGCGTTGAAACTCACGGTTATGGCAAGGGACATGACATTTCCCAAACTTGCTTGAAGCGATTGACCAATCACAACACACTGGTCCAGCTGACCAATAAGAGTGCATTGCACTTTTTGGAAGGAGGGGCTTTATAGAGACCGGAACTAAACAGAGCGTTACTGACAGACTGGGAAACGAGGTGCTGCAACAGTCAATTATGTGGAAAAATTATGTTTTTTGAACATTCAACCATAAAACCTAATTCTAATAGACCACAAAAACAAAATCAAAACTCTTAAAAAGGGCACAAAAGGTCCTCTTCAACCATTTTCTGTAATTTAATAGCAAGGTATCAAAACACAAAGTATTGTGTTATAAATGTATCTAAACTATCAAAAATTCTAACATAAACCTTTTATGATGTTAATAACTGGAAAATAATTCAAAAGGGCCACTGTACACAACTTATCAGTGCATGTTATTCCAAAGTGAAAAAGTGTAATTTATGACCTTTGTTTTATGCTTACTAACAAATTGCAGAAAGACATTACAACTAAAGCGTTTTGTTATACTACACTAACAAAAGCACCTTGGATTACCATGTAAAATTGTAGTATATATATATATATATATATATATCATACTAGTATCTTGTTACAATCCCAGTCTTTTTTCAAGAGTACATTCACAGTGTAAAGTAGAATGTAATCTGAAGTGCATCTCATGTCTGTGTTTTTACTCTCAGAGGCCTGTCAGATTGAAGTGCGGTTGCTTCTGGCCTACAGCACCAGCAGCTGTAAACTATATGTCTCTAAACCTGCGTGGAATGAGAGTATGGACGGTCTCCCCACCAGCGAGAACTCAATTGAGGGCACTATCCACCTCAGCAAACCTGTTAAAGTCTTCATTATGCCCAAACCAGCTCGTCGCTGACCCCGTGTGTGAGAGTGTGTGTGAGTGTGTGTGAGTGTGTGTGAGTGTGAAATTAACAGCCAACACAAAATCAAATGTTTTCACAATTATGTTTAATCTTAAATAAATCGTTTTTTTGTTAATTTGTATCACTGGTGTGTGTGATAATGGGGTATTTTCATTTGATTATAAAGCAAATAACATTTTCACCAAAAATAAGGAAAATATTTCCTCCAATAGCCCAGAGAGCAAATTATTAAGCGTCTATCTAGAAGACAATGTTAATTTGAAGTGTAAGGCACTTTTAACACAGCATTAAATTAATTAGCTGGTTGTGTTGATGATGTCATCAGCAGGTGGAGTGGAAGACCCCGCCCACTTTAGCGCCCTGTCCCGCCAGAGCGTTATATTCTTTAACAGCCTGCTCGGTCTGGAACACCCTGACGTCTACACCCTGCTTCTTCACGTAATCTACGGTGGAGGGAGGCACCTGAAACGTAAAAGACAAAAAGATTCGCTTATTTAAGGATTGAAATATTCAGATCATGGACAGTCACCAAAATCACAATCCTACCTGTAGAGCTTCACTCATCCCTCTTCCTATGACCAGCGTCTGCACCCCTTTCCTCACGACCTCTTCCAGATCAGCTGGCTGGACACCGGGATAATGCTGGCAGGAGCATAGATGTGCTTAGTTAGACACATCTCTAATAAAGCAAACTGGTTGAAATACAAGATATAATATTGATATATTGAACATTTTTGGTCACTACATAGTTCCCATATATCTATTTGTGTTATTTCATAGAATGCAATGAAATATCCTTGAATAAAATGCAAGTTGCTTTGGATAAAAGCATCTGCCAAATGCATAAATGTAATTATTATAAAAGTACAATGAATACTAAAACAGATTTTACAAAGCATACAATGCTGTTTTTATGAAAATTTCTAATTTTAAGAAGATAATGTAATTCTGTCATGACATCTCTCGGGAGATTGGTATGGTAATAGAGATTGGCATGGTAATGGATATGACAATGTTAATGAATTTGGTCTTGGCGGAATAGATCTGCTACGCTGCTGCTGCAGAGCAAGTATTACTGCGAATACCTTCACAGACTTTGATGTGAGCATGTAAGACATGCTGCTGCATATGTAACATACATGATTTAACCCCATAGCAGATCTACACAGGTGGAGCTGGGGAAGGTGGAGGGTTTCTGAAAGCACACTGCAGACTGTTTCAATGCCAAGTATTTGACAGAAAACAATGCCTAGTATTTTAATGTTTGAGCAGCAAGCTCATTGGCCGCTGATGCAACAGCAACCAATCAGCTGTGCCATGTAGATAACGACATGATTACTACCAATATGTTAAAGACCTATCAGCATGCACCATTCAGAGTTTCATTCCAGAACTATGTAATAAAGATGACGGTGATTTTACAGTGTGATCTGGTGTTCAACTTACAGCTGTGCCGGTTTCACGCCAGTCCCAGGCACGGCTGCCACCTGGCCACACTTTACAGTCTTTATAGGATGCAGAGCAACCTTTGACCTTCATGTGGCCCCAGGATAAGGAAGCAATCTCTGGAGAAGACATGCTCAGCTTTCCTGTAACAGAGTGGAAGACAAATCAGATGCATGTATTAGTCTTTTTCTTGACTTTTTACATTGTATTATACTATATTACTATATTATAATACCATGTTTTTTGTACAAGTGCCATGCTAGTTCCTTAAAATGTCATGTAAAATCATTGGTAAATCAATGTTAATCTTTCAGTACCATAGTATTACCATCTTTGTACAGGATGTCACTCTAATAAACCCTGACTACTTTTTTTAAACACTTAATTAACTTACAAAAAACTATTTACAAATCATAAACCTTAACCTACCCAGCACTCGTACACGCATGCATGTCATAAAACCTGCTTTCTCTGACGAGTTTTTTTATTCAGGCAACTAATAATTTTTATTATAAAAACAACTTTATACACGTGCAACACATGCACTATAAATGTTTTTTATACTGTAAAAAATATGGACAAAGCCCAGTCTCTTTTTGTTAAATTTCACTTTTATCAATATTAGCCATTATAAAAGTATAAGTAAAAGGTACAAGAAGCTATACAAATAAAGCAAACAATTCAGTCAAACATACAAAGTCAGCGCTCTAGTCTAACCATACAATAAAGTTAAATAGCTTATAAAGTTATGAAACTTCCCCACAGCCAAAACGATTGGCAGGGAACAAATTATAGATTCACAAGACCAAAAATCGCCCATTAGAAATAGACAAGACGAATTATATCTCATGTTTAACCACTACAGAGACGCCAGAGTCCGCGGCAAACGCCAGAACGACTAACGTTAGCCGAGGAAAAGCTGTTCCAGGCGGGGTACATGCGCCGAGCGCCCGGTCATCGCTGGATCTCACAACTGGATCAAATTTTCATAAATCTTTAAATAAACCACAGATTTGAGCTTTAAACAACTACATTCTCGCCTGAAAAACTCTTAAAACTACATTTCATGATACAGAAACAGTAGTATTATATTTCAACTGTGTTAAAAAATGGCGCTTCTTATGTTGTCATTCTCCTTGGCGCAGCCTAAGCTGTCAATCAAGCTGTCCATCAAAGTTAACCACGCCCTTATTTGTCATTCATTTTATATCTAAATACGATCTAAACTAACGAGTCAGAAAAAAATTCACCCCCCTCACAGTTGTCAGGCATTCGGAAGCTATCGAAAAATACAATAAAAGTCCATGGGACCAACCTGTAAAAACATGAATTTATGCTGTGAAAACGTTTCGGTTACTCACGTAACCTCTGTTCTCTCTAGAAGAGGGAACGAGTATTGCGTAGTTGCTACGCTACGGGAAAGCCTTTCTTTCTCGAGATACTGAAGCCAAAAATTATCCTTAATTTTTATAATCTTGTCAACGCAGTGCGGCAGCCTGCAGACCTAGGGCGAGCTACTAGCGTGCCCATTGGCTGCCCTGCGGCAACTGCAGCAGCCTACCGCTGAGCCCTTGGCGTGACGTCACGACCAATGAGCGCGCTTGGCGCGCTTACTGCGTCACAGCCCGCGAAAAGGGGGGTGTGGCTTAGCGTATATAAACAGGGCTCGGAGGCTGCTTCTCTGGTTTCTGTCGCATGAAGCGAAATGAGCTCGTGGCGCGAGCACGGCGGGCTACGCAATACTCGTTCCCTCTTCTAGAGAGAACAGAGGTTACGTGAGTAACCGAAACGTTCTCTTACGAGAGGTTCTCTCGTATTGCGTAGTTGCTACGCTACGGGAACGCCCTTGTCAACGCCGTGCGCGCCCAGCATCCACTGAATGAGTCCCAGGGAGAGCCCGGGGAACGTGATAGCGGAGAGCCGGGCGGCCTAAAGAGGGCTAGCGCCGTACATAAGCACACACTAGGGGGTTTGGAGCGGCACGGCCGGTCCGAACTGACAATTCCCTGCATAGTGCAGCTCAACCAGTAGAGCTAAATCACACACCGTAGCCCGCGCACAGATAGTGGGCCGGCATACGCGAGACTTAGACTGATAACACTTTCGCCTGCAAGGCGGGAACATCCAGGTTGTAAAACCTAACAAATGTAGAGGGGGAGGCCCAGCCTGCCGCTGCACAAATGTCATGAATGGGAATCCCGCTGGACCACGCCCACGACGAGGCCATGCCTCTGGTGGAGTGAGCTCGAATGCCCAATGGGCACTGCAGGTCTTTAGACGCATAAGCCACAGCAATAGCGTCCACTATCCATCTGGACAGGCTGTGTTTCGAGGCGGCGAGACCCTTGGTGCGCCCACCAAACGAAACAAAGAGCTGATCCGAGCGCCTGAAAGCGGCGGACCGTGAAATGTAGTTCCTCAACGCCCTGACCGGGCAGAGGAGATTACCATCGGCCTCGCTGCCATGCGTTGGCAGGGCTGAGAGGGAAATGACCTGTGCTCTGAAGGGAGTGCCCAAAATTTTGGGAACGTACCCATGCCTCGGTCTGAGAATGACTTTGGAGTCATTAGGTCCGAACTCGAGGCACGCGGCGTTAATAGATAACGCGTGAAGGTCTCCCACTCGTTTGACTGAAGACAGTGCTATCAGAAAAACGGTTTTGAGCGTGAGGTATTTCATATCCACAGTTTCCAAGGGTTCGAAGGGATGCGCTCTCAGGGCCTCCAAGACCAGAGAAAGATCCCACATAGGAACCGCGGGGGGTCGCGGGGGGTTCATCCTCCTGGCTCCCCTAAGGAAGCGGATGACGAACTCGTTCCTTCCTAATGCGCGGCCCCGCTCTGAAACAGAGAGCGCTGAAATGGCCGCAACATAGACTTTGAGCGTGGAGGGGGACCTGCCCGCGTCCAGTAGCTCTTGAAGGAAACACAGAATTCGCGATACCCCACATGTCTGTGGATTGAGCCCCTTAGCAGTGCACCATCTGTTAAACACTGACCATTTCGACATGTAGAGCCGCCTCGTAGAGGGGGCTCTAGATTGTATGATCGTGTTCATGACCCCGTCTGGCAGATCAGCGTGTAATCGTTGAGGCTCCACGCATGCAGAGACCAGCGCTCTGGATGGGGATGCCATATCGAGCCGCGGGCTTGAGAGAGAAGGTCTCTCTTCACCGGTATCGGCCAGGGGGCTGAGTCTGCCAGCTGTATTAGATCCGGGAACCAAGCTTGGTTCTCCCAGCATGGGGCTATGAGGAGCACTGAGTGGCGCGCTTCCCTGATTCTCTCGATGACCTGAGGCAGCAGAGAGACCGGGGGAAAAGCGTACAACGGGCCGCTGGGCCAGGTCTGGGCCAGCGCGTCCTCGTTCTTCGAGAAGAACTCTGGGCAATGAGCGTTGTCTTTTGACGCAAAAAGGTCGACTTTCGCTTTGCCGAAACGGCGCCACAGTAACTGGACTGTTTGGGGGTGTAGAGACCACTCCCCAGGGGGAACGTTGTCCCTGGACAGTCTGTCGGGACCCTCGTTCAGGTGGCCAGGCACATGCGCGGCTCTCAGCGAGCGCAGAGAGTGCTGAGCCCACACGAGGAGGCGTTCCGCCAGGGTGCAGAGCGTCTTTGATCTGACACCGCCCTGGCGATTCACATAGGCCACTACCGATGTATTGTCCGTGCGGACTAGAACATGGTGACCGTGGAGGAATGGGAGGAAGTGTTTGAGCGCTTTCTCGACCGCGAGCATCTCTAGACAGTTTATGTGTAGGAGATTCTCCTGGTCTGACCAGCGGCCATAGACCGGTCTGCCTTCGAAGAGCGCTCCCCAACCTAGGTTGGAAGCGTCTGTCGAGACAACTTTCCGGTGTGAAATCACTCCCATAGTCACTCCCGTGAGATACCATTCGGCTGCCAGCCAGGGCTGCAGGGCTGAAATGCAGCCCTGATTCACTCTGACTCGCAAGCCGCCGGCCGCCCAGGCTCGGTGGGGCACGCGCGCTTTCAGCCAGCGTTGAAGCGGGCGCATGCGCAGTAAGCCCAGCTGGAGCGCTGCTGCAGCTGAGGCCATATGCCCCAAGATACGCTGGAATGTCCTCAGCGGAACCCGGCTGCCTATTTGGAGGGATGCGGCGAGGAGGCGGATGCGGCGCGCGCGCTGCTCCGACAGTCTGGCCGTCATAGCCACCGAGTCCAGTTCTATTCCAAGAAAGGAAATTGACTGACGGGGCGATAGCGAGCTCTTGGTCCAGTTGACCGAGAGACCCAGCTCCTCCAAATGGCTGAGAAGCGCTGTTCTGTGAGACACAAGTTCCGTCTCTGACTGCGCTAGAATAAGCCAATCGTCCAGATAATTCAGTATTCGCATTCCCTGTTTTCTCAGGGGAGCGAGGGCCGTGTCCATGCATTTCGTAAATGTACGGGGTGCCAAAGACAGGCCGAAGGGCAGGACTGTGTACTGATATACTCGACCGTTGAAGGCGAATCTCAAGAATGGCCTGTGACGGGGAGTTATCTGGATCTGAAAGTATGCGTCTTTTAGATCGAGAGAGATAAACCAGTCTCCTGGGCGAATCTGCGCGAGGATTTTTCTGGTTGTGATCATTGTGAACGGCCGTCTCATGAGGGCTTTGTTCAGATGTCTCAGATCTAAAATAGGTCTTAACGCTCCGTCCTTCTTGGGTACGAGGAAGTAGCGGCTGTAAAAGCCCGACTCGCTCAGAGAAGGATGAACCTGTTCTATAGCCCCTTTGCGCAGCAGCTTCGCTATTTCTGCTTGAAGCAGGTGCGCAGCTTCTGAACTCACTCTCGTCTCCGTCTGTGCTGTAAAGCGCGGAGGGCGACGAGCGAATTGAAGCGAATAGCCGTGTTTTATAGTATTCAGCACCCATTCTGACGCGCCCTGAATCGCTTCCCATGCTTTCGCATGCATAGCTAGGGGTCGAATGGTCTCTGGGTTCAGATCGCCGCGCTGCGCGGGATGGGGAACCTGTATCAGAGAGGATGGAGCGGCGTGCGCGCCGCTGGTGCTCGAACACGGGGGCTGGTAAACAGTATTGGCCGACTGAACAGCATTCAGTAGCTCGGTCCCATCGGATGGAGCGTGATTTGCTGTCAAACATCCCAGGCGCGAGAGTGGCGTGGGGATTATAATGTCTAAAAGTGAGTGCGCGTGCTCGTGAGCGGGCGCAGAGTTTACACTTATGACATGGCCAGTGTTTGGGAGCTTTAGAGGGTCTGTGACCCAAGGTAACTGATTGGCAGAGCGAACAGCGGGTAGGTGTGAGCACAAGGCTGTGGGCACATTTTCTACACTTAATACTCGAGCGGCTTGCGTCCGCTTCATGAGAGAGCGCTCTGTGCGCGTTACCATGGGGACCCTGTTTGTGTGAAGCAGTGAGCACATGGGAGTGGGCACATTTTCTACACTTATAATACTCTCGGCCTGAGCCGTTGTTGCCCGGGGTAACCGAGTGACAGAGCGAGTTACGGGTAGATGTGAGCACAGAGTTGTGGGCACATTTACTACACTTAGTACTCGAGCGGTGTGTGACCGCTTTATGAGAGAGCGCTCTGAGCGCGTTACCATGGGGACCGTGTTTGTGTGAAGCAGTGAGCACGTGGGAGTGGGCACATTTTCTGCACTTACAACACCTTCGGCCGGAGCCGGAAAACCCGAATTTACACTCTTTCTGAGATTTATTTGGGCCGCCGTAAAAACGGCGTTTGTGTGCAGGCGAGCGAGTGTTATTACTGGCTCGTTGGCTGCGGTGTAAGCTGCTGCAGTAGCCTGTACTGAGGGGACTGACAGAGCTGGGCGTTTTGATGGCGGTCCGGCCGCAGCGGGACTCAGCCATCTTTTCCTCCCTGCGGGTGCTAGGAGGACTTCGCGGGCTCAGACTTCAGCGTTATCTTGGGACGCGGACCCCGGGGGGGCGGCGGTCTGTGACGGCTGGTTGAGCGCGACCTAGGGCGGCCGCCCTGGCGTCGCTGCGAAGCAGTTGGTGGCCGAGACGAGCGCTGTGTGGAGCTGCGCGCAGGAGGCTGAGCTTGAGAGCGGCCTGCGGCTGGGCTCGAGCGGCGGGGCAGGAAGAGATTCATAGCCTGCGACGCCTTCTGTACTTCAGAGAAGCGGTCCACAATCCCGCTGACCGCAGGGCCGAAGAGGCCAGTGGGCGAGAGCGGGGCGTTGAGGAAAACAGCGCGTTCTGACTCACTCATATCCGCCAGCGTCAACCATAAGTGTCTGTCGATGACGGTGAGCGCGGCCATGGATCTGCCGATGGCTTGTGCAGCGGTTTTGGTAGCGCGGAGCGAAAGGTCCGTCGCGCTGCGCAGATCTGTTAAGGCTGTGTGATCCGAGCCCTTCTCGTCCAATTCACGGAGGAGGTCGGCTTGCAGGATCTGGAGAACAGCCATCGAGTGCAGGGCGGAAGCAGCTTGGCCGGAGGCGGCGAATGCGCGGCCGGCGAGAGCTGATGTGGTCCTGCAGGCTTTGGACGGCAGGGCAGACTTTGAGCGCCATCTAGCAGACGGCGGGCAAAGGTGCGTTGCCACCGCTTCCTCAACGGAAGGGATGCCGGTATATCCTTTCTCGGCGGCCCCGTCCACCTGGGAGAGGGCCGAGGAGACAGATGAGCGGAGTCTAGCGGAGAAGGGCGCGTTCCACGACTTCGATAGCTCCGCATGGAGCTCGGGCAGGAAGGGTGCTGACCTAGAGGCTGGCGCTTGGCGGCGGCTAGGCAGAAAACACCCGTCGAGTCGGTTCGGCGCGGGCTCCTTGGGTGGGGACCAGTCCAATCCCAGTCGGTCGACCGCTTTGGTGAGGAGGCGGATAAGCTCCGCGTCAACACTGGAGCGGGACCTGCCAGACTCTGGAGTCGAGGAGGCGGAGCGGTGAGAGCCCGACCATTCCTCGCTGTCCGAAGCAAGCAGAGAGCAGCTGTCAGCGGCGTCATCTGCTTCATCCCCAAAGGCGACGGCAGTGCAGGCAGTGGCCGGCCGCTGCGCGTCGGTGAAGGGCGGGGGAGAAGGAGAGAGCGAGGCTCGCGGGAGGGGCTCCGGCGAGCGCTCAGCTATAACCACCGGCTCGGGAGGCCTTTGAGAGCGGCGTTTCTTCTTTCGCGGCCCTGAAGAGGCAGCCGGGGAAGGTGGAGGATCATCAAACATGGCGAGTCGAGCCCGCAGGGTCGACATCGGCAAGTCCTCACACTGTTCGCAGCCGCCCGTGGAGAGGGCGCGGGCTGCGTGGTCGAGGCCCAGGCAGAGAGCGCAGACCACGTGGCGGTCTCCGTCGCTGAGCGAGGCTCTGCACGAGCCACAGGATGAGCGAGGCATTTGCAACAACGCCTCGCGCTCTTTTAGATGCAAAGTGTGTCGCGGGGCGAACACACACACACATACAACACAGAGCAGTAAAGGATATATTCGCCGGATAGCGAAGCAGGCAGGGAAGGCTGAAGGCGGCGAAGGCGGCCGGCGTCCTCAGGCTGAGATCCTCGGCGTGCTGGTCGCTTGATTCAACGGCGGCTTCCTCGGAGAGCAGCGATGCGAAGAGCTTCGCTGAAAAGACAGAAATCAGAGAAGCAGCCTCCGAGCCCTGTTTATATACGCTAAGCCACACCCCCCTTTTCGCGGGCTGTGACGCAGTAAGCGCGCCAAGCGCGCTCATTGGTCGTGACGTCACGCCAAGGGCTCAGCGGTAGGCTGCTGCAGTTGCCGCAGGGCAGCCAATGGGCACGCTAGTAGCTCGCCCTAGGTCTGCAGGCTGCCGCACTGCGTTGACAAGATTATAAAAATTAAGGATAATTTTTGGCTTCAGTATCTCGAGAAAGAAAGGCTTTCCCGTAGCGTAGCAACTACGCAATACGAGAGAACCTCTCGTAAGAGAACGGACATTTTAACATGGGGTCTATGGACATTTGCTCCCTTTTGGGACCTGCCCCTAGCGGATTTTCGATGTATTGCAGTTTTTCGCACTTCCGGGTAGGCTTCATTTTTCAGATCAGAATGTTCATATAGCTTGGGGTCGGTCCACACTAGACGCGACGCGATTGTGAGACGCCACAACGTCAATCAAAAGTCACAGCCAATCAGAACAGCGTGTGGGCGGAGTCTCGCGGCGAGTGCACAGCACTAGAGAGTAATCTTGACGGCACTCGCAAGAAAATGGATAAGTATAGCTACATAATCAAATTCACAAATATTACACCATTTAAAAATACATAGGATACTGAGTTACTAAAACAATCTTTGTCAAATAATACTTGTTTGTTCACAGTTTTAACGTTCTTGTTTCCATTTGTTTAATTTCAAGATCTGAGGTGAATTATCCATTGTTGCTTTAACAGCTACAAAGCTGGGAGCACTAAATGACATTCAAAGTCACATTACACGCTTTTAACATTAAATAAAGCACATAAACAGTACCTGAGATTATCATTGCCACACTTTGTGTTTGTTGTTCCAGCGCGACGTCGCAGAAAAATAGAAACCGTTTCTAAATTAGAAACGTCGCGTGTCGCCGTCGCGCCTGGTTAGGACAAAAACTCTGATTAACATGGAAAAGATACCTTTTATCGCGTGTAGTTAGGACACGGTGTTAGCCTGCAGCTCAATCTCGCTTGTGTTGTGCTTTTCTTCGTGTGACGTCAGGCCACGCCCACCACGTACGTTACTGGCCAGCGTACGCTTCAGCCCTTTACGCTGATTGGCTGCCGTTCAGTGACGTAGAAAAAGCTGGAGTCAGTCAGTCAACGGCATGGTCTACTACATCCTCTCAGCAGCCAGTAGGATTGGATAAATCGGATAATATTATTAATATATGAATTGGATAATATAGTAAATTATTTAATTTAAAGGAATAAATAAAATAACCGTGTTATATTATGTCAGACTGAATCAATATAATTTGTTCTTTTAAGTTTTATTACATTTAAATATAATTTATTTATTTAATTATTCATATATATAAATATTTTAATAAACACAAGCACGACAGTTTATAATTGAGGAGTGTCAGCGAAACAAGTGTGACATGTTAAAGCAGCACTTATTATATTAGCAGTATGAATAAATATGATTTTCTGTTCTATTTTATTTTTTTTACATTTAAATATTACATATTAATTTATTTAACTATTCATTCCGGTCATGAATAAACACAAACACGACACTCTTTCTATTAGCATAGTGTACGTGGAAAAAAAGTGTGGCGTCATCTTCATCACAATAACAATAATACTTTATATATGTTATTATTGTGATGAAGATGATGACGACGATGATTGTGGCATTGTGGTGATCCACACACACACACACAAACACTATAGATGCCCCTCTGGATGATGCTCTGGGTGGGTGTCGCGGTGTATTGTGGGCAGTTTTGGGTCTAAGCAGAGCATAGCTCGTCATCTCCAGGAAAGATGGCTGCTCCGGGCACCACAGCAGCTCTTCCTCCAGCGCTCAGTCCCGGGTTTGCGGTGGTCTGCTCTTTTTTGGAGCGCTACGGGCCTGTTCTGGATCTGCCCGAGCTGACGTTCCCTCAGCTGGAGCGATACTTACAAGATACATCAGCGGGTGAGCTGAGGGAGAGGCTGGGTTTGTGTTTATTTCGACAGGCTCCGCATCTTTGCCCATCAGGGGTTTGATCACTTAAAGTTTGGCTTGTTGTACCTTCGTAGTCTTTGTTTGGATGAGAATCGTGTCCCCGATGCTTCAGATGGACTGTGGCGAAGTGTTTTTAAAGCAGTCATGTGTGGTTTTTCCACCCTTTCCCAGTGGAAAAATCACATTTAAAGATTAATCTCAGTGTATGATTGCCGTCAGAGTGACTATACGCACTGCTAAGGGTGTTATCATGCTGTTGGTGACCATTAAATACAGAGACACCTCAGTATAGTACGATAAATTGGTCTGATATACATTTACGTTCCGATTATAAACAACGATGTTACTGTACCCGCACACTGCACATGCGCAGGCCGCTGTCAAACTTCCTATGCTAACTGTAATAATAGAATCGCTGCACAGATTTGTTTACGTTCAGTCCACTTTAAATACTGTATTAATTGTGTACTCCTAGGTTTCTTATAACAATAGCTGAATGTGAGCTCCACAACACTAATGTTGTCATTTAGGAGAATTGCGTTTGTAAACGTCACTGCATAATTATGTTTTCGCTCTGACATTGCTGCTATTTGATTGGATAAATCGATGATATTGTAATGAGAGATGTTTATAATGCATTTATTTTAAAGAATAAATAAAAGGTATACACAGTAATGAGCAAAATGAAAGAAAAGTGCAAGGGACAGGAAAACAGTTGCTATTCTTATATAATATTATATTTTTTTTAAAGTTAGCACAAGCATGGTTTTCATTTCTCAAAAAAAAAAGAGGTTTTATGGTAATGTGAAGTTTTAAATGCTAAAATAATTGAAATACTGCTCAAAAATAATCACAATTTTTTGTACAATTTAGTTCCTCGGCCATTGATTGAGCTCCATGTCAAACTACTGCGGAAGATCGGCAAAACAGTCACACCAGACAGATGGGAGAAGTATCTTGTAAAGGTAAGTGTTTTAGTTTTAAATCATATGCAGTGAAAATGGAAATATCCATGCAAATCTGTCTGTTTGTTTAAATCATTTTTGATGCAGGTGTGCCAGGAATTTAACAGCACCTGGGCATGGGAAATGGAGAGAAAAAGCTACCTAGAAATGACAGTTGAGTGTAAGACAGGCATTTTAAAGGTCAGTATTTTCCAGGGGACTTATTTTCTATACATCAATAATAGTTTGACTTGTTTTGATGGAAATATCACTTTATGAAGTCGTATTGCTTCTTATGTAACGTGTCAAGAACATGTCCGGGTCATATTTTACCCCAAAATAAAGTGAGTAAAGTGTGCCCTTAATATGTTTTATTTTAATGAGATTTACCTTTATTCTTTATTTCATTAACAGTACTTGTGTGAGTGCCAGTTTGATGACAATCTCAAGTTTAAGACATTAATCAACGAGGAAGACCCAGACAAGATGCGTCTACAACCCATCGGTAGAGACAAGGAAGGTCTTCTGTACTGGTTCCAGTTAGATCAAGAACAGAATATACGTGTTTATTCTGAAGAACAGGATGATTTAGATGGATCCTCCTGGAAATGCATTGCGAAGTAAGTAATTCGTGGGGAAAATACCAGAATGGTTTATCAAAATGATAAGCAAAAGATACATTTTTTACATCAAGTTTCAAGTTATGAGAACATAAAATCTTAAGTTAAAGAACACTAACTCTATTCAAGCTCTACATTTGAATGTTATGTGTTTCCTCAGAATTTCTTTTCTAGAAGTATAATAGTTAAACCTCCTTTGAAGTTTATCAAGGAATAAGAAATGCATTTTACTTTAAACAGGAACAGGAATGATCTTGCAGACACACTAGAACAGCTTAAAGCCAAGATTGACCCACCCGTGACTGACCAAGAGACGCAAGGCTGTCCCACCAGCCCAAATATGGAGACTGAAGGTGTTAAAGGTAAAACTCATTGGAAAATCATTCCCATTTAGGGCTGTAAGCACCACAGACATTGAGAGGAACATGTCTCCTACAATTTCCAGACTAGTTGTCAACTACTGTGGGGTTTACTGTATTGTTTTGTATTCAAGGTGAGGCTGAGGACTTGAGAAACCATGTATCGGGACAAGGGGACTTTACCAATACCACCTTCAATTCCAATGAAATTGGGTTAATACCTAAAGACATTAAAAAAGAAACACCAATGGATCCTGTTAAACCAGAGCAAGAGGAGAAAGTTGCTGAAATTTCCAAGCCTAAATTGGTCATTGACAACAGGGTTAGTACGATCAAAACTCTTGTCAAAGAAGAACCAAAAGATTGTCCCAAACCATGGAATGCCATTTCTGTCGTCATGCCTCCTGCTTCCATCAAACACGAACCGGCAAAAAGATCCGAGATGCACGATGACAAGAAAGAGATTATGTTTGGGAATGTGGCTAGAACTGTAAAGAGCGACCAACAGGCTAAAATACCGCTGAAGAAGAGGGAGTTGAAAAGGAGTGGAGGATATGATGTCAGCAATCACTACAGCAACGTCAATCACAGCAACAACAATCTTAACAGCAATGGCAGCATCAGCACAGGAGGTATCATCGTTCGCAATCCTGCTGTCTTGCCATTGAAGGAGCAGCAAATCAAAAGAGAATACCCAACTGATGAGGAGAAAGGACCAACGGCCATCATCCCTGTCCCACAAAAGCTAATTGGGAAGCATTCACCTGTTGATCTTTACCAAACGGTATCACAAGAACAATACGTAGGTGTTGGAGTTATCAAAGGTCCCATTGAGAGAAAGAGGCCTTTGAATGAAAACGATAATTCTTCAAATGGTCATCATGGGAATATGAATGTCTTGAAGACTGAAGTTGGAGGCACAGATAGCGTAAGACAGTCTGTACTTGTTGGGAAATCCATGGTTAAAGCAGACAATGGTCCTCATCCATGCAGTATCCTTGAGGATCTGGTGTCAAAAGATGCTTGCAATAAGAGCCCAGATGTGGAAGCAAAAGTATCAAACCTTGTTGAGGAGTCGCCAATGATTGAAGAGATGCAAAAGACTTCAGTTGAGGAAAAGGTTGACAAAATTGACAATGAAGAAGATGAAGAAGAACTCAAAAACAGCAAGACGGCAGCTTTGTCAGCCAGGGAAAATACTGATGTTGTGGTTGAGGATGACAGCAAAGACAAACGTCTGAAAAGCCCAAGAAAGAGAAGGTCACAAAAGGCCAAATCCAAGCTCCAAGCAAAAGAAGACAACCAAAACACTGAGCTCTTATCCAGCATTGGTGAGGTTTTGGTGAAGGATGCGGGAGACAGTGAAAAAATTGGACACAACGATAACGAAGAGGTATCGTCGGAGCTTCAGAAGGAAGGGATTCGCCTGAAAATCAAGATCCCGCTTCATAGGCGAACGCCTGAACTCCAGCACAAGGACATCGAAGAGTCGGAAACCAGCAATCGGAGATCCCTACGGAGATCTGCCAGAATCTGCAAGCCCAGCCCCAAATTGGCAGATTGTCGAGATAAGAAGCAAGATGGGAAACTGAAGGCCTCCTCAGAAGCACAGGATGAAGAGGAACGCATAGTCGACGAAGAGGTGAATGTCGATCCCAAGGAGATGCACAAAAAAGTGGACGTGGAAGGACAGCCTAAGTCTTTGAAGGTAGCCCAAAAGCTTTTTATATCCAGTCCAACAAATTGCACAGAAAGCTTTTATTTATGCAAATGTTGTTTTTTACTCTTTTAGGCCAAACGGCGACACAGGCGTACTCGTTGGTCGAAAATTCGTACGAAAAATAGCAAATTCAAAGGAGCTCCGGATCGGGAGGAGGAAGTGGCCGACGACAAAGACGCAAACAATGAAGACACCAAATCAGAGAGAAAAGACCACAAGAGTGAGACTGAATCAGACCAATCCAACGAGATTCAACCTGAAGATGCTTGTAAACACTGTGGGCTCGCTAACCACCCAGAACTAGTGAGTTCTCTTTTATCAATTCAGACTACTACTTTAGAATTGAAAATAGATTAGACTTTAATGTCCCAATAAGGAAATTTGACTCAATGCACTGTGTACAACCACAGTATCAAATGACAGCAACATGAGTGGTGCTTGCTTATGTAAAACTCAGTACTAGAGCGGTTCTATGTGGCTACTTGTTAGTTTGGTTACTTAAGGTGCTTCTCTTCAATGCAAGTCACCTAGTTTTGTTATTGTTATTGTTTGTAATAGCACATCAGAATTACTAAAACTTGAACTAGAATGAAAATGGAAACTGAAAATTAAAAAATGTAAAAAAAAAAAATGCCATAATAATATGTAAATATTGCTAAAATAACATCTGATTTTCACCTGTTTTATTGTCTCTATGGTGAAAAACTTGCCAAATTGCTTAAGCAAAAAAAAAAAAGAAAAAAAAAAGACACAATACAGAATGTGCTTTGGGTAAAATGTTTTGTTAACTCCAACACATGCAGTACGTATAGGGGTTTATTCAGACAACGTTACTGAACAAAAACAGTGTAAACAATATAAAGTGTAATTGATGCACAAATGGGTTTCTAAAATGATTTAAGCTAGAAGATGAGATTGTCTGTCAAATGCAAAAGATTAGAAGAAACAAAGGTAGCACTTTATTGTACTGTCCTGTTCCCCATGTACATACTATGTACTTATTATAGGGAATGCAATAACTAGGTACTATAACCCTGAACCAACCCCTTAACCTAACCTTAACCCATGTAGTTATCTTACATTACCTAGTACTTTCTAAGGCACTATTTATTTATTTACTATTCTAATTTAACATAATTTCACATTTTCTCTCTTGTGTATTTTTGTCCCAGATCCTTCTTTGTGACATGTGTGACAGTGGATATCACACGGCCTGTCTGAGACCTCCTCTAATGATCATTCCTGATGGAGAATGGTTCTGCCCTCCCTGTCAGCATGTAAGGGCTTAAATCCCTGTGTAAATGCCTTGTGTGTGTATGTGAGCTATATTAATCAAGTATATATTCTTGTCATTTACAGAAGCTTCTCTGTCAGAGACTGGAAGAACAGCTTCTGAATCTGGACACTGCATTGAAGAAGAAAGAGAGAGCTGAACGAAGGTATAAATCCACACACACACACACACACACACACACACGCGCACACGCACACACACGCACACACATACATGCACACACCTCATAAATGGTCTCACCAGCTTATCATCATTCCCATGAATCATCATGGATGATGAATAGCCTCATGTGAGTCTGATTCTAAGATTTTTCTTGTTTTCTCTCTTTCAGACGTGAGCGATTAGTGTATGTGGGCATCAGCGTGGAGAACATTATACCCAATCCAGTAAGTATGCAGCCTATATTATTATATTATATTATATTATATTATATTATATTATATTATATTATATTATATTATATTATATTGCCATACTGTATTGTACCATATGCCATACTTATGCTAAATTATGCTAAAGTATGCTATGCTATATCTAAATTAATATAAGATAAATAAATTATACAAATTAATAAGATGGGATTTAAATTGCCTTAATTACCTTTATTTGGTTTTAAATTTGCACTTCTTCATCATGGCAGGATGGTGATGAAGAAGATGCCATGACAGAGAAGAAAAAGGATGCCAAGAAAAGTAAGAATCTGGGGAGGCGATCGACTAGGATGAAGAAATCCATCAGTTATAGGTAATCAATATTTCTGGAAGCACTTTACAATAAGGTTCCATTTGTTAACATTAGTGAGCTGCATTAGTTAACAAACTAACAATGAGAAATCATTCTAAAGCATTGTTTAATCTTAGTTGAAGGGGACCTATTATGTCCTATGTTGTTTTGATTTTGTTTTCGGGGTCTACTAGAAAAGGTTTTCATGCTTGAATGTTCAAAAAGTACATTGTTTCAGCTCTCTCCCAGTCTGTCAGTAACGCTCTGTTTAGTTCCTGTCTTTATTAAGCCCCTCCTTCTGAAAAGCACAACGTGCTCTGATTGGTCAGCTTGATCAGTGTGTTGTGATTTGTCAAACGCTTCGAGTGTTTTTTAGAAATGTCACAGCCCTTACCATAACCATTTCAACACACTACTAGCGCAACTCACCCAGGCCTCGTCCCTTTATTTTGCGTATGCGTTGGGTGGGAATTATTTAAATGAGGAATATTGTGACGTGTTCATTCCAGGAAGAAACCTCAAGACTACATTCAAGGTGTTTCAGGGAGTTCAGAAACAGTGATTACTGATATAGAGAATATATACTTTGTTCTTTTTTAACGTTGCAGACCTTTTTCAAGCTGAAACCGCAACATTTCACACTAAAGAAAGTTGAACATGTATAAAAGCATAATAGGACACCTTTAATGTTAATTTTAACATTTCCTAATACATTATTAAAATCAAAAGTTGTATCTGTTAATATGTAATGGACCTGAGCTAACATGAACAATGAATAGTTGTTTTTTTTATTAACTAACTTTGACAAAGATTAAGAAATCTGTAACAAATGTATTGCCTATTGTTAATTAATGTTAGTAAATGTATTAACTAATGGGACCTTATTGTAAAGTTTTACCATATTTCTTGTAGAAATAGACTCTAAGAGAAGATATAAGTCTGACTAATTCTTGATTTTCTTACTACTAACCACCAGATTCGATGATTTTGATGAAGCCATTGATGAAGCAATAGAGGAAGACCTCCAAGATTCAGAAGGAGGAGGTTGGTCATATGAGATATTGTTTCATGCTTTATAATATGTGTGTCTTTGCATATTAAATTCCCTGCTGGTGTGTTCTGCAGGTGCTGGTCACGGTAAACCTGTAGTGACTGTCACGAGTCAGCAGCGGAACACGGTGAGCCGAGAGAGTCGGCGGCTTGTGAAACCTCTCGCGCCGCGAAAGAAGCGCCGGCGACTCAATGACCTGGACAGTGACAGTACGGTGGACGAGGAGGAGAGCGAGGACGAGTTTCAGCTCAGTGATAGGTGTGTGTTTAAAATATACGAATATTTAGAATACTATGGGTTCAAATTTGGGATTTTGGGGTTCAAATCAGGTGGATTTTATACCAGTTCTTCAAAATATCTAGTTCAGATCTATAGGTGAATCTCACAAAAGCTGTCAAGAACTTGTCCTGGTCATATTTTACCCCAAAATCAAAAGAAAAAGACATTATATTTTCCTATTTTTAGGACCACTATAGGTTTTTTTCATGATCATTAAGCACATCTTGCATTAAAATTAGTTTAATGCAAAGTTGTTAGTTATTTATACATTGTTGCACTGCTTAATTTAAATCAACGTCACTTGTGTCAGTCACTCATAACAGTATTTTGTGCTATAAACTAAAATGACTCTATTACATCTATTGAGGATCACCATGGGAATCACCGTGAGAAATAATGAGAATTACAACAACAACAACAACAACAAAAAAAGCCATGAAAGAATTTGGGGGGAAATATGCTTAATACTTAAAAATCGTATTTGTCCTAAAAATTGGTAGAAATTGTGGTTAGATGGTTAGTTTAAATGTTTTTGAAAGAAGTTTCAGCCAAGGCTGCATTTATTTAATCAAAAAAACAGTATTTTGAATATTACAATTTAAAATAACTGTTTTCAGTTGTAATATTCCTGTGATGCAAAGCTGAATTTCCAGTATCATTACTCCAGTCTTCAGTGTCACATGATCCTTCAGAAATCATTCTAATATGCTGATTTGCTGCTTAAGAAACATTTCTCATCAATATCAATGTTGAAAACAGTTGTACTGCCTATTTTTGTGGAAACAGTGATGCATTTGTATTTTCAGAAATTCAGTAGATCGGCATTTATATAGATTTTCATGCTATATAGATTTCCACATAAAATTGGGTCAGAAGCAGCATTAATATATATATGCTTTTGTAATGCTAGCCTGGAGGAGGAGGAATTCGTGGTTTCGGGAGAGGGTGCGTCTGATGGTGATGCGGGGAGTGAATGGGGCAGTGGTGACAGTGGCGCTGAGAATCAACCAGCCTCCAGGAGAACAGGAAGAACCACACTCACCCAGAGAAGCAGGAGGAGCAAACGCAGACCTCCCGCTCGAAGAAGAGGCTCCTCAGAGGAGGACCTGTTAGACTCTGAGGAAGAGGAGGAGGAAGAGGAAATGGGTCTGTTTGAGTTTTCATATCCAGTCTACTTAAAAGAATAACATATTTACTCCATTTCAAAGCTGTTTCTACTGTATCTTCTAAGACAGAATCCTTAAGTAACTTAAATAAAACCACACTTTGAAATGGTCTTCGCAGCCAGCAACTTTTATATGACCGCATAATTTTGCTGCTTCTGTTTTTGGAGGTGTGCTGTCTAGGTAAGCAGTTCACTAGGTTTTTGGTAGAGCCCTGTCAAATGATGTCTTTTACTCACAGTTTTTCCTTGTGTGTTCATTTGGCAGAAACAGAAGGCTCTAATGAGTTCAGCGACAGCGACGTGGACGTCAACAGAAGGCGTCCGCGACGGAGACAGAACTCTCAGGTCAACTACTACGAGACGTCAGAGTCTGAGGGATCACGGAAGGTGTCCGATCAGAAACACCCCACTCTTCCTCACCGTCGACGACTGTCCAGCTCCAACAGTGAAGGTGAGCTCCACCACACTCCTATTTTCACATATGTTAATATGTGTTAATGTCATCTCTCTCATATTCCTCACTTATATAATATTTATTCTTGTATATTTAGTATATTGAGGGGATTTCATTGTACTAGACAATATTCACCTCTAAATTGTGCACCATTTATTTCTAAATAAAATAAAATATATATGGCTGTATATTTCCTAGTTGTTAAAGGGATAGTTCACTTTGGAAATAAATTTTGGTATGTTTTAGCTTACCTGAAGGGCATCCAAGATGTAGGCGTCTTTTTTTTCCGCAGTAGTTTCAATTTTGATATTTTTAGGTCAAACCGTTCTTGTCTGACAGTCATATCATGCAGGTCTATGGTCACGGTCTCAAAGAGCATGCACAGAGTCCAAATTAAAACAATTCCCCATCGTCCAAATTAAACAATTCCCCATCGTAAGTACACATTGATGGCCTAAGACACGAAACGAGCGGTTTGTGTGAGAAAACGAACAGTATTTATATAGTTTTTACCTCTTATAACACAACCACGTCCAAGTGATCTGAGGGCGCGCGCGCATCCTGGTGTGTGTCGTGTGCGCAGACTGGTGCATAGATATATACACTAGATGTCGCCTTGGCTACGGCAGTTCATTGGAACGAATGTCTTTAATGCGACATCTAGTGTATATATATCTATGCACCAGTCTGCGTACACGTCACACAGCAGGAAGCGCCCGCGCCCTCAGATCACTTGGACTTGGCTGTGTTATAAGAGGTAAAAACGATATAAATACTGGTCTTTATTTTATCACACAAACCGCTCATTTCGTGTCTTAGGCCATCAATGTGTACTTACGATGGGGAGTTGTTTAATTTGGACGATGGGGAATTGTTTTAATTTGGACTCTGTGCATGCTCTTTGAGACCGTGACCATAGACCTGCATGATATGACTGTCAGACATGAACGGTTTGACCTAAAAATATCAAAATTGAAACTACTGCGGAAAAAAAGACGCCTACATCTTGGATGCCCTTCAGGTAAGCTAAAACATACCAAAATTTAATTTCAAAGTGAACTATCCCTTTAAACATTGCTGTGTATATGTGTATTTCCGATTCATTGCGATTGCTGGTCATTTTTTACCTTGAAGATCAAGAGTGTTTTTTTTTTTAGACAATGTTGTTTTTCCTTTGTGTGTGTGTAATTTTTTTTTAAGATTCAAAACATAACATTTTTCGTTCTAAAATAACCGAAGGCCTTTTTTTTTTCTTTTTTTTTTTGTAATAAGTACTGGTGCTTTAACCCATAGTCGTTTATTTATGGCAAATTTTCAGCATACATTTTTTTGCATCTGTGAATCGCACCGTTTTGTCACATCATCACACTAAATAATTATTGTTAGCTATACTGTTAATTTGCAACTAAATTGTTTGCGTCTCATCCTATATTTCTAGAGTCCACGCTTTCTAAAGACTTTGAGCCAAAGGAATCACTCAAGAGACCAGAAAGAGGACGGAAGTGCGAGTCGACTAGGGAAGACTCCAAACCCAGGCACAAACTAATAAAACGGACTCGGCAGAAAAGCTCCAGTGAAGACGAGGAGGAGGACAGAGGAGAGACAGAGGACTCTGAGGATGATGAACAGCCCCTCCGCAAAAGGTCGAACCGCATAGAAACAGACGAAGACGAGGAGGAGGAGGAGGAAGAGGAGAACACACGTGGAAATGTCAGGTGGAGGCACACGGCCAGAAACACTGCGGGCCCCCGAGGTCCCGGACGGCACAACGGCTTGGTCCCGCTGAGGACCGCAGCTCAGGATGACGATGACGATGAGGACGAGGAAGAGTTCACTGGCGTCACGGACCTTGTTAACTTTGTTTTCGACAGTGAACAGTTGTCATGATGTGCTCTGTAGGTAAAATGCATTTATTTTCTCATAGCCTTTCGACTGAGAGTCACCTGTCACGGGAATGTCCCTCATCAGCCACCGTAGTTTTTGGGTGTAGTGGACCAAAAATGAAGCTTCCAGAGGAATGCCGTATTTGTCCGTTTCAGATGTTTGAATCCACTCCGTACATCCGCATGTATCATCCTTCCCAGATTAGAACAGGGTCTCCTTAATACTACAGTAACCATTCCTCAGAGTAAAGCACTTTGTCATTAACGGCCAGTACAGTTTTGTTTGTATAAAGCGGCTTCTGTCGTCCTCCAGAGACACTGAATTGAAGCTTACGTGTTCTGTTAGTTTTAGACTGGAGTTTTAGAGGTTTACATTCTCTGTATTAATGTTTTATTCTTTGTTGTACATGAAAGCGTTGTACATTAACCTTTGATGCCGAACTTTGCCTAAATGCTTTCATCCAATTAAAGGCTTAAAGGGATAGTTTACCCAAAAAAGATAATCCTGACATCATATGCTCGCCCTCTTGTCATTGCAAAACCACATGACTTTCTGTGGAGCACAAGAGGAGATTTTCACTTTTGTTGTATGGAAACGAGTAGCGTTGAACCTCTGGGTGAGAATGATGGCAGAATTTTCAATTTGGGGTGGAATTAAACTAGTTAGTAGACCAGCAAAAAAGGACGAAACACATTGGATGATGATCGTAATATTAAAGATCTGTCATTTCGATGAAATCTTTTTAATTTAAAAAGACTAATATACTCTCTTTACTAAAATAACATTGTATGTAATGTTAAAAACAATATTATTTAATTATTTTTAAAATGATGAAATTTCTGCACTTTGAAAGCTGTTGCTGAAATTTTAGGACGTTTACGGAGACATTCAGTCACTTTTAAGTCCCTGTCTGAGCTTCATGTGTCAACTGAATGCACTTGTCGATCAAGCACCTTTGATGGTGCCGTTTGGAACCGCATTGTTCAACACGGCAGTCTGGATCGCTCTTTCCATAGAGTTGTTTTTAAAGGTTTCTTTGACTCCAAGCGGGTGTCTTTTATGCTGGATTGTTTGAATTAGAACACTATGGAAGTCATTCCAACACAAATCCACCCCAGTACAGAATAAATACAAAAACCACAAGCACTAGAATACTTATGGTAAGAATTAAAGAATGTGTTTTTGAGCCTTGTACTACTGGAATTCGTTTTCCTTCTCAGTTTATTTTACTCTTACTTTACAGATGTACGTCTCCATATTTCAAAAAAAAAAAAAAAAAAAAATATTCACAAAACAAAAATAAACTTAATGTTGCTGTTAATGTCCCTGGCTTGAACTTTGTTTTTTTTTAAGTACCTTCAATGGATTCAAGACACAAGAAGCATTCACTTTTATGGCTAGTTGACCTATAACATGAACATTTCATTTTCAACATCAACATTTTAGGTTAAAATGCATGTACTGTATAAAGGAAAGTATACAAATGTAGACGTGGTTGATATTGAGAGTAGAAATACCATGTGAGGTCATAAAAACTGAATATAAGAATGATGGAATAATGGAAATGTTTATTGGTCAACTACCCATATGCAAACAATAAATTAATCTATTTAAATGATGCAATGTACACAAAGGATTATGAACCAAAATATGCAGATTATTACTGTTTGTGTCTGCTGTGTTGTATCTCCTCCGATCCTGAGGAGGCGCTACGGTTTTGCTTTGTGGTGTGAAACGCACGCGCTCTTTTCTTGCGTCATAAAGCGGCGCGAATGTCTCTGATGAATGGAAATGAATAACTGGTAGAGTGGATTAATAAGTTTTACAATGGGCGGTGCTTAGCGGCCCGGACGTCATTTGTGATTAGTCAGCTAAATTGTGTCTAAATAATTAATACATTTCAATGCATGTTAACGTTGCGGTGTTATCTTTCAAGTGTAAACTTATTTACACCGCTGCTGACGTAGCAAACGAACAGCGGTATCATAAGATAGTTGTTACTTTTCTCCGCGTTTTGAGGAGTGGACCAATGAAAATCTGTTATGATTACACATACTAATACATTTTGTTTAATCATTTCACAGAGATTGCGCTTGTGAATACTCGTCTGTTTGATGTATACTTATCTTTGTAATTAACATATTTTAAATAATTGTACTTATTACTGCACAAACATCTCCAATAAGACAAAAAAAACGTATTTAGACGTCAATGTGAGTCAATGAAGAGTCAGTCTTTGTGGGCCACTTAGCGCCCCCTGCAGGAATGAGCCGTGTGTCCCACAGGAAACAGTTATCGCACAATGAGTGAGAACTACAGAAGTGACGCATGACACCGAATCTTTGAACTATAAAACCCATTTGAAAGTTTCTCGCCACGCAAACCGGTCGCATTTTACTTGTACATTAATGAAGTTAAAAGAGAAAGCTTGGTAACGCTTGAATGAGAGTTACTGTTGTTTTTGCAGTGCTTTGTGACTGAGTATTGTCTCACTAGAGCATCAGTTTTAGTGCATTCAGCATCTTCACGGTGATTTAATTCATCAGAATGGTAGTGTTGAAGAGTTTACCTCCACCCAGCGAGGGCGTGCGGCTCCAGCAAGCCGAAACAACCGCGGTTCTGGACGGGAAAAGACTGGGATCTGGAACTCTGTTTGTGGCTGAGGCGTGAGTGTCTGCACGTTTTAACTAAAACATAAGTGTTGCGTACACGTGGTATGCGTGTTCTACATCAGGTGACAGCTGTGGACACATTTAGTCATTTATTTATGCATAAACTCTAAGAATAAACATATCATGCCTAGCAAGGGTAGTAGACGACTTACGAAAAGTACTGTTTTAGAACAATAGTACAGTGATAGCGTCAGTTGGTGTATCTTTCTATCTTTTATTTGTTTTATATTTATATTATTTAGTATTTGATTATGTTATGCATTACCATGTTCTTTAGGGCATTTACCATAGTACACTCATGATGTTTTGGTGACCTATGTTTACTAATGCAGCTGTTCTGTGTCCTTGCAGGCATCTGTCCTGGTTTGATGGTTCAGGGATGGGTTTCTGTCTTGAATACCCTTCCATCAGTCTGCATGCAATCTCACGAGATCTTAGCTCCTTTCCAGAAGAGCACCTGTATGTGATGGTCAATGCAAAACTGGACGGTGAGGCATCACCTTCCAAATGCCACACAAAATAGAGATGCGCTGCTTTAGACATTTTGGCCAGCGGTTCTTTTCTGAGTCTGAGTTCTGAAATTCTGTGTCTTCCAGATGAAGGTGATGCGGAGCAGCAGGACAAAGCTCCAGAGGATGATGAGGAGAGTGACAGCGACAGTGAAGACTCAGCAACCATCACAGAGATCCGCTTTGTGCCCAGTGATAAAGCCGCTTGTGAGTGTGTGGAACGAACACAGATGAGTTCAGTGTGAGCGTCACTCCTGTAGAGAGTAACAGCGTGTGTTTGTGTGTGCAGTGGAGCCCATGTTCTCCGCCATGTGTGAATGTCAGGCCCTGCACCCGGACCCCGAGGACGCTGACACCGATGAGGACGATTATGAGGGAGAGGAGTATGACGTAGAGGAGGCGGGTAAGTGTCATTTGGACCCATAATGCATCTAGTGCAGTGGTTCTCAACCTTTTTGACTCCAAGGTCCCCTGTTGTCCACGGCAATATTCAAAGGCCTTCCATATAGGCAAAGATATTTCTGCTATTAAAGCTGCGGTCACACTTTAGATCAGGGTCCAATTCTCACTATTAACTACGACTTTTGCCTCAATAACCTCCTAATGACTGCTTATCAATAGTTAGTAAGGTAGTTGTTAAGTTTAGGAATTGGGTAGTATTATATAGAATTAAGGTATGTTGAATATACGTGCAGAATAAGGCATTAATATGTGTTAATTTATATTAATGTGCTTTATAAGTACTAATAAACAGCCAGTAATCCTAGTAATATGCATGGTAATAAGCAACTAATTGATAGTGAGAATTGGACCCTAAACTAAAGTTATACCAAAGCTACTGTGACTGATGACAAAAACGGCAGTTTTTTTTTTTGTACAAACCAGGAGTTGCAATTTATTAAAGTATAGTAAAGTATCATTAAAATAACTAAATTCCTTAATTCTAGAATAATAAAGTAACATTTATAAATAAATAAAATTCAAATAATGTAATTAAATATTTTTTAAAATAATGATCTCTAATGGCAATATCTCAGCTTGTTTCTACATGATAAAATATTATTATATTATAATATATATATATATATATATATATATATATATATATATATATTATAGCTTGAAATAACTAGAAAAATGTATATTCATATAGAATGTATATTCATTATATTAAAGATTTTACCTATTACCATGACTTTTCAAGGTCTAGAAATATACAAATATAAAAAAGTGTGTCCAGGGTTCCCAAGACAGTGAGAACCCTTGTTTTTAAAAAAAATTATTTGGATTTTTTTTTTTTATTAATCATTTGAGAAATGTGATGTCAGCTTACACCTGGATTTTTGGCTGATTTAGCTTATTTTAAATAATTTTGAAGTTCTCCATTGAAGTTTGGTGTCTCTTCTGAAGCTTTCACACACATTGTCTCAATGCTTTTGTATTGTTCCTCTTACACGCTTTTCTCTTTAGAGCAAGAGCAGGGTCATGGAGACGTTCCCACGTTTTACACCTATGAGGAGGGCTTGTCTCACCTGACGTCAGAGGGTCAGGCCACACTGGACAGACTGGAGGGGATGCTGGCCCAGTCAGTCGCACAGCAGTACCACATGGCCGGAGTCAGAACCGACGAGCCTTCAACAGCATTTGAAGGTCTGTGTGTGTTGAAACTCATTATGCATATGATTTATTTCAGTAGTGATGGTTTATCTGTCCAAGAGAGGGGAGTTTGTTGTATTAGCTCACAAAAATGTTGCACATGTAACTGTAGTTTACAATAGACCTTATTGAAGGTTAGACTGCATATTGAATTTATTGCGGATGAAAATTAAGTTGTTAGGAAGGAATAGACTTATTCTTTACAATAGCATGCCAAGTATAAAGCTCTAGATCACATGATTTTTACATCTCACAACTTTTAAAACTGTTTAATGGAGCTTCATCAGCTGAACAATCGGTATGCTATTGTACATAGCATATGGTACAATCCATTGAACACACTGTGATTCTATCCCTCACAGTATCGTTTTCATTCCTGTCAAAACTTAAATATAGCGCTACCCTGACTAAGGTCTATATTATTATAATATTCAAATATATATATTATTTAAATAAAGGTAACACTATACAAAAGGTCTCAATACAGTTTACGTGTATTTTTTACAGCATTTAAATCTTTGATAATGTAAGTTAATAAAAACTTTTTTTTTTTCAGTGCATTGACTAATCTTAACAGATACAACATTTGATTTAAAAAATGTATTAGTAAATGTTGAAGTTAATATTAATGAGGATTTTTAAAAACTGTAGAAGTATTGTTCATTGTTAGTTCATGTTAAAGGTGAAGCAAGTGATTTCTGAGAAACGTTGTTGAAAGTGGATCGGACAGAGCACCACAACACTCTTGTAGCCAATCAGCAGTAGGGGGCGTGTCCACTAATGATGGGGGAGGAGAGAGTGAACAAGATACAAAATACTTGCTGCACCTTTAACTAATGTAGTTAAAGTCCCTCTGTAGTCAGTCATTTTACCCCTAAAAACTCAGATTTGATCACTAAAATGACACATTTAAAAGTTTTTTCCTTCTTCATGCCTTATTATAGCTTGAATGTAACTCTACACCCTTGCCTCATTTAGTATACGTGGTTCTACTCACTCACACCAGCTCAGAGATCCACTCGTTGATGTAATTGGTTACAAACTAGTTTGAGACATCAGAAAAAAAAAAATTTCAACAGTTTTTGAGACTGTCTTTGGTTCACTGCAGTTTTAAGCAGAAAATACTCCGCAATGGTGCTGACTTATGAATTTACACATGGTTTGACTTAAAGCATATTAAAAACACCACATAAACATTTGATTTTCACCACAGGAGGACTTTAACTAATTATATATATATATATATGAAAACATTGCATGTAAAACTGTGGTAACTTGGTCTTCGAAAACACAAATAAAAGAATGTAAGAAAGTTTGAGAGAGTTTCTCACACTGTTTGATGGACATCCCAGGTTAATTTACTCGATTGTAAATGTTATTTATGAAAAAAAAAAATCATTATGCACATGAGCAGCCACAAAAATGGCAGAGACAGAAAAGTTATGCAACTTTATACCTCACATGATGCTAAAAGAGTCACATTTAGGATGTTTTACATGTATGATTGTTTTATTCAGTGAATCTTGTGTTGGTGTGTGTGTACATATGATTTTATTTCAGTCAGTCGAGGAAGAGTGTGAATTCAAGCATTCTTGGATCCAGACGTTACTGTTTAGCTGGTCTGTAATGAGCAGGATTTCCTGAAAGCTAATGGACCTGTAATGTGTAAAGCCCAGCGGAGCAGTGCAGGGCAGGATGCTCGTAATTTAATACGGTGCTTAAACTTTATTTTTTTTATTTTTTTTTTTCTGCGTTCAGATGGAATGGAAGTCGACTCGAGCTCAATCGCTGGACAGTTTGATGACGCCGATGTGGATCACTGGTAAATATATACCAAATCCATGGAATTGTCCATTCTTTGAATTGTGTGATGCAAAAGATAATTAATCAGAAAATGTAAATTCTATCATTATTTACACCAAACCTGTATGATACTTATCAGAATTATTATCTTATAATGCTATTGGGTGGATCTGTGTTGAAACTCATGCATGACTTTTCAATCTGTTGACAGATGGACTGTCTCTCTACTGCCGATTAAAGCACTTCAGTGGGGCATGCTGGGATACTGGCTGAGCCCACCTCTCAAAGCTCTTATAGCATTTCTGTTTCTCCTCGCTTGAATTTAATGGGCTGTTTTACACCACGGCTGTAAATTTACCCTCAGCCACAGCTTTGTGTAGATCCCACTAATGTATTTTGTAGGTTTCCCTGAAGACCATGTTGATGTGTTTGTTAGAGATTTCAATAAATAGTTGTTTTTGTACCAAAGTCTCATTTTTTTCCCATATTTGGTGTTTTGTTTCTCTTTGAAATATCTTCAATCAGGCATTCTTTTTTAAATTTGTTGTAATGTTAAAGTGTGCTAAAAATACAAATTTAGCTCATTTTGGGCTGTTCTCAGTTTGTACTAGTCAGATGTTTGAGACATTCCTGTCTAATCATTTCCTATGTGTTTCCTCACAGGAGATAAAATCATTTCTGGTGAATCAGTCCATCTTTTTGCCATAGTGATGACTGCTCATAAACGCACAAAACATTATTAGTTGTTGAAATGATAAACATTTACAAATAACGAATAGTTGATTTGTAAACAAATTCACAACAAATGAAGACCAAACATTTACATTTGTAAATGTGTAAAAGTGCAAAATATATGAATCAAAGTTTAATAAGATTTGTTAGCTTTTTATTTACATAAAATAATGTTAATCGTATTCTTTAATGAGCTTATTTAAACATTAATGAGCTTATTTAAACATTAACAAGCATGTTATCTCGTAGCTATTTGAATATACATTAACTAATGATCTGTTAAGTATTATATAATGCTTGTAAATGATTTATTTATGTGTATTTTATTTATAACAGTTTTCATACAAACACAAAACAGATCAAAGTCTCATAAAATGTATACAAAAAGTATGTTATACTTAAAATAAACAAAGGAGAAAAAAAGACCCCCACACCCCAATCCGCACCAGATACAGTGAAAAATATACACCATAAAGCCATACTTAATCGAACTTAAACAAAACATTAACAATGGAGTGAAAGAGTGAAGTTATCCATATTACATTATGTGCCAAAACATATTTCAACTCTTAAAAAGATACCTAAGGAAGGGGCCCCAGATTTTATCAAATTTTTTAGAAGCATCAACTTGAGAAAAACGAATCCTTTCGAGCTTGAGGGCAGCAATCATTTCAGCCAGAGATTTATGAAAGCTGGGTGTTAGAGTGGACTTCCACTCCATCAAGATCACCCTTTTAGCCACCACCATACCAAACATAAGAGACAGTTGCTGGGAATGTGTCAATGCTAAATATAGGGTCAGAACATCCAAAAGCTAACTCAAAATCTGGACTGATATTTTCTCCAAAAAAGTATCACAGAAAAATATTCTTCCAAAACTCCGAAATCTCAGGGCAAAACCAAAAAGTATGAGCATGCGTCCCATCCGAGTATTGCATCCATCGCATAACGGGGAAACTGAAGGGTACATTTTATTGAGTTTAGATGGTATAGTGTAACCTATGCAACACTTTAAACTGAATAAGTTGTAATCTTGCATTAATAGAACAGGTTTGAATTCGCTTCAGTCCTTCTTCCCAAATCTCGTTTGAGATATTAATTCCAGTATCATTATCCTTATCAGGATCTACATTTTTACATTGTGAAAGATACAGGGTTCGAGAAAAGAATACAAGGAAGGGAGCTACCAACAACTGACTGAGCCTCCATGTACAGCACTTGGGTTGGGTGTCCATCAAGTTATTATCAGCAGCTTGATCACTAATCCACCAGAGCACCAGCCCTGGCATTAGCAGCCCAATAATAATAATGACGGATAACAGGAGGCGCTAGACCACCCAACTGTTTCATTTCTGCAAACGGGCCTTAGAAATTCTATGTGCTTTATAACCCCAAATAAATGGCAAAATGACAGATTCTAATTGTTTAAAAAAAGATTGTGGCAAATATAGGCAGGTTCTGAAAAAGATAAAGCGAGTCAGAGCGACCATTTTATTAGCATTGACCCAACCAATTAAAGATAAGGGAAGCACCCTCCATTTAGCAATAGATATTTTTAACTTATTTATGGCTTCTGTGAAATGTATACTGAAAATTTGTTTCATTTTTTTTTTAGGAATGACTTACCTTAAATAAGTGAAGTGATCCTCTGTTATTCTAAAAGGATAGACCTCAGAAACCCTTCACCCAAGGGCATGAATACACTCTTCTCCCAATTAACAGAATAACCAGAAAAAGAGCAAAAAACCTCAAGTGATTCCGTTAATGATTTATTAACAAAGCAGATGAGTTCTTAATCACTGTGAACTATCTGTTAAAATCATTAGATTGTTTAAAAAGTGCATGATCATATAAATTGCAAGTTTAATGACATTTCAATGTACATTAAATCTGTTAATCAGTTAATAAGTTCATCAGTAAACATTAACAAGCACATTATCTCATATTTCTATGTGAATAATGATCTGTTAAGCATTATCTATTGTTTGTTAATGATTTATTAATGAAAGTTAATAAAAAGTGTTACCAAAAAAGCACCTTGCTAGTGTACTAGACTAACTGGGATATGTACATGACTTACAAATTGTTGCCCTTTTGTTGGTTTGATTGCTTCTATTGTTCTCCTCATTTGTAAGTCACTTGGGATAAAAGCGTCTGCTAAATGATTAAATGTAAATGCTTATGCTCAGATAATGACTTCTCTTTTCAGTGAAAGGACATTTTGCTGATGTCCTTTCACTGTATTTGTGCCAGTTTTGTGTGGTACACAGAATAAGCCATGGCTAAAACTTGCACAAGTGCAAACAGTCTCAGAAATGTTTGATACAAAGCACCCACAGTTGTACTGTCAAACACATGGTGTGCCTTCTGAGGTCTCAGAATCCCCAGCACTGGTTTTCAACATTTTCTTCGCAACTGATCTGACTGACCTGCCCTTCTTTGAAACCTCACCAGTTCCTTTAAACCTTTATCGGTTTTTCTTTTCCACGGTCTACATATTCTGTAAAATTATTCTTGTATGTAAGGGGATGGTTGTACCACTTTTTAAAGATGTGTTACAACCTTACCCCACCCCTGTCAGCCAGTGTTTAGCTAGCCATATTAGCATATTGGTTAAAAATGCATCACAATTTGTCTGAGAAACTACAATTTTATCTAATATGAGTTAAATGAACAAAATACTAAACAAAATAGTTTTAGTAAAAAAAAAAAAGAGACATTCTTACCTAAAAATCTGTTGTTGTTTTTTCGGCATGTAACTATTTTACAACCATTCATATGGGATTTGGGAGGAAGTAAACAATGGGTAAACATTGAAATGATCATGGGGGTCCTAGCTTATCCCTGATTGGTGGAATTGGTGGAATTGCTGGTTACAACTTGTTACAACCATACCTGGTCTCAGGGACGTCACTAGGATTGGAAGACAGGGGGGGCTTAGCCCCCAGGGTATTTGTAAATTTGTAAGTATTTAAAAATCTTACAGTGCATTTGAGTAAAAAACAACTATGTATATGTTTAGCTGTATTTGTCTCTTCAACCCCGTTACCATTTTCAACCCTGTTACCCTAGTCTCAACCCTGTCACACCTATATATATATATATTTTTTTTTTTTAAGTTTATGAATAAGTAATTTAATGTTTGTTGAACTTAGTCAGAAATGTTCAGAGCAATCATAAGAATACTGATTTTAGTTCAAATTCTGAAGTTAAGCCATATCTTTGATAAAAAATGATAGGGTTGCTGTCACAAAAAGTGCCCATTTCAGGCTTTATAGCATATGTGTAAAATAATATGTAAATTTTATGGTGCATGGTACAATTTCTGGTAAGCTACGCTTTTTTATTATTTCAATTCATTTCAATTATTGTAATTTGATTTAATATTGACTCATTTGGATAAATATTAGGCTACATAGGCGTTATTTTTTCTCAAGATAAAAACTCACCCAATTCTGTAAACATACAGACAGCCCTATCAGCTGGTAGTATTATTTAAGGTTAAAAATAACTCTAATTAAATAGAATGCGTTTTTTTATTATAATAACAACTTTATTTAATGATATAAGTAAAAATATAATAAATATATAATATAGAACACATATTTAGCAAAATACTCTCTATAGCTCTTTTTGTCTTGCCAACTACGTGCTATAGAGAGCCTAAGTCCCTCCCCTTCCGGTCGACCACCATGGGACCTTATTTCGGAAAAATATTGTATGGTAGTCAATGGCGAGAGACAACAAATATTTTGATCTCGTTTGAATTGTGCCCTGATTTACACATATGATGTTTGTCAATTTAAAAGATACATTTTAAAGTCAAGAAAGTCGCAGCTTGATGTAAAACTGTTGAGGTATAAGACTGTGAAAATACGTAATTACAAAGACTACAAACCCAGAAGGCGCACATGCGACGTCATACCTTTTCTCTCAATGAATGAAGCTAACTTTACTGAAGCTAATGTCTGTCATGTTTTCTATAGTCTTACATTATAATCGTAACGTTACGCCGTCATGCCTGAGTGTTTTGAGCCAGAATACACACATACGAGCAATGGATCTTGTGACGTACATAGTGCGAGACGAGAGATGTAGAACTTTCATTGAGCGATTTTCACATAAAACTAAACGTTACTCTTCTGTTTTATGACAAACTGCGACTTTCTTGACTTTCATAATTACCTTTTAAATTGACAAACATCATATGTGTAGTTCAGGGCACAGTTCAGACGGAATAAAAAGATAAGTTATCTCTCGCCATTGACTTCCATACATATTTTTTCCGAAATAAGGTCCCATGAGCCGGAAGCGGAGGGGCGGGACTTAGGCTCTCTATAGCCTATATTATGGTCATTAAATGGCTTTCCTGAGGTAAATGTGACATAATTGTTCTCCAGCTATGTTATTGACCTCTTCACGCTGATAAAAAACACTGATTGATCGATATTATGTATGAGGAATATACATTTCGGTAAGTTGTAGCCTACTACTGTATCTTTCAACAGTGTTCGTGTTTTTTTACTATTAGCTAGTAGAGATGATCGGTGCGCTAGGGATCTGTCGCGTCACATCTACAAGCGCCAAAACGGTAGGCTATTTATTGTTTGAATTTCGTAATAAAATTGACAGAATCTGAGAGCTGAGATTTTTTTATATCATAAGTAACCTGCTCTGTTTAGTCTGTCGGTCTCCGTGTCCTCTTTGCTTCGCGATTTTTCTGTGAGTGAGTAAATGTGTATGTGTGGCGTGAGAGCGTGTGAAAAGTGTTAATTGCGTGTGTCTCACGGTGAATGCGTGAGAGTTGGCAGGTCCAACTTCCGACTTTTCGGCTATTTTTTGTAGCTGGAAATATATCATTTGTTGCGTCTAAATATGAATGAGGATACGGTTATTGATAAATCGAATTGTTATTGTTGTTCTTATTATCATTTAGGGGGGCTTAGGAACATTTTGGGGTAGCTTCAGCCCCCCTAAAATAGGCCTAACGACG
Organism: Squalius cephalus; assembly: GCF_949319135.1. NCBI lineage: Eukaryota > Metazoa > Chordata > Actinopteri > Cypriniformes > Leuciscidae > Squalius > Squalius cephalus. The sequence goes on from NC_137127.1 coordinate 20,770,786, forward strand.
TCCCTGCCTGGTCTCCTATCTTAAAATCATATCTATCTGTTGTTCTCTAAATGAACTCCGGATTTATTCTAAGTACGAATTATGCTTTACACACACCAACTGAACCTTCCAACTACTCATTTAACAAGCAATAGTTCTGAAAGAAGCAAACAGTGCAAAAAAACCCCAAAAAACGTCTATGCTTTCTGTCGCCTTTTTCCATCTTTATTGCCATTGGCTTGGCTTGCTTAGTTGGGGACATTAAATGTAACATTTAATCAAATATTCAACAATAATATTGATCTGCCTGCATTGACACTATTATACAAGAACTGAACTGAGCTGGACAATGACATCACGGTTTACTCCAGAGCAGCTATATATTATATAAATGAAGCAAATTAATAACTTTTTTAAAACAAAAATGAAACATCACTGTTATTTTGAAACAATCTGTATTGTAAAAAAGCGCTATATAAATAAATGTGACTTGACTTGACTTTCACTATTTCTTAATCTCTCCCTGTTCTTGTACTATTCTAAACAATGTCTGAAACTTTGTATTACCTGCAGTTCTTGCATTTATGACCTCTTTATGACGAATCGCTTGTTGTATTCCTCATTTGTAAGTGGCTTTGTATAAAAGTGTCTGCTAAATGAATCGATGTATATGTCTGTAATTAAAGCACCTCTAATAATGCACCACAACTAAACAAATATGCTGTATACCTGCTTAATACACTTCCTGAATCTAACTATAAATAGACTTCATTAGTATATTTCACAAAGAATGATTTGCATGTATAACGTGTATGTTCAGTTCTGGTTTGGTTTTGCTTTCACACTGTTTGCCTGTGTTCATAATTAGTTCATGGTTACTCATTCACTCTCTCTTAACCAGCAAGGTTAATCATTGATTATTAGATTCTGTTCACCAGTTCATCTATAGATCCATTAGTTTGTTCTTTTCATGTATTTATAGCCCTGTGTTTCAGTCCACTGTTGTCAGTTTTCGTTAACGCTTATGTTAAGTCTGATTAAGTATTATTTCTCCAATAACAAATAATAATAATATGTTTCATTTATATAGCGCCTCTTCCAAGCTCAAGGACACTTCACAATAACAGTAAAGGAACAAACAGTCAGTTCAAACATAATAAATGGACAGTTATTTACCCAATGCAAGACATAAGCGATTGCAGTTGCATATTACATTCCAGTCGAATACAAACAAATATGAATTATATGATCAATAAGTTATGACATGTTTTTACATTGCTTTAACTCATTCAAATAAGTTAAGCAATTTTGAACTTTTTTTTTTTTAGAAGTTATATAGATTCAATTCATTTTAAATCAGTTTGATGTAATTTAGGTTGAAATGACTTAAACATCCAAGTTGTATTGAACTTAAAAATTTAAGGCAGCAACTTATTTTTATGTATTCCTGCGTTTTGAGTAATGTTGGATTATGAAATAAAGACTATTTGAGTATTGTCCTTCGTTGTGCGATTTGACCAGCCTTCAATGTGAAAGTATGTTTCCAGTACTCAAAGGTAAGATTAAAGCTGGAATTTGACAGCACAAGTCCATTATGTCAACAATTTTTCATGAGTGAATGTCTTATGCAACCAACATCTCACAATATTTCACTTTATTTGCTTGTCTTTTATTGCTTTGGCAGCTTAGTAAAACAAAATGCCATATCACTTTGATCAAGACATCTGAGTTCAAAGGTCTGCCTGTTTGACCTCTCAGGTTAAATAACCACAGATCCATGTGTTTTATGTAAGGTTTAATACTAACAAAAAAGACTAATAAATAGGTTTTAGTACTCCATCATTTAATTTCTTGTAACACAGAATTTGTGTTATGCCATATTTTACATTTTGCATTTGCTTGTAGACGTGGCATTATATCTGGTCTGGTTCACCCTGCTTATTTTACCCAGCATAATCCAAAGGCACTGCAAAACTGTGCTTAATAATAATAATAATAAACATTTATTTGTTTAGCACTTTTCATACATAGAACGAACAAACAAAACAATCACACAATGTAAATATAAAAATATTCGAAAACAACTATAAAGGTTCAGCATGTAAAATAAAGTAAATTGGCAAAATAGATTTTATTTATTTTATTCTTAAGATTACTAATACAGTAACATTTACCTATTACTAAGAATCATCGCTAATATAACAAAACACAAAATAGTATCCCAACAGGACTGTTAGAATACTTCCCATGTGTCTTATTCCAGGAATGTCCATTTGTTAAGATGACAGTTTGTAATGGTCACAAATGCTTCTCGGCACACTATGTGCTGTAAACCTGCAGATATGTGTCATTACATAATCATTGTGCTTCATGAATTTGCATGCTGTCATTAAAAAAAAAAAAAAAAAGACATTTAAGACATTTTGAAAGCAATGTCAGTAAAACCCTTCTAAAAATGAACAGTATGGTCCCTCCAGTTTCATTATTACTTTAAGAGGAGCTGGAAAATTACAGTGTCCTGTATATTCACCGTATATAACTACATATGGATGAGTAATTACTATTTATATTTTATTAAACCGTCTTAATTCATCTTTTTCTTCTTGAGTCCATTAGATTTTGGGTGCTTTGGAATTGTGCTTTTCCCTGAAATGGCTGGGATCACTTTGTCAAAAAGAAGCAGAGAGCCTGTCATTCCTGTAATGACACAAAAAGAGAGGAAAACCAGCATGAAACTCTGAATATACTGTTGAAACTCAGAGAACTGTAAATTTATTGCTGTTATTAACAAACTACTATATGAGTGAACATCCATGGGCTGTATCTGTAACATGCAAATGTGTTTTTATTCTGGCACTAAAGACATTTGGTAACACTTTACAATAAGGTTCACTAGTTAACATTAGTTAATGTATTAACTAACATGAACTAATCAACTAATGAGCAATGCATTTGTTACAGTATTTTTTAGTCTTTGTTAAAGTTAGTTAATAAAAATACAGCTGTTTATTGTTTGTTCATGTTAGTTTAGAGTGCATTAACTAATGTTAACAAATACAACCTTTGATTTTAATAAAGTATTAGTAAATGTTGAAATTAATATTAACTAAGATTAATAAATGCTGAAGTATTGTACATTCTTAGTTCATGTTAACTAAGGTAGTTAACTAATGAACCTTATTGTAAAGTGTTACACATTTTATTGTTTTGTCTTATTATGTGTTATTACTTGTGAAGTGTTTGACAGGATACACTTTTTTTCTACCAAATAATACCATCAGTTGATCACACAACAGTCTCAGTCTCTTTTTTTTTTATGGATCTGGCCAAAGGTCAAAGTAATGTTGTAATCGTGCTCACCTGCTATTGGCCCCATCCAGTACACAAAACCGTACTCTGCAAAAGTGTTTCCAGGACAGGGGAACTGTATAGAGAATGCCAGTGCTGGGTTGAACACAGCTCCAGTGAGATGTCCACCTTTACAAAACACAGTAGCTTCCTGAACACAGTTGCACTGCAGTTAACAGCATATGAATGATACTGAAATATCAATAGACAAGATCTGCATGCTTTAATAAAGAATAGACAGACAGACAGACAGACAGACAGATAGATAGACAGATAGATAGACAGATAGATAGATAGATAGATAGATAGATAGATAGATAGATAGATAGATAGATAGATAGATAGATAGATAGATAGATAGATAGCTAGCTATGATTTGACAATAAAAACACTTGCACTGGCCATACAGTACTGTGGTGGTCCTGAATAATTATTATATTTGAACCATGGTACCATGTGGAATTTTAGATTCGTGCACACACCCGCATAGACTAAAGTGGTGATGACAGCCGCTATTGCATGAACCCGATATTTCTCCTCCACTTTATCCAGGTTCGACACCGCAGAGTGCATCACAAACGCGCAGCTCAGCTCCACCGCGGCGGCCTGCAGCAGAGGGACATTAATGGGGCTGTTCGTGCATTTAAAGTCCATCAGTGTGTGCAGTTCATGCAGGTCAGAGAGCGCCAGTGACCACAGGCGAGGCATCACTAGCCGTGCCACCACAGCCGCGATCAGCTGGCATGAGATCTGTGCCAATGCGCGTCTGCGGGTTTGAGTCCCGCGGTAGAGCTGCTCCAGAGAGCCGGTGGGGTTACAGATCGCACCGTGGAAAGAAAGCACGTGGATCACCGAGATGAGGTACGTGAGGGTCAGTCCGATCTGCGGCTCCAGTCTGCCCACCTCCGCGAGCAGCTTTAACTCGTGCGTGCACGCGCACAACTGAAAAGTGGAAATAAACTCCAGCACATAGGTGGTCCAGTTACGATTTGGGAACAGATATGAAGCTGCCCTTCTTGCCACCTCGCTAAAAACTACAATTCCCACCAGTAAGGACAGAGAGACGGTGAGATAAGCCATCTCTGCCAGCTCCTTACGGCCTCGCTACGAATAATCATTCAAAACTCCAATCCTGTCAGGAAACTTTGGTGTAGAGCGGTTCCGCCTTTGCGCCATTTACCCCGCCTACTACAATTCAATATGTGCAGCTACTTGACTCATGAATATTAAATACTTGCTTCCGGGAGTGCTCAAGCACGTAACCTTCTTCATATTAACAGAGCCCGTCTACATTCTCTGATTTTAATGATCCAACCTTTATCGTAACAGCGATTCGGATTTCGTCAGCTGACTAGCACCCACGTCTGTCCTTCAGCCAATCGGGTAGGAGAATGTATTGTTACGTAAAAATATGCATGACTCAATCCTCTACCGTAGTAGGATTTGAAAAGAACTTCGTCTGGTGTTGCCAGAGGTTACCAGAATAAACATTTATCTGCAAAATAAATAAATCTGACCAGAAATGAACAAATATTGACTCCCCAAATCACTGTATGCCCTTTTAATCTAACAGAATATTATACTGTTGAGACGGGCAGTTTTACCTTAAGCTTCTTTATAATAATATAATATAGGCTATAATATAGGCAGGTTGAGGTTAAGAGTGAGGAGGTGCTCTGAGTGGGTAACCACTTTCCTGCATCTCTTGGAACATCTGAATGCCAGGTTACTATATCTCTCATTATTATCAGAACACATTTTACATGGGGAAAACCAGTTTTTTGGTCTATAATTTATTAATTTAAGAAGGTCCATACTTTAAAGCTCTTGATTCTAACTTGTCCTTGGCCTTATGAAAAAGTATAGCATATGCTAGTTCTTGTAGGCTAATTGTTTAACTATTACATTTGTTACAATAAGGATGTAATTACAGCTCAATTCGACATTGAAAAATGCTACCTATCAGATTGTGCTACCAGCATCATATTCATGTTGTCGGAGTCTTTATTAACGTCCATATCTACCCCTACCCCTACCTTTCTCCCTCTCTCTGACAGCGAGTTGACTCATAAACCCGCCTCCCCTCACTCACTAGTTTCATTTGCTCAGGATGAATATTGTTGCTGTTCCAGGGCTTGAATTTTAGTGTGGGATTGCACTTATTGCACATAAATTTACACATTCACGCAAATTATGAGCTCACAACCAAAGTGCACATAAAGCTCCCTCTAAATTGAGTTTGTTTTCGCTGCCTATTGTGCCTAAACAGTCAAATACACATAAATTGCCTTTGCAATTAGAGGCCTGTTTCAAAGAAACAGTTGGAGGCCCCACATGTAGACACTCAATGGCTCTGTGGATTTGTTTGAAACTCTTTTTGTTGGTAAAATAGTGCAAAAACAGACAATGTTCTTAGACTAAAATAAAAGTCACCTAACATTAACTTTATTGAACTGTTGAATGAAATCAATAGGCTATCACATTTGCAATTGTGTTGATATTCGGGAAAACGGCACTCTATGGCCTGTTCTAAATGAGCTCATACAAGGACATTTTTGACCCATATCTTGAATTTTGGGGGCACAATGGTGAGAGTTGTAAACACAATGGTGTTCTTCTTCCACTAGGGGTTTTTGCGTCATGGCATTTGTTTCCAGGCGAACCAAAAAAGAGCGCGACACAAGTCTCCCGGAAATCCTGTAGAATTCAACCAATCAGATCGCAACTTCGAAAATCCTGAAGTGTTTCCAGAAAAGTGTGCCATATGCATCAGACGTTCAGCAAACGGTCCGTGGGCGTGACGTCTGATGCTGAGACTAGGTGAAACAGCAACGACTGATGTCTATTTGGTAGTTCTCCCCGTTAAATATCGATGGTCAAGCCCTGAATATAATATAATATAATATATGAGCAATATCACACGAGCAGCAGTGCGATATGGCTGTATATCAGCACGGCTGTGATTCGGCCGAGGCTACTAGAGTGATATTGCTTTTATACGTGAGTAAGTACACGTGAGTAAATAAATAAGAAACAACAATGGAGTGTCTTTTAAACCCCTCTTTGTGCAGAACTACTTCCTTCCGCCATAGATTCAAATCTCAAGTTGACAGTTTGACAGTGGACCCAAGTTTCCGTTACTAATTCGAAAACGTCACTTTAGAATTAGTAACAAAAGAACGTTGAGTCACTTGACTGAAGCTTATATTTTATAAAACAATATCCAATCCTTGATTCTGATTCTTGACCGCTTCACCCAACGGTTCTATGTATCACTACCGATCACTACACAACACCCCTAGCAACCACTCTTATAGCCCTATTCGCACTGGATTAATATTATCTGGGGACCTCGTGTGATTTAGAAATGACCCACCCACATCGCATTCGCACGGGATAAGCGAAGCCTGTGATTTTACTGACTTATCTCCCGGATATGATGTCAATAGGCTATTGCTTGGAAATGTCTTGTTGTTATAGGTCTAGCTGTATGATATATCATAAACAGAAGAATGTTCCTTACCACATGCTGCTATACATGTCATCCATCTCCATCTAATCATTCTTTTTGTTTTTGCTCTTCTGATGGTTTTCAGCTTTCTTTTTCTCCAAATTGTATAGTTGTATCGTATCATGGTGTATAGCGATATGACCCAGCACCCAAAATACTATCAAAACACTCCAACGCAGCCTCCATTCTTCGCGAAAGGATTCACACGGACTAATATTATCACAGGACCTCGATGTTCGGCGAAATATGGTAGGTCATTTGCGGGGGAATTTTTACTTTACAAATTACAGACTCTTAAATGTCGTATTTACGAGTTGAACGCACGTGAATGCCACCACAATGTCGTAAATACGAGTGGGAAGCTCTGGATTTTCTTTAAAGGGTCATGAAACCCCCCTATTTCAGCTCAAGTCTAGCTCACAATCTTTTTGAAAAATGCAACTTAAAATGGGCGTGGATGGCTATGAGAAGAAGGGAGGGGAGTGGCTGTGGTATGGGTGTGGTATGGCACGGCAGGGCACACCTGTGTTTGTTGTCCATAACATACGCCTGCCCATACCATAACCCCACCACCACGGGCCACTCGATCCACAATGTTGACATCAGCAAACCGCTCACCCACACGACGCCATACACACTGTCTGCCATCTGCCCTGTACAGTGAAAACCGGGATTCATCCGTGAAGAGAACACCTCTCCAAAGTGCCAGACGCCATCGAATGTGAGCATTTGCCCACTCAAGTCGGTTACGACAACGAACTGCAGTCAGGTCGAGACCCCGATGAGGACGACGAGCATGCAGATGAGCTTCCCTGAGACGGTCTCTGACAGTTTGTGCAGAAATTCTTTGGTTATGCAAACCGAATGTTGCAGCACCAGTCCGGGTGGCTGGTCTCAGACGATCTTGGAGGTGAAGACGCTGGATGTGGAGGTCCTGTGCTGGTGTGGTTACACGTGGTCTGTGGTTGTGAGGCCGGTTGGATGTACTGCCAAATTCTCTGAAACGCCTTTGGAGACGGCTTATGGTAGAGAAATGAACATGCTGTGTGATAAAACTGCACATTTTAGAGTGGCCTTTTATTGTGGCCAGCCTAAGGCACACATGTGCAATAATCATGCTGTAATCAGCATCTTGATATGCCACACCTGTGAGGTGGATGGATTATCTCGGCAAAGGAGAAGTGCTCACTAACACAGATTTAGACAGATTTGTGAACAATAATTGAGAGAAATAGGCCTTATGTGTACATAGAAAAAGTCTTAGATCTTTGAGTTCAGCTCATGAAAAATTGGGGCAAAAACAACAGTGTTGCGTTTATAATTTTATTCAGTGTAATTAAGAGAATGTAGGCTACGCCGCCATCTTACTCCGACGAAAGTGACTTGAACGCGTCGTAAACACGACTTCCCACCTCGTAAATACGAACTTTCCAGGAGGACTTGAACGCACCATTGAAGCTTATGGAGTAGAGTATTGTGAGAGATCGAGTGTACCTGCATTTACAGTAGATAGCATTTTCCTTCTGGACAGTCCTATATTCATAATAAAACTCAGTTTGAACGTCCTCAAGATTAGGACGTTAGGATAGATTGTCCTCTTAACGGGGTTTTCCTTGCCCTTACAGGCTAATCATTTGTCAATTGCGTCTTGCTTCGTGTTAACAACAAGTTCAGTCCTTTCAATATAAAAGTCTTCTCTACTGACTGACTCACTCATAAAAACGTCTCCGGTTACTTTCGTAACCTCGGTTCCCTGAAAGGCAAGGAACGAGACATTACGGATGTCGTTTATGGGAACTCCTCTCATCCTTCACTTCCGCTGAAATCTTATAGGCTAACGCCAGCAAAGCTGGCCAATTGACGCAAATATGCAAATACTGAAACCCCGTTGCAGATATAATGCAAGTGCAGCGTCAATACCCTTTAGAATCGAACAAACGCTAAATCAATAGCGAACACGGCGGCGAGCATAATGTCTCGTTCCTTGCCTTTCAGGGAACCGAGGTTACGAAAGTAACCGGAGACGTTCCCTATCAAGGCTACGGAACTCGACATTACGGATGTCGTATATGGGAACTGTATAGAATCCCGCCGTGGCAGCAAACCACTGAACAGACCCAATACAAACCTCGCCCCCAGAATGTAAGCGCCTGATAGGCCGAGATTGACCAATAGTGAACCTCTAACCTCCGATAGGTCCAAAGGGACCAATCACAAGCTCACAAACACTACCGGAATTTGCATATCCCGGGCAGTATAAACGGGGGAAGGTTGCACTGTAGACCAACAGGGCAACAACAACAGAGAAAGCCAACGCATAGCGGTGACAATAGTATAACACACAATAGCACACAGAACAACTCATAAGCAAAGCGCAGAGCAGCTCTCTAATGCTGTGTAAGCGATCAACTCACTGAAAGCACTCGAGACGCTACAGAGGGCAAATCCAACTTGTAAAATCTGGCAAACGTGTTCCGAGAAGACCAGCCAGCCGCAAGACATAAATCTTGAATAGACATACCCTTAGTCCAAGCCCACGAGGAGGCAATCGCCCTAGTCGAATGAGCCTTGATGTTCAGGGGACATTCCTGTCCCAGACAATCATAAGCCAAAACAATAGCGTCCACAATCCAGTGAGCAAGCCTCTGTTTTGAGACCCCCCGTCCCTTGTTGCATCCACCAAAGCACACAAACAGCTGGTCCGATTGTCGAAACGCGGCCGAGCGAGAAATGTATTCTCGGAGCGCTCTGACTGGGCAAATAGCACTCTGAGCATCCGAACCCTGAGAGGTTGATGGCTCAGCGGACAGGGCAGGTAGAGAAACGATCTGCGCTCTGAACGGGGTATTGAGCGACTTAGGAACATAACCTGGCCTCGGTCTGAGAGTAAAATTACAGTTTCCCGGTCCAAAGCGAATACAATCTTCACTTACAGAGAAAGCCTGTAAATCCCCAACCCGCTTCGCCGAGGCGAGAGCGAGAAGCAGAGCCATTTTAGCCGATAGCTCCTTAATGGCAATCGAGGCAAGGGGCTCGAAAGGCGGTCGTGACAAAGCTTCCAAGACCAAAGCTAAATCCCAGGACGGCACAGAAGGCGGCCGTGCAGGGCACAATCTCCTAGCTCCCTTAAGGAACCGTGTCACCGACGCATGTCTACCGATAGACTGTCCGTCAACAGGGGGGTGAAACGCGGCAATAGCAGCCACGTACACCTTCAGGGTGGATGGTAGGCTCCCTTCATCCATCCTATACTGAAGGAAGCGTAGAATATCCGACACAGAACAATCCGCTGGGTCTATACTGACATCCTGACACCATTTAGAGAACACACCCCACTTCAGAGCATACAGACGCCTGGTGGACGGAGCTCGCGCCTCTGCGATGGTATTCAAAACTCGCGAGTGCAGCGCGTCCCGCCCGCTCAGCGACCCTGCAGCGGCCACACATGGAGGCTCCACAGCCCGGGGCTGGGATGCCAAATCGTTCCGCCCGCCTGAGATAGAAGGTCCTTCCTGAGCGGAATCTCCCATGGCTGCCCTGCTAGTAACTCTACCAAATCCGCGAACCAGGGCTGATTCGGCCAGTTCGGGGCTACCAGAGTCACCGCCGCCTTCTCCTCCCTGATTTTGCACAACACCATGGGCAAAATTTTTACCGGAGGGAAAGCATAGAGACAGACTCTCGGCCATCGTGCAGTCAGCGCGTCCACCTCCCGGGGGGAACGGGACAGCGAGAAGAACATCTGACAGTGCGTGTTCTCGCTCGTCGCAAAGAGGTCGACCCCCGCCCTGCCGAAACGATTCCATATCAGCTGAACCGTCCCGGGGTGAAGCCTCCACTCCCCTTGGGGAATCCCGTTTCTCGAGAGCATATCCGCCCCGCGATTTAGAACACCGGGGATGTGCGCCGCTCTCACCGAGAGGAAAAACCGGTCCGCCCATAGCAGAAGGGATTCCGCCTGCCTGAATAGGGCTTTGGAATGTACACCGCCTTGGCGATTTATGTACGAGACCACAGAAGTGTTGTCGGTCCGGATCAACACATGCTGGTGTTCCAGCTGAGACCGGAAAGCTTTTAGAGCTAGAGCGACCGCTTCTAGTTCCAAGCGATTTATGTGCCACTCCATCTGCTTCTCTGACCACCGACCCGAGGCGGGCTTGCCCAAGCAGACCGCTCCCCAACCGGTGGATGAAGCGTCCGTCAGGACCTCCACTCGCCGCGTCACTAAGCCCATAGGGACACCTGAGCTGAAGAGATCTGGGTTCCTCCACGGGACCAAGGCGCGGGCGCATCCGCCGGTGACCATGACGCGCTTGTGGCCAGAATACCACGCACTCGGGGGAACGCGCGCTTTCAGCCAGAGTTGAAGCGGTCTCATATGCAGCAGCCCCAGATGACACACTGAAGAAGCCGCTGCCATCCGTCCCAGTAGCCTCTGAAACTCTTTCAGTGGGACGAGCCTGCCCGGTCTGAAGAGACCGAGAGAAGAACTCAGAGCCTCCGCTCGCTCGGGGGAGAGGCGCGCTCTCATTCTCACCGAATCCAAGCACACTCCCAGGAATGTTGTTAGTCTGGCTCGGTGTGAGCACGCTCTTTTGGACGTTCACCCTCAAACCGAGCATCTCTAAGTGTCGAAGGAGGGCATTCACATGGCTGATCAGCGTTTCTCTCGACTGAGCGAGAACTAGCCAGTCGTCCAGATAGTTCAAGATGCGCATTCCGCTCGATCTGAGGGGTGAAAGTGCCGCGTCTATGCATTTCGAAAACGTTCGGGGGGCTAGGGCCAATCCAAACGGAAGTACCGTATATTGGTACGCCGAATCCTCGAACGCAAACCTCAGGAATCGTCTGTGACGCTTCACTATCTGAACATGAAAGTAAGCGTCCTTTAAATCCACTGAAGCGAACCAATCCCCGGGGCGAATTTGCGCCAGGATTTGCTTCAGTGTTGTCATCCTGAAGGCGCGCTTGTGAAGCGCTCTGTTGACAGGTCTCAGATCCAGAATGGGGCGGAGACCCCCTCCCTTCTTCGGCACAACGAAGTAGCGGCTGTAGAACCCGCTGTCCCGCTTGCTCGGGGGAACTGGTTCTATAGCCTTCTTTTCGAGCAAGCTGCACACTTCCTGCCTCAGCACATGAGCGTTTTGGGGCAAAGTTAATGACTGAATTACGCCGCGGAAGCGGGGTGGTCTGCGTTTGAACTGAAGTGTGTACCCGCGCCGAATTATATTCAACACCCACGGTGAAATGCCCGGAATAGCTTCCCACGCTGCCTGAAAACGACTGAGCGTGGGCTGATCTAAACCTGCGGTCATCGCCGCTGCGGTCATGGCCGCTGTGTGAGTGCTGGGGGTGGTTATTGACCGTGACTCTGCGCTGCTCGAAGGCAGGGCGGGTAACACAGTGTGTGGTGCAAGAGGAGAAAAAAGCTCTGTTTGTGAAGTAGTGATTTGCTTTATTTTTGAAACAACATTGTTTAAAACATTTGCATTCACAAAACAAGTGCACGCGTCGCTCACGGAACTCTGAGGGACCAAGTGCACTAGAGCGCGTCGCTTGGACGCGGGGCCGAACTGCCGCTTCCTCCTCCTCTTGCCCGAGCGGTCAGGACGACTGCTTGGGCCTCGCAGGCGATGCGGTGGGCTTTCTGCGCGGGCTCCTCTGCGTCCTCCTGTTACCTGCTCCTTGCCACTGACCGCTGCGGCCTCTACGGGCGTCCTGTCTCGAGCGGGGCGCTGCCTGTCTTCCGGCCGCAGCCTGGGGTTGGCGGCCTGAGGCTGAGGACGAACGGGAGCGCGGCTGTGGCGGCGGCGGCGCCCTTCGAGGAATGACGTGGCTCATAGCCTTGGCCTTTTTCTGCGTCTCTGAGTAACGCTCGGTGACTTTCTCCATAGCGTCACCGAACAGGCCTGCCGGGGAAATGGGCGCGTTCAGGAGCGTCTTCCTGTCGGCTTCCTGCACGTCGGACAGGGTGAGCCACAGATGTCTGTGGAGGACCACGAGGAAGCCCATAGAACGGCCGATCGCCTGGGCCGAGCGCTTCGTGGCCAGGAGCGCGAGGTCCGTGGCCGAACGGAGATCCCGGATGGCGTCAGCGTCAATAGAGGCGGCGCCATCCAGAGACTTCAGCTGCTTTGCCTGAAGCACTTGGAGAAGGGCCATGGCATGCAGCGCGGATACCGCCTCCCCCGCGGCACCGAAGGCCTTGTTAGCCTGGTGGGCCGTAAATCTGCAGGCTCGGGACGGCAGGCTGCGGTCCGAGCCCAGGGCGGGAGCCGACGGGCAGAGGTGAGCGGCGACGGTCTCCTCGACGGGGGGGATGCTGAGGTAGCCGTGGTCCCCCGCCTCGTCCACGGGGGCAAACATGGCCTGGGTGGAAGTGAGGGTGCGCGCCGATTGCGGGGCCGCCCACGACTTCACCACGTGCTCGTGCACGTCGGGAAAAAACGGTGTTCCTCTTTTCGAAGCGGCCTGACGGCGGCTCGACTGGAGGAACCACGAATCCAGTTTGCTCTTTGAAGGTTCCTCAGGAGCTTTCCAATCGAGGTCGAGCTCCTCGACGGCCTTCGAGAGGATACGGAAGAGCTCGTCCTGCAGGTCCGCCGGGGCGTCCAGCCCCGCGGCCGCCAGCGGTGCGGCCTGCTCTGCACCCCAGTCGATCTCGGAGGCCGACAACGACATGGAGTCGTCCTCCTCACTCGCCCCGAAGGAAACGAAGTCAGAGACGTCGCGCGGGGGTTGAAAGGTGGGGTCGGGGAAGTTCACCGGGAAGCGGACCTCGACTCTGCGGTTGGGGGGGGTGGGGGCTACCAGCGGCTCGGAGGCGGCGGTAGGCCCAATCCCCGCTGCTGCGCGAGCTTCCTCCCTCCTGGCTCTGAGGACTCGAAGGGGCATGTCCGCGCAGAGGTCACAGGACCCCTCGTCCCCGAGGGCAGACTCAGCATGGGCCAGCCCCAAGCACGCGATGCAGAACAATTGCGTGTCAGTGGGGGCGATGGGGGCCGAGCATAGATTGCAAGTAGCTGCCATCGGATGCAGGAGACAGTGTGAGTATCTCCGGCGCAACTTCAACGACGGCGAATATAATCCAGTAAGTTTGTAATATCAGCTTTCTAGCACACGATTTAAGCGTGAAGAGAGAGATTCTAAAGGGTATTGATGCTGCACTTGCATTATATCTGCAACGGGGTTTCAGTATTTGCATATTTGCGTCAATTGGCCAGCTCTGCTGGCGTTAGCCTATAAGATTTCAGCGGAAGTGAAGGATGAGAGGAGTTCCCATATACGACATCCGTAATGTCGAGTTCCGTAGCCTTGATAGGGAACCGTCTTTGCGAAATAAGGGACTGTTCGTTATTTATTTAAGGGGCCACCGGAGGAGTTTTGAGATCTGTTGTCAAAAAAGACATGACCCTCCCTTCGCCAGCAATAATTTTTTCTATGACCCTCCAAAATGATTGTGAAAAAAGGCATGACCCTCCCCGATAATTTATTGATTAGCCTACTTCTGTACTGGTTTGCGCTTGGCAAAGATGTCCAGATAGCCATTGTTTGTTTGTTTTTTAAACCATAAACTCTTGCTTTCTCATTTGGCTGTAACGATAGACCAATGATTCGGTTCGTATCACGATTTTTTATTTTAGATTTGAAAAAAAAAAAGATCATGTTTTCGGTGCTGATGCGGTGTGACGCGTTCAACATGTGGGTGGCGTTGCGAATAAAGCATCTTAAATCTGTCACAAAGAACCGGCAAAAGTAATGATTATTAATATGTCAAATATAGCTAGACATTTTAATTGTTTTTAATAAACAAGTGTTTTCTGTGTCGACTGCAAAGATGAAGTTGACGATGCGTCGCGATCGTCTCAGAACGCGCCAGAGAGAAATGCACATTTCATAAGGAGAAAGCAGTCTGTTTTCCTTCGTTTTGAATTGTTCTGCATGTTTAAAAGTAGACATTTCAAGCTTTCTATATTTCTCAGGTCTATGAGGCAAGTAGCATACCTTAGCCTACGCTGAGTTTCGGTTCATTTATGAGACAAGAGTCCAGGGGTGCGTTCTCCGAAACTACCTTAACGCTACGTCGTTCTTAAGTTGTACCTTAAGAAGTACCTTATCGTTAATACGTGGTTTCCGAAACCTTCTTAGTTAAGTATACCTTCTGTAAGTCATACGTTCGTAAGGTTGGTCTGGAGCGCTCTTAGCTATACCTTATCGCTGCTGACGGTTCATACCGCTAGTGGCCACCACTACGCAAAAAGCTTTTTTACATCGCAGTTTAATTACACATAGAAAATTGATTATGAACATTTAATATAAAATCTGATTTAGTATTAAAATTACATTTTTACTTTACTTTAAAATTTTACACATAAAATACTTGTTGTTATAGCCTACACCTAGTGTATAGTGTTTTCATTAATAAAGTTTCCATACACTAATGGTTGTTAGTTTTTTTAATTACTATCCTAAGGCACATCAGCTGGCGAACCATTTGACAGAAAAGGCTTAGGAGTCTATATAAAGAAAGATGAGTTGCACAAACTTTATAGCTATGGCAGCGAGACAGCGAGTACTTGTTTTAAATCAAAGACGGCGCCGTCCGCGGAGCCAGTTAGTGTATGTCAACTACATGGCTGGTGGATAATCAGCATACGTTGTGGAGAACATTAACACACTTATGGCCGTGAGGGTTTGGGATTGCACACTTGCTAAATTATAAACACATAGGACTACTCATATTTATTTCTGCATGTACATATTTCAATGAGCCCGATAAATGCAGTTTGTACTAT
This sequence comes from Squalius cephalus, assembly GCF_949319135.1. Lineage (NCBI taxonomy): Eukaryota > Metazoa > Chordata > Actinopteri > Cypriniformes > Leuciscidae > Squalius > Squalius cephalus. The sequence continues at coordinate 20,786,419 of NC_137127.1, forward strand.
TTCTAAAACGCTTCTTTATAAAGAACATTGTTTTCTCAATACTTTACCTATACCGCTGTGAAGGAAAGAGCGCACAATCGATCATCGAGGCATCGATATCAACCTATTCAGCGCCTCCACCATGGACAGCGCCTGCTAAGGTCGAACTTAAGAAGGTTTACCTTAAGCAACATCCTAAGGTATAGTTCGGAGAACACACGTAGGAAAGGTATACCTGTAGTAAAGGTGTACCTTTTGAGTCTTCGTAGCGCGCAAGAGACAACGTTATCGGAGAACGCACCCCAGTTCACTCGCCCGCGTCTCCGTGTCATGATTATCTATTTTCTACTATATTTACTTCTTATTTATTAAATCCAGATGAAACATTGAAGATTAAGATAAAATTAATAAAAAAACGAAATTCACTTTAAAGAAAGGCTTTGTGCTTTCTGTTTGAGGTCTCTGTGCAATTTTTAAAGTCGCTTCAGAGCAGTCATGTCCGTGGAGAACTGTCACGTCCGTAACATTTTTTTTTTTCACATAAATGCAAACACGAAAAATAAAATAAAAATAATAAAAAATTTAATTTTCTTTGGAGGCCGATCTTTATTCATCCGGTGGGTATATATATTTTGGTTTGCACAGTGTAATTTAAAGAATTACTAAAAAATATTTTGCCACCTAAAAGTTAAAGATTTTTTTGTGTCACGTCACATGTGTATTTCCCTCATATTAAATATAAAACGCATGTGTAGACTGATATTTTTCTAATGTCTTGACTCCTTTCAGACGTTTCAAATAAATGCATTTTCTGAGAATTTTTATTTTAAGTTTTGACTGCAAATGTCACGTCCATTCACTGGAATCGCCCAGTTTTAACGAATTTATCCTAAACTAGTTTTTGTGGTGTAGGTCTATGTATTTTATGTTAACTTAAATAATAGCCTACTAATAGTGATTTAAAGATGTGGTAGCGCTGCGAAGATCGCGAGTCGTCAACTTCGTCTAGCCGACACTGACATAAAAAATAACTGTTTTATTAGTAAACAATTAAAATGTCTCCTGCTATATTGAACATATTTGCCTGTTCCTTACAAAACACTGACAGTGGGGTTTTTGACCGGTTTTTTTTTTTTTTTTTTTTTTTGAGCAGCAGCGGACAAATTATTTCCACACACACACACACACACACACACACACAATATTGATAAACAGGATTTTTTTGTTGCTTTTTTAATACAATAAAAATTTCATTTAATTTGTTGTTTAATAAAATTATAAGCCTATTATTTTTAGTTTATTAACAGCAACAACAGCTGTAAAGATGAAGTTGACGATCGCCATCTCCGTAGTGAACACGCCTATAGAGAGAAATGCACATCATTACATAACCAGAGAGTAGCCTATTTCTTTTCGTTTTAAATTGTTAAAAAGACATTTCAAGCTTTCTTAAGATATATTTCATGTCTGTGAGGCATATGTTGAGTTTCGTTAAGTTAGGATGAGATGCGCTCGAGCAGTGCAAGTGACCACGCGGGCGCCTCTATGATTGTGTTGTCTGCTATATTTGGTATTTGGCAATTTGTTGATAAAAAAATAAATATTAAAATTAAGATACAATTTATACAAAACGAAATTAAGTGGTCAAAATCATGTCTGACCCGCTCCATGTCTCTCGATATTGCGTATACTCGTGTGTGCGGTTCACTTTTCATAATCAACATAGATGAAAAAATAACATTATTATATTTTAACAAAAAAGAAACTAAATGAGCTTATTTAATGGTAACAACACAGTAGGCCTACAGACTCTGTATTTGTGCAAATTGCTGCACATTCATTTTATTCTGAATTTTGCACACACAAGTTGAAAGGCATTTGTTTGTGCATGCATGTAAAACATATCTGCAACATTTATCAAGTTCACTGATAATTATGCGTGCATTTATTAATTATTATCTTAATGAATAATGAATCAAGGACGAAGCATGTAAACTGTTTGTTTAGAATTTGGATCGATCATCGCAAATAGATCCGAATGAAGAAACGTACAAAACCATAGGCTATAGAAAATGGGTGGGCCCGGACCTAAATGCCCACCCGGGCCCAATGGTAGCGCCGCGGCTGGTGGTAGCCCTACATCTTACACATCGTGGAAACAAAATAAGAATGGAAACTAAAATATGCAGTAGGCCTATCGCCCTACAGCGCACAGCAGTTCTGGCGCCTCAGTCCCAATACTGTTAAACTCGACGTACGTTCACATCACATGTTAATGCAGCGGTAGAGTTACACTCACAGGACACTGTGCACTTAACAAAAGTTCATTATTTGCTCGTGCTTTAAAGCTTTGCCGGGTAAACATTTCTTTGGCATTCTGTTCTGACATGATGCACTTTTTCTAAGCGCGAACTGAAGCGCACACTGTCAAACAGCGCCAAACTGGATTTTTGTTGGGTCAGACCCATCTGATATCGAAGGGGGGCTGATAACGCGAGATCAACATGGAGCTAAATGGAAAAAAATAGCACCAAACAAGCCACTTTGAAATGTTGCTGTTTTAATGAATATAAAAGTTGGGTGACCCTCCCCCTAGACTAAAAAAAGTTGGATGACCCTCCCCTCAACAAAGAATAAAAAGACATGACCCTCCCCTATTTTCCTCCGGTGGCCCCTTCCATAAATACCGAACGGTCCCTAATGTAACATATGTTGCTGTTTACTCAAGCGGAAGGAAGGCTTTTAGTGATTTAGTCACTTCATGAAAGTGATTGATACATATTTTTGGGATTTAATATTTTTATTGTGTGGCAACACTTTTATGAAAGCATTAACCCAGCGAACACATTTACGTTGTGGCAACGTCTGTGGCACGTTGCATTTCTGCTATGGCAACGTCGCTGTCTACGTGTTAATTATATACTTTTTATCGTTTATTGTTTATCTATATTATTATTTAATGGGGCTATCAACACCTACAAGTGTAGCCTACACTTTGAAGAGTAAAAATGACAGAAGGTTTCGTTAATTCAACTTTATTAAAACTGCATATAATCAAATTGCACTTCCAAAAGTCATACATTTGTGAAAAAAAAAAGAAATAAACGAATATACAAATTTATTTTAAGTATAATAAATAAAAACAGTATAAATAAAAGTATAAAAAAGCAAAGGCAGATCAGAACATTTAATGAACAAATCCGGGTCTGTGTGGCAGACAGTAGCCGAAAGCAGGTGTCACAGGGGAAACATACACAAATCCAGAGGAGCAAAGAAACGAATGAGACTAAATAGCGAAAAAAAAAGAAAAATCAAACGAAAAACTAAACAGTGCGAGCGATGCTACATTAATCACATTAGAAATTAAAGTTGTAGGTTGTGTTTGATAGCTGAGGTCGGCTAAACGCAATACTCACGTATCCTTGCTCGATGATGAATGAGAACACAATGAGCCCAACAGGTGGTTGGAATTTAAAAGGCTGATTTTCCCGCTTCAGGGCAGTGACGAGTACATTATGTAGTCCAGTGGTTGTTCAGACACCCTCGGCACAACCTTAAGCAACGGCCCTGAACGATGGTTTAATGTCAACATTGTGACAACGCTGTAACAACCTTCCCCACACAACGTAGTTATAGCAACCTTTTGGCCATGTTGTTAAAACGTTGTTAGAAGGTTGGCTACGTTGTGCCAACGTTCTGTGTTTGCTGCGAAGGCACTTGAGGCTAGTGCCGTATCATGAATAAAGGCCCTTGCACACTGAGGATGAATTGGGGTTGCAGGCAACTTACATCTAGAACCGAGATCGACTAAACGAGTGTATTACCTGCATCTGAAATAGCATTCATTCTTCAGGCCGATGTCCATAATATTATATCCAAAAAAAAAATCAGTTTGAATGTCCGAAAGCGATATGTTCGTCTTTGTCCTTCCCATTAAAACAACTTCCTTGTTCTGACTCACTTATAAAGACAGTCTTTGCCGCCATCTAATGGCGTAATAATGTAACTTTCACTGAAGTCCAAAATACGACCCTTTCTCAATACCAAATACGGCGTATTATTTATATAATATAATATAATATAATATTTATTGATAAACAATATTTAAATTAACAATAATAGCCATTATAAAAGACAATAGGAAATAAACACAAGCTAACAATTCAGTCAAACAGATTGTAAAATAGGCACTATGATTTTATACTAGTCACATATTTGAGGTCTAAATAACTACACAAAAAACTCTAAAAATTACATTTAGTGACACAATAACAGTAGTATTTTTGAAAATGCAATGACAGCCTGTGAAAGAACTGTTGTATAAAATATAATATAATATAATGTAAAATAATGTAAAATAAAATGTTAAAATATAATATAAAAATATATATAATCAGGCAACATTCTTTATTAGATTATTAGATTTAAATAGATTTTTGAAAATCCCAAGCTAATGTGTGACTAATAATATAAATGAACATGGCTCTCCAAAGTGATGCTGGTGGAGAGAGTAAGTCATATTGGAACATGTTTTTGAGTCTATGAGATGATCATGAGACAAAACTGTCACGACAAAAGCCAACCGATAAGCTTGTATTTCCGTAACAACATCGAAAGCTCGGCCGAACAGCTGATCATAGCTGTACAGGGTGGGGTTTTATTTCTCATTTCCATCTAGTGGTAAAGCTAATGCAAGGACTAGAAATCATTAATACTTTGCTGATACTTCCTCGTCAGCGCAGTTCATGTTTGCATAGCAACGACAGACGCCATGGGAGCGTAAGCACTTGTGGAAAGGAGAGCGTTTTTAGACGCGATATGTGAACGGCTCCTTACAAGAGTTGGCAAATTACGTTATTTTTGTCATCCTTGATGAAATACTTCCACACATCTGATGTGTGGTGTCTGTTGGTGACGTTCGCCATTTTGAATTCATTTATGGTTAATGGGCGCTCGAGTAGTCGATTGTTTCCGACAGCGCCGAATAGTGATTGAAGTAGTCGATCTCTCGACTACTCGACTAGTCTGTGCAAGCCCTAATCAGTTCATATGTCTACCTGGATGACATATTGATTTTTTTTCGTCTTCTCTCCAGGAACACGTGCAGCACGTCCGACGAGTACTTCAGAGGTTGCTAGAGAATGGGCTTTTTGTCAAGGCGGAGAAATGCGATTTTCATGCACAGTCTGTTTCTTTTCTAGGGTACATCGTCTCGTCTGAGGGAGTGCGTATGGATCCTGATGAGGTTAAGGCTGTGGTAGAGTGGCCAAGTCCAGATTCCCATAAGGCCCTACAGAGGTTTCTGGGGTTCGCCAATTTCTATCGGCGTTTTATTCGCAATTTCAGCCAACTAGCCGTTCCTCCGACTGCCTTGACCTCCCCCAGAACTACGTTCAGGTGGTCCGATACAGCGGAGGCTGTATTCACCAAACTGAAGTCGCTTCGTTTCATCTCCCATCTTGATAGCTCCTGATCCCTCACGTCAGTTTGTGGTGGAGGTCGACGCATCAGAGGTGGGGGTAGGAGCAGTTCTTTCCCAACGTTCTCCCACAGACGACAAGATGCATCCTTGCGCGTTTTTGTCCCATCATTTATCTCCTGCTGAACGCAACTATGACATTGGTAACAGAGTTGTTGGCGGTCAAGTTGGCGTTAGAGGAATGGCGTCATTGGTTAGAAGGGTCAGGGGTACCTTTTATCGTCTGGACCGATCACAAGAACTTGGAATATATCAGAACCGTCAAAAGACTCAACTCCAGGCAGGCTCGGTGGGTTCTTTTTTTTTTTTTTCGGTCGTTTTGATTTTTCTCTCTCGTACTGCCCGGGTTCCAAAAATATCAAACCCGATTCTTTGTCGCGTATTTTTGACCATTCCGAACGCCCGTTCACTCCCGAGTGCATTTTACCAGAGACCCTATTTGTCTCCACACTCACATGGGAGATCGAGTCGAAGGTCAAGACGGCCTTACAAGGTGTAACGCCTCCGCCCGGTGGTCCACCGAACCGATTATTTGTACCGGAGGGATTACGGTCTGACGTTATTCAGTGGGGGCATTGTTCTAACGTAGCTTGTCATCCAGGAGTTAATCGCACCAATTTTTTGGTCAGGCAACGATTCTGGTGGCCATTAATGGTTCGTGACATTCGCAGTTTTGTTTTGGCTTGCTCGGTTTGTGCCACTGGTAAGACTTCCAATCGACCCCCAGATGGGTTGCTCCAACCGCTGTCTGTCCCTTCGAGACCCTGGTCCCACATTGCGCTAGATTTTATCACTGCCCTCCCACCCTCCCAGGGCATGACGGTCGTTTTGACCGTAGTGGACCGGTTCTCAAAGGTGGCTCATTTTATTCCCTTGCCTAAATTACCCTCTGCCAAAGATAGACGTGGTCTCCGACAGGGGTCCCCAATTTGTGTCCAAATTTTGGCGAGAATTTTGTAGATTACTGGGAGCGACTGTCAGTCTGTCCTCTGGGTTTCATCCCCAGAGCAATGGCCAAACCGAGAGAGCCAACCAGGATTTGGAAAGAGTGTTGCGATGTTTGGTGTCCAAGAATCCTTCCTCCTGGAGTCAGCAGCTCTCAATGGTTGAGTACGCACAACTCGTTACCAGTGTCATCCACGGGCCTATCTCCGTTTGAGTGTAGCTTAGGTTACCAGCCACCAGTTTTTCTCAGCCTGGAATCCGAAGTCGCGGTCCCCTGCGCCCACGCCTTCGTCCAGAGGTGTCACCGCACGTGGACCAGAGCCCGTGAGACTCTGCTCCAGGTGGGGGCGCGCACCAAAGCTAGGGCCGATCGCCACCGGTCGAAGCCTCCCGTATACGTCGTTGGTCAAAAAGTGTGGCTTTCAACCAAGAACATTCCGCTCCATTCTGTCTCTAACAAACTAGCTCCCAAATTTATCGGCCCGTTTACTGTCACCAAGATCATTAATCCGGTGGCAGTCCGCCTCAAACTTCCTCCGGCGTACAGGAATTCATTCCATTTTCCATGTGTCCAAATTAAAACCTGTGTTTTATTCTCGCATTAACCCACCTGCCCCGGTTCCCCCTCCACCGCGACTCGTAGATGGGGAACCTACTTATTCGGTTAACCGTATTCTGGACTCGAGACGGAGGGGACGCGGATTCCAGTATCTGGTGGACTGGGAAGGTTACGGTCCGGAGGAGAGAAGTTGGGTTCCTGCTAGGGACATCCTGGATCACTCCCTTATCGATGATTACAACCGACAGGTAAGGGTGTCTGGGAACGCCAGGCGGCGTTCCTAGGAGGGGGGGTACTGTCACGGTTCATGAATTCACTGCTTTTTCCTTGTCTCGTGTGATTGTGGTGTTGTGTGTTAATTAGTGTGGGTGTGTCCTCTGATCATTGCTCATCAGCAGCGCCAGCTGATTCACATCTAATTCACCTTTATATTCTCTGTGACTGGTGTCCTCTGTTGTCAGAACCTTGTGGTGTATGCAGTGTTTGTTCCTGTCCCGTTTTGGCTGTGACTTGTGTTCCTGTGGAGTTTTCGTTGTGTCTTCGTCTCAACTCACCTTCGTCATCTTCCTGGATTTGGTTCGTCACTTCTGCCATCACCCTTCACCAGCCGGTTACCTATTGAAGTCCCTGTGTCACTCTCCCGCCCCAGTGTGTCGTGTGTGTGACTCTGACCACTCTGTTTATTTCTAATAAACATACTTTGTACCTACTATTGTCTCCTCTCTTGCAATCATGACAAAAACTGAAAAGGTCTAAGAGACTTTAGCTATATGGGTTTTGTTTGTTATTTATGCCTTAAAAATATTGAAATTAAACCAGTTAAAAACACACATACAGACATATGAAGAACCAAACCAACCAACAGTTTTCATGAAGCATTATTATTAGGTACTTTGATTATAACAGCCGTTTAATAATCAGTTTATTTGTATGATATTGCATACATTATCCATAATAATAATAAAAACCTGTTTATTAAACATAGGTGCATTGAGTTCACCTTGTTTTGACTAGTAGCCTGTTAACTGTTAATTACCTGCAGAGGGCGCTGAAATACTTAATAATGGGGTTTCGCATGACATCATTGGAGATGAACCTAGTAATTTGATCAGATAAATGCAAAGCCAACAAGAAATTATTTTTCTAGTTTTCTACGTGTACAAGCCAGAATGAACTCATATCCTAGCTTTACATTTAATACTTTGCCTAAACTAGTGCATACCACATTTAGACATCCCATAATTCTATCTATCTATCTGTCTATCTAATATGTCTGTCTGTCTAAAGGCCACTTTTCTATTTCTTATTCAAATATCTCGAGTTTGTCTCATGAGATCAGCTCATCCTCCTCAGCACACATGTGGTGTGTTTAATATTGCATGTTCCTCCTCCACTGGTGCAGGTGACGCGTCTCGTGAGCGCAGCGCTGCGTGGGGAACTGATGACCACTGGGATCGCGCGTGGGCGGCGCTTCACGCAGCAGGTTTGTGTGTGTCTCTACAGCAGTGAGACAGACATTAAAGACAGACAGTGGAAGACTGGAGCAAATGAGCGCGGGGAGACACTGAATGCGTGACAGAGCGAGGGAGAGTCTGCTCGGGGAAAATCACATTCGCGTCTTTGGACAGAGGTGAGTGCCGCCTGCTCTTTACTGCTGTCACGCGAGTCGCGTTCACCGGGATCTTGCGTGACGCGGAGACGCGCTGGCTGGCGTGGGGCGCGTGTCTGTGGAGAACAGACAGAGAAAGCGCTGCTTATTCATTTCAGACAGCACAAGGATGTGGCTTTATCAGCAGGAATTGCTCGGATTATAGTGATTCTTCTCCTCGTTTATGTGGTTTGAGATCAAATAACTCGTCTGATCTCTGCTTTAGTTACATGTGCCTCCAGCAGCAGAAGGTATGCTTGCCTTATATTCAATCTAACAACATCCAAATGTATGCATGTTGGATAATAATAATAATAATTATAACAATATTTGTGTGATATTTATATTTCTCAACATATTATTTTATAAACAATTACAATATAAACGTTAAATAAAACAGTAATACATAAATTAATATTTCTCTTAATATATAAATGTATCAACATTATATATTTAATATAACTAAATAGTGCTATTAATAATGTCTGTGTAATGTATATCAACGTGTAATTTGTGTTCGTTTTTTACATATAATACAATATGTAATAATAAAAACATAAATTCAATATGTATTATGTACATAATAATAATGAATAGTAAATATAAATATTACACAATTATTGTTAAAATCATTATTGTCAATGTGTGTTCTCATTTATGGGTTACTGTATGCATTTTATGTAAAACACTATATTGTTGGCCCTTTGATGAATTTTTTATGTTTCTGTATTGTAAGTCTGCTAAATGCATAAATATACATGTAAAAATAAGGGCCTAGTTGTCCAACAGTCTGAATATGCTCATGCACTGTTTACACTGTTGGGCGTGTAAGCAGCTCATGACTGTGTTCAGAGACTGGACTAATGAGAAGTCCATCGTCCAAAAATACTACAAGATTGCTGATGGAATGTATATTATATTTTGGAAAAGATTCTATAAAGATTTTGGTAAGATCCAAGAATCTGAAAGATTCAGCTCTACTGGATGAACCAAAATTGGGAATCTCAGGTTCACCAGTGGGTGTTGGATTCTTATTGGATCTCTTGGATCGTTTCCAAATTATGATTTAAATACCATTAGCATTCCCTCAGGATTTTTAAAAAGCCATGAACCTTGTCAGTGATCGAACTACATTGGGTTAGTGAGTTTGGTTTTGGCCTTTGTCATCAGATAAAAATAATATATATATATATATATATATATATATATATATAGGCTATATATATATATATATATATATATACAGGCTCCTAATATGCTGACGCTTTTACAAGTGTGTTTATTTAAAAGCATAAATTCAGAACAAAATCTTTAGGGTTATTTGTGTGGTGTTTCAGTATGGTGGATCTGTTTGACATAATAGTATATGTGTGAGATAAGAGCAATGGTTCAGCTCACTTTGGACTGAATGGGGTCACGTATCAGCAAAATCCTTAAACCAGTTAAGTCAAGCGCGTGTTTCTTCCGGGATATTACACCAAGGCCTGATATCTGTAAAAGGCCTCTAGAAGCTCTCCTATATATGCGCTTTAAAGGGAACAAGGAAGTGGCAAACAGCACAAGTTCATCATTCCAATGTTTTACTTCTGAACCAACCAATTGGCTTTTGCAGTATCGCTTCTGGTTTGTGGAGCACAGGGTTTTCATTCTCATAACGTTGTCGTCATCGTTTATTGAGTATTTTTAGCAGTGAGATGGCATCATTGTGTTGTATGTTTTGAGTGAGTTGAAATGCTCATCCAGTCTAATTTTGTCTAGGTGTGATGTAAGCATTTTTGCGTGTGGGACTCTAATTGCTTGAAAGCGCATGCATGAAGTACCAGCGTCCGTCTGCAGATCTGTAGATAGTATCAAACCTATTCATTTATTGGGGTTGGGGAGCTGTCAGTGTGAAGTGGGGGTCGCTGATTCAGAAGTAAGCACACCCTTGGGCCACACGTCACCATATGGTTTCAGTAACACCCTGTTTATCATCCCAAAACATGGGACAAAAAACATCCCAACCACCCCCTCACAGATGTGTATTTGGCCTAGAAGCACTGCAGTGACTTCATACTCATTGTTATGTGAGTGTGTCTGACTGTACTTTTTGATCTGACCAGATTTGCAAAAGCATTTTACAGTTAGTTAAAAAACAAATGATAAGCAAGAGATTTCTATAATCAGTAAATGTGTATTTTCTGTCTTTGGTTTTTTGTGCGCATTAAAGCGCATCTTTCTGGGAAACTTGCATTTTATGGTGGAAGGATGATGTGGAAATTTTTGGCATGTTTCACAGCAACTAAGGTCAAATAACACACTTGTGGTGTTGTGGATAAAATTTGTGCAATTTGGATATAACTATGAGATTTATATACCAAATCAGAATCTATGCACGTACACACAGAAAGTTTCTCTATTTTAAAGTGCAGTATGTAATTTCTACACCACGTGCGAAAGCAAACTTGATTTTATATTGTAGACTTCAGCAGAAAATGTAAATACCGCTTACCAGTGCAAAATTCGTCACCATTATGCTAGGGTATTATGGATGGTTGTGAAAATTGAAAGCTAAAACCTTCAAGTTGCTATAAATGTTTTAAATACCCCTTTTTATTATTTAGGATGTACAATATCTTAGAAAAGTTTGGGGTCGGTACGGTATTTTAATGTTTTTGAAAAGTCTTTATGGAGCCGTTTACACGACACCGTTTTAAACTTAAAACGGAAAACTTTTTATGCGCTTTGTCCGTTCATTTACACGACAACAGTGTTTTGGGGGCCTGAAAACGCAAAATTTGAATGAGGGTTTCAAAGTGCAAGTTTTTGAAAACAATACCATTATTGTTTTGATGTAAACTACAAAAATGCGAATTTGTGAAAACGGTGACGCCATGCGCATGTGTATTACGTGTTTAGTCTATAGGCACGTAGTTATTCTTTACAAAGTGATATCGCCAACTACAGGCCTGGCAGCATAATACAGCGTTTTTAGTCCTTTTTGCAAATGTGTGTGAACGATAATCGATTTGACAATGTTATTGTCTGTACTCTGTACGCAAAAAAAAGCAAAGGAAAACTTTTCTTTTTTTAGTACATCATTGTCAAGTAAACGTACCCTTATGCTCACCAAGGCTGCATGTATTTGATCAAATTGAAATATTGTGAAATACAACAATTTAAAGTAACTATTTTCTTTCTGAGTATATTTTAAAGGCCCACTGAAGTGCCTTGAAACACGCAGCATTATTCAATGTGATGATGTAATTTCCACTTAAACAGGATGACAGCGCGTGACATATTGAGCAGCTCCTCCCCTTTTTAAAATAGCCAATAGCGTTTCATTTATATCACAATTTGGCCAGAGCTTTTGAGCTCAGTAAAGCCGCATTTGACAGCTTATGACAGCCATAGTCTAATAGATTCCAGTTTTAGATTTAATATGAAACTGTTACTAAAGCAAAACAATGAATGTAATCGTGCTGAGGATGTGTAGTTTAAAAAAGTGTGTAATTTATGTTGGTGCATAGCATCGGTGTTATCTCTTCTACTTGTCAGTGCTGTTTCTAATGCCAAGTCTGTCTAACCATTTCTCCTCCTAATCTCCTCCATATCGTTTTAAAATGTAAGATTCTGTGTAGAATTCAAATGGATATGATTGGTTTTGTGGTCTGTGCCGACTCGCGGATATGATGACTCCGCCCTGTGCTATCGTGAAAATATAGTGCACTATATGCCATTCACCATATAGAAAATAGTAATTGTATAAACAAGTGACCAATTTCAGTCTTTATAATGTAGTGGGTGGGATGCTTTAGATTCTAGAGAGCATTTGATTGGACAGAAAATCTGATGAGAAGCTGAAGTGCAGAGTGATGTCATCTAAATTGTTGATCCATTTTGGCGGAAGTGAGAGACGTAAACTTTGAACGCTTATATCTCCTAAATGCGAATCTTGCGAGTTGTTCAAAGCATTTCTGATGATTGTTAGAACGCAGCCGCCTGACTCTGAGATGGCGAACGGGAACATGGTTTGTGTAACATTAGCAGCACATTATTAGCTGTTTGATAACACAGTCAAGCAAAATACTAAATATATTTATTACCGTTATGTGTCCGACGTTGTAGTGAGTGATACCATTGTGCAGCGTTTACCTCAGTAAGTTGGCCGAGTGGATCTCTGAGCTGGTCTGAGTGAGTGGAGGCGGGGCTAATTTGCATATTCATGGTTCCACATATACGAAATGAAGCAAGGGTGTAGAGTTCTTGTGTTCTTGCTGATTAAAATGATTAATTTCTTTTCAAAAAGAATCTTTCTGAGCTTACATGTGATTATCTTTTTTAATTTGTTTGTAGAAAAACAATGGAAGAAACAAGTTAGAGTAAAAATAAGGAGGTTCTTCTACTGATGAAAGTAGAAGCATGTGGGAATATTATTTTTTATCTATTCTGTTACTAACAAAAGCAAGAATGCAGATTGTGTTAGCCAGTTACAGCGGCGGACAATGCATCTACTCTATACCGTTGCAGAGAAGGGAATAAAAAAGGGTTTAATCTTAAGGTCACGTCTATAAAAAAAAGAAGCATTGCACAGGAAGAGTGTAGGAGTCAGTAGTGGGCTCGGTCCTTTAGTGTCACTGGTCAGATGCCTGTTTGCCGTTGTGATTTTCATGTGACTGCTTAAAAGTGTCATATAATCAGTAGAAAGATTTCCCTTGATCTTCTGAAATAATTCATTGTATTCTGATTATGAAACTAAGCTGAAATAATGTCTCGTTCCACCCACATTTAAAGACAAACAATGCCAACTTGGTGCAACGAAACAATACTGCACACCCATTATGTAGTTTGTGTATTCATATTAAGATGGACTTTGCTCAGGAGGTGTATAACAAGAGCTGGATGCCGCATTCAGAATTTTATAACCTAATTTACTTCTGCGAGTACAGTCCCTGCGTACCTTTTGAAGGTTCAGTGAGTTTGTTGCATGCATGCAGGTTTTGAATTTGCGTTCCTGTGGCCCATTTTCCCCTGCTTTTTTTATTGTTATGTAATGCCTGTCACTGTACGTTATCATCTCAGCACAAGTCCCCCAGATGAGTTCAGAAGAAAAGAGCCACGGCATCTCTGTCCGCTTCTCCTCTTCTAACCCCCTCTATTTAACCTGACTCCAACTCTTCCTCACCCTTTTTCCCGCTCAGCTTGTATTGTATGGCACATTGGTTTTGAACTGTCATGCTCAGGACAGTAAGAAACCACACAGAACACCCTAACAGTGCTTAAAACACCATAGCAACTGGATAGCAAAATGCTAGAAACCGCTCAGAACATCTTAGCAACTGCATAGTGACATGCTAGAAACCCTTTTGGGACACCTTAGCAACTCCATAGCAACATGCTAGAAACTACTTAAACAACCTTAGGAACTGGATAGCAACACTAGCAACACTCTGGCATTTATCCCACGCCCTTTTATGACAGTGTGTTTTACAAAAATCTTAATTTTTTTATGTTGTTGATATATAAATAGTTACTGTATAACATGCTGCATTCATGTCATGAGCTAGCCTGGTTAAAACCAGACCATTCTCAGTAGTAACTGAGTTATGGTCTGGCAAAGCTCCATAGACAAATCATTTCCAAAGGGGCGTCACCAACGGACGTCGCTCAAATTCCTCTGGGCGCAGTTGGATAGCCTAGACCATAAAAGTATGTACTCTTTTTGTGAAGAAAAGGTATTTACTTTTGAATGTGTAGCAAAAAAGTAGGCAAGCTTTGGGACATACTACTTCGTCATCTTTATCGGACGGATCTGTCGCGTGCATCCTGTCACTTAAACTGCCCTGTCAATCATCGTGTCACAGTTAAAATCCTCTATTAAATCTAATTTAATTTCCTACCGTTTCGGAGAGAAATGTAGTAGCACGTTCATCTGCCAGTGGGTCTTTCATGGAGACTGTCCTCATGTGTTTGCAATTTGAATATAATAATGCATTTAAAAGTTGAACGGACGTCGCTCAAATATGCCTCTGGGCGCAATTGGATAGACCAAAAACCAATCAGAGCAATCGTCATTGTGTAAAGCCCGCCTCAACGTTTCTGATTGGTTCCGCGATTTCTAGGCCATGGAAATGGGCTTGAATGAGCTCTTTGCCAGACTACTTCTCGAGCAAATCTGAATTTGCCGGAAGTTGTCTGGGTTTTCCCAGGCTAGTCATGAGCTTTACTTTGTTAAAAAGAAATGTGCATATGTTATTCCACTTTCATCCTCTCTTGTGTTGTATCTGTATTTGTTAATGCTTCTTATGTTGATCTCATGGGATCTGCCAAATTGGATGGCATGACACCGCACTGGTATGTTATTCCCCAATAACAACCGGTAAAAACTGATAACAGGCTCATCCGTGTAACTGAAGTCAGCAGCGCTTTACGCTTGCTAGGAACGTTTTTTCCTTGTGAAAGTTTTGCAGTTGGTGAGCTATAAAATTACATTTTATTATAAAAAATTAAAAGTCAATTCAACATTTTTATGTCATTCGGATATATTCAGAGACTCAATCTCTTGTTTCACACAAACGCAGCTGCTGCCATTTTGCGACGATTGTTTTGCACACTGTAATGGATTATAACATAACAAACAGGAATGATTTCATCTCAAATCAGTATCTCTTATCCCCATAATTATTTATGTGGTGAAATGCAGTGTAATAAGTGGTATGACTGTACCGTATCCCTTAAATGTTCGTCTAATTTGAACCTGCTGCTTGCTAGCAACTGCTTTCTTCTCGGAAGCTTTGCATTTAGAGAGCAAATAAAATATTTCGATCAATATTTCATGTCAATTATTTACTTTATGTGGCAAGTAGCCGTGTAACAATAATCAAGTAACCTCTGCTTCTCGTCGGGGTCCTGATAACCCTGTCAAGGTTTATTCTGTGATAACAACCGGATGGATGCACATTATCCCTTACATAAAACTGGTTGTTATTTGTGGTTTGCTATTGGTGGATGTCATGTGTGAGTGACAGGTTGTCCCGCCCTCACGCCAGTAAACACATCATCAGAGAAGAGAGAGATGTCGCTGCAAGAGGGAGGGGAAGTTATTTTGTTTAAAGATTATGAAGGCACATGAATTAAAAAAAATAAAATAATGATATGCACTTGATATTATGATATTATAATCATTTATAATAAATACTGCAATATTCCATAAAAAATAGGAATTTACATTTTTATTTTCATGGTGTCTATAGGCAGATTATATGATACTTGTTTTAGCCAAATTCCCATGCACATTTACTAGAGCTGCACTATTAATCTAAAAAAAAAATAAAAAAAATCACAATCTCGATTCAAACACCCATGCGAAAAACCTGATATAGTTTTACCATAAATTTTCTGGCCACGAAAAGCCACAGAAGCTGGCATAACGTTAAAAAACAAACAACCAAACAAACACCCAACGCGATCATATTCCAAAATGACAACGATTCGCCTGTGTCTGTTGACAAAATCACAGCGAAACATTGGCGCTGATTTTGAGTCAGAGAGAGCAGATCATGTATGAAACCGCTTCACAGACAGTCTTTTCAAACACACAGTATTGTTATATCTGTGTAACAAATACTCATATTATCACATAAGTACTGGGATAGAAGTTTATAGCTTCGATATAAACACTGATGTCTACGGAAGCGATCAAAACGGAGCAAATCACTTTTTGAAAGCAACTTGATGCTTCAAATAACGATTGTATCAAATATATCATTACACCAGTAGGTGGCGACAAGTGACTGTTTAAAAAAATATTTTTCATTGAATCATTCATTCAAGAGATTCGTTCAAAAACCCTGATTCATCCAGTAATGAAACAAGTGAAGTATTTATTAGTGAGTCATTGAATCATTCATTCATTCAAGTTAATTAAACATTTTAAATAGACTGTAGCAATTAACATTTTGTCAGATCCTCTAGTAAATTACATACTTTGTTAAGTTGTTCAGAATCGTGATTCTCAGTTTATCCAGAAGCGTGCTGCTCTATAATGCAATATTCCATAAAAAATAAGATTTGTCATTTTTTATTTTATGGCGACTTTAAAAGCTATAGCTATAGCTTATTTTAGCCAAATTCTCATGCTTACTATATAGTGTGTCAAATCAATCAGAGGTCTTGTTAGGATGCTGCGGCCTGTGTGGGTATATAGCAAGAATGAACTAGTGACTCATGCTTTTACACCTGTTTCACATCGCATAATGTCATCATCACAGAGCTGCTTTGTGTATCAGTCATTGTTTGGAATGGAAATAAATACCTGGATGAGAGTCTCATGAGTGTGATTCACTCTTGACCTCTCAAGCAGCGGTTGACAGAGACAGGAAGTTCATAAACGTCTCGAGTTCCTCTAAACTGTCTCTGTGTTAAGTTCTAATTCACAGTATGACCTTATGAGTCCCAAGCTTCTTGTTTCTTATTTTAGAGGTGACTGTATTCTGTCATCACTCATATTCCAGCAGAATCCTTTAAATATGAACTTCATTTTCACACCCCCACAATATAAACCATAAAACAAACTCCACCCACTCTATGTGCTCTGATATGACTGAGAACTGAGTCCACATGCACAATTCTTTGAGGAACATTCAACATTCAGAATGGGCCCACACACTTTCTTGAAGTTAACATGTTTAGATTAAATATGTTTTTTATTTTATTCCAAAATGCATAAGTAAGCATTCATAAAGTGTATTATTAAATGTTTAGGCTCACAGGCATATAGGTGTACTCTGACATAATTTTGATTAAGTGACATCATAAAGCATCATATACTGGGATATGAGCACCAGAATATTTTAAAATCCCATGAACTGGTTTGGCATATTAAGTTGTGGCATAATTACGCTATAAATTTCAAAATTAATGCGATAAAGATAATGATCATCAGAGAAATCACGATAATGATGATTTTCAGCATCATTACTCCAGTCTTCAGTGTCACTTGATCCTTCAGAAGTCATTGTAATATGATGATTTGCCGTTTAATATTTTTGTAGAAACCATGATACTTTTTTAAATGGCCAATTTAAAAACATGTATCACAGCTCAGGTGGAAAGAAATTACAACTTAAATTAATGCATTTCAAGACTCTTCCTTTGCAAAATTGCAATCAGTTGATGGTTGGGAAGGGAAACTTTATTTTTTATTATTTAATTTCAAGTATTTAGTATTTTTATTACTTATTTGATTTACTTATTAATTACTCTGCATATTCTGCAAAAAGCATATTAAATGACCTAAGAGATATATTAAACAAGGACTGAGGGCCTCAAAACGCTTGTTTGGAGGGTATTTAAAGATGTTTAAAGATGCCTGTTTCAGGACTGTAGCACTTTGGAGCGTCTGCTTAAGTAGAATGACAAATGAAGCTGTGTTGCGTGTAAAACAACCCGGGACTGAGGATTTGTCAGATCTCGTGATTAGACTTAAGATGCTTCTTAAAGCTGCAATTATAAAGCGTGAGTGAATGAATAGCTAGAATTGATCAGGAAGACTTCCTTTTTTATTTAAACCTCTGCACCTCAAATTACTTTCATAAGAAACATAGGCTATCAGATGATTGAGCAGGAAACAAGAGCCTATTACTGTAATTCATGCTCATCTTTGATGTATAATATACTCAATGTCACATTGTCTTGTTTTCAAATAAAAATATATACTTCCTGAGAAACAAAACTGGGATTGTATCTTAAATATAAGTGTATTTTGCTTTGTGGCATTGGCAGATATTCAAGATTTTTTTTTTTTTTAATTATTTGTATTATTATTATTTATTTATTTTTGTATGTTTTTACTGGGAAACAAAAAGATACTCATGGATTGGAGAAAGTGTGTTAATGAAACTTTTTTTGTAAAAGAAACTTCTGCATAAGTGGACTTCAAGGAAAGAATAAACTGCTAGAAATGTGTGAAATAGAGCCCCTTTGAAAAGTGAACTCAAAGGCAGAAGACAGAGAAGTATGTGTGTGCTCCGCTGGAGCGCTTCACTCCCAGCATGCCGTGCAGGCGTGCATTATTCAGCGCGTTGTCATGGCGATGGGTACCTCTGAGTATTGTGCTTCATGAGGGAGGAGCTGGACAGCTGGTGGATGGAGACAGCTGCGTCACGGATTCTCCTCATTTCAGTGTGTGTGAGGGGTGGGATAGCAAATATTGTCAGATTTTGCAGATTTCTTACTGTGGACAATTTTGTCACCAAGGAACAGCTTTTTACCTTACTTTATGAAATATGCTAAATCTGACCAAACTTGCTTTTGGAAACTTCTAGTGACATCCACAAGTGGAGGAAAAATAAAGTTGGGAATGGAGTAATCAGTTGTGAGTTATTAATTGATTAGGGTTATTTGTAAATCTGTAAATGTATGTATATATATATATATGTATATACACACACACACACACACACACACATAGGCTATATATATATATATATACACACACACACACACACACACACACACACACACACACACACACACACACACACACACACACATATGTGTATATGTTTGTGTGTGTGTGTGTGTGTGTGTGTATATATGATTAATCACGATTGTTCGATTTGACCGCACTAAAAAATTATGCTAAAAAAAGCCTAAACACTACCAGTTGTGATTTATTTGTTTGTGGTTATTTGTTATTTAAATTATTTATTTATAAAAGCAATATAAGCATATGGTATATCCATTGTGATTTTATTTATTTATTTATTTATTAATAAATAAATAAATATATACTGAAAATAACTTAATTATTTTAGTTTATCAAAGCAATAATATTCTTTGGTATTATTGGCAATAATATGGCAATAATAGCTATTGGCATATTAGCATTATTAATACTAATTAATAATTAGTATATATACCATACCATATATTAGATAGTATGCTATAGTATATATTAGATATACTATACGAGGGTTGAATGGGGGTTGAATAATTTCGTTAGTTTGGAAACATTACTATTTTTAATGTTTTTGAAAGAAGTTTCTTCTGCTCATCAAGCCTGCATTTATTTGATCAAAAATACAGAAAAAAAATGTAATATTGTGATATATTATTACAATTGAAAATAATTGGTTTTCAATTTATTATACTTTAAATTATCATTTATTTCTGTGATGCAAAGCTGAATTTTCAGGATCATTACTCCAGTCTATCACATGATTCTTTAGAAATCATTCTAATATGATGATTCATTATCAAAGTTGGAAACAGTTCTGCTGCTTAATATTTTTTCATAACCTGTGATACTTTTTTAGGATACTTTGATGAATAAAAAGTAAAAAAAAAAAAAAAAAAAGAAGCAAATGTTTTAAAAATAGAACTGTTTCCAACACTCATAATACATCATATTATTAGAATGATTTCAAAAGGATCATGTGATAGATTGGAGTAATGATGCTGAAAATTCAGCTTTGCATCACAGGAATAAATTATTTTTTAAAGTATATTCAAATAGAAAACTATTATTTTAAGTTGTAATAATATTTCACAATATTACTGTTTTTTCTGTATTTTTGATCAAATAAATGCAGGCTTGATGAGCAGAAAAAACTTCTTTCAAAAACATTAAAAATAGTAATGTTTCCAAACTTTGGCCTGCTCTCTCTCTCTCTCTCTCTCTCTCTCTCTCTCTCTCTCTCTCTCTCTCTCTCTCTCTCTCTCTCTCTCTCTCTCTCTCTCTCTCTCTCTCTCTCTCTCTCTCTCTCTCTCTCTCTCTCTCTCTCTCTCTCTCTCTCTCTCTCTCTCTCTCTCTCTCTCTCTCTCTCTCTATATATATATATATATATATATATATATATATATATATATATATATATATATATATTAGTACAGGCCAAAAGTTTGGAAATATTATGTTTTTTTTATTTACTAACTTGTAATTAATAGTATTACTTATTTGCTAATTATTTATTATATTTATATTATATGCATTATAATTAGTACAATATATTCATATAATTATTCTATAAACCGATTAATATTAAACTGCATTTATATATATATATATATATATATATATATATACAAGTTTTATTATATATTTATTATTTATTTATTTTTTTTATATATAAAAGCTTTTAAAATTATTAAGCTTACTTGTTCTCTTTTGAGCTCTTTGTGAACCAATATAAATTAGTATTATTTAAATTCAGTTGATTCACTTGCATTGATATAGTCAGACATTTTCTTTCAGCTGCCTTCTCAAACTTTCACTGCAGCAGCAGTGTTTGTTCATGCCTTTCAATGCATTTAAATACACAATATTTTCATAATCTCTTAATCTTCATCATAGAAGTGAATCGACTGAAAGTGTGATGTGCTGCGAACAGACAATCACACAGAAGTGTGATTATCTGTTCGCAGCACGTAACTCTTTCAAGTGCATGTGCTCTAGAGTTCATCAAACCCTGGGTTGACAGAGAATAGTTATAAAGAGCGTTGTGAGCCCGCTGAACCTGATCTAAATCAGGATGGATTTGTATTGTTTTGTCATCTCTAAACCTAATTCGAAACTCAAAGTTTGTTCAGCTAGTTTCATGCAACGGGCCATTGGCTTGTCTGACCCATATCAGTAACTCCCAAAGGAGTTTTCCTTAAACTTTCTTTCTTTTCTTTCTCTCTTTCTTTCAGAATGTAAGATCACACCCTGGGTTCTCTGCTCTGTTCTGAAATTATAGTTTGGCTCAAATGTTCATTATTGATGGTCTTTAAGCAGGTAAACGGTTGAGTGTTCTGCTTTATTGCTGTTATTATTGAACAAGTTCCCTTATTATACCAAATCAAATGCAAGTGCATGTTAGGTTTAGCTGCCAAACAGGTGTGTATCTGGGGCTGGAGATGTTTTGGGACTGACGTGCTGTTCTCAAACTATGATTGCTGGGAAATCTGTTTCTCCGTGCCAGAGCAGACACTGTGCACTCGCTGTACACATTCATCATTATTCACTCAGACGGCCATCAATCACCCAGCATTCCCTGCATTCTGCACCGTACTCGTACTCTCATGCTTATCCACTTAAAAGTGATGGAGCCTGCCCAGTGCATTGTGGGATAGCCTGTCTGGAGCACTTTATCTGCTTTTCCCCTTGATCTCTGCTCAAGAGTGCTGTAAAATAGTCCATCTGCAGACCTCAGAGGCTGTTTTTACACTTGGTTCGATCGCTCGGTCCGAACCAGAGTTCAAGCCATACTTCATCCTAGAAGTCCATGCACCGGTTATACTCTTGGCTTGTTGCAGGCATGTAATAAAAGTGGTTTCTGTTTTGTTGTGTAGCTAATTTTGATCTAAAATCCAGAGTAATGTGAAATAACCAGTTTATTAGCAGTTGTCTTAGAATGTCACAACATTTCACACCAATCAAGTGATCCATTTAATAAAATAAAAAACATCCTGCTGGAAACCCAACACATTTTCTAACCTGTTTTCCTCATGATTGTATTTCACTGTTTCCCCTATATACAAACGGGTCTGGTTGACATAGCTTTATTTCTATTGCATATACAATATATATCAATATAATAATAATGTAATAATAATAATATATAGCAATGTTATTTGTGTGTATGTGTGTATAACAAAATTATAAACGCAACACTTTTGTTTTTGCCCCCATTTTTCATGCTGATATTGTTCACAAATCTGTCTAAATCTGTGTTAGTGAGCACTTCTCCTTTGCCGAGATAATCCATCCACTTCACAGGTGTGGCATATCAAGATGCTGATTAGACAGCATGATTATTGCACAGGTGTGCCTTAGGCTGGCCACAATAAAAGGCCACATAAATATATAAATACAATAAAATATATTTAATGTGATGTTAATTGTTGTGGAACTACTTCACTACAGTTTTGAAAAGGGTCCAATAACCTTGTGCATCTCTGAGCAACATACAGCTGGAACTGTGTGTGTGTTTTTTTTTTTTTTTTTTCAGAATGAATCCATATTTTTGAGCAAATACTTTTAGTGAATAATTCAACTAACTCATGAAGAAAGCCACATGTTTTTGTTCCTGAGTTTAATTCATCAGTGTTTTTGAACAAATCAGTTGAATGAATAAATCAGTGACTCACTCATTAAGACGGTCATTTGTCGCCACATACTGGCATGTCAGTGTTTCCTGCAGAAAGAGTCACTGAAAATCTCCAACACTTATGCTCCAGTATAAAATACGAATATTTGGTCATATATATTTTCATCTATGAAAAATCATTGTAAATTGCTCCCCTCAAACATGCACCATAGTTGGACACAAAACAATTAGTCTTTCTTTCTCTTTCTTTGGTCTCTTTCTCTGGTTTCAGCACTATATACCTGATACCTATGAGGCTTCTGTTATAGCAGCAGAGGTGAGTGAGGTTGGTGGGGGTGGTTTGATGAATAATAGAAAAGATCTATTCCTCCACAGGCTATGCATTGTTCTCATTTCACTCCTAAAATCTCTCCCAAGCTCCCAAACACACCAGAAAGTTCATAGACAGGAGAGAGAGTTTGTTCTACATGCATGTTTTTGTTTTCTTATTGATTTATTTTCTAAAATATTGATTTATTTTTATTTTCTTAAATATTGATTTATTTATATTTTTATCATTTTTAATTAATTTTTTAGATTGAAATATTTATAGAATTGAGTAAAAATATAATTATTAGAGGTGTTTGCAAAGGCAAATATTACTATTACTTTTGCTCATAAGTGTGAGGAGAGGTGTGATCAGACTTTCAGATATCCAGCTGTTGAATAGATATACAGTACTGTGCAAAAGTCTTAGGCATGTTAAAGGTAGGGTAGGTAGGAATTTTATAAAAAACTTTTTTCCAAATTTGTTTAAACTTTCTATACATATCAATACATAATTAAAATGTAAGTACTCTGAAGAAAAGAGTATAAAAATCGAGTGACTCTAGACCGTTTAATCTGCATTAAACACAGCTCATTATTTCCATTCGGGACGAAACAAAGGATTGGCTTAGGCGACTGTCACTCTCTCGCAACCATGGCAACCACCCTTTTGCCACACAGGATCTGCCCACTTGCGCGAACCCGTTTGATTTGAGGAATTCAACAGGCACGGAACCTAGGAATAGCAAAACAATGACAGAGAAAGAGCAATCAAAATTCACATTACCGGCATATGCAGTTAGCGAAGGCAAACAAAGGCAAAAAAGGAAGACAGTACTAGAAAAGGTAATGAACAAAAAGTCTTTGAATAAACAAAGAAATAAAACGCGTGTCAATATCCTCAGACCCAAGTTGCACGGCCTCTTGCACGACCTCCTCTGCTTCGCCCTCGACCCCGGACCTGTCCTCGAGCTGACGATGCGGTACTTGTCTCTGGAGTGTAGTCCTCATCAGAGTCAACAATGTTTTCATCATGGAAACTCTTACATGCAGAACACCATATATGTTATGAATCTTACACGAAATTCATCTTCATCACAGTGTAACTGATGGTAATGGAAAAACGTGTATCAATGCAACCTGTTTTTAGCTTTGCCGTATAGATATAACTAGCTCGTTAGTGAATCAAAAAAAATTTTTTTTAAACTTTACCAATATCAATATGCTAGCTTGATAGTGAGTACTAAAATACATCTTATTTGTTTATATTCATAATGATAAAGTTAGATTTTTTTATTACATGTGATTCTGACATGATGTCACTACATGCACTGTGCTCCTTCCTCTCCGCTCGTCTCAGGTAAATAATGCGTCCTCCAGCTCAGCGGTCGGAGTCGCGCGTTCATGTGTTTTGGGGGCGTGGCTTTGGAAGGAGCCCAGAAGGGAGGGGGTGGAGTGAATGGAAATAATGAGCTGTCTTTAAAACAGTCGTGAGAGGTCTACAGACACTCGATTTTTATACTTTCTTTTTCAGAGTACTTACATTTTAATTATGTATTGATATATAAATAAGGTTTAAACAAATTTGGAAAATAAGTTTTTTAGACAATTCCTACCTACCCTACCTTTAATACCCCCCCCCCCCCCCCCAAAAAAAAATGGTTTTAAGTCCAGTAGGAAATATCAGTTTACATTTCCAAACATTCTTTTTGCCATTAATTGTAATAATCCAGTGACATTTGTGTATGCACAAGGAGCCTGACAACAGCCGGTATGATCTGATCTGGGGCCTCATTTATAAACGTTGCGTACGCACAAAAGAAGGCGTACGCCGCTCTCTACGCAATAATTGGTATTTATAAAAAGCAAACTTGACGGGAAAATGTGCGGTCCTTCACGCAAGCTCTGACCCAGGCGTACGCACAAAAACAGGTGAAATGAGAAATGGCGACACCATCGGCAGATGGAAGAAACACGTGAAAGTGTGTGAAACTGTAGACCGTTGTGTAAAAGAAATGGCAATACTGCCTCTCATAAATAACATGAAGACTTCACAAAGCAAGTCTTACAATTACACCCGTTTGATCGATCTGCAGTGTAAAACAAACAAAATCAAATGAAGATTACAACAGAAATGCAAATTAACACATATTTGCAAAAAGATATAAATATGTTCTGCAATAATATTAGCATGTTATGCAATTCATCCTCATAACACATCTGTAACTTGTCAGATGCGATAAAATGGATGGTAATAAAATGCCATGATGCCATCACAATGCGTAATGACGCACAATGGCTGATCTTGCGCTTCACGCTTGCGCGTGAGTGAAGTTACGTTTCTTGGTTTTTGCCATGATTTCACAATCGATGAATATTAACTTGTGGGCGTTTCACGGTCTATTTATGGGCAACTATGGGCGTGACATGAAGCCGCAAAAGCTGCGCTACATTTAGAATTGATTGTGATTTATTAAGGGAAAACTGCGTAGGATGTGCGTGCGCACGGCTTTATAAATCCGAATATTTCTGTGCGTACGCACGTCCTATGTTTCATCCGTACGCCACTTCTGACGCAAATCCTACGTAAAGTTTTATAAATGAGGCCCCTGATCTCACCATCATCGAGTCCGTCTGTGAGTATATGAAGAAACAGAAAAAACTGAGACAGACTAAATCCAGAAGAACTGCGGGAACATCTCCAAGATAATTGAAGAAACCTTCCTGCAAGACTCCTTGTGCATACACAAATCTCACTGGATTATTACAATTAATGGCAAAAATAATGTTTGGAAATGTAAACTGATATTTCCTACTGACACACTACAGCAAAAGATATAAATAACTGACTTAAAACCATTTTTTGGGGGGGGGGGGGGGGTATTAACATGCCTAAGACTTTTATACAGTACTGTATTATGTATATGTATGTATGTGTGTGTGTATATATATATATATATACACACACATACATATACACACACACACATACATATATACATATATATATATAGGTATATATATCCTGGCAACCAGCGAAAATATTTTAGCATTATACGATTAGCATCATGTGATGTTTCTGTGTGCATTCACCTCTTGCATTTCTATAAAAAAAAAATTCTAGTTTTGATTCCAAAGGAATCCAAGGGTGGGTCAGGGAATGTTTTGCACATGATGTCATGAGATTACAGTACTTTGACGGGCCCTTAGAGAGAAAACAGAGTTTTAGTTGGCTTTGAGCAAAAAGTTGAGCGCAAGGCAGTCTGGGATACATGCAGCATAACTACAGCAACGGGACTTAAATTGAGCTGATGTGTCTCCCTTAAGCACTAGTAACATGATCATCATTTTGCTGTCTTTGGAATAAGAAGCCGTAAAAGCCATTGTGTGTTTTGTATGTGTGCATGAGCCGCAGTAATTTTCGTTTTTGTGATCCGGTATTGCCTACGTTGAGAGGACTAAATGTTCCCACAAGAATAGTAAAACCTGAAATCACCTGCATAGTAGTGGGCACTTAACAGTTCCTATGAGATAATGTCTTAATAAACATAAGATATAATGTCTTTCTTATAATAGAAAATGCTAAAAGGTTAGTGTACAGGTAGGGTTAAGGTATAGAAAATACCATTAGCCCAGTATAAAACAAGCCCAGTATAAAACAATGGAAGTCAATGGGAAAGTCCACACCAACATGTGTATGTGTATCTCTGCATTATAGAGATTTCCTGACATCAGCGGTAGTTGTGATTTATCTTACGACTGTGCTGCTCACTTTATGTTGGGTACGAACATTAAGCGATATTACACCCAATCTGCTCCATCGGCACTGGAGCCAAACCTCCTGCTCTGCTGACATTACTGTCTGAGAGACTGAGAGAGATTTATTTAAGAGGAGGAATGGCAGGAAAATCAAATGTCTGTACTGCACGTGACCGCTGCAGAGTCCTTTCTGGCTTTGTGTTTATTAACGTTATTGCTCATCAATATTATGAATAATACAAGACAATGAGGTTAGAGAGAGAGAGAGAGAGAGAGAGAGAGAGAGAGAGAGAGAGAGAGAGAGAGAGAGATGATCACGCGTACTCTGTGTATTGACCTATAATTCGTAGGCATCAGGGTGCCGCTATCTATATATGCGGGGTATTGTTGAAATCGCTTTTGAATGTTTGCTCGCTTTTCACTTTGGGTTTAGAATTCACAATCTCATGTACTCTGTGTATAGGGAGCGGCGTTACTGACCACACATTTTACAAGATAAGATATTTTTGTCAGTGATGCTATATAAATATATATAAAATTGTGTTGAGTAAAGGGTTGAAATAGTTTGGACATGATATATATGTCCAATATAGTGTATATGACTAAATAAATAAATACAATTATTATTCAGTATGGTATAAAAATAAAAAATATTACTAATGTTAATATTTCACTGTAAAATAAAATAAAAATGCGTTCCCAAATGCACAATTTGATAATCACTATTTCAGTTTTAATTTGATAAATTGTTCGCTCCTTCTTAAAGGTGCTCCCTCAAAAACAAACAACAAAACAAGCAACAAAAACAAACTGGCCCAGCCTAGACCACGAAACATAACAAACAGTGTTCCAGCCAATAACCGACAAGAATGATTTGTGGGTGGGGGTTGGGGGGTTAGTGCGCGTGCACATGAAGGGGGGGTGTGGGGAGTAGAGGAGAGAGAAGCATGAAGAGGGAAGTTAGCTAGAGGAGAGATGTCCTAAACAACGACAACGACTAACGTTAGAATTATATTCTTTTGTATTTTGATATGGCCGACACACGACCAAAGAGACGACGTTCCGATGAACAAATAGCAAAGAAGAGGGAAAAGGAAGAACGGAAAGGAGGGGGAGGGGATGGGATGAGGAGGAGGGAGGGAGGGTCGAGCTAGCCTCCGTTTTGTTTGACAATACTTCGAACGTCAACAAGAAGTGACGTCACCCAACATCGCTTAGAGCACCTTTAAAGGTAGGTTAGGCTTTTTTTTTTTAATAAACACTTTTTTGCTATACTGGATGAAACTCTCTTTTCAAATCCTGATAGCAAGCAATAGTGATCTAAATGTAAATATTAAAAAATTTACACAAAAAATAAAGAATTGTTCATCCAATCATTGGATAGAAAATGCTCGCGCAGACATCACCCGTCATCAGCACTTTTAATGCTATGCAGAGTTGTCAACAAATACCAGCCACCTTTTACAGATCCTCCTGAACCAAAACAACAAGCTTATGCTGCGTTCACATCATTACATAACCGTAATTATAAGATGGCAACCCGTGAAGTTCTACTCGGAGTTGTTCACGTCCTCATGCCTTTCACTGGTAACACAACGCTGAAACTAATCTAATCAGGTTGTACAAGAGCTCTGTAAGTTGTTTACGTTCATTATTATTGTAATTTTATGGGCTTTGAGTCATGAGGTAATAATGTCATCTCACGTGACACTTTGCAGACTCTGCTCTAGCTGTTCGTTCATGTGCTTTGAAGGAGGCGTGGCTTTGGAGATGCTTCGAAGGGAGGGTGGGATCTTATGCTTTCAAAGCTAGCTTGCTATTGCTAGCCTCTCTGAAATTGCCTACCCTTCCTTTAAGTGTATTAATATTGTCGTGAACTGCATAAACCAAACAATATGCAAAACTTTTTTAATAAGAATTTTAGATCACAATCCACCATGTGACAACCACACGGCTCCAATCC
The DNA here is from genome assembly GCF_949319135.1 of Squalius cephalus. NCBI lineage: Eukaryota > Metazoa > Chordata > Actinopteri > Cypriniformes > Leuciscidae > Squalius > Squalius cephalus. The sequence goes on from NC_137127.1 coordinate 20,815,129, forward strand.
GTCCCCGACGGCTGCGTTTTAACCAGATAAACACATCATTACCAAAAATAACATGGGAAACAGGAAGTACACACTTTCAGGGGAGCCATAAAACTTCAATTTATGTCCCATCATTTGTCCAGCAACAGACGGGGCTCATCCCTGATGCTTGGAGGGACGGCAGACCTCAAATGCACCGGCATAATCTATGAGGCACATCTCGGCGTGAAGCTCCAGTCTAGATCTATGTGTGTCGCTCACTCAGAGGGGCATTATTAATGAGACCCCCCGTGAAATGTTAGTTTAAGGAACATACGGCCATCTTGCTTGCAGAGTCCTTTGGGAGACGAAAAAGAGAGACAATAGCATCTATTTTTTGGGGGTGGAAGGGAGGGTCTCTACGGGACTCTAAACTCAAGGGGGAAGGGATTATATCCAGGTTCGCTGCACAGGACAAGAGAGTGGATCTGTGATGGCACATTTAGGAGTTTGACTAACAGAATGGCCTGTTAGAAACTCTAAAGACAGTGTCTGTTAGGTCGATTTTATTGATCTGCTTCTGGCTCAAGGTTTTTCCTTAGCTCGGTACTGCTGAGTGCTGTAAGATGGGCTCTGGATCTCAGATCAATACTGTGACTCATGGGTAATTCTTCCTTGTCAGGCTACAGCGAGACTCAGGATAGAGGAATCCAAACATAGCATGTCTATGTTTAACCGTATGATCTCTCTTTATGACTAAAGCACATAAAAAGTCAGTTTAGTTTTATTCAAATGCATGAATTGAAATGTGAGATTTATTTAAAAAGCATCTGATGGAACATTTATACAAAGTGTTTAAATTTAAGAATGTGAGAGTTATCACAAAATCGTTGACCAAATTGTGCATCCCTAAAAATAAACTTGAGTTTTTGCCATGTTCAATTTGATTTTTCCCAAATCATCCATCCCTACATTTAAGTATTGATTTTACAATATTTTTATACAATAATCAATTTTGGTACTGTTTTCTTGTTCAGTCTCCACTTGATGTCCAATCTGTGCCTAAAGCCCAAAGCCAGCTGAGAGCAAGAATTTCTTGTATTTGTGTTTGTCTGTAACTCTTAGTACAAATTTATCGCCCAAAGTCAGCTAAATTTGACCAAAAAAAATCCTTTTGGGGGATATCTGGGAATGTCCTCTTTTGAAAAAATAATATATAAGTAGTTATTTTTTTTTCTTTAAACAATTTTTAAAATGCAGAAAGTTTTGCGTTACGGTTAGGTTGTAGTATTTACAGAGACGTTATTTTTGGGAGATACAAGGGTCCGTGGCTCTACCATTGGAGAAAGCGTAATGGCTAACTTGGATCACGTGTGCCTTGATAACCAATCACACTACATCCTTGACGTCATTGAATTTCATTCAGAGTTGTGCGACAGTCAGTCACTGTTTGTGGATACTATAGAAATGAATGAGAAGTGCCGTAAACTGAATCATACCTGTCGCGACGCGCAATTGTCTGTGACTTCTCTTATAAAACAGCATTTTCTTCAGTGTAAACTCTAAAAATAGATAAATCCAGAACTAATGTTTAAGTGCAAACATGTTGAAGATAAGCCTATGGGCTCTTGATTCATTAAATTATAAGTTTTTTCCTCACAAAAGCGTAGTGAAGCCTCTCCTCCATTAACATCCATTAAAAAAAATTGCCTCGTCTCCTTCCCTGCGTACCGCAGCATAAGCAGGTATTACACTTATTTTGGCTAAGTTTGCAGGCTTGCCTTCAAGTGGCTTTGGTATTTATTATTAGCTTTATTTCGAAACAGTAGACGTTTAAGGAAAGTAAACGTGTTTGTGTTTGAGAGAGACAGACGTGATGAAGTCTCCCTCCATCCTCCATGACCAGTACAAAATGATGGTCTGGACAGTTCACTTGTGTTAATTTGTGTGTTTGCATGTTATGCTCAAGTTTATCCAACACTAATCCAAGTATCCAAGACTAATCCAAGAGCTAAGCCAATTTGAACCAGTCTGACAAATGTTGAGTTTGAGTATTGTTATGGTCACTGAGGAAATCTTGTGTTGTAGGTCGTCATTTCATTCTCTGTCTGTTGATTTCTATGTAAATTGGCCATGTTTCTTCAGTACCATCTGCTCTAGTTGGGCTCTGGCCGTGGCAGCTTCAGGACACCAGATATTGGATGATCTCTGTAGTTCCGCCACACACACACACACACACACACACACACACACACACACACACACACACACACACACACACACACACACACACACACACACACACACACACACACACACACACACACACACACACACACACACACACACACACTAAACTAGATTTGTTCTATTAACATTAACCTAAACCCCAAAATGTAATTTTGTTTGAATAACAAACAGCATTATTTACTTTATTTACATTATTTACATACCCTGAGGTATGATGTAAATATAGTGGATCATTAAATATGGTTATCTTTCAGTATTAACATCTGATTCATATAATACTATATATTTACTTTACACTATACTGTAAGTTACATTATACTAATTGCAGGCATTATAATGTGGTGCTTTTTCTCTCTCACAGGTTTGTATACCATTTGCACAATCTAGATGTTATCTTTTTAAAAAAGAAAATGCCTTTTGTTTTTATTTTTATTTATTTGACATAAATAGTTTCATGTCATATATGTAAATATGGTTTGGAATGTATTTACACAACTTTAACCAACTCTTTTAAATTTTGTGTCTATGTGATGTTAAGATCCAGCTTGACTTCTCAGGAAGGGCTTAAACATTGTCACAAATATATTGATGCTCGGAGGAACAACACGTGATTTTTAAGAACCAGGATGTAAACTAATGAACGAGATAATGTGTGTGTGAATCCAGTTATCATTTGTTTTGTGAATTAAATGTGAATATTTGTTGTGCGGATAATTCAGGGCAGGAGTTAATAATAATAATAAATGTTTTCAGAACGTTCATAAAGTGCTGTTTGCCTGATAAGAATTACCAGCAAATTCAACTTCAAATCTGTGAGTTCAATATTCCTTCGTGTCTTGGGAAAATTGAGGAGCTGTGCTTTTTTAATATATGATAAAATATACACTAAAAGTGTCTGCCTGCACCCCACCCTGTGTAGATCATTAGCATGTACATAAAGCTGCGACACTGTTTTTCCGTCTGTAACACCGATCGCTGGCGCTGTTGTGATCATCTCTCTTGGTTTGAACAGATGCCAGGCTATGCGCACACACACACACACACACACACACACACACACACACACACACACACACACACACACACACACGCATTGCTCCTTCTGGGGAGATGTTTTTTTAAAAGCTGGATCTCCAGGGAACAACAGAGGTTTGACGCCACTGAACGCAGAGTTTGATCGCCCATGTGATACATTCTGTGCATGATGGCGCTGTCATACAGTTTTCAGAAAGTTATGAATATTCAACTGTTCCAATATCACATAGTTTAAATTTTGAGTTGGAATGGTAAATCCATTGATTAGTACCACTGTCTTTACAGGCATCATCAACTATCATTTTCAATGCATTTGCGCACATTGAAAATGAATATTTATCAGGAAATAATGTATAACTTGCTCTTTCCAAGAGGACTCGAATACTTTTAACACATTCTAATACATCAGCATAAAAGTCATTTTAGACATTTTCACATTTTGATAAAAGACTGTGAAAACAAACTTATTAAATTATTTTATTTCCTTTACAATAATGTTTAGCGATGAATCATGCATATTATGACCAGGAACATTTATTAGGAAAGCAAAAAATGATTTAATGTTGACTTAAAAAGGCCACTGTGAATGTCTCTCCCCTGTCCAGAGTCGAATGGATCGTCGAGAGACTCTGATGTGCAGTCAGGTCTCAGTGGTCTTGTTATGAAACGGATCCGTCATGTCTGTGAGCCCATCACTGTGTCATAAAGTGTTTGGACATCACACAGAAGTTCAAACGAGGTCTAACAGAAAGACGAGTGTAAATTTATCCTCTGGAGGAGAGAGACAGGTTCATTTCATTTATATGCAATGTCTTCACTGGAAGAGAGCTACAAAAAAAAGCAGTCAGCCTCGGGACTGAACGCCTATACACCTTGCATATTCATTAAAATTATAAATGCATATTGGTCATAGATATCATATTGTCATGCACAAGATACAGATATGGTTGATGCATTTAGTTTTTACTAACTACAGCAATTTTCCAAGATTAGTGCCATGATTTTTGTATGATGCTTTGTTTTCTGAAATATGTCTGAAATTGTCTTTAACGTGTGTACAGACAGAAATTATGGTTACAAACTCTACACATTTTCTATTATTTTCTTCATTTTTTTTTCCAGTCATTTAAAGAAAAACTTTTTTTGTTAATTAAAATAAAGCTGACACAAAATTTAAACATTAAATGAAAACCTAAACTTGAAACACTAAAATGACCAAAAAAGGAAATAAAATAGAATTTAAAAGGAATTAAAATAGACTAAAACTTAAACTAAAATTAAAGTGAAAACTGAAAATATAAAAATAAAAGCTAATTCAAAATATGATTTTGTGATGTATTTCTGACTTGTGAATATTTTAAGATGCTCTCAATGCAATTTTACTCTAAGGAAGAGACATCTTGTGTATACACATTCTCTCACGTGTCTCTGTTTAGTATAATTTTCTTAACACCAGCTTGAACACGAGATTAAACCGCATGTGTGCCAGTTCTGTCTCTGCATGGCTTCACAAAGGTAATGAAAATCTGTTTCTGGCCTTGCGTTGCAGGTCTCATAAAGGCTGTTTCGCAACCCGAGGCAAATTAGCCACATGTCAGAGAAATGACTTCAGGAAACATTTACTAAAACCTGTCCGGTGACTTGAAAGAATGCCACAACAGTGATTAGCATGTGCGAGGAGTAATCAGAAACCCCGCTTATATCCTGTCCAGAATTCAATTTTTCATACACGTACAAACTGGCCTGCTTAACAAGGCAATCCATAAATTCACAGGATTCCTACATTTATAGCAATGGCTATTTAAATAGCTGAAGAAGCCTCTGTGCTTCCGTCACACCTCGCTCTGTTACACCTCTAGAGAGATCAGAGCTATTCTTATCCTGATGAATGATGTGTCTTTGTTCATCTCACATGGGCTAAGAAAACCCCATCTGATCTCTGTCAGGAGTCAGGACCTCCGCATGCATTGTCATTTTAGTGTTAGTTATATAGTTTTATTATTATTAAAGAGAACCTAATATGCCTTGATTTAGTTTTTGGGGTCTACTAGACACCTACATTAAAGGAGAACTCCGGTCAATTTTAACATTGAGCTCATTTTTTTGTAAATTTGGAGTGCTGTCAGTACAGAGAACAACGACAAAAATCGGTGTTGCCTACACCGTGTTATCCTCTTTTTAAAATTTGCACCCTGTTGACTTCAATGGGGCAAGTTTTAAACCTGCTTTTAGCCTCTTAACATCCTTGATGTGTCATCACAAGTGCACAGCCAATGTGAGTGATTCCTTCAGAGTGAACGCGGTGAATCTGACTGCAGTAGATGTGAAAGATATGAATAAAAATGAAGTTAACTCGGCCAGCGCACATACCTGTATTTACTTCCTGTTTTCGGTGGAAGTCCATAGTAGTCGATTGTCGAGTTCACGCGCGTGATCATAGGTAGCTAAGCAACAGTGGAGAACTCGACAATCGGTTACTGTGGACTTCGACCGAAAACAGGAAATAAATAAAGGTATGTGCGCTGGCTGAATTAACATCACTTTTATTCATATCTTTCACATCTACTGCAGTCAGATTCACCCGTGTTCACTCTAAAGGAATCACTCAACATGGCTGTGCACTTGTAATGACACATCAAGGATGTTAAGAGGCTAAAAGCAGCTTTAAAACTTGCCCCATTTAAGTCAACAGGGTGCAAATTTTAAAAAGAGGATAACACCTTGTAGGCAACACCGATTTTTGTCGTTGTTCTCTGTACTGACAGCACTCCAAATTTACAAAAAAAATGAGCTCAATGTTAAAATTGACCGGAGCTCTCCTTTAACACCTTATTTTTCACATATTTGACATTGTTGCAGCACCTCTTTTTCCAGTCTGTCAGTAATGCTCTGTTTAGTTCATGTCTCTATGAAGCCCCTCCTTCCGAAAAGTGCAATGTGCTCTGATGGGTCAGCTGGCCCAGTGTGTTGTGATTTGCTTCGAGCGTGTTTGGGAAATGTCACGCCCCTTGCCATAACCATTACATTTTAATTCAATTTTAGCTGTAGTTAAAAATAACGACACTCCACACGGTATTCTGGCTGGGTAACATTCCAGTTTATTTGTTGAGACACATTGCTAATTGAGTTTTAGTTGTTCATTTTAACTGTTGTTGTGTTTTATTAAATGAAGAGAATCACAGATCTATAGTTAGAACCATATTAACACCACCATGTTGGTCTTAGAAGTTCCTTGAAGTGCCATGAATATGTAAAGTACCACGGTTTTCCACCTCATCTTTCTGTAACTTTTGACGCTCTAGAAGTTAATAAACAGAACTTCATGCGTCTTGCGGAAGAACATAGTAGCCGGAGCTGCTTCTCTCTGTTTGTGTCTATGACAAGTCACTCAGGGACTGGGCTACTCCGCAGTGGTACGACCCAAACCAGTCTAAAATAGTTAGAATATAAACATTTATTATAGGTGTACTGTATTGATTCAGGATAAGACAAAAACACGGTTTGGAAGATGGATTCATGATGTACTCGCTCATTTTATAATTTTTGTATATTTCGAGCACAAAACTTACGGACTGCAGCTTTAAGGCTGAAGCAGGTGGGATTTGTGCATCAGCATCATTTTGCCTGTTTCCAGTCAGTATTTCAATTGAAATCAATGGGATTTTGAGTGAATGTTTTTTAATCAGAACCCATTGATTGTAACTGAAGACATGGAAATTGAAGTAATTCCGCTGATGTTTGAAGGAAAATCAGGGGAGCTGAATGCAGCAGGTGAGGATGAAGAAGTGAAATACTGTAAGCGATCAGTAATGGTACCTGACAAACACATGACTAAGCACAGGCCGAACCACATGTTCGATGTCTCGCCAGTACGTCACACCGTGCTAAAGCAGCACAGGAAAATCATCAGGTGTTATCATGTCATTTAAGTGTGGACGACCTTGACCTAATAGTCACAGTTACGCACTAGAACATCTTCCTCTTACGGTATATGTTTGGGATCTTCCTATGGTGGTTTTCATGCTTCAGAACTTGGTTCTTATTTTTGGGGGAACACTCAAGTTCAACTGTGAATGAAGCCCTTTGTTTACTTGAATGAAATGCACCTGAGGTTTGTTAGATGCTTGTGTGTGTGTGTGTGTGTGTGTCTGTGTGTGTGTGTGTGTAACAGCACTGAGGTTAATTTAATTACCAGAGACCAGACCAAAGTCCCTGAGACTCACTCACTTCCTCATTCCTGCTGTTTCACTGGTCTTTGTCTTTAAAACTAGTGCACTTGTGTTTAAAATTGTGACTTTGTGGGTCTAAATCTCGTAATGGCAACTTTGTTTCTCATAATTGCAACTTTAAATATCAGTGACTTTTATTTGTAATTTTCAACGTTTGTTCAAATCAATGGAAAACGTTGTTTTTTTCTGTATTCATCCATTATTATTATTATTATTATTTGTATCACTATTTATTTATTTGTAATTTTTTCAAATTTGTATATAGGACAGTATAGAATAGACAGGAAGCGAAATGGGCGAGAGAGGGGGACGGGATCGGGAAGGGTCCATGAGGCGGGACTCGAACTCGGGTCACCCGAAACGCATTCGTGCTATTTGTCGGCATGCTGCCCACGAGGCTTCAAGCTCCAACATGTATTTAGTTATCTAATTCTTTTTAATTTCATTATCCAATCACTCTTTCTCTCAGATTTTTTTGTATTGAACTATTTATTTACCAATTTATCTATGTATTTTTTATTTATTTATGTATTTAGTTATCACATTATTGTATTGTGTTCAATGCAATTGTATTATTGTATTGTCATAAAGATTTTAAGACCTCCATTCTTTTTTTAGTGTAACTAAGGTGTGTGTGTGTGTGTGTGTGTGTGTGTGTGTGTGTGTGTGTGTGTGTGTCTCTGTGTGTGTGAGAGAGATAAAAGAGACCACAGTGATGACAGGCCTCTGCTAAATGTGACAGTGCTGTCTGAAATCTGAGTCCACATGGGTGTTGTTAGTCTGTCTGTATGTGTGTGTGTGTTTTGTGGGTCAGGTCTATTGTGTCTATTGTGAAGAAGACTAAATGTCTCCACAAGGATAGTTCAACCTGGAATCAGCTATAGGCCAGTCAACAATCTCCAAGTGGAAAATGGCTGAATAAATGCATAAATAAACATTTTCACAAAAATATAAAAATGCAGAAACATTTGTGTGAGGGTTAGATTTAGGGTTAGGCTATATAAAATATCATTAGCTCAGCTATAAACAATAGAGGTCAATTGAAAGTCCCCCACCATGATAGAAAAGCAAACATGAAAGCGTAAAGGGTTTCACACGTCCACATGGACCCTGTCTGTCTCAAACAGTCATTCACCAGCTGTGTGTGCACGCGTTTAGTGTTTCTGTGACTTTAACACACCCGTGTTGTTTTTGATTGTGTGTTTTTTTTTGCCCTGCTGCCTTTTCAATGTCTGTTTGCTTGTGGCTAAAGTGTGTTTACAGGTAATACAGTTTCCTATTTGTATTGTCTGTGTGTTTTTCTCAATCTCTGCTATCATGTTACACCATTCATGGCGAGTCAGTCACAGATCAAACTCATAGTTTTTTTTGTTCACCTGTGACATCACATCAGGGAAGGCACAGCCTCTTAAAGCCAACACACACACACAGTCTCTCTCACACACTCTCTCAGCGTCCAGCGGGATCTGGAGGTGCTTTTTTTTCCTTGTCGGTATGCCGAGAGGTTTTTGGTAAGGTGAAGTTTTACAGACTATTCAGATTCAGCTTTTTTATTGTTGTCAACTAGTCGTTAGTGATAGACTTATATTTGGTCATTTTGAGTAAATGTTGTGTAAAAGCAATTTTCTCAAAATTCTAAAAAGATGTCGTAAAATTGTATTGTGTGTGTATATTAGCATTCTGCTTTCTAGATATCTCTGTTGGCATTGATTAACACATATCATATTACTACTACTGCTGGCATTGTGTATGTGTTTTAGATAAATATTGTTTGTTTTGTCAATGTCCAGCTTGGTTTGTGCATTTTTTAAAAGCACAAATATTCCATGTAGTCTCGGTATAAGCATTAGTATGAGCACATAAAAGTAAAACCTATACATGATAATAATAGTTTTAAATGGAGAATAACATGTCAAGCTACAGGACATGTCAGATTCCCAAAAGAATTTAATGTTAACCAGCCACAAACCAAAAATAATGCTGTCTGTCCAATATTACATAACTCTGGTTTGAGTCAAGGAGTCAGGACTAATGTCAGATTCACTGCAATGAGTTATGTGGGGGTTTTTTTTACAGCAAAGATGGTGCTGCTTTTGGACTGTTTGCTCCTTTCAGAAAATATTCATAAATGAAAACCCTGTAACACCTTAGTTTGGGGAACACATATTCACTATTAACTATGAGTTTTCCCTCAATAAACTCCTAATCACTGCTTATTGATAGTTAGTAAAATGGTAGTTGTGGATACATTTAGGTGTGGGGTAAGATTAAGGGATCAAGGAAATGGTCATGTAGAATAAGGCATTAATATGTGCTTTATAAGTACTAATAAACAACCAATATGCTAGTAATATGCAAGCTAATAAGCAACCAGCCTAGTTAATATTGAATAGTGTTCCCTAATCTAAAGTGTTACCGAAAACTCAATTACATTCATTTATGCTTAAGTTTGTTGTGGTTTATAAGGGACAAATTACTATTAATATTACTCATATTAGGGTTAGTGATTTGAATAAACCCACACACACATACATGCATACTCACACACATTTTTGAAACAAGTCTCTTAGGCTAACCAAGGCTGCATTTATTTGATTAAAATAAAGTAAAACAGTAATATTGTGAAATATATTACAATTTAAAATAGCAATGAAACCATTTTTTTTTCTATTCGAATACATTTGAACATATCATTTATTCCTGTGATTTTTAGCATAATTACTCCAGTCTTCAGTGTCACGTGATCCTTCAGAAATCCTTCTAAAATACTGATTTGCTGCTCAAGAAATATTTCATATTATTATAAATGTTGAAATCATTTGAACTGCTTAATACTTTTGTGGAAACCGTGATGCTTCAGTGGGTGTTTCCCTCCTCTCTTAGCTTGTTTTTTCCCCCTGCTGTGTCCTAGTTTAATCTAAATACTAAATACTATTAAAAGAAGATTGGTGGTAATTTGTTAAATCTAATTATGTCTTCAGTTTCATTCCAGCAACCCATGTTGTTGATTTACTTAAGCCCGTCCCCTTTTCACTAACTCTAGCTCTAAATGGTTGTTTCAGATTTTGCCACGCCCACAGCTGAAGATGTCAGACAATGGGGAAGTAGAAGACAAGCCGCCAGCTCCGCCCATGAGAAACACCAGCACAATGATTGGCTCGTCCAGTAAAGACTCAGGCCCTCTGAATCACGGCTCCAAACCTCTGCCGCCCAACCCAGAGGACAAGAGGAGAAAAGAAGGCTTCATCCGATCCATACTCACCGGAGGAGGAGACAAGAGTGAGTGACAATTATTGCCACTAGCTAGTATTGTTTTCTACAAGGATACAAATCATCTTCCTCAACAGGCCTTTTGGCAGCTCAGAAAAATAATTATTTAAATGAGTAAATTCTATTGGCAATCATTCAGGGTTGGCTTCATGGTCAAAGGTCACGATGAGCACAAGCAGTTTATTAGATATCTGTTTAGCAAACAGCAACTTTATGGCCATAGACCTTTGACCTTTGATGTTTCATTTATTCAGAATAATGAACACAGTTCTGTTGCGTCATTTCCCCTTAATTTGGGACATCCGATTTTCACACTTTCTCAATTGATAACATGCGTCCACTCATGTCTCCGTGTCAATCGTTCGTCTCGCTCTTGCACTCCTGCGTCCTGAGCGGCTTGTGTTTCAGGAAGCCTGTTTTGTGTTAATTACCAGCCCGTTAACACATCATTAATATTAAAGACCCTGCCTGGCTTCAGCGTCGAGCAGATGAGGATGAGATCCAGCCGTTGTTTAATAGGCATTAGCAGCATCCGCTCAGATCCGACTCACACAGGAACTGGAGCAGAACGCAATAGCTACATTGAGACTGTGCCAGACCGTGTTTATATTGTAATATTGTCTTTATGAAAATCAGCACTGATCCAAAAAACGAATGAGCCTAAAATGGCAGGCTAGTTTTAAATATTTACTAAAAGGAGATTTCTCAAAAACTAGGGGTTGATGTGATCCTTTAGAGAATATTCCAGAAGTATCAATAAATAAATAAATAAATGTACAATAAGAACAATCGAAATGTGCGCCAAGTTCAAGGGTTACTCTTTTGGCGTAAATCAATGCGTACGGCCGTCTGCTGGAAGCTAGTTATTTTATTTGATAAAGTTTTAAATATGGATATTTTTCTTACACGAACGCATCGTTTCACTTCAGAAGGCCTTTATTAACCCCCACAGATCCGTGTCGAGCACTTTAATCATGAATAGATGCACTTTAATGGACTTCCAAAGTCAAACAGCCCTTCACTTCGTCTGAAAGAAGAATGTCATATACAGCTAGGATGGCTTCAAGGTGAGTAAATCATGGGCTAATTTTAATTTTTGGGTGAACTATCCCTTTAATATAGTACGGTGATTAAAGTGACCTGGAACTACTTGTTCATTAAACGGTTTTATTGCACACCTTCCAGCCAATCAGAATCGAGTACTCAGACAGACCATGGCTGAATCCGAAATTGCCCCCTAAACGCTCAAACCCTATTTCCTACATTAGTCCACTAATACAGTTCACTTGAAGGAGTGAATGAAAACGAGGGAGCGAATTCGGTTGAGTTGTACATTGGCTGTACACTCGTTATTGCGGTGCAATATGGGATTGAATGAGTGCACTCATTCAAGTCCATTTTGTTTCGGACACAACTACAAATGGATGTCCCATCAAATAATGCCCTAAACAACCTCTAACTTTCAACTGTTTTTTAGTTTCTTCACATGTGTGGATATTATGAACATTCAGAATTCAAAAACTGAGATGTAAACTGAACAAATTTCACAGATGGATTAATGAACAAATGGATTAATGAGTCCCTGAATAAAGGGTGGTCAATATCAAAAGTAGCAGTCAATATCTTTTGTGGCCATCAGCTGCTTTAAGCACTACAGTGCATCTCATCCTCATGGACTGAGACAGATCTGTCAGTTATTGGTGTAAGATGTTACTTCACTCTTCCACAATAACACCTACAATTTCCTGACCATATCTGAGGGGACATATGGTTACACGTGGTTTGGCGCTGCAAGGAAGATGAGCCATTCTTCCTGTCTCCCTGTGGCACTGTCTTAGGCGTCTTACATTTTGGATATTGCATTTTATTGCTCTGGGCACATCTGTGTCCCTCATGCCTCCTGCAGCGGGACTATGGTAGGTTCATGCAGGAGAGCAGGGACCCTGAGCACCTTTCTCCTGGTGTTTTTCAGAGTGTCCTAAGTTATTTGAACTGTCTAACACTTGTAAACAGGTTAATGTGCAAAAATTGTTCATGAGCAAGCATTAAAAACATTGTTTAAACCAAGGGTTCCTGCAGTTTAGCTTCAACCCTAACAGTTAGTCATGTCCTTTAGGCTTATTTGAAAACCACAGGAGCGGGGTTGGAACTAAACTCTGCAGGGCTGTGGCAGGCACTTCCTGGTTTTTAACTTTTTCCAGTAAAGATCTGTTAAGATTATTTGGATTTTAAATATAGTATCCTTGCTGAGTATATAATTAAAGTAAGTTAAATTATGTGGACAAAGTCTAATAAAGATGGATTGTAATTTTACAGTAAATAATTGGAATCATCTACATTCAAATATCCATTGACCTTTTTTCTCTTCTCCCACTCAACTGTCTCCACCCTTATCTTCGTCACTCAGCCAACAAGAAGAAGGAGCGTCCAGAGATCTCTCTACCGTCGGACTTTGAGCACACCATCCATGTTGGCTTTGACGCAGTCACCGGAGAGTTCACTGTAAGTGTGAGCAAAAAAATCTTTTTCATCACAATGCTCACACGGTCTATGTAGAAAAAAAATTCTATACATGCCATTTTTTCACATGCATATATTTCTGTATAATTACACAATCTGTTTGTGACTCAACATTTAATTGCATATCTGGATAGTTTGAGATGAAATAGTTTTCATCCAAACACTTTGAACAAAATTTTTACTTTTATTGACTATAAAGACTATAAAGATAAAGATAATCCATGTTACAGTGGTAAACTAAGACAAATTCTAGCTAAATATAAAAGTAAAATTCAATAAGAACTTCTTAAATAGCACACTGAGGCTAAAATTTGAACAAACTCCACCTGATTATAAATAGAAAATGCCAAAGCAAGTGTGATGGTAGTGTATAAATATTTTCAGGTGTCAAGGACATCAGGTTCAACCTAAGTCAGGTGTGTAGGGGAAAAATCTACCACACAAGCAAGAAAAAAGGATAAACGGAAAGAAAAATCGCTAAAGATAGATTCCACCGATTTGACACTGGAGTTCTCAAATAGTGAGAATAAACTCACAGCATTAACCTCTGGGTCCAGGTCTATCTTCCTCTTTACAATTGGTTTATTATGTTTGATAAGATATTAAATGAGCTGTGCTCTTTGTCTGAAACATAAATCAGCTGTACGTTTCCCCTTTGTACAACAGAGAGGAGTTCAGTGTGCCTAATGAGTGTTAATGAGAGCCGGTGGGTCAGAACCACGTTGCCTCGCCAACAGAGACGTTTAAATTACTTCAGTCCATTAGACCTTAAACTGACGCCGATGGTCAGATAACACGCAGCGTGCCTTCACCACTTCACCCACCTCTGATCAGAACACAGCTGTACTGTGACTTTATTTATCTGTCTGTCTAATTTACCTTTGCTTTTGCCACAAGTGTGCTTCTGAAAGCCTCATTGCCACTCTAATAATGATTGATTAACAGGGTTTAGACAGTTTTCAGTTCTGTTTTTTGTGGCTCTCTATGTAGGGCATGCCTGAGCAGTGGGCACGGTTACTCCAGACGTCCAACATCACCAAACTGGAGCAGAAGAAGAATCCTCAGGCGGTTCTAGATGTCCTTAAATTCTACGACTCTAAAGAAACAAACAACAGCCAGAAATACATGAGCTTTACAGGTCTGGCACACTTCATATATTACAGCTATAGCAGTGTAGATGTATGAACAGTATGAACACATAACATGAATAGAGTATGAATGAATATAGTATGTGCATATATATATATATATATATATATATATATATATATATATATATATATATATATATATATATATGTGTGTATATATATATATATATATATATATATATATATATATACTGTATATATATGTATATATATGAATATGTATATATGTATGTGTGTATATATATATATATATATATATACACTCACCTAAAGGATTATTAGGAACACCATACTAATACTGTGTTTGACCCCCTTTCGCCTTCAGAACTGCCTTAATTCTACGTGGCATTGATTCAACAAGGTGCTGAAAGCATTCTTTAGAAATGTTGGCCCATATTGATAGGATAGCATCTTGCAGTTGATGGAGATTTGTGGGATGCACATCCAGGACACGAAGCTCCCGTTCCACCACATCCCAAAGATGCTCTATTGGGTTGAGATCTGGTGACTGTGGGGGCCATTTTAGTACAGTGAACTCATTGTCATGTTCAAGAAACCAATTTGAAATGATTCGAGCTTTGTGACATGGTGCATTATCCTGCTGGAAGTAGCCATCAGAGGATGGGTACATGGTGGTCATAAAGGGATGGACATGGTCAGAAACAATGCTCAGGTAGGCCGTGGCATTTAAACGATGCCCAATTGGCACTAAGGGGCCTAAAGTGTGCCAAGAAAACATCCCCCACACCATTACACCACCACCACCAGCCTGCACAGTGGTAACAAGGCATGATGGATCCATGTTCTCATTCTGTTTACGCCAAATTCTGACTCTACCATCTGAATGTCTCAACAGAAATCGAGACTCATCAGACCAGGCAACATTTTTCCAGTCTTCAACTGTCCAATTTTGGTGAGCTTGTGCAAATTGTAGCCTCTTTTTCCTATTTGTAGTGGAGATGAGTGGTACCCGGTGGGGTCTTCTGCTGTTGTAGCCCATCCGCCTCAAGGTTGTGCGTGTTGTGGCTTCACAAATGCTTTGCTGCATACCTCGGTTGTAACGAGTGGTTATTTCAGTCAAAGTTGCTCTTCTATCAGCTTGAATCAGTCGGCCCATTCTCCTCTGACCTCTAGCATCAACAAGGCATTTTCGCCCACAGGACTGCCGCATACTGGATGTTTTTCCATTTTCACACCATTCTTTGTAAACCCTAGAAATGGTTGTGCGTGAAAATCCCAGTAACTGAGCAGATTGTGAAATACTCAGACCGGCCCATCTGGCACCAACAACCATGCCACGCTCAAAATTGCTTAAATCACCTTTCTTTCCCATTCTGACATTCAGTTTGGAGTTCAGGAGATTGTCTTGACCAGGACCACACCCCTAAATGCATTGATAATGATTAGATAATTGCATTAATGAGAAATTGAACAGGTGTTCCTAATAATCCTTTAGGTGAGTGTGTATGTATATATATATATAAATAAATGCAATGAATATATCCTATATGTATTCCTATGTGTAGTTTTAATATAAATATGTGTACGTTGTATATAAAATGAATACAATTTCATATTTATTTATTTATCAACTATCTTGTCAATGGATAATCACATTTGATCTTTTTAGTCTGTTTGGTAGATTTTTTTGGTTTGTAATACTGGGCTTCATTCATGACAGATGAGCAGACCGAAGAATGAATTGATTTGTAAATCTTTCATAAAACCGTTCTTAATTCAATTCAGTGTCACAATTTCCATAATGTGTTTTGCTGTGTCAAATAAATATGATCATTTTATGATGTAATACAATGGCTTTAAATCAGCCATCAGCCACCGAATCCTTTATAAATCAGCAACAGCAGTTGAAAAAAACAGTATCAGTGTGATGTTGTCTAAAGATTACTTCTATGACACTTTCCCATTGCTCATTCGTCTCTTTTTAATTTCAGATAAAGGTGTGGATAACTACAGCTCTTCCAACGCAGTGGTGAGTCATTGTGACTGTGTTTTCCAGCTTTATTTATGACATGCTGAGAGAAGTTTGAGGTCAGGAGGGGAATGTGGACAAATGTCCTCTCCACTCACATGACAGATTGACAAAAGACCGGACAGAAGGAAGTTTGCTATGGGAAAGCGCGAAAGAGAGGAGGGAACTGAGAGCTGATATGGGGGGTTTAAAACAGGAGAGATGCAGTGAACAACAAGGTGACAGAGTCCCGTAAGGGCTGCCCACTCAACAGAAGGACAGAATTGATGCCAGCCACTCCAGGCGATGCCAGCGGGTTCATCTCTCTCTCTCTCTCTCTCTCTCTCTCTCTCTCTCTCTCTCTCTCTCTCTCTCTCTCTCTCTCTCTCTCTCTCTCTCTCTCTCTCTCTGCACTGTGAATCAGCATGTTTTTTGTGCAGTTCTCCTGCTGAGTATTGCTGTAGTGAGTAGTGCTGCGACTGAAACAGGTTATCTGCAGAGCAAGATGGAGAGTAAACTTTTAGTGGATGCACTGGTTATGGTGTATCTAGTGGAATGATGAGGCCTGTGGAGCTCTGCGGTGAATAACGCATCGCCGCTCTCGTGGTTGGCATGTTGGCGTTGGGTTTGTTTTGCAGCCATGTTGTGATGTCAGTCGGTCAGCCTCACTTCCTGCTTGGCTTGTTTCAGAACTCCAAGACCGTTTCCGAGCCCCCTGCCGTGGCCACTGTCTCCGAGGATGATGATGAGGATGAAGCCACGCCCCCACCCACGATCGCACCCCGTCCCGAGCACACCAAATCTGTGAGTATTTGCTTACGGGATATGGGAAAAAGTGCTTTTTGCTTGATTTGATTTAGTCTCTCTTTCACTGTCTGTATCATTTCGTTGAATGTGCTTGACTGAAAATGCAGTGTTTGTCATGCCAAAGTTGTCAATGTAGATTATCAATGTACTTTTTACAAGAAAATACAATTTTAGTGTTTGTTCTTAAAAATTTCATATTTCATCCAGTGTGTTGCTAGCCTTTTCTTGGTAATTATTTGTGAAATTTACTAGCAATCGAAAATTCTAAGTAAATCATATACCATTTTTTTCAGTACATGTGTTTTGTCCAAAAAAGACAAAAAAGTTAAAAGTAAAATAACAATAGTAAAGTAAAACGGGAAACACTTTACAATAAGGTTTCATTAGTTAACTACATTAGTTAACATGAACTAAGAATGAACAATACTTCTACAGCATTTGTTTCATTCTACAGCAATTATTCATAAAAGTTGTATTTGTTAACATTACTTAATGCAATGTGAACTAACATGAACAAACAATGAACAACTATATTTTTATTAACTAACATTAACAAAGATTAATAAATACTGTGCAAAGTAAATATTGTCATTGTTAGTTTAATTTTGAGTAGGTTAGTAGGTTTTTGTGGTTGGTGTCTAGGTGGTTGCTAGATAGATGGATAGGATGGTTGCTAAGGGTGTTTTCTAAGGTGTTCTGAGTAGTTGCAAGGTGGCTTGGCTAGTAGATTGTTGTGGTTGGTTGCTAGACAGACATCCAGACAGACAGACAGAAAAACAGGCACATAGATAGATAGACAGATAGATAGGCAGACAGACAAATAGATATCCAGATAGATAGGCAGACAGACAAATAGATATCCAGATAGATAGACATCCAGATAGATAGATGGATAGATAGATAGATAGATAGATAGATAGATAGATAGATAGATAGATAGATAGATAGATCTCCAGATAGATAGATGGATAGATAGATAGATCTCCAGATAGATAGACAGACAGACAGATAGACAGACAGATAGATAGATAGATAGATAGATAGATAGATAGATAGATAGATAGATAGATAGATAGATAGATAGATAGATAGATAGATAGACATCCAGATAGATAGATAGACAGACAGACAGGTGTAAGGTGTCGTGTTGTGGGTGTTGGCTGGGCAGCTGCATGACTGTCAAGTCTGTAGTCTGGAATAATGAGTTCTCTGACTCTAGGCGCCTTCAAGCTAACCTGTAATTACCGAATAAATATGCATGTCTTCAGAGAGGTGTGTAGGTGACTGGAGGTTTATTACAGCTGCACTGAGGACAGGCGTGTGTGTTTGATGGAGAGAGCGACTGAGGGCCGTCTGGGGTGCAGTGAAGCCTCATTACATTCCCTTGATCTGTCTGGAGATCACGGGATCAAGCCTGTTGGGCTTTTAGGCGCCTGGATGATTAAAGATGCTCCATCAGCACTCCTGTATAGTTTTGTGAGCTGTCATCTCTCAATTCGAAGGGGTTTCACCCTCATTATGTCAGCTTTTAAACCAGAGGAGATGAATGATGTCCTATAATGTGTTCAAGCACACATTCACATGATGCTGCTTTTTACAGCTACAGTGGCCACAAGTGACTTATAGTGCATGTCTCATAACTTTGAACTTATCTATAGGTTAGTCTTTGCTAAAAACTAAACCAAAATGAACATAAAATAAAATATTTTCGGGAAAACATAGGATATATATTGATTACATCACTCAGAGTGTGTTTAGAGTCATTGCAAAAATGTCTCAGAAAAGTAAAGTTGGCTCTGAGAAAAACAGAAGAATATTCAGTAATGCTTGTGTCTTTTAATTAGTTTCTGGATTTTTTTATTTATTAAAATTTTTTTTTTTTTTTTTTTTTTATCGTAGTTTTTGTCCAAGGTTTTTTTTTTTGTGTGTTTGACAAAAACTACGATAAAACCTGTTGGAAAGCATCTTTTCCAGCGATTTTTGTGTGAGCATATCAGTGAACACCCCTGACCACTCGGTGAGTTTCACGTCTTTGTAAACGAAAGTTTAATGCGTTTTTAGGAAGGATTGTTCCAGTGCCCATAGGCAGCCATTCTGTAGGTGGGGGGGAGAAGCGAAAGAAACCTAAAATTCTCGGGACAGCAGCATGTGTCCAAATTTTAATCTTAACCGTTCTATTTCATCAGAAACAATCTGTAAACAGGGCTTTAAGTGTAAAATACCGAACTTGTCCTTTAATCTTTTTTTTTTATTTTTTTATGAGAATGTGTGTGTGATGTAAATGAGTGTCAAGCTGCTGGTACCCTGTTTCCACGTGGTGAGTCAACATCTGACTGCACACTTCAGCTCTTCGGCCACTTGTTTGTGCCCTGTGTTTTTGTCTCTAAAATGAATTAATGAACACAAGCCCAACCCCTGTGTTGTAAAGCAGTCTTCTAAGAAAAGAGCAGGAAACTTGATCCTGGTTCTGTTTGAACAGATTAAGACCCGAGGCTCCAGTGAGCAGAAATGTAGAGGGTTTTATTCAGCTTGAGAATGTCTGAGGAGAGAATTATGTTCACTTGAGTCACTTTAGACTGAGCTGTTCTGGAATATGTGTTTTATTGTCTCTGTGGGTCCTTTCCCAGAATGCCTTGTGAATCATCCATTGCTCCGTTTGGGCCCCATGTGATCTGATACAGTTTATTCTAGTGGTCAATGGTCAGGACTAGTTACTATTTTATTTTATATAATCCACTGCTAATACAACACATTTGTGCACCCCACAGATCTACACACGCTCCGTCATTGAACCTCTTCCTCCTCCGCTCTCCACCAAAGACGCCGCCACATCGCCCATCGCCAACGCGACCTCTGATGCCGGCAGTCCCACCCCGACACCCTCCAGCACCACCGCCACTAGCACCCCCACACCCTCCACCCCGCAAAGTGCTGACAAGACACGCAAGAAGAAGATGACCGACGAGGAGATACTCGAGAAACTGCGTAAGTGATGCACGAGATATAGCTTAACTAAAATTGGAGGTAACAAAATTAATTCTATATTTAATAATACTAAAAATGTATTTATTTATTTATATTCTCTAAAATATTCTCTTTATGTGTGTGTGTATACACATATGCAGTGAGGAAAATAAGTATTTGAACACCCTGCTATTTTGCAAGTTCTCCCACTTAGAAATCATGGAGGGGTCTGAAATTGTCATCGTAGGTGCATGTCCACTG
Organism: Squalius cephalus; assembly: GCF_949319135.1. Taxonomy (NCBI): domain Eukaryota; kingdom Metazoa; phylum Chordata; class Actinopteri; order Cypriniformes; family Leuciscidae; genus Squalius; species Squalius cephalus. Next base: position 20,835,543 of record NC_137127.1, read on the forward strand.
TGAGAGACATAATCTAAAAAAAAAAATCCACAAATCACAATGTATGATTTTTTAACTATTTATTTGTATGATACAGCTGCAAATAAGTATTTGAACACCTGAGAAAATCAATGTTAATATTTGGTACAGTAGCCTTTGTTTGCAATTACAGAGGTCAAACGTTTCCTGTAGTTTTTCACCAGGTTTGCACACACTGCAGGAGGGATTTTGGCCCACTCCTCCACACAGATCTTCTCTAGATCAGTCAGGTTTCTGGGCTGTCGCTGAGAAACACGGAGTTTGAGCTCCCTCCAAAGATTCTCTATTGGGTTTAGGTCTGGAGACTGGCTAGGCCACGCCAGAACCTTGATATGCTTCTTACAGAGCCACTCCTTGGTTATCCTGGCTGTGTGCTTCGGGTCATTGTCATGTTGGAAGACCCAGCCTCGACCCATCTTCAATGCTCTAACTGAGGGAAGGAGGTTGTTCCCCAAAATCTCGCAATACATGGCCCCGGTCATCCTCTCCTTAATACAGTGCAGTCGCCCTGTCCCATGTGCAGAAAAACACCCCCAAAGCATGATGCTACCACCCCCATGCTTCACAGTAGGGATGGTGTTCTTGGGATGGTACTCATCATTCTTCTTCCTCCAAACACGTTTAGTGGAATTATGACCAAAAAGTTCTATTTTGGTCTCATCTGACCACATGACTTTCTCCCATGACTCCTCTGGATCATCCAAATGGTCATTGGCAAACTTAAGACGGGCCTTGACATGTGCTGGTTTAAGCAGGGGAACCTTCCGTGCCATGCATGATTTCAAACCATGACGTCTTAGTGTATTACCAACAGTAACCTTGGAAACGGTGGTCCCAGCTCTTTTCAGGTCATTGACCAGCTCCTCCCGTGTAGTTCTGGGCTGATTTCTCACCTTTCTTAGGATCATTGAGACCCCACGAGGTGAGATCTTGCATGGAGCCCCAGTCCGAGGGAGATTGACAGTCATGTTTAGCTTCTTCCATTTTCTAATGATTGCTCCAACAGTGGACCTTTTTTCACCAAGCTGCTTGGCAATTTCCCCGTAGCCCTTTCCAGCCTTGTGGAGGTGTACAATTTTGTCTCTAGTGTCTTTGGACAGCTCTTTGGTCTTGGCCATGTTAGTAGTTGGATTCTTACTGATTGTATGGGGTGGACAGGTGTCTTTATGCAGCTAACGACCTCAAACAGGTGCATCTAATTTAGGATAATAAATAGGGATGCACCGATCCGATACTCAGTATCGGTATCGGCTCCGATACTGCCATTTTTGCCGGATCGGGTATCGGTCAGACAAGGCCGATCCAAATCCGATCCAAATCCGATATTGTGCGTATACTATTCTGTGTTATTGTTAAGCTCCACAAAAGGCACACAAACATTATAAAGCACCATAAGTTTTCGTGCACAACATTATAAGTGTTCTGAAGCCATTATATAGTATAATGTGAGATATAAATGAATATTTAAGTCGTTACATTCAAGATCACGTAAACGTTTCCCTCAGCTGCGGCTGTCAATCATTCTTCATTCAACATTCAAACAGCGCGTCGCGTTCGGTTACGACAGTTAACACGATGAAACTCTCTCCAAGATGATTCAATGTTACTATTGTTATACTTGATCTGTAGATAAAGGTCTATGGTTTCGCATAAAACAACTTTATCTTGCTTATTGAAACTACGCATCAATATGTATTTTCTTTGTGCTTTAAACTTTTCAATGCGGACTCGACGCGCTGCGCGCTGTGACTCATGTTGCTTCAAGCGCATCATTCTGCGCTCGGGATGCGCATAAGCGCTGTGTGCCGCACTGCATTGGAGTCTTTCATATCATAATACAGGGACGCAATGAAAGATTATTAATAGCCTTTCTTGTTCTGTCCTATCTATCATATGTTGCTACCTCATTAAACAGCTGTGCTATACATTTAAAAAATGTCTCAATTTTATAGTAGGCTATATATAAAATAATTGCTATTTTTGATTTTTATCTTGTTTTTCATGAATGTATTTTACAACAATACAAAGAGCAATGTGTAAAGTTTTACCAGATTTAGTGTTACACTTATTGTCTCTAATTTGTTCCCCACTAAACATTTTTTTTTTTCACAAAATGTTCAGATTTTATACAATTATTGTGCACTCGTGATTTTTCTAGACTAAATTTTACTGCTGAATTATCCACTAACCTAGTTTATAAAAGCATTTATGGCAGATTATGATCATATATTTTTTGTTGTTGTTTTTCTTTTTTTCAGTTCTTTTTATCAGTTCAACACGGAGTTATAGAAATTCTACTTGATTAAAAAAAAAACTGCGCCGGTATCGGTACGGATCGGTATCGGCCGATACTCAGAATTTTTGGTATCGGATCGGATCGATTCTGAAAAAATGGTATCGTTGCATCCCTAATAATAAATGGAGTGGAGGTGGACATTTTAAAGGCAGACTAACAGGTCTTTGAGGGTCAGAATTCTAGCTGATAGACAGGTGTTCAAATACTTATTTGCAGCTGTATCATACAAATAAATAGTTAAAAAATCTAAATTTTTTTTTAGATTATGTCTCTCACAGTGGAAATGCACCTACGATAACAATTTCAGACCCCTCCATGATTTCCAAGTGGGAGAACTTGCAAAATAGCAGGGTGTTCAAATACTTATTTTCCTCACTGTATATACATGCATACACACACACACACACAAATTAACAAAAAATAAATAATAATATTATATAAAGTATTCCAGATGTTTTTGTTGTTGTTTTATTCGTATAAAATTTTATTTTATTGATTTTATTTTATTTATTTATTTATTTTTTTTTTTAGATTTCCTGACAGCTGAGTTTTCACATAGTTATGCTAGTTACATGTCTCTCTTTGGGTCTCTTTCTATTATTATAATAGTGTAATAATTTACATACAAATCAATATTTCATGTCCAATTATTAATTTATTTAGTAAACAGGCCTGTAATAAGTAGGATAATGTGCCGTCAGCAAGTCATTATTGCTGTCAAGGTGCCGTCACCCTGTCAAGGTTTATTTTTTTTTCAGGTTTGACTGTCACATTATATGACATATAAAGTATGTGTGGTGTATTTGTTTTTGAGAAATTCCAACATGCTTTTATTTCTTGCTTGAGTCATTCATACATTTTTTTTGTGTGTGCATCTAAGTTGTATTTTTTTATTATATTTTATATGCATTATTATTATTTAGCATGTAATTTTGGCTGAAATTATTCCCAGTCATTTTTTTTTATGAGCGGCCCAAGAGATGCATGACTTTCTAAGAACCTGTATCTTATTAAAAACCCCATGCTACAGACGTGCTCAGATCGCCCTCTACTGGTAAGAACGGGATGCTGCTGCAGCCATCCAGTGTGTCTTTCCTGCCCCACTCTGTCACTTCAGGCCCCTCTTGGCCAAAGATTTGTCGTTCTTCATCCAAAACATCCATTCATCAACGGTTGCCGGGTTACACGTCGAACTGAAGATGTTCCTGTCTTTCCCTTATGTGGCCTGAATTTAAGACTCAGAGACGTCGTAAAACTCTGATCAGCCCTCGGCCTTCTTCCTTTCTGTCTTTTCCAAGCCTCTGTTACCTCACTGCCTGTAAATCTTTCTTTTCCCAAAGGTTTAGAGGCCTTTTCATCCCCCCACTCTCTCTCATTCTTCTGCTAGGTCAACTCGCTTTGACTGGAAACGATCGTTTGCTTCTCACTCCACAGCATGTGTCTGACTGAAGTCTGATCTCAGTGTCCTCTTAGAGCTGAGCATCCCTCTTCTTATACGGGACCAATTTGAGGGGAACGATTCGGTTGATCCTCACAAACTAGGGCTGCCTGATTTGGAAAACGTGATATTACACTTTTTGACAAATATTAAACAAATGGCATTATAAAAGACTATTAGAACAAAGCATTTGAAAAGAACTATAAAGTGATGGCTGTTGGTGATTTCCAGCTAAACGCAAGCAACGGAGACCATTGGCAATGTCATAAAGTTGAGCAGAGCTAATGGTTAATTGGTTAACGTTTCACACACATTGTTTGGAACACAGGTACTTTGATTAAAATAAAATAAACATAATATTCAGTTTTGTTTACCTGTAAAAAGAAGCAAAATCGTGTATAAATAAATAAAAAATTATATATATATTTATTTATATTTATATTTATATTTATTTATTAGAATATTTAAATAGATTATTAAACAGAATATTTTTGAAATAAGTTTATATTTCTTACTACAATAAAATAAAATGAAAATATAAACAGCATAAATTCTTTTTATATTATTTTATGTTATGATTGTAAGGCCCTCCAGTTAACCTTTGTCTGATATTTCAAATTCTCTCAGCCTCACCTTCTAATCTCCAGTTTAATAGTTGCACAAAATCATGTCACGATTTTGATTATAAATGTAATAAGTTGTGCAGCTCTGTCACAAACCCTGAAGTGTTACATTTTCATTCTTTCTGTCTTTTAAAATGCTGCTGTTTTTCCTCACCATTCCCCTCTCTCTTTTTTGTAGTGTTTGTTTTTTATTGTTATATCTTTGAAGATAACATATGACCGTCACTCCACAGGAAGTATAGTCAGCGTGGGTGACCCGAAGAAGAAGTACACGCGATTTGAGAAGATTGGCCAGGGGTGAGTTTTATGATGGATATTTTATCATTTATGCCAAATCCCACAATCTTCAAACACTCATCCAAATCTTCACTTTCTTCCCTCATCAGGGCGTCTGGAACAGTCTACACAGCCATAGACATCGCCACGGGACAAGAGGTGAGACTTTTGAGGTGCCAGCCAGAAATGCGTTTCTCCACTGATGCCACATACGTCATCTAGACATGTGTTTTCTTCTTCATCTGCAATATGCCATTATAACATTTCCTGATTTCGGTTAAAACAACATTCAACACATGCATGACGTAGTGCAGACGTTAAAGCTACACTGTGTAATTTTTTAAGTTGATTCTTAGCAAAAAACACTTTATTCTTTAAAAATGATATGTGCTCATTAATGTGTAATTACTTCTACCAACTAATCAAGTATTCTCGTAAGCGTAGAATCTGCCATTTAGAATACATACGAGCGAGTCGCTCGAATGGCGGCAGCCATGTTGCGCCTCCATCTTGAAAATACATTAGCCAAAGAGGGACATACCTGGAAATTCAAGCTTCGCCTTTCGCGTTTTTACACTCAGTGGCACCGTCACGGTGTGCGAGGGGGGGATTACTCGCGACTGCCGGCAGATTTGAAATAATACGGCCACCGTAGGAGTTAAAATGCCCTTGGAATGGGAGGGGCTAGAAAGTAATATTCAGTTGGTAGTCATAAACAATTTCACCGCTAGATGGGAGAAAATCCTACACAGTGTAGCTTTAAATGATGTTATTCCAACAAATATAATGCTTAAAGGAATGGTTCACTTAAAAATGAAAATTCTGTCATCATTTACTCACCCTCAAGTTGTTTCAAACCTGTATGATTTGTTTTTCTTCTGCTGAACACAAAAGAAGATATTTTGAAGAATGTTGGTAACTAAACAGTTGATGGACCCCATTGACTTCCATAGTAATTTTTTTTCCTACTATGGAAGTCAATGGGGTCCATCAACTGTCTGGTTACCAACATTCTTCAAAATATCTTCATACAGGTTTGAAATTTTATAAGTTAAAATTTTTTAGGTTAATTTTTTAAGTGAACTATTCCTTTAAAATGGAATGTGACGTACATCGATTCACTAGGTCACTATTTACCAAACACCACTAATAAGGCAAGCATCACTATTATTATTGCTTATAGGGATAATGATTTTGTGTCTATTTGGAGAACTCCAATCATGGAGTTGGAGATATCGACAGGCTTTTCAGTGTCCACATGCTCTTTTGGTTAATAGAGGGCACCTATCGTCATCATTAATGCGATTCCGACAGAGACTTCGACATTTTCGGCTGATCGATATCAATGAATCAGGGGATACGGCATGTGTTATTGATCTGATGACATTCCTCTGAGCTGAGCGAGCGCTGTAATCTTACCTACACACAAAGAGAGCTCATCTCAAAGCTAACTCTCACTCATGTTAATGGAGAGATGCTCAGAGACGGGCCTAATGGAGCCAAAGACTCTCGGATTAATCTTCAGTCGTGTCTAAAAGCTTTTATTCTGATGTTTGGTCTTTCAGGTGGCCATCAAACAGATGAACCTACAGCAGCAGCCCAAGAAAGAGCTGATCATCAACGAGATCTTAGTCATGAGGGAAAACAAGAACCCCAACATCGTCAATTACCTGGACAGGTAAAATCATTTTCCTAATCAATAATTTATCTGGGTTTCCTGTTAAAATACCCTTTTTTTATAGCACTTTTATACTTTAGAAGCAAAATTATGTCAACGTTTTTTTTTTTTTTCTCACAGAATTTATAAAAGAATTCTGTTTATTTTTATTTTTTATCTGTTTTATTTTATTTTAAGTTGTATTTTCTTTTGTTGTTGTTGTTGTTGTTGTTTTCCTTTTTCTTTTCTTTTTGTACTATATACGTTTATTTTTTCTTAAATTTTGTTATTTTCTTTTCATTTTCAAGTGATCTTATTTTTTGTTTATTTTTTGTCTTTTTATTTTTTGTTGTATTTTTATTTAATATTTTAAGTTATATTTTCTAAAAAAAAAAAAAAAATCTTTCTGCTTTTTGTGCCTGCAAATTTTTTTTTTCAGATTATGCTCAAGACAAAAAAAAAAACAAATTTTAAGAAAATAGTTTTTCTTTAAAAACAAGGCTTGTTATCTCAAAAGAATCAAAAGCTTGATCCAAAGCTTTTCTCTGTGTCCATGGTGAATTGCTTCATGTCTGCACTAATAAAAGCAGACACATCCAATAATTCTGTTGTCACGGCGATGCCGCTGCATCACTCAGCGATGTGGCGTCTGTTGACGATGCTGTCTTGTTGCCATAGTTACCTGGTGGGGGATGAGCTCTGGGTGGTGATGGAGTATCTGGCTGGAGGTTCCCTGACAGATGTGGTGACGGAAACCTGTATGGATGAAGCGCAGATCGCCGCTGTCTGTCGGGAAGTGAGTGTGTAATTATTCAACTCTCTCAAAAACAAAAAAAGCTGCCTTGCTGTCTAGATATCTATGGCAGAATCCTAAGTGAAATGGAACTGCATTGGCAGCAACTCACAAATAGTGTTCCTTAGAAAAAAACGCACAGAGAATCAGTTAATTCCAATAGAGTTTAATGTTAGTTAACATTAACATTAACTGTTAACTCATGTAACTGTTAACAAAATATTTTAATTATCATAAACATAGACAGTGCACCCAAATTATTAAAGCTTGTGTGTCTATACACACACACACACACACACACACACACACACACACACACACACATATATATATATTTATACACACATATATTAATATATTATATAAACAAAAACTTTTATGTTAGATGTTAATCACCAATCGACAGCACTAATACAAATATTAGATGAAAAACTTCAGCTTAAACTTATTTCAGTTAGTTACCAATGCAATATTTCTTAGGCCTTGTTTCACAGACAAGGCTTAGATTAAAGCAGGATTAGGCCTTAGTTCAATTAGGGCGTTTAAGTAGCTTTTATAAACCTGCTTTGGAAAAAAACACATTACTGGTGTGCATCTTGAGACAAAACAATGACACTGACATGTTTTAAGATATTCTAGTGCAAGTTGCTTTCAGTTAAAACGTCTCAAACATGCATTTTAGTCTGGGACTAGACTCAAGCCTGGTCTGTGAAACCAGGGGTAAAATTTGTAAAACTGAAATAAAAATGAAATACTGATAAAATCCTGTCAAAATTACTAAAACGTAAATTCAAATTAAACTAAAAACTATAAATATAAAATAAAAGCAAATTCAAAATATTACTAAAAACTATAATACTATATAAATAATACTAAAATAACACTGCACAGAGCTTGTTTGCAATGCATGCTGTCTATCTAGGCAGCTCACTAGTGTTTGAAACTGCTTTTAGGTCACATGTTTTAATGTGCTAACTGGGTTGTTCTTGTCCACGCAGTGTCTACAAGCCCTGGAGTTTCTTCACTCGAATCAGGTTATTCACAGAGACATCAAGAGTGACAACATTCTCTTGGGCATGGACGGATCTGTCAAACTCAGTGAGTGCACAACTCATCTACAAATATTTGTCTTCTAATCTGTGTTTCAGTTTTTCTATCTAAAACATTTAAGGCCATTCTGGATTGTAAATTGTATGCATATTAGTGACATATGCACCTAAACATTGGCATTGAGTGCTGTTTAAATAAGGTCTTACTGATAATTATTACGTTTTTCACCGTTGACTTTGATTATCGTTAGCTTCATAGCATAATTGCCTAAGTCATTTTTTGTTTCTTCTTGTTTTCCAAAGACATTGAAATATGACTTAGGCAATTATGCTATGAGGCTAACGTTATGATTTAAAGGAAGCCTGAATGTGATGTTTTCACCTGTGCAACTTTTGACCAGTAGAGGGAGCAAGAATCCATTTTATGACCATGCTTCACTATTTCTGCTGTATTTTTGAAATCGCATGAAGTGACTGTATCACACCAGGCGGTCTAAACATCTGTCTGTCTGTGTCCCTCAGCTGATTTCGGCTTCTGCGCTCAGATCACTCCTGAACAGAGCAAACGAAGCACCATGGTGGGGACGCCCTACTGGATGGCACCGGAGGTGGTGACCCGTAAGGCCTACGGACCCAAAGTGGACATCTGGTCCCTGGGCATCATGGCTATAGAGATGATAGAGGGCGAACCGCCGTACCTCAACGAAAACCCTCTGAGGGTAAGATTAAAGACATCTAAACCTAACTCAATAGTATGTGCACCTTATCAAGTCACTTCAGAAGTTTTTGCAAAGTTTTCCTGTAATAGTAGCAATATTCAAATTAGACAGTTCTGCTGGAACACCTAAGACAAAATAATAGACACTACAAAACAATGCCATGGTGATGGCATCAGATGGTAATACCATGGTACTTTGATATATACAGTTGCGGTCAGAATTAATGGCACCCCTGGTAAATATGATCAAAAATGGCTGTAAAAAATAAATGTGCATTGTTTATCCTTTTGATCTTTCATTCAAAAAATTTGCAAAAATCTAACCTTTCATTGAAGTAAAAGAATTGAAAGTGGGGGGTAAATCACATTATGAAATAAATGCTTTTCTCCAAAACATGCTGGCCATAATTGTTGGCACCCTGTTATTAAATACTTTTTGCAACCTCCTTTTGCCAACATAACAGCTCTGAGTTTGGAGAACACCTGACAAGAGATCAGAGACCATTCCTCCATACAGAATCTCTCCAGATCCTTCAGATTCACAAGTTCATGTTGGTGCTTCTTCTCTTCAGTTAGCCCCCCCTTTTTCTATAGGGTTCAGTTTAGGGGACTGGGACGGTCATGGCAGAAGCTTCATTTTGTGCTCAGTTACCCATTTCCATGTGTTGATTTTTGATGTTTGTTTTGGACCTGATGGAAGATCCAACCACGGCCCATTATAAGATTTCTAGCAGAGGCTGTCAGGTTTTGATTTTTTATCTGTTTGTATTTGCTAGAATCCATAATACCATGTATCTGAACAAGAAGTCCAGGACCTCCAGCAAATAAATAGGCCCACAACATATAAGATCCAGCAGTGTATTTAACCGTAGGCATGGGGTACTTTTTATCCCTGTTTGCACCAAACACATCTGCTGGGTTTGCTGCCAAAAAGCCCTTTTTTTAGTTTCATCATTTTTTTAGTTTTCATTTTTTAGTCGTCCTCTTCCTGGCAGATTCGTAACTTCTTTAGTTGATTGGAACTTCTTAATTATTGCCCTGATGGTCAAAATGGGGATTTTATTCAACTTATTAAAGGTAAATATTAATGGGAATATACTTCAGAGATATTTTAATCGTAAAAAATTCTAGGGGTGCCAACAATTGTGGTCAAACATTGTTGAAAAACATTTATTTCATAATGCGACAATGTCATAATGTAAAAAAAATTGTATTTATTAATATTATCTTTATTACCTTTTAACGAATGGAACAAAACACTATTTAAATGTATATAATATTTGAATAATATATCTGTTCCCTTGTGCTAAAATGTAGCAGTTTACATACAAAATGAAAAAATAAAGCAAGAAATCAAATTACATAGATTTTAAGACGCATAATTACAAAAAAAAGTTCAAATAAGTAGATGCAATTGAAAAACCCATTCTGTTCAATACTAATAAAAATGCTAAATCTAGAAACATAATCGTAATATCTGTTAATGCTACATTTTTAAAGCCTTTTAAAGAGTGGAACAAAACTCTGTCTAAATCTATATAATATTTTAATGCTAAAATTTAGCAGTTTACCTACAAAATGAAAAAAATAAAACAAATAAGTAATGTGGTAATATGGTAAAAGTAATATGGACCTAATGCTGTTCACTTGTGATCCCAAGTTGATGATGATGAAATCCAATCTTTGTTTCAAATCACTGAATTATTTCAATGATGGCCTCATGTGCACCAGTGACATCAGAGATGCTTCCCTGATGTCAACAGCATCAGAAAGAATGATGGAAAATGATTTCATTTGGACAGAAAGCGAGTTAATATCGACTTCCATCAGATCTTCAATGACGTTGCAAAAACTGTTTGTGGCAAACAGAAATGAAGTAGTAGTGACTACTAGTGAGAAGTAGTTGTGAACTTGAGGCAAGTATTTGGCAACAATGGGGCAAATATTGGACTGTTTGTAGATTCTTAGAAACCTCTGGATTGGTTATTCCTCAAGTTTAATTTAGACAAGAACATTTCAAATAGCCTTTTAAATGAAAGCAACGGGTGCTGTAGTTAATGTTCATGATTTTTGTGTGACCTTTAACCCCTGCTGTTGTCCAGGCTCTGTACCTCATCGCCACCAATGGAACTCCAGAACTGCAGAACCCAGAGAAACTCTCCTCCGTGTTTCGCGACTTCTTAAACCGCTGTCTGGAAATGGACGTGGAGAAGAGAGACTCGGCCAAGGAGCTCTTACAGGTGTGTGTGTGTGTGTGTGTGTGTGTGTTAGAGTTATTTATGGATTGTCAATGTTACAAAAACAATGTTACCTTCCAGTATCAATCTTTAATGCTTTACCTTTATAGATCAGTGAATAGTGGCTTAAAATACAGCTGTATCAGTTCATTAAGTAAAAAATAAATCAATTTATAAATCAATCATGCAAATTACATTTTTTTTAAAGATTTAAAAGTGCATTTCAAATAATTTGTTTGGCTATTATAAATTATTATATTTGTCAATTTAGAAAGTCATTTAGTTTTTTATTATTTATTTATTAATTGTATTTAGTTACTGATAAAACATTTATTTAATAAACTGATCTTTAGATTTTTTTTAAGTATAATTTGTTGTCCTTCATACATTACATGTGTGTTTCAAAACCTAGTGAGCCGCCTACTTAGAGAGCATTTTTGACCCATTTAATGTGTAGCAATAATTTCTATAACATTTTAAAGAATTAAAAGGCTGCTTATGTTATGTACTGTGTATATTCTCTCAAATGATTTTAGATTTTCTGGTAATCTCATTCAGTCTGGTCTCCATAAAAGCATCTCTCCCTCCTGCTCTTATGTCACTCCCACACTCACATCTGATTTAGAAAAATCACGTCTGTTGGTTGGAATAAAAGTGCTGCCAGAACTTTCTAGAGAAAGTATGAGAGCATCAGTAGTGATGTTGTGTAACACATTATATGACTCAATTGTGCATTAAATAAGACGGATGAAGAAACTTGTGTAAAGAATGTGAAAAGCTGCTGGAAATCTCAGTTATTAGAGTGAGTGGGAGCAGAAAATAGAAAGGATTTTTCACAATAAGAACTGAAATCCACAGATCACACTCTAGCCGCCACAGGTTTAAAACGTTTAAACACCTTTTGAAATACATGTGATGTATGGACAATAAAAGAAACTTAATAAATATTACATTTTTACAATTAATACATAATAGAACCCTTAACATGTTTGTCAATATGCATTACTGTTCAAAAGTTTGGGGTCAGTAAGATCCAAAAGTGACAGTAAAGACTTTTATAATGTTACAGATTTCTTTATTTGAGCTTTCTATTCATAAAAAAAATGCTATTCTAAAAATTCCACAAAAATATGAAGCAGCACAACTGTCTTCAGCATTGATAAATATAAGAAATGTTTCTTAAGCAGCAAATCAGCATATTAGAATGATTTCTGAAGGATCATGTGACACTGAAGACTGGAGTAATGATGCTGAAAATTCAGCTTTGCATCACAGGAATAAATGATATTTTAAAATATATTCAAATAGAAAGCAGTTATTTTAAATTGTAATAATAATGTTTCAATAACAATATTTTTGATCCAATAAATGCAGCCTCGATGAGCCTAATAAGAGACGTCTCTGTCTTCTCCCTGCAGCACCAGTTCCTGAAAGTGGCCAAGCCTCTGTCCAGCCTCACTCCACTGATCATAGCGGCTAAAGAGGCGGCCAAGAACAACCGCTAGCCCCCCCCCCCCCCCCCCCCCCCCCGGGACGACCCCCGGCCCCACCTGTCCTCCGCCCCGTCCCGTCAGCCCTCTTTCTCTCTCTCTCTCTCTCTCGCCCCGGTCAGGAGCTCTCATGCCGAGGGTTCATCCGTCCCTCGTCCTCTAGCGCTGCTGTGATGGGGTCCGAGGGGGTGTCTGCAGTCACTGCTGCGGTCTCCGAAAAAGGCTCTGAATGATGACATCACTGAAAAATAAAGGGTCACGGTGCGTCAGGCCCAAAGCATTATGGGGATTTGCCCCCGTGTTTCACCGGCTGACTTTCTCTGGGTCTCACTGTCAGTTTTTCTATTGCTCTTTTGTTTGATTTTGTGTTTAATGCCTGTCAAATCATGGGAACATGATTCATGTTTTCATGTCGGTTATTTGTTTGTTCATTTTACAATGTTTTTTTTTAAAGTGTTTGTGTATGTGTGAGAGTGCGTATGTGCGTTTGTCGGCTCATAGATTAGCTGAGATCGCGACTTGATGCGCGGCACGACTGTAGCGCGATCTCATCGACAGAAAGATCTCGTCCGAGACACGTTTTTTGATATTGAAACTTAATGATCTGTAACAGACTATTGATTTAAGGTACTATGAAGGATGCCTGTGCATGAAGAGACTGCATTTCAGATGCAGTTTTGAAACGACCACCTGAGGTCCGTTCTGTCCTGTTAACTCTCCACATGTCGGAAAATGAAAAAAACCTCAATGCATTCTGTGCATTAAGATGGTTTGTTGCCACAAACATTAATAAAATTGAAATTTTCTGATGCTGCGTTCATGTACCCTTTGGCCTTAAACGAATAGTACGAAGATGGCACAACCCACGAAGATGCAATCTGTTGCCAGTTCAATGGACTGATGGGATTTGTTTATGAAGAAAATCTTTCCTGTAAGCAATCAGTATCTCTGCGAGCCATAAACTGTTTATAAGGCCTTTTGACAAATCGAAATTCTTAATGAAATGGGACGAATAAACTTCAGAATTAATCACAGTGTCCGGGGTTTTTTTTGGTGTTGTAACTGCTGTCTGTGTTCAGAATGGCACACTGCATGTGCTGTATCCCACAATGCAATGCTCTCGACTGCAAATGTTTAATAACTTTTAAATCTTTTCATCAAAAAAGATTAATTTAGTATGTAAATTCCAAAAAGTTAAAATATAAGAGTAAAAAAGTGATTAAATTCACTATTAATTAAAAATGTAAGCGTTTTCACACAAAATTTTATTAAAATATAAATAAGTAAATCACTTTTTTAAATGCATAATAAATATAATAAATAATATTTTTCATAATTATAATTGGATGAGATTGTAGAGAGATTATAATTGGATGTTAGTCTGGACATAATGAGGATTTTCTTTAAAATATATAAAAAATTATAGGTAAAAGTTAAAAGATTTTCAATTTTGATTTGATAAAAAAAATAGATTTTTTTCTGAGATGATAACAGATCTGTACTGTGTGCATAATGCACAATAATTATTGGTAACTTTATTTTACAGTGTCCTTGTTACACGTTACATGTAATTACTGTGGTAATAACTATAAATTATACATAATTACATGCAACTAACCCTAAATCAAACCAAAATCCTAACCCAAACCCTAAAAAGAAAGTACGTATAGTTTATTATTACTCAGTACTTAAATGTATACTTGAACATGAATACCCTAAAATAAAGTGTAACCTTATTTATTTTTTGTTTTTTATTATGTTTACAGTGCATACAGTACTGCAAAGTAAGCAATGCATTAGTTTCCTACTCTGAACACAGTCACTGTTTACTTAACTGAATGGCTTTAAGTATGTTTCTGTACTCTGCTTATTATTCACAAAGATGTGTTTAACCCATAAAACTTGGGTCAAATAGGTTTTAAGTTTTTAATTTTCATTTCAGTGCACTTCCGTTACGCTTCTGAGATGATTAGCTGGAAATCACCAGAGACCCACTCACTGTTATAAAACACTGCAAAAGCATATGTGAATTGGTTATAGTGTTTGAACAAAAAAATGTTCTGTCCACTGTCTGCTTTTTGTGATAATAGCTGGACTGTGAAAGGAATCGTTCACCCAAGAATCGTCTTTAACCTCACTCTCATGTTGTTCCAAACCCATGTTTTATTTTGTCAAACACAAAAAAAAATGTTGAAGTATGAGTATTTTTCTATGCAACAATGGTGATTTACACTGTGAAACTCCAAAAAGACACGACATGATCAACCTGAACTACTTTTGTTAAAGCCTTCCAACAAGTTTGGAACATCATAAAGACGAGTGAATGATGACAGAGTTTTCTTTTTTTCTGAGCAATCCTATGCATTTTAGTTGTATTTGAGGCAATAAGGCTTAATAAAATCATCATCTCTGTCTAGAATTACACTTTTGAAGCATGATCACTAGAGAAAAGCCCTTTATAGGAGAATTTTCTTTTTATAGCCTCTCTGAGAGGGAGTTTTTGTGAATTGTTGCAATGAAATGGCATTCAATAATCCTGATCTGAAAAACAACAACATTGCAAGACACAAAACGCACCACATGCTAATCTCTGACCTCCCCCAACAACCAATGAAAGATTTGTGTTATTTTTATAAACAATCTTATGAATGCTCTTGGACGTATAAGCTGCTTTCTTGGGTCTGTGAAATGGATTTTGGGATGTGGACTGGACCAGAATGGCTGAATGGCTTTTATGCAACGCAGGATTTTGGTTGCTTGTTTGGCATTACTGCTTACTTTTTTGGGGTTATCTAACAGATGATAAGGCAATTTACAGTCCATTTGCTCCATGGTCAGAGCTCTTGGGACTCACTGTAAAAAAAAAACATTTTAAAGTTGAAAATAAATATAATTGGAGTGCATTTTACAAGAAAAAACTATTTTAGTCTTTCTACTTTTTAATAAGTTTAACTGGCTGATTCTTTGTAATGATTTGTTCAATTTACAAGCTATTTCTGAGTGAAAATTACACACACGCAAACAAAAATGCAGCTATTTTTTGGGGCTATTCACACAAACGTGAATTAAAGCCACAGTGCATGGTCAAAATAACACATTTCAGTGTAAAATCATACAAGGTGTTCTGTGTTTCACAGTGGCCATATATATGACTTTCAGCACTGTGAAAAAATTGCCTAAATACAATACACAAAACCACATAATTGCCATGAGTTTTTTGCCCAAACCTCAAAAGCCTGTTTAAATGATTAAAACTAGAATTATTTCCTAACATTAAGATTAGTTTTATCATATAAACTACATGCACTCACCAGCCACTCACCTCCATTCACCAGATTTAAGTGTTTTTGAACGTTGCATGGTTGTTGGTGCCAGGGCTGGTCTGAGTATTTCAGAAACTGATGATACTGGGATTTTCACACACAATCATCTCCAGGGTTTACAGAGAATGGTGTAAAGAAGAGAAAATATCCAGTGAGTGGCAGTTCTGTGGGTGAAAATGCTTTGTTGATGACAGAGGTCAGAGGAGAATGGCCAGACTGGTTCAGCTGATAGAAAGGCAACAGTAACTCAAATAAACACTTGTTACAACCGAGGTTTGCAGAAGAACACACCGGTGACCGAAACTGAGGCTAAAATTCACACACGCTCACCAAAATTTAACAATAGAAGATTGGGAAAATGGTGCCTGGTCTGATGATGGTAGGGTCAGAATTTGGCATAAACAACATGAAAGCATGGATCTATCCTGCCAATATCAACAGTTCAGGCTGGTGTTGGTGTAATGGTGTGGAGGATATTTTATTTGCACACTTTGAGCCTCTTAGTACCAATTGAGCATTTAAACACCTCAGCATGAGTATTGTTCTACCACTCATCTTCTGATGGCTACTTCCAGCAGAATAACACTCCATGTCACAAAGCTCAAATCATCTCGAACTGGTTTCTCGAACATGACAATGACTATCTTCAAATGGCCTCCACAGTCACCAGATCTCAATCCAATAGTGCACCTTTGGGATGTGCTGGAAAGAGAGAGTCGGATGTGCAGCTGACAAATCTGCAGCAACTGTGTGATATCATGTCAATATGGACCAAAATCTCTGAGGAACTTCCAGCACATAATGTTGTATAGAAGAATTAAGGCAAAATGGGGTCCAACCCGGTACTAGCAAGGTGTACCTAATAAAGTGGCCGGTGAGTGTATATACGGCATTTTATATGTATATAGGCCTATAGTAGGCTATGCGTCTGCGTTGCTTCTGTTCTGCTCGCGCATCCAGTGTGAATCGGGTGTATCTGTGTTCCTCTGCAGCACTGCAGATCGTCTAGAGGGAATGAGGCTCAGCAAGGTTTTTTATTATCTGTCAAGTAGAAACACAGCAGTGCCCCTCCTCACGTGCGTTTATGTAAAGGAGTGACTGTAACACCCCCTTGTCGATTCTCTCTCCTTCCTTTTGGTGCAATCATTTCCAAGGTTCTGCTGAGGTGGCATTTAATGGGTTGGAAATCTGCCAGTGCCACACACAACACTGGAAAGACAAAGGATTCCAGTTCATTCTAGTGACGGTGCGAGGAAATGATCTAGTGTAACTTACTTGGCGGGTGGGGGTTGGGGGGGGGGGGGTGCTTAGTCAATACAATAATATAGAAGCTGTAAAACATTTTATTGTGTGTGCGTTGTTGGAAATCTTTGCACGTAATCTCATTGCATTGCATCAAATGTTTCTGCCAAACGAGAGGTGACATAATCACTAAAATTATTATATCCATCTTTTCACAGGTTCACACGTACTGTACATGAAATCTATAGAAAAAGTGAAATGATAAAGGTCCAGCGGTTTAATCAAAGTTCAAATTAATTCCAAAGCCAATAAAATGTGAGTGGTGTTCAATATGCATGTTTGGCAGCTGTTTTCTGGTACCTAGGCTACTTGAAAAACTGAAATGGCTCCATAGAGCCTTTTTAACTCAAACGAGGCTAGAATCACTGTATTATTGTTATACACTGTTTATTTACAGAACACACAGACTTCTCATAAACCCACACAGTTTCCAGTGCAGAGATACTGTAAACATTTAGGTTAGGTAAGCATTTAAAGTACTGGATGGAAATAGACTGCATGTACATTACTGTATATATTCCTAGAAATGAATAATGAAGAAGAGAAAGGCAAACACACCGTTGAATTTAATGGATTAAACTAACCAATGGTAATTCATACTTGCTTTCTGCATTAAACAACAAGAGCATCTAAAGTTGCCTTTCAAAACATGAAACATCTGGGATTTTGGCATTTGAGCTCATACAGTAGCTCTTTTTATGAGATTATTTTTATGAACAGTCAATTAAAAAGCCTCCCCATTTATAACCGGTGTTAACACTGAGAAACTCAAGGTACAAATGGTATGTATTATAACTGACTGATATTAGAATGATTTAGGACTGGGTAATGCATTGGAATATGTATTATAAGTAAATATGTATTATATAGTGCATCACACACTAACAAACATACAGTCAAACCAAAATTTCTCACATTCTCACAGTTTATTCGCTTTAGTTTAGAAAATGGTAATAAAATATGACAAGAACTCAAATTGATCAAAGTTAACAAATCAGTTGATATTTCACTGGTTTTGTCCATCGTTCTGTTAGACTGTCTCACAAATGAATTAGCTGTCCGCTGTTAAATTTAAGTACACAATTAGATAATACCACACTGTAAAAAATGATCGTGATTTTAACAGTCAAAGACTGTAAAAATGCTACAGTGAAATGTTAATTGGTTAACAGAAAGTTTCCTTACTATATACGGTAAACAACTGTGATAGATCTAACGGTATTTAATGTAATTTTACAGTTTTTGGAAGTGAAAAAGAACAAGTCAATGTATAATTTATAGTGAAAAACCGTAAATTGACATTCCCACAATTCCCTGCGTGACACTTCACATTTGATGAATTTTTGTTGAAATTACGGTTTCTTCATAGTTTTCTTAGATTTTTCTAATCAGTTATGACATTAGGGTTTTCTATTACATTTAATGTTGTTAAATTAATGTTTATTGCATTTTTTTAATTTCATGATGGTGTTTAGTGTTTGTGTGAATGACACTGTGCAGCTTCTATATATTAGTATTAACTTTCTTGTGAAAGAGCTGCTGCTTGTGATGAACTTTAATTCATCATGTGATTTTCATCACCACTGTGATTGGTGGTTGTCAGTGTATTACTATGGTACAAAACAAATATGAATACTTCAATAAGTCAGTAAACATTATAACATTATATCTGATAATTAAATACGGTTTATTACTATAAATTTAAGTAAAGTCTGTAAAATCTAAAATGTGCTACTGTATTTTTTACGGTAAATTTCTGGCAACCACAGCTGCCAGTTTTTTACAGTAAATTTAACAGATATTTTTTTACAGTGCAATTTAGGTCAACCAATTACCAAGCAATGCTTCATTTTGTCCAGTCTTTGGTGTAAAAAGGTTGCATTAGCAAATAAAGAAAAGTCACTTAAGCAAAATATGGTCAGGTCAAAGTGTCAATTTTACTGGTAGTCCACTGTATGAAGAATTTTTAGGTATAATATGTCACAGTTTACTTTATTTTGCTATCCTCACTTGCATAAATGAACTACAGTGTCCTGCACCCACTAGTAAAAAAAAATATCAAAAATGATATCTGGTGTCTGAATCATTTTTGATTTGACTGTATACATGCCCGTCAGAATGCAGAGGTAATTATTACAACCGAAACCTTTATTTTTTTTCTTGCCAGCTCTCATTGTGCACCATGAGAGCTGAATTACATAAGAGTGATGGATACCCTTGAGCTCGGTGGAGTCCCTGCATCAGCAGCGCTGCAGTCAGGCAGTCGAGACACTGCGGTAATGTGAAACCTTCAGCTCCACGCGTCAGTGTAACAGCGCTGCGTGTGTCTTCAGCGTGTTGTGGTGCTGATGCTGAACACATGCACAGATGCGCTCACTGCAGCAGAGACACACTGCAACATCAGGTGAGCCTTTCATACCGTTCTACTCTGAAACTGCTGGATAAAACTGTGCATGAATGTTGCTTATGCAATGTTTGCTAGCGCTTTGCATTACAGCGCCCATGTGTTATTATGATTAGGAATAGCTCCACAAAATGTTGCTTAAATGAATTATATGTTATTTAATTATAGGTGTTTATTAGTTTGCAGTCATTTAGGATTGTTTATCAGGGTTGTTATGCAATATTTTAATATGCATTGATGGTCACACTTTATTGTTTATTTAATGTGTTTGCGTAGAGGTATTGTTATTGCCATTGTAATTAATAGCATCCTGTATGAACACTGTTAAAAGTTGTTGTTATTTTTATGAATTATGCAATGATTTTAAGTTTACAATTTGTCATTTATCATTGTTGATTATGCAAGTTTATAAATGAATATGTGATGAATGCTTTAATATTCACTGCTCAGCAGTTTCTCAAGCTTGGTTTTTATGAGGGTACAGTATGAGTCAGGTGAAGGGCATCTTTCTTTTCTCCAACTCTACTCTGTGAGTTGAGCTCCATCCGTCATGTCAGGAGCTGATGAGCGTAGGAGGGTTTTCATAAAGGAGGAATACGCCTGTTCGCTCTGCTTATTACTTCTCAAGGTTTCTCCACTGTCAGGGGAGAAGGAATTGAGCCTTTGAGCTCACAGTGACGTGCGCAGCTGTTCATCTCTCACCCTCCACACTCACATGAAGGATGCTCACTGTGTGCTGTGTGATTGGGTTATACGTGTCTATGCTTCAGATTTTCTAGAAAGAAACATTTTCTTGGAGCAACACAAATGTATTAATTTATTTGTTTGTTTTATGTTTATTCCATCCATCCATCCATCCATCCATCCATCCATCCATCCATCCATCCATACCATCCATCCATCCATACCATCCATCCATCCATCCTATCTATCTGTCTATACCATCCATCCATCCATCCATCCATCCATCCATCCATCCATCCATCTACAGTGCTATGCATAAGTTTAGACACCCATGCTAAAGTTGACTAAAAAGAGGAATAAAAAAATCATCTTTTGGAAATTGAACTTAATGCCTTAATTTAAAAAATTAGGAAAAATCCAACCTTTAAGGACACCAATTTTCTTTGTGAATGAATAATGTATCGTAAATAAATAAATGTTCTTCCTTAAAATACAGGGTGCATAAGTTTGGACACCCCTATGTTAACACATAGCCTTCACCATACCTAGAGATTGGCATGGGGTACTTTCCATAAGATCATCTCTCAATGCAAATCAAACCAGCTATTAGGCTAACTGAAATAAAACCATGCCAATCTCTAGGTATGGTGAAGGCTATGTGATGATGTGGGGCTATTTTAATTCCAAAGGCCAAGGGAACTTTATCAGGATGCATAGTATCCTAAAAAATAAATAAAAAAAATACTTAAAAATAAAAATCTGCCTGCCTCTATGGGAATTTAACATAGGGGTGTCCAAACTTATGCACCCTGTATTTTAAGGAAGAACATTTATTTATTTACGATACATTATTCATTCACAAAGAAAATTGGTGTCCTTAAAGGATGGATTTTTCCTAATTTTTTAAATTAAGGCATTAAGTTCAGTTTCCAAAAGATGATTTTTATTCCTCTTTTTAGTCAACTTTAGTATGGGTGTCTAAACTTATGCATAGCACTGTATCTATCTATCTATCTATCTATCTATCTATCTATCTATCTATCTATCTATCTATCTATCTATCTATCTATCTATCTATCTATCTATCTATCTATCTATCTATCTATCTGTATATAGCCTACCATCCATCCATCCATCTATCCATCCATCCATCCTATCTATCTGTCTATACCATCCATCCATCCATCCATCCATCCATCCATCCATCCATCCATCCATCTATCTATCTATCTATCTATCTATCTATCTATCTATCTATCTATCTATCTATCTATCTATCTATCTATCTATCTATCTATCTATCTATCTGTATATAGCCTACCATCCATCCATCCATCCATCCATCCTATCTATCTGTCTATACCATCCATCCATCCATCCATCCATCCATCCATCCATCCATCCATCCATCCATCCATCCATCTATCTATCTATCTATCTATCTATCTATCTATCTATCTATCTATCTATCTATCTATCTATCTATCTATCTATCTATCTATCTATCTATCTGTATATAGCCTACCATCCATCCATCCATCCATCCATCCATCCTATCTATCTGTCTATACCATCCATCCATCCATCCATCCATCCATCCATCCATCCATCTCTCTCTAGTTTTATATATATACAGAGGTAAGAAGACGTACACATGCACATGCGTGTCTCTGATTCATTTGGCTGCAGTGAGGTGTTTTCCCTCCTGTTCAGTCCATACATCGACCTGCAGGGGAACACCTGAATGATGTAATGTGTGCAGTTGCTTGTCATTTCACAGATGGTCTCTGTCACAAGTGTCTTGTACTGCATTCATAGCAAGGGCCGCCCCAGCGGAGCCACACAGGGTTAAGTGTTGGGCTCAAGGGCACTGTGGTGATACGGCAGGACTGTTTCCAGGCAGCGCTGTGTGGGACCGCAGAGCTTTATAGCTCCATGGCTTCGCCACTATGTTACCATGCAATTAAGTGAGCTCCTACCCTACAATCTAGATCAATTGCCATCTCTGTAGCTGTCATATGTGACCCTGGATCACAAAACCAGTCATAAGTAGCACGGGTATATTTGTGGCAATAGCCAACAATACATTGTATGGGTCAAAGTTATCGATTTTTCTTTTATGCCAAAAATCATTAGGATATTAAGTAAAGATGTGGACTATTGTATTCTGCCATACACATTGAGCGGTGTATCTGTTCGCTATGGTGTGACAAAACAAGCAGTTTCAGTGAAAAAATAATGTATAGCCATTGTCGTTTCATTCTGGAATCTGAAATATAGTATAAAGTCAGAATTTATTATTGCCTGACTTCATATTATCCCATTGCACTGAATCAAGCTATATTTCACCATTTATTCCCCACCGTCCCCTCAATACATCATGGATTTATGGGCATGAAGCACTATGGATACTTTATTAAATGGAAACTCAGGTCTGTATTCAAAGCCAGTGAGATCATCAGGGGTGCATCGGTGAGATGTGTCATATCAAATGATGGGAACAGACAGATGAGGAACCTCCCGGTGAGCACAGTGCAGTCTTACATGCAAATTGGAGAGCAAATATGAGAGAAATGAAACTTCCTGCGTCACAGCTGAGTTTCGTCATAAACGCATTACAAATTCAAGCCACTGGATCTGAGACAGAAGTAGAGCTGAGGAGTTTTTCAGAGCCACAGATTCACACAGGGTTTAAATCATATCTCCCCTGAACAATATTTATTCATCCTCTCACTACTGAGCCTGTTATTCCAGAAAATATGATTAGCTTTCTTCACGACTGACCCACTGGAAAATGGATTGCTAATGTCCTGCTTAAAAGTACCAGCATGACCCATATACAACTGAGCCAGAATGTTACTCAATGACTGCAGTGTACAAGTTTACACGCAGTATAGTTTGAAGACTATTGTATTTTTATACCCTAAAAGTGTCATAGATTGAGTTTCCTGTCTCAGGGAGATCAGGCTACCACACACACACACACACACACACACACACACACACACACACACACACACACACACACACACACACACACAGAGACAGAGAGAGAGAGAGAGAGACAGAGAGAGAGAGAGAGAGAGAGAGAGAGAGAGAAAGAGAGAGAGAGAGGGAGCTTAACTAAATAAGCTAAAAGCTGCAATGACTGTAATCTTGACTGTAATGAAATACTGAAGTGAGAACAGCAGTTTAGAGGCATATGATCAGTATCGTGAGATGTCATTTACACAGTCACCATCTGTTGCTCTGATCGCCACTGAAACGCTTCAGTCATCATTCTGCACAATAAATGAGTCTAATACAGTATGACAAGCTGAATGGGGCACTGAATACATGTTTATTTATATTTAATGTTATATATAAGGCAGACCGGGCTAGTTGTCACATAGGGAAGCTATCACAAGCTTTCATAATTATGAGATTTTCAGTCAAAAGTCCAGGTACATAAATGCTTGGTTTAATAGCTGTGGTTTTGTTTGTTGTTGTTTTGTTTCAAACAATGTAAAGTAGGGTTATTTTTGATAAACTAAAATTACAATATGATCATATCATTGCATACAGTAAAACAAGAGTCACTATATAATGATGGTGTGTTTTAACACAAATGTTGAACTTTTTTTGAGGTCAGGGTAAGCTGTCATTTGTAATTTGAATCAATTGTGACTGCTTCTAAAAAAATAATCCTACACTATATTGATAACTAAATATTCTCTTTATATAAAACTTCACAGACAAACAGTCACAATTTTAACCGATTTAGTGACAAAAACAATATAGGTTTGCTGTCGTTTAGTCAAGTCAAGTCACCTATACAGTATTAGCGCTTTATACAATACAGAGTAGGCCTATTTCAGCTGAAGTCAGTTCAGTGTTGATAGCCTACAGTGTTGATATTTATATACCTAAATATAAATGTGAAATATAAACCCCCTTAGATAAACCAAAAAATATGCAAAGTAGAGAGAGAGAGAGAGAGAGAGAGAGAGAGAGAGAGAGAGAGAGAGAGAGAGAGAGAGAGAGAGTGTCTCTGGGCGGAGTTTATTGTGAGTGTGTTGCTGTGTGTTAGTAACAGGTGTTCAGCAGCTGCAGTTCACACACACACACACACAGAGAGAGAGAGACGCTTCAACTGTCCTCTGATCGATTCGGAGCTGATATCATCTTTCGATACTACGGCCGATGATCACTAATAACCGGAATAACCACTGAAAGATTGGTGAGTGAAACTACGTGTCTTTCAGTGATGATCAGTTACTTTGGCGACGCGGCGTCATCGATGAGCCTGTAACCGTTCGAACTCTTGATGTTGTGTGTCAGTCACCATCAGGTGTTTTATTGTCAAAGAAAATGAATGACAGTGTCACTGAATAGAGCAGTTACAGCTAGTGTTCAGACGCTTCTGGAAATGCAGAGAAAACAAATGTGTGTGTGTGTGTGTGTGTGTGTGTGTGTGTGTGTGTGTGTGTGTGTTCGTGTTCGTGTTCAGTTAAGTTTAGTTTAGTTTAGTTTAGTTTGTTATAAAGCGTTTTTTTTTAGCTATGCCTTGTAGAAGTTCTGTGACTTTTCAACTACCCTGCTGTAACGTTATGAATATGGTAATTATTCAGTACCAGGCTATATCCAAATACCACAGTTTTACTATTTGATACCACCGTAGCCTATAGTTTTTATATTTTTAAAGAATAGAACACTTAACCGTTTGAGCAGACAAAATGGGATAAATCAATCCATGTTTGTGTTGTTTTAATTCAGAATGGTTTGGCGCCAGAGGTTTGACATACGGCTGTAAGAGGATTGTCTGTATCTGGCCGAACAGGTCATTTCCTATAGATATAGTTAAGCGCTGGTGTGTGTGAGAGAGTTCAGGTCAAAGTGTTAAAGGGATTTCTTTCTTTCTTTTTCTTTCTTTCTTTTTTAGTGCCATTTGCTAAGTCATGACGACTGCTCATATTGAGGGTTAGTGATTTGAATACACTTCTAACCCTCAGTATCATGTAACCGTAACTGAATCCGCATCACCACTGGCATGAATAACATCTCAAATCTTGCTACTTGCTGGGCCAGTAGTAACCACCTAGCAACAACTCAAAAAAAAAAAAAAAAAAACCCACAAAAAAAACACTAGCAACTAACTAGTAATTGCTTAGAACCATCTAGAACGGTAAGGTACTAAAAGACACCCTCTTTTGACTTAAAATGATATGATCAAAAAGTTATGACGTTTTTACATTGCTTATCAAATAAGTTAGGCAATTTTCTACTTTTTATAAGTTTTACAATATTCAACTAATTTTTTAAGTTAGTTTAATGTAATTTAAGTTGAAATGACTTAAACATCCAAGTTGATTGTACTTAAAAATATAAGGCAGCAACCTTTTTTTTGACAGTGTATAAAACCCCAGCATAGCACTAGCAACACCAGAGTCATGGGTTTGATTCCCGAAGAATGCATGAGCTGATAAAATAAATACATTGAATGCAATGTGCACTGCTTTGGATGAAATAACAAAACTACATTAGATAAATCATACAGTAATATTAGAAAACTAAAATCTGGCAATGCTTAGTAGCCTATATAGTCTTGCCAATAAAGCCTTTTATTGAATTGAATTTGGAGGGAGAGACTTGCCCTGAGTGATTCAGGGCAAGAATGAACAATAGTCCTGCCACTAACGGCGCTCATTATTTGTGTGCATTGTTTATTTATGTCTAAACAAAGCGTTGTGCCTCGGCGAGCATGAAGCGCAGCCTCTCTCTGCTGCGTTGTGTTTTACACCGTTGAGACGGCGCGTGAGAATGCTTTTACTCTGATTAATTAGACGCATAACTCAATCTCCTTCAGTCATTCCATATTAAAGACTTGTGGCCTCATGCACAGAAAACCAGTACCATTTCTATTACAATCCAAATGCCTTCAGACTCTTGTTATGTGTTTACTGGTGGAGATGGGACTGAGATCTGTTTCAGTCATTTGACTGTTGGCCTGAGGACTGTTTAAAGTTGTGATGTCAGCAATACATTTTACTGTGTAATTTCAGCTAAAGTTACTTAGCATGCTAGATACTAGGCGAGGAAAATGTTTTACTGCTGAGGTTTACTGTGCCTAATTGCATATTCTCGGTCAAAGGGCATGACAAAGATGTTGTAATATTTACATTACATTTCATTGTCAAATTAACACTTTCAAAAGGATTTTTTTTTTTACTTTGTGTCAGGGAGCTGTTTATGGTTTCAGTTTTTTTAGTAGCATCTAAATATCACTATAATGAGGAAATTGGATTTATGTGGGACGGATATTCAGAAATGAGCACCGTAGCGCTATGTATTCTGGGTCGCAGGTAAGATGGCATGATCTTCCATTAGCTAATGAGAAGACAGGAGCTGCTGATCTAAACATTGTTTAACCTCATGACAATCTGTAAGTCTTCGTGTTCAAGGCTGCGCCCATGAAGTTCAGATAACAAGCTTGTTATCAGTGTCTCCTCTGTGTTGAGGGTTTTAGTTTATAATGCATAAATGCATATTACATTAAAATTATATTTAAAATATATATTTTATGAAGTATACGATATACGATACGTACCGGGCAAACGTGTGGAAACATTACCATTTTTATTGTTTTTAAAAGAAGTCTCTTTACTCATCAAGCCTGCATTTAATTGATCAAAAATGCAGAAAAAAACGGTAATATTGTGAAATTATTACAATGTAAAATAATGGTTTTCTATTTGAATATACTTTACAATATAATTTATTTCTGTGATGCAAAGCTGAATTTTCATCAGCCATTACTCCAGTTCAGTCTTCAGTGTCACATTATCCTTCAGAAATCATTCTAATATGTAAAATATAATAACAATATATAATATTGATATATAATATTTAGTATTTGTATTATTAAAGGGTTAATAATACATATAATAATATATATTAGAAATTATTAGGCTACTATTTATATTGATAAATGAAAGTGACAGCAAATATATTTATAATGGTACTAATGTTTCCTGAACTTTCCATTCATAATAGAAAAATGTATCATGGTTTGATTGGTTTCCACAAAAATATGAAGCAGCACAACTGTTTTCGACATTGATAATAATAATAAATGTTTCTTGAGCAGCAAATCAGCATATTTGAATGATTTCTGAAATCATGTGACACTGAAGACTGGAGTAATGATGCTGAAAATTCAGATTTGACATCACAGAAAAAAATTAACAAAAAACAAAACAAAAACTGTAAGTTCAATTGTGATAATATTTCACAATATTACTGTATTAATAATATTGTATTTTTTCTTAATCTATTTTTATATAACGTTAAATAAAATTAGAAAATAGAATAAAACTGACAAAGTATATAAAATATTCTTAGAATATTTGTAAAAACCTGTGTCGTTTATTTATTCTTGCAGCCTGTAGTGCTTTTAAAGGGACACTTCACCCATTTGCATTAAGCTTTGTATTGTTAGAAACCCAGTCATATATTATAATGATCGTGGATTTTTCCTTTATTTTTCCCTGAGATGGGAGAATTAAGGATTTAAGTGTTTTACTTCCTGCTTATTCTGACGTAAAAATCGTCATTTTGCGTCATAATAAGCAGGAAGTCACATTTCATTGAAAAGTGTAGAGACTACAAACACTAGCTCCTCATTATTCCAGGGGGCGCTCATGCTCACGCTACAGGCCTATCACAGATCAGTGGGTGGGACTTTACTCTCTGAAACTGAAAGCAATATCCTCCATCTTGTTTGAAGCTAAGCTAACAGGCGCTGTGGAGACAGATGTAAAGTTATGACAATAGCGGAGGGTAACGTTACTCAATATGATGTAGAAGAAGAGGATTTCGGAAGTCTGATGCTTGAATCAGGTGTTTGTGGCTATCAAGCCGCATTATAGCGAAGAGCAGCCGAGGCAGAAGACCTGCCTGCCGCGGACGAGGAGCCCGGACCGGCTCGAGTTAGGGCGGACTGGTGGCGCCGGTGATCTCACTACGAACCGCTATGAACACAGAGATAGAGTCCGTCTGCGGCAAAGAATTTCAACAATGACAATTTCTCATGCACGAAATCTCTGAATCAGACGAGCACACGGGCGTTTGTGTTGTGAATCAGACGAGCACACGGGCGTTTGTGTTGTGAATCAGACGAGCACACGGGCGTTTGTGTTGTGAATCAGACGAGCACACGGGCGTTTGTGTTGTGAATCAGACGAGCACACGGGCGTTTGTGTTGTGAATCAGACGAGCACACGGGCGTTTGTGTTGTGAATCAGACGAGCACACGGGCGTTTGTGTTGTGAATCAGACGAGCACACGGGCGTTTGTGTTGTGAATCAGACGAGCACACGGGCGTTTGTGTTGTGAATCAGACGAGCACACGGGCGTTTGTGTTGTGAATCAGACGAGCACACGGGCGTTTGTGTTGTGAATCAGACGAGCACACGGGCGTTTGTGTTGTGAATCAGACGAGCACACGGACGTTTGTGTTGTGAATCAGACGAGGACACGGACGTGTGTGTTGTGAATCAGACGAGGACACGGGCGTTTGTGTTGTGAATCAGACGAGGACACGGGCGTTTGTGTTGTGAATCAGACGAGGACACGGGTGTTTGTGTTGTGAAACCACCGCATCTGACTGAACATCCAGGTAACGTTACCATGCATGCAATAATTCACCACTTCGAAAGAAATACAAATGAGGAGTAATTCACTATTGAGTTCGCCAACTAACTAACGTTAGATATTTTGTGTGAAATGAATTTCAAGCTCCGGTCCGGTGGTAGCTAGCCTTATAGACGGAAGAGTGATTCATGCTGTTCTGGATTAGTGGGAGTGGCTTGCGCAGCTGTGCAATGTGGTGCATTGTGGGAGTTGTTGTCTTTCATACAAATGCGTCCTGAAGTTTCTTTCTTTCTTTCCTCGGTCAAGAAGGCACCAAATTCAAAATTTATTTTACATTTCGACTACATATATGACCCACTTTCAATAAAGATCAATGTTCCCATGGGTGAAGTGTCCCTTTAAAGGGCTGCCGTTCACAGGCTATACTGTTTGATGTAATGGCTACATCAGTGAGGTATTCAAAATCTGTCAATCAAACAACAGTGTTTTTATGATGTTGCTTTATATACTTCATATATGTATACTTGATTTTTGTCAGCGTGTGACATCTTTGGCTTGTTCAGTGTTTTCTTAGTTTATGATTGTGTGACCCACCATGCAAAACTAAATTTCGTCTGTTATCTCATCTGCATTGTGGATATCTTAGTTACAACATCATATTTTACCTTTCAGGAAATTATGCCTTGTGTACATAAAAGTGAATGACTATGAATATTTTATCACTGACATTGTGTCATAATAAGATGTGACGCAAAAAGTCAAGTTTACTACAATACATTACAAATTTGACTTAATATAATTACTAGGCTATATATATATATATATATATATATATATATATATATATATATTACTTAAAAACAAATATGTATATTATTATAATTTTTTTGCATTAGCATCACAAAAGTTTGTTAAAACGAGCCTTAAAGGGATACTCCACTTTTTTTTGGAAATAGGCTCATTTTACAACTCCCCCAGAGTTAAAACAGTTGAGTCTTACCGTTTTCGAATCCATTCAGCCGATCTCCGGGTCTGGCGGTACCACTTTTAGCATTAGCATAGATCATTGAATCGGACAGGACCATTAGCATCTCTCTCAAAAAAATGACCAAAGAGTTTCGATATTTTTCCTATTTAAAACTTGACTCTTCTGTAGTTACATCGTGTACTAAGACCGACGGAAAATGAAAAGTTGCGATTTTCTAGGCTGATATGGCTAGGAACTATACTCTCATTCCTGCGTAATAATCAAGAAACTTTGCTGCCGTACCATGAGTTCAGCAGGCGTAATGATATGACGCAGCGCCTGAAAATAGTCCCCAGCTCGGTAACTTCCAACGTGACCGGGACTAAGTTTGTCTAACCTATTAGACCTATTTTCAGGCGCTGCGTCATATCAGTACCGCCAGACCCGGGATCTCCTGAATGGCTGAATGGATTCGAAAACGGTAAAACTCAACTGTTTAACTCTGGGGGAGTTGTAAAATGAGCCTATTTCCAAAAAAAGTGGAGTATCCCTTTAAGATCTCATGCAGTATTGCTTATCAACTACATCGTTCATGTTTTATGGATATACATTTTTTAATAGATATTTTTACTGCAAAAGAAGACAAAAAAGTATTAAGAAATGACTTTTTTTGCTGTAAAACTGGGAATAAATGTCTGTTTATTCGAATGAAGCTAATGTAACGCTTCCCTCCGCGGATACACATCCTGATGGGACACTTTCACTCGAGGGCAGTCATCACCATGACAACAGCCAGTCAGGACGGGGCTTAAGCGCAGGTATTCTCATTAGAGCCGACCTCGACATCAAACTACTACAACACGAGCCAAAGACCTCAAGCATGTCTCTCGCTTCCCTTAAGTTTAAACCCTGAAGGCCACGACACGTGGTACGCTGACAACTATGACATCCCAGCGGAAGGAAACACGCGGTTATGTCATGCTTCTGTGATCTCGTTATTCATGAAGCGAACAAATGACAACTTCAATGTACTTACTTCACTTAAAGGTGCATTGAAGAGTGTTAAATGAAAACTATGTTTGTTCTAAATGCTGTTCTGACTCAAGAAATAAAACAGATTTAGTAATACAGCCTACCATAATGTCTTTGCTTTTGCCGCTTTTTTGCTAGAGTTTATCAGTATCTGTTTTGTCTCGATTTACTTGAGCAGTGAGCGTTCTGGATCACATCTCTTCTGTTTTTACTATAATCCGCCGTCTTAATATCTACTAACCGGTTTATCTGCTTTGTGAGGGGAAGCTGCTCTTCTCCTGATGTGTCTGTCTGGAGATCAGAGGCGGGTCAGGCATTATTCCCCACTGAATTCCCCTTTCAGATCCTCTATCGGACCGCCCAGTCTGGGACAAAGATGATAAACGATCCAGTCCATATCTCTGAGTCGAGCCATTGTGCAGTGTCTAAACAAGAAATGTAAATGAATAAGCAACAGTAAATTGGATGAATAACTTGATGTAAACTTTGCAATGAGCTTTTCTTACTTGAAATGTAATTTAATTCTGGGTTCAATGTTTTACCATGTGCTCTAATTCAAAAGTTTTGGGTTGGTAAGATATGCATCTCTTCTGCTCACCAAGGCTGCATGCAAAAATACAGTGAAGAAAGTAATATTGTGAAATTTAAAATAAACTCTTTTCTATTTGAATATATTTTCAAATGTAATGTATTCCTGTGATGCTAAACTGAATTTTCAGCATCATTACGCCAGTCTTCAGAGTCACATGATCCTTCAGAAATCATTCTAATATTTTGCTTCTCAAGAAACATTTCTTATTAATATAAATAGTTGTGTTGCTTGATATTTTGATAAAACAGCCTTTATATGAAATGGAAATCTTTTGTAACAAATGTTTTTACTGTCACTTTGATCAATTTAATGCAATTGCTAAATAAAAGTCTAATTTTCTTTTAAAAAGTCTACATTTCTTTAAAAACCTCTTTTGAACATTATTGTACATTTGTAAACCCTGAGTTAACATGATTATTTGATTTCATTGATTAGAATTGTTCGGATGGTTGTGGTTTGCTATTGGATCCCTTTGATTGACAGGTTGTCCCGCCCTTGCGCCAGTAAACACATCATCAGAGAAGAGATGATGTCGCTGCAAGAGGGAGGGGAAGATATTTTGATGCAAGATTCCGAGGTCGCATGAATTAAAAAAATAATAATGAAGTGCACGGATAAATCATTTATGATATACTGTAGTATTCCATAAAAAAGAAGAATTGGTGATTTCATGTGTGATCTGTGTGGTTATGTGGAGAAGATGTGAGTGTTCTGGCAGGGCAGGGGCCCATGGGAGGCCCTTACAGATTGTAGTTTATTTGCTGATTGTTAAAGGTTTTTGAAGGGTTCTTTGTTAACAAGCCTCATTCTGTCAGGAAACACGGTAGAGTTGACATGTGACTGGAGGAATTGTCAATGTAATTATTATGATCGTTATTCTCTCGCTGTAGCTTGATATGTCACTCCATAGGATTCAATATAAAATCTTCACGATCTCTCTCTTTGTCTCTTGCAGATTTTTTTCTTTGTCTCCATCCGTCTGCTCCGGGCCGCTCCATGCAGGGGAGCGGCTGATCTATGGGCCGCTCTCCGGTGAGCCTGTCCAGACTGAAGCTGGGGAAGCTAAAGGTGGTGCGGCGGCAGCTGCTGCAGCGCTATGAGCACCAGCCGTTTGTCTCGTGTCTGGCCGGCCTGTACGGCTGCCAGTGGAGACGCTACCAGCGTGCCAAAGCCCAGCCGGGGGAATGCTGCTGTAGTCGGGTGAGAAAAGATGCTTGGAGTCCCTCAGATTGCTTATAAACTCCTCTTTATGATGGTTTACATTCAGGTTCTGTTCCAAAACATAACCCCAGTTTCACAGACAAGGCTTAAAGGTGCATTGTGTACCTTTATATTTAGGAGGATCTGTTGACAGAAATGCAATATCATATACATAACTGTTTTCAGTGGTGTATAAAGACCTTACTTAATGAACCGTTATGTTTTTATTACCTTAGAATGAGCCATTTCTATCTAATTATTACATGGCCAATGTAGAATGCGGTCTGTTATTTCTTGATAACAGACCGCTGCAAAGTATAACAGACCGTTGCCATGAAAAACAGCGCGTTGCTATGGACGCGGAACGGACTATTTAAATCAATAATTCGTGTCAAATTATTTATTTATTTTGTAGGTAGCCATGTAATAAGCGGGATAATGTACAGAGAGGCGGTCGTTATAGCGAATAACAACCCTTTCAGGCTGATTCAAGACCCCTCCGCTTCACGTCGGGGTCCCGTTCAGCCTGTCGGGGTTGTTATTCGCTATAACGACCGCCTCCCTATACATTATCCCTTACATACACCGTGGGTCCCCTTACATTGAAATGCGCCGACATGTTTCTACAGTAGCCCTAAATGGACAAACGCGTTTCGTCACTATGTTGTTATCCGTGCAAAGAAGCTAGCTAAAGTCAGCGAATAAAACACTGACACAATGATGAACAAGTAACAATAATATTCGCAATAACATATCGTTTTTCTGAATAATTAAGTAAACCTAATTTCTTAATTTACCTTTGTAAAGAAAACTCAGTGCTTACCTGGCTAATCTCTGCTGTCTCAGACGACGACGTCTTTTCCTGTCGGCCACCGTTAGAGATGCGCGGATGGGCTATTATTTCATCCGCAACCGCATCACAAAACTCATCATCCGTCCGCCATCCATCCGCACCAACGTTTTTGACCAATTTTCAAAACCGCAACCGCCCGCCATCCGCTGATTGGGAGATGCAAGGCGCTGCTGATGACAGCCGCGAGACTAGAAAGCTCTTACTTCAGAATATCAGCAGTGAACTCCGTCTCCGATCGGCGCACAGGGACAAAAATAAATAAAATTTAAATAAATAAATAAATAAATAAATAGCCTAAATTAAACGTGTTTCGGCAAAACCGACCTTATCTGATAGGCTACTGTACATTATTTTCATTGTAGCCTAATAGAAAACGCATTTTGGCACATCATTTAGGCTTTTTCGTTGGTGCGCCAGCTAGGCTTATGCCTACAAAAGACAGATGAAATCTAATATGAATAATTGATCCATGTCTACACAGCCTAATATTTTACACTTATAATGAAAAAATAGCCTATACAATCAAGATAGCCTATTTACTTTTTAATTATTAAATCCAGGACATGGTTAGTTAATGAAACATGGATTAAAATTAAGATACAATTAATACCAAACGAAATTCGCTTTAAAGAAGGGCTTTGTGCTTTCTGTTTGAGGTCTCTGTGAAAGTTTGAATGTTGCTCAGAGCGGTCGCAAATGGAGAACTGTCACGTAACATTGTTTTTTCCTCATAAATGCAAACACGAAAAATAAATGACAAAAGACTTTTTAAAAAAGACAAACCATCAATTTTTGGAAAAAATGTATGGATTTATAGCGTTTTGTTAAAAAAAAAAATGTATGGATAACCTTCTATTTCCTTTGTTTTTAATTCTCCTTTTTTGAGTTTGTCACGTACCTCCTTCGCCGGTGTTACCATCTGATAATAACAAGCAGTATGCATAGACTCTGCATAGGCGAGAAAATTTGACTATTTCAAAGTGTGCTTTGCAAAAAATTCCAAAAGCGATTTTTTTGGATGTAGGTATAGTCAGATAACAACATCTAACAATGTATACATATATTTTTGATTTGATTGGTTCAACCGCCCGCCACCCGCCCGAATTTAATTAAAATATTATTTTTCATCACGTCATCCGCCCGATCCGCGGTTTATCCGCGGAGTCCGCGGCTATAACCGCCAACCGCGCATCTCTAGCCACCGTAACTTCTGTTGGTTGCAATTCGCAACTTCACCACTAGATGACGCTAAAAATTACACAGTGCACCTTTAAGTCTAGTCCCAGACTAAAATGCATGATTGAGCTGACTTAACTGAAAGCACTGATATGTCAGTATGTCAGTGCCATTGTTTTGTCTTAAGATGTACATCAGTAATTTTTTTTTCTAAGGCACTTTAATAAAAGCCACTTAAATGTCCTAATTGAACTAAGGCCTAATCCTGGCTCAATCTTAAGCCCTGTCTGTGAAACCGGGCCATTGTGTGCTCTCTACCTAGACAGCATGATTAGGCATCATAGGTTGCTCAAAGATGAACAACATAATCTGCTTTATAAGATTCCTTATTTTGGTCAGATTATAAAATTATAATTCTAGCAATCTACTGTAGTGAGTTCAGTAAAAGGCAGACACAGGCAAAAAATACAATATTTATTTTCAGATATTGTATTTTTATCATGTATATGTATTTTATGATTATTAGATTATCACACTGTTAGCCCATATCATTGATTGAGAGATGCTTAAACTATGAACTATTTGTGACCCTGGACCACAAAACCAGTCACATGGGTAAATTTTACAATAGGACAATATTTGGCCGAGATACAACTATTTGAGAATCTGGAATCTGAGGGTGCAAAAAAATCTAAACATTGAGAAAATCGCCTTTAATGTTGTCCTTTTATGTTCGCGATTGTGCCGCATTCACAAACAAAAATAAATGTTTTATATATTTAAGGTAGGAAATATACAAAATATCTTCATGGAACATGGAACATGGAACAATACTTAATATCCTAATGATTTTTGGCATAAAAGAAAAATCGATAATTTTGACCCATACAATGTATTGTTGGCTATTGCCACAAATATACCCGTGCTACTTATGACTGGTTTTGTGATCCAGGGTCACATTTCTACGGTGGCCGAGAGAGCTCAACGCGCAGCAACTGAAGAAAACACATGCTCCAAATACTCACAACTCAACCAAATACAGAAACGCGCTGCAAATAACACAGACCACAACGGAAATGTTTCCAGGGGAACCAAATAAGTGACGAACCCTGCTGGGACGTGCTTATTGCTCGTGAGCATCCCTATGCCCTACTTCCTTCGAAGGGCAGACGGCAGAGCCCTTGAAGTGGGACTT
Source organism: Squalius cephalus (assembly GCF_949319135.1). Lineage (NCBI taxonomy): Eukaryota > Metazoa > Chordata > Actinopteri > Cypriniformes > Leuciscidae > Squalius > Squalius cephalus. Next base: position 20,871,497 of record NC_137127.1, read on the forward strand.
TGGAGTGAGCAGGGCACTAGTGTGCCATCATGTAGCCGTTTGGAATGCACTTGATGAAGGGAGCAATGAAAGACAATGTAATTTCCTCATTATTTTCACCTGGGATGTTCCCATGACAACGCAGCAGCTCCCAAAGCAATGTCCATCAGCTGAATAGCTGTTCTTACGAACAGAAATATAATGCTGTTAACATAACGGTTGCAAATATATATACTTTATTTTTTTTTTCTTTAACAAAAAAGCTTTTAAAATATGCGCTATATATCTGCGTGTGACTGTCTCAACTTTAAAACTTTGGACCCTATACCTAACATTTCTTATGAAACTTTTCTTTATGAAAATTTAAACATAACATGAAAAAATTTGAACAGTGTAACTGATGTATAGATTAATATCTTTCCCTCATGTTCTTTTTCTCTATCTTTTTTGATTTATTTTAGTTTTCAGTTCATTGTTCTTTTCTCATTTGTATTCTGATGACATTGAACATATTGTTAATAAATTTTGTATATTGTGTACAAGTTGTGTGTCATAAAAATGTTTTGCAACAAAACAAATGAAAAAAGTTAAAAGAAATAAAATAAAATAAAATAAAGTAGACTTTTGAGCTGTAAGCGCACGTCCCAGCCGGGTTCGTCACTTATTTGGTTCCCCTGGAAACATTTCCATTGTGTTCTGTGCATTTTGCAGAGCGTTTCTGTATTTGGTTGAGTTGTGAGTATTTGGAGCACACGTGTGTTGTGAAACTGATGAAGATGTTTTTTTAATTTGCGGGTGTTCTTTTCTATTTGCATGTGTTTTCTTCAGTTGCAGCGCGTTGAGCTCTCTCAGCCACCGTAGGTTTCAGTTATTTCTCATTAGAGCTATTATATAAAACTATTAAAAACATTTTTGGTAATTGAAATGAAGCTGAAATAAAGAATAAATATTAGATGAAAAACTTAGTTAAAGCACTAATATTACTAACTGGAAGTAAATAAAAACAAACTAAAGATGAAAGAAAAATACATTAAACATAATAGTAATAATTCATATATAATACACTAAAATAACTGCTTCATACATCACTTTTGAAAGGGCATTTATACGTTTATAAACAATATTTTAAATTAAATATCAAGAATTTAACCCTTTATTTTGATGTTGATATATTACCATTATATGCAAAGACATTAAGATGAATAAACCCAGTGCATGCTGGTATTGAGTACACCACATATATCAAGTGTTTCCATTCTCTAACATATTGTTCTCTCTCAAGGGGCTTGCTTCGTGAAGATCTATGAATAATTTCCCCTTAACCAGAATGTCTGCTGAAGACACTCATGCTGCTCAATAGAAAGTGCACTTATCAGTGCACTTTTATTGTATGTGCTGATTAGTTTTCTTGAACACAGCGAGTGCAGCTCTTGTTCAGCTGGTGGGCTGCTTTCTAAATCGAGCTGGTTTCAGTGCCGATAAGTTGCAGTATGACTCAGAAAGCATCATTCATTGAGTCATTTAAAACCAGCCTGATGACTCACTGTATTATTGCTGCACGCTGAGCTGGGCCGTCCTGTACGGCTCGAAAGCAACTATTTGAATTTCAAAGTCTGCGTTTGCCTCATGTGGTGCTTCAATTTGATCCTCCTCTTGAGTTTTCACACTGTTGAGTAACTGTGGTGGGGTGTGGGTGTTATCACGGCTCATGATGGCTCTGTTTTGCAGTTGGAGTGTGGTAGTTTCGCTCTCCTCATCGTAACGTTTTTCCTGACCCTGGTATTCCTGTACTTCTGGAGTGAGGCGCAGAATGACTACAATGACTTTGACTGGTGAGTGTCTCGGGATGGACAGACAGATGGACTGACACACAATTAGACTGATGGGTCACTCAAAGAAAACCATGCCATTTCTGTGTCCATATGGCTTACTAATGAAATAATTCATATTTAATTGATAAATAAATAATTAATTTGTTGATTGATTTGATTTACATTATAGAAGGCACAGACACTCTTAAAAAAAAAAGAAAGAAACACTGCACATTTTATTAAAAAAAAACTATTTTCATCAAAATATTAGGTATTTGCATATCTCTTCATTTCCATTATATTTGAATGTTTTATATATATATATATATATATATATATATATATATATATCATTATAAAAAAATGTATATATATATATACACACACACACACACACACACACACACACACACACACACACACACACACACACACACACACACATATATATATATATATATATACATTTATTACATGGCTTGGCTTGATTTCTTGATTTCTATTTCTTGATAACAGACCGCTGCGAAGTATAACAGACCGTTGCCATGAAAAACAGCGCGTTGCTATGGACGCGGAACGGACTATTTTCTTTAGTGGAAGCAATACAATCGTTTTTAAATCAATAAACTCCTTTTTAAATCAATAATTCGTGTCAATTTATTTATTTATTTTGTAGGAAGCCATGTAATAAGCTCTCTATACATTATCCCTTACATATATGCAGGTGCTTTCATCTAATAAAACTTGCAATGCATTCAAGACATTTAATCAGTTCATGTACACTGGAAATCCAGAGTTCTCGCGAGAGCACAAGTTGAGTTTGCTCAGCGAGTTACTCTGGCGTCGAGTAATGATTCTCATTAAATATGCCCTTGTAGCCGAGCTGCACCAATCACATTGGGTTATCTGAAATAGGCGGGCCAGAGGCGAGCTAATCAGATGACGACAGCGCTGTAACGTTGAAGTCATTAGTTAACATTGCAAGATGGCTATGGATGAACACCAGTTGTTTGAAACGGCTTTGGCCGCTACAATGAACGAGTTAGACTTGGCTTTTTATCTAAAAGAGGAACAGAAGTACGGCGCTCGAATCGTTCCTTTGCAAGAAGGGCGTTTTTGCTGTTTTGACGACCGGATACGGTAAGAGTCTAATCTACCAGTTAGCTCTGCTGGTAGCTAAGCGATAACTTGTTGTGATTGGTCGTAGTGTTATCCAATTGCGTGGAGTGAGATTTTCAAATGCATGCTTGGTGCCACCCCTCGAGCTGGACGATTTTCATTAGTCGACGCCAGACCATTAATCTTTTAGATTTAGGTCTGGATTTCCAGGCTACAGTTCATGCAGTCACATACTAAAAGTTTTTTATTTTTCTTCTTCTCACTAACATTCAGATATTAAAATTGAATAAAATGGCCACAATAAAAATAACTTGTTAGGTCAGCTGATTACCTTAAAGTCCATAGATAACGCCATCGATTCATGTTGTACTCATTCTGTTAACACTTTCTCCGACAAGCAGATGCTATGAGACTTGTTTTCCTGTTTTTTCATGTGGCGTTCAGCATAAAGCTTATTGCTAACAGTTCTTAATAATTTATTATGATTAGACATATTTGGGTGATATAGTATAGTAAAAAAAAAAAACATCCTGAAATTTTCAGATACAATTGGCACCAATCCCTGAGAATGATGCAGAGGGATGGATTAATTGATTGATTTATTTTGATATTCTCAAACAAGCAAAAAAAACCTTCAAATCTATTATTTAAAAAAATCTGATCTTTATTCCTGCAGGTTTAACTTCGGGAACCTGGGATTCTGGTTCCCGTGGTCAGTGGTGTTGCTGGTGGTCGCTGCCGCCCTCTTCACTTACATCGCCCTCCTGTTGGTGAGAACACTGAACAACAACAACAAAGCGTTTCAGCCTCCGCCTGTCCTCATAATTAATGTTGTGGTCTTGATGTTTGCAGGTCCTAGCGGTGTGCCTTCTCTCTGAAGGACAGAGGCTTTACCTCCACTGGAGCCACAAGGTGATCAAAGAAACAGTCTTTTCATCATTCACTCTTACTGTGAATGACACTCCATCGCGCACATTTGTATTCATTCCATATCTGCGTTACCAGAGAAACAGCTTCATATGATTCAGATTGCATTGAACCTACAGTGAAATAATTTGACATGTTTTTTAAACATGGCATTTTTAAGTGCAATTTTGGGGGCTGCTGTAAATAATTGAAGTTTTATTTTATTCTCTCCTAACACAAATGTTGTTGATGTAGTGGTTTTTGGTTGCAACATTAGCCAAAATGCCATTCAGAAACGTTTTGCTGTGCTATAATGATTAAGGAAAAAACACTACATCTTATTTTAGGATTATTTATTTGCTATTTTAATATTTATTTATATTTTTTATCAACTATTATTTTTTTAATTTTAGTTTTAGTCATTTTAGTAATTGTGCTGTAGCATTTTTTTACTATTATTTTTATTATTATTTTGCTTTAGTTTATATGTATTTGTTTTGTTTTCAGCCATTCTTTAGTTTTTCAGCTTAAACTTTTATTTCAGTTTTTTGCTATTAAAGGTGCATTGCGCAACATTTCATGTTAAAAATACCCGTTTTTCTAACCCATACATGCTTAAACAATTGCCTGATGGGCTGAATGAGCCCTTCTCTGATCACCGATTGCCTCTATAATCCTGTACAGTAAAATAAATAAGAGGGATTCGGGTCGGAATTTGAGACTGGGCGTGACGTCACGCGCGTTCAGTTGCAGTGTTGCAGTTTCGCTTGTCACCAGAGGGGGCATAGTTCTGCAAAAACTCAGAGACTTGCGCAATGCACCTTTTCTAATTTCTAATAAACATTTCTAATTTTCATTTAAGCTTCATCTAATATTTATATTTATATTTTATTTTATTTTATTTCAGCTTTCAGTTAACAAACATTTTTTTACTATTTTAAGTTTTTTAAATTTTAAGTAACAATAAAAAAACTGCTATGTTATTTATTTATATATATATATATATATATATATATATATATATATATATATATATAAACTGCTATTATATATGTATATTAGATTAAAAAAAAATATATATATATATATGTGTGTGTGTGTGTGTGTATGTATGTATGTATATATATATATATATATATATATATATATATATATATATATATATATACATATATACATATATAAACAAATATATATATATATATATATATATATATATATGTTTTGTATTTTTGGACTTTTCACAGATTGGTATCCTGGTGACTCTAGCTTTCTCTATCAGTGCCACAGCTGTGCTCTCTGACTTATGGAGCAAAGAATGGACGACGCTGCTCCTTTCATTTCAGGTGGGTCTCTTCACTCGACACAGCAATTGGGACAAACAGTTGAATTAGCTTTCCATTTTACATCAAGTGCAGTTCATGCAGTGTGCATTTATGTATTTCCATTTTTGTGTGCAGATCACAGCACCCTTTCTGCACCTGGGCGGAGTTTCACTAATGACACTTCTGTCCTGGCCAATAGCATTACACTTCTTTCGCATGAACAAGAGAGGTATGTGATCCTTTTTGATGCTGGCAACAAATGAAAAGTCATATCCTATTTCAACCAACACATCTTCTAGTTGTTTTTGACAAAAAAAGATTCTGGGCTGAAAAATGGCCTCTGCTCAGTGGGTAGTACTGTCAGGAGTCCTTTCTGTGTGGAGTTTGCATGTTCTCCCTGTGTCTGTGTGGGTTTCCTCTGGGTGCTTCGGTTTCCCTCACAATCCAAGAAACATGTAGTATAGGTGAATTGGAGATGCTAAATTGTCTGTAGGTGTGAATGCGTGTGTGTGAGTACCAAGCCATGTTATTGGGAGGGTTGGAGAAGATTGACTTTGAAAGACCTAGCAACCCCCCACCGGAAGAATCATTGCCAAAAAATTTCATGGACAGTATCTTGCGAATGGCAGGAGATGGCCATAGAATCACAAAGAGTTGGATACGATTGAAATGGTAATAGGTAGATGGATAGATGGTGATTGTAATCACCATGTTGTTACAAAAAAGCAGCTTGCTCTGGCTAAATTGATGCTACAAAACTAGATTGCTCCAAATATTATCGCCCAGTGTTGCACGGCAATGCTCAAGCAAACATTTATTTGACAGACACCTCTTTCCTATTTGTTATTGTGCTGCACATTAACTCAAGCCACTTTCATTTCCCCATCTGTATATTTTAAGGTGCTGGAAGTGATTTCAGACATTTTGCTATCTAGTTCGGAGCCCCGCACATGACATGCAGTAAAAATATTAAAGGGTTAGTTCACCTAAAAAGGAAAATTCTGTCATAATTTACTCAGCCTCGTGTTCCAAACCCATTACACTTTCGTTCATCTTCGAAACACAGATGAAGATATTTTGAACAAAATCTGAGCCAGTTCTGTGCTCTCCATCGACAACTACACAACTACTGTAAAAAAATTCTAAAGAGAGTCGATTGCTTTATATTATGAACAGATTGGATTTAGGAACGACATGATGGTGAGTAATTAATGACAGAATTTTCATTTTTGGGTGAATAACTCTTTAGAGAAATTAACAAATCGTTCCCACTACTTAATAATACGTTAGCATTTTTTACTAATTAGTTCCCTCATTTTAAGTATATTGTGCACGCGATATAATAATTTGTTCCCTCGTTTTAATAAATTGTGCGCACAATATAATAATGTGTTCCTTTTTTGAGTTAAATCAAAACGAGTGAACGAATTGGTACAATGTGTCCACGACTTACTAAATCAAGGGAACAAATTAGTATATTGTGCTCACAATTTATTAAAACGAGGGAACAAATTATTATATCATGACATGCGCAAGTTTCACTTAAAACAAGGGAAGGAATTAGTAAATATTGGCCACGATTTACTAAAATGAGAGGACATTAGAAAGACATTTATTTGTTCAATTTACGGACATTTCGCTTAACCCTGAAACACAATGCAATGTGTAATTCAAAATGCAGGTATAAAATGTAAAATTATTTTGGAAAATTCATCCATATTAACACAGTACAATGGGTCCTATTTTTACAAACTTAAAACATATTTAATTTTAGTTAGTTACCAAGTTACCAAGGCTAGTTATTTGAAATGGTTTAATTTTAGATTATAACAACACGGGGTAGAAGGGACATTTTATCCATGATATCCCAGTAAAATAATTTGTAAACAAAAACCATGATGTCCATGTTAGTTATGGGCAGGTTATACCATAGTACCATAGTCAGTTACATCATTCCTGCTCTCAAGTCAATGGAAATGGTGTCATTTTGTTGGTGTCAGTGACTCCGATCCATTCATTATCTGTTGTTAACACAGCTGCTGCATCTGTCCTTTCTTTTCATTGTGCTGTCAGACTCATAAAAACCAAGAGCTTGTCCTCCAAAAGCTTTGTTCCTCTCTGTCCTCCTTTTCTTCTTTCCCTTTGGCTTTTCTCCTGCTCTCTCTCCTCACTCTCTGCATCTGGCTGATGTTCGGCTGAGTCATGTCTGCGGCTCTATCTCTTTGCGCTTTACTGAAAGCATGACGAACGTGTCAGAAAGACAAATGCAGGACTGAGGCTAAACTCACACCAGCTGTGTGACGCTCGCCTCCACCCAGAGACGTCTCTTTGTCCCATCATCCCTCTCTCACAAAGACAACGTCTCTCTCTTCTTGAGATGAGCCGTGCCAGTGTAGAGGTGACATAAACTCTCATTACAGGCGACCCAGCGGGTGCTGCAGTAACTAAGTGGACCCTGTCAGTGCGCTATTATCTTTTAATGATCTATTATCTGTAATTCTGAAGTTTATTCAGGCTGCTAAATGATTGTAGTGGTATTGTATTGGCCGGTATGATGTTTTTTTTTTTTTTATGTATTTGGCAATGAAGAGGTGGTTTTGTGGATTTGGCTATGATGGGGAATATGTTGATGGCATTTTGCCTAGATCAGAAACCTTGAAACTTTTGCAAATGATGGTTGTATTTAACCAGCTTCAGTATGTATGTGTATGTACAGTAGTCAACATTTGAAGTGGATCAAATTAATTTTGAACAATACCCGTTCTTAGGACAACTTTGATGAACTTTTTTGACCCACTTCAAATGTTGACTTACTATGAAGCTTCCTGCTCATTGAAAATACCATAATTTATATATATATACATGGCTTAAAAAAAGTTGCTGTGTGGATTTAAATTGGCAAATACTTAGGAGTCTATGACTGGATCATTATTGCTGTGATTATGTTTCTAGCATGTTATATGTTTGGCAACAATTCTTCTAACCCTAATTGATGGAGTGTCTGTAGCTTTTAATTTCTTAAACATCCATGTAGGAAGACACATCATGGCCATATTCCAGAATGACAATGTCAAGATTCATCCATCAAGAGGTCCCAAGCAATCAGACAAAAATGTTTTTTCTTCCCCCCCCCCCCCCCCCCCCCCCTGGGACATTCAATTCTGGTTATGAGCTAAAATGCATATGAAACTGTTGGTGGCACTACAGGGTTTAAGACACTGCCCCCAAAATTGGCATCTGGAATATTGAGACCATCCCTAAACAGTTCTACGGGCTGCCATAGTCTGCCACCTGACGATGAAGTATTCTTGATTGAGCCCCTAATAACTATAATTCGGTTCATCATATTTTGCAAAAGTTGCAATATGTTTTTGTAACAGTTGGATTTGTCTTTCATTCATTAAGTTTTTGCATGTATTCATTGAGGGTATATTGTGTGTTTCAGTGAGGCAGGTGGCTATCCTCAGCTTGTACTTGGCGGTTCTCTTCGCCCTGTATCTGGTGCCGTTGGGCATGTATTCCCCCTGCATCAAAGAGGAGGGCACGCTGGGGCCAGCACCCACCCTCATCGGGCACAGAGGAGCACCCATGGTGTGGTATTTTTACCTCATGATATTTTAAGATCCCTGTTGTGTAATACTGAAAGAGCACATGTGGATTTTGTGTGGGTTTAAGTCAGCATGCCATTTAAAATCAATGTCTGTTTGACTTCTCTTTCAAAAGTAAACTTCTGATACTAACTTGAATTATTATTTTTTTATTCTTATGTTTGACCATTAATGGATTCGATTACAATGGTTAAGACTCGAAATGTTTGACGTTGTTGATTCTTTTCAAACAGCTTGCACCAGAAAATACCCAGATGTCCTTTGAGAAGGCTGTAGAAGTAGGAGGAGAGGGGCTGGAGACGGACGTCACAATCAGGTGAGTATCTTTAACATGCCTACTTACTGTATTTGTATAAAAGCATTTTAAGTTTTAAGACATGCTTCTTTTATTATCATTCCTAGGCATTCAAGTGGTTATAGATCTTGGTGCTTGCAATGCCACGGTCTTAGGTTTGATTGCAAGGGAATGCATAATCTAATATAATGTGTACCTTGAATGCAACACATATCGCTTTGGATAAAAGCGTCTGCCAAATGCATAAATGTAAACATTTTGCCACTTCTGTGATCTACACTGCAAAAATTTAAGAAAATATTTGGCTTTAAGACATGATTGTGATAGCTAAAAAAAATCTATTACTCTAAATCATGCAGCCTTATAAGAAACCTCATTTAGTTCTAAGGCAGGATCTTTCACCGACAACGCAATCTTCTGCAAATCCTACAAATACTTGCGGTAGATTTCAATCAGTTGATACTGACGATTGATCAAAAATGGTTCAAATCTAAATATAAAAATTGTCTGTGTTGTCCAATATTTGTGTGTGCAATGTATTTTTATGCTTACTGGAGTATCATGTTGTTGTCGGTAACACTTTACAATAAGCTTATATTTGTTAGCATTAGTCCCTGTTATACATCTTACATGTACTTACTGTAGTAATACCAGTAAATTATGCATAATAATTATAAGCAACTAACCCTAAACCTAATCCTAATCATATAGTAAGTATGTTGTCAATTAATATTATTCCGTACTTATATAATTACACTGTATCAAGGGCACCTTAAAATAAAGTTTAACTAAAAATACTTTTAAAGCATTTATTATTCTTGGTTAAATGTTTTCAACATTGACTAATACATTATTAAAATAGAAGGTTGCAAGGTCATTTCCTCTACACAAAGGTCTGCTCTAACCAAGAGGCGTATAAATGGAGATCTGACGCTAACCGCTCCTGGATGAGTCACTGCTCTCAGGTTAAGGTGATTAGCTGAACACTAATCCTGTTAGCGCTCTCATCTTTACTGCATGAGCGACGGGAAGCTCCCTAGGAAGCATGGATGAAGATGAGGGAGCGTGTTGTCTGTTTGCAGCTTATATTACGCAGGTTTGATGACTTGACACTGTCAGTCATGTATTTATCAGCCATATCTGACACATCTTGTTCTCGCACATGCTCAGGAAAACCCTACTGTATCTGGAGCAACTTCTTAAGAATTAAGTTGAAAATGGGCAGCTTAAATCCAAAAACAGTGCATTTTGTGCGGTCAATTTTGAGAGAACCCAGTGGAGCACAAGCAGAAAAAAGCAACAATTAACTCAAGAATGGTTTTCACACATTGCTTGGCATTTAATGAATGGGACCCACTGATTCTATCATAGATTATTTGTGATAACAACCCCTGACCCCATTCACAAATATAGATGTGTGTCAGGTATGGATTGAAACTAGGTTAATCTGGCCAACAGAATTAGCAAACACCTTACTTTGTGTTTGACCAACTTATCGTTCGTAAAGTAACAGATTTAGGTTTCTAGTTCAACCAGGTGAATATTTTCCTGCAGTCCTGCCTAGATGAAATACAACATGAAGTACAAACAAGTTTGCTATACAAGTGTAAGATGTTAGCATTAGAGGGGACCCGGTATCAAATCCATATCTTTTTTGTGAATGTGATTATTACTATTAAAACTACTATTTAAATACCAATGTAGTGGGGTCTACGTTTTTTATCTGTTTTATTTAGTCAAATTTGACACAATATAACATCGCAACTACATGAAAAGAGCTTTTACTGTCTTAAAAAAAACTGATTTGTGAGCATTAGTGGAATTGAAGGTGTTCGAACAAACACTTAACTTAAGGACTTAACAAGACTAACTAAAAGCAATAAACAATGAACCAATGACAAAACAGAACAGAGAACCACATGACTAGAACAACCAATGAAAACATCACACATGAAGCAAGGGAAGAATGTGACACGATCACATGAGGAGCAAGGGACACGCATGACAAGACAAGAAGACAAGACAAGAAAACATGAACAAAACCACAAGCAGATGTGACAAAATGAATACTGTAATGGTTTTTAAATAATACTAAAATAACACAGTACTTTGCGTTATCTTTGTGTTGGTTTTAATACATTTTTCATCATTTAGATGGGAAAAAATTAATTCTCTAAAACAAACTGAAGTGGATTTCACAGAATGCAAAAACATTTGAGCATGCTAAAATTCACACAATATTCCTCTTTGCAGTTATGATGGCGTCCCGTTCCTGATGCATGACAGCACCCTGAGGAGGACAACCAACGTGCATGAAGTGTTTCCCAACCGGACGGATGACCCGGCGGCCATGTTCACCTGGGCAGAGCTGGAGATGCTCAGCGCTGGATCCTGGTTTCTTCGGGTAATGATCCAGCACCTTCTGTTCCTGCTCATGAACCATCAGTCATATGAATATATTGATGGCTAAGATGTGTGCATAATGCTATACTAGCTTACTGTTTACTGCCTACTTTCCAGGGTGGTCTAGACAATTATTTATAATAATCACATGAGGACTGTGTAAAACCAAAGCAAGCAAGTAAGCATTCAGACATCTATACTGTAACACATATACTACATCTATACTATAATTAAAAACAAAATATGGACGCAAGCGGCAATCATCGTGGTCCAAGCACAAATGGCCCATGTGGATGATTAGCGATTCAATTGAAATGTTCTTTTAGGATGTGTTTTTTATATGTAAATATTTACAATATTTAATAAAAAATGTTTTAACTTTAGACAGTATGATCAAGTAATGAGTCAACTAAAATAAAAAATAATTAAAAATCATTGCAAATATATGCAATGCATTGTGGATGCAGTATTCATTCCATGCAAACAGAAAATTAGCATAATATGCAGAAAATAAGCGTATACCGCAGAAAGAGTAAAAGCAGTATGCTATTCCAAAGCTTTTGTTTTCTTTTGCTGTTTATATGTTTTGTTTTTGTATGTGTTGTGTATTTCATTTTAGAGAAGCGATGATTGATTATATTTGTTTTTCTTCAAAGCTGGATATTATATTATATTTTATCCAGACACATCATTATTTCAGGATAATTATGGATACTAAAATCCATTTTTATCAGAGAGCACACCGTATGCGTTCGTATTTTTAGAGAAATCATTGGTTTCTTTTAGGATGTTGTGGTCAAAACAGATTAAAAACAAATAGAAACCACTCATGGTTTATAAAACCCCATCATACTATAACAAAAATGATAATGTAGTGCACATCCATATATGCTTTGGTTCTTGGCCCCTTAATTAAACTCAGAATCCCTCTTAAATCCCTGTGTGGAATCAATCGGGATTAAAGGATTCTAGCTGGAATTAGGCTTTGCCAGTATGTGCCTTGCGTCACTGTTCCAACCCTAAAAGACGATGCTCAACCTCACCCAGTTTAAAGATCAATAGAGGCAGTTATTCATGCCTTTGATCAAGTAAATTGCTTGTGGATTGTAGTTTAAAGGTGTATAATGCATCATCTTTTGGCTCCTAAGATGTTGGATCTTAATTGATCTATAAACTGTTGTCAGACTAATTTGGCAAGACTCTGAGGTGTAAAGACTAAAGTTAACCAGTCTTCTCTCTCTCTCTCTCTCTCTCTCTCTCTATCTCCTCTCAGAGGGATCCTTTCAGTACAGCCTCCTCTCTTGATCTAGATGAGAGGTTTCAGGTCCGGAACCAGACTGTACCAACACTGAAAGAGTTCCTGAATCTGGCCGCTCAGCATGAGAGACTGGTGATCTTTGACCTCAGACGTCCACCCCGAGGCCACCCGTACAGGGACACGTGGATCACTCGCACCCTGGAGGTCATACACAACGAGTCCTTCATTAACTCCAGTCAGGTAGTTCATGAACCCTAGTTGGATGCTGACTTTTTCTTCTAACCTTAAACAATGGCATTATAATGCCATGTCATGTGACCACCTCATGGCATTTTGTGTTTCCATTTTTAAACTGTTCTATAAAAAAAAAGAGAAAAAAGGTGTGTTTTTTCTGCTAGGTGCTGTGGCTGCCGGCCGATCAGAGGAGTGTGGTACAGGAGCTGGATCCAGAGTTGCAGCAGACGTCTGGAGATCATGCGTCTATAGAGGAGCTGCAGGAGGAACATATAGTCCGACTCAACCTCCATTACAGCTACATGTCACAGGATCAGATCAGGTATGTCAGGTTGTATCGCGTGCATTATTGTTCAATAATTCAACGGCCCGGAGTCAATTATTCCGCTTATACTATGGCTACCACATCTCACATTGTTCAGATGATGTATTTCAAGACATTTGTCAGGTTTTTGTCCTTAAAACGCTCTTGTGTGTAGGACTAATTTCTTATGCAATGTAGTCCCAGCGTTCTGCTCCAAGAACAGCGCCGTTATTACATCGCTAGTGAGAAATGTCTTGTAGCTTTTAAGTTGGTAAACTATTTTAATGATAAACTTGTCAGAGCAGCGCTGACAACATGTTTCTGTGTTCGTACTGTATGTGTGTGTGTTTGAGTGGAGAGAGAGCGTGAGAGAGTATGTGCTGCCCGTGCCTAATGAAATGCAATTTTGTGGCAAAAACATGGAAATAATTTGTCGTTTCTATCCTATTGTTTACTATATTTATTTGCTCTGTCAGTGTCGTTGTGGGTTTTGGTTTTGTAGGCTGTAAAAATGTTGTAATTAACTGAAATCATTTGGTGAGGTGATATGGAACTATAATGCGGTCAAGACCTGCCTGGAACTACTTTAGCTGTGCGTTTCCCTGATAATAATTGCACACCATAGAACGTTGTAAACCAATCAGATTCAAGCATTCAACAGCCCCCTAGTGTGTAGTGTGTCTGGAGCAAACCATATGTTATATATACTGTATATACACACAATAAGAAATATTGTTAAATATTATTGTAATTGTAAATAATTCTACTTAAAACAAAGATGCACATCTTTCCTCTGAGATATAAACAATGCATCTTCGATGATTGAAATGAAAACACATTTTAGCTCGAGGGCACAAATGAACACACATCAGATGTTGTTCTTGCTTTTCGTCTTCTAATGTAATCTTCTGGTGCATTGCAGAGAAAAGCTTTACAATTAAAGCCTGAAACTTCTTAACACGGTCCGCTAACCTGAATGAACCTCTCGTGAATGTGATTCTGATTTCAGTAAGTACGCCTCTGTGAACATCAGCACTAACCTGTACGTGATCAGTCAGCCGTGGTTATATTCACTGGCATGGTGCGCCGGCGTTCATTCGGTCACTACCAACGCCCTGCACATCCTCAAGAAACTGCAGCGCCCCCTGTTCCTCATGGTGAGTTGAGCCTAGCATTGAGATCACGAATATTAAACTCTATGATTCAAAGGACCATGAAAATCTTTTCCTCCCAAATCCTGGTGCAGACTCCAGACGAATACAGTTTGATGTGGATCCTGACAGATATTGTCTCTGCTTTCTTCATCACTGCTGTTTTCATATTCCACTGGTGAGTTCTGCTTCGACTAACCTGCTGTTTAGTTTCAAACCTAATCAAACATACATGCATGACACGTTCAAGTATGTGTAGTCTGGAAACTGTCAATGTCCCAGTATCACTAGGCATCATTCGAAAGCTTAAACACTCAAAGGACTGCTTCCAAGGTAACACAATAGATGATGCTCAATTTTTGTGATATCAACTTCAAATTTGGAACACAACTTGGTTAGACATGCAACCTTAGACTACAAATTATTTTGTAAAATATATATTTTGGATCAAATATAAAATGTTTAGTTCTGTGCATTGCTACAATAATGTTAAGCGTCTAGAACTTTTGTCCACTTCTGCAATAATCTTTAGTGTCTTCTTTAAAAGTCTGTATTCCAATGCATTCATGAATTACAACCATCTCTGTTACAACCAAATACAACCAAATCTGTTTTCAAACCGGGCTGTCAACAGGTTACAAATCTTCCCGATCTAATTTGCATAATATCTGATTAATATCTCGCAAAGAGTATGCAAAATTAGAATTGCATCAATTGCAGTATGTACCAAAACATAGATTATGGGTAACATTATAGCCTTAAAAAGCATTTTAACAATTTAACAATCCACTGGAAAAATGACCATTTTATACCAACACCTTTGGTATTCTATTTTCAGTGCACTGTTTATTTGTTTGATTAATAAGAGATTTCTTTCCATCGTTTTATTAAAGGTCCCGTCCTTCGTGATCCCATGTTTCAAACTTTAGTTAGTGTGTAATGTTGTTGTTAGAGAATAAAAAATATCTGTAAAATTATAAAGCTCAAAGTTCAATGCCAAGCGAGATATTTTATTTAACAGAAGTCGACTACAGTGAACGGCCGGTTTGGACTTCATCCCTCTACTTCCTTCTTTAATGACGTCACTAGAACAGTTTTTTGACTAACCTCCGCCCACAGGAATACACAAAAAAAGGGGGCGTGGTCTTGTTGCGCTCCCACGGAGAAGAGGAAGAGTTGCGTTTGTAGAGCGTGTTTGTCGCCATGTCTTCGAGACGCTGTTATTTTCATCCCGGAGTCCAATCACCTTTGTTTGGCCTTCCCAGGGACGCTGTACTTAGAGATCAATGGCATCTCCACGTTATGGTAAGAGGCGTGACCTTTTCGGGCAATGTGCGCTAAGCTGCTGTCGAATCACAACACAGGAACCGCTGGCACAATCAGAACTCGTTACGTATTTCTGAAGGAGGGACTTCATAGAACAAGGAAGTCATCAGCCCGTTCTTAGGACAGTGAAAACAGCGGTATACAGATAAGTAAATTGTGTGAAAAATACTGTTTTTTTACACGCGAAACATGAACACGTTATATTGCACACTGTAAACACAATCAAAGCTTCAAAAACCCACGAAAAACGGGACCTTTAAAAGCATGTTATTCCACGTCTTTTCCAATGTTTTTCCTCAAAATTCAAATTGCTGGCTTAAAAAAGGAAGCATGCCAACATGATGTTTGTTGTTGTGATAAATTGAGCGTTTCCTCCTCCAGGTGGCGTGAGCGAGGTTTACCCTTCTGGTCCGATAGTAGACAAGTGAATGAGAATGGACCGTACAGCAAGTTCAGGACTGGTAAGTTGTTCATTTTTGGCTGGAAGTCTCCCATTGGCCATGGTTTTGGCACGTCGTCCTGCATGTGCTGTACAGATTGGTGGCTATTTTCAGAATGGCAGACGATCATACAAATCTGCAATCTGTATCTTTGGTCAATCTAATGACAAAAATATAAATGCAAAATAAGCAAATTTATTTCTGATAAATTATTTCTGTTATTGTTGCATATTGTACCCTTGCTACATGGTGCTTTAAAAAAGTGTATACTACGCTTTCCATTCTGAAAACAGACAGAATGTTCTTGTGTACTCAGTGTGTATGTTATGGTTGATATGCAATATGTATTATGTAAATAGTGCATGATACACATTACATATAAAAAATATATATTGTGTGTATACGGTATATGTATATATAACACGCACACACACATGTATGTATAGCTTATGTATAGCTAGTGTATATACATATTTATAATAATATACCAATATTTAATTAGTAAATATTTGATATATAGACTAGATATATTATTATATAAACTATTCAAAAATAGTTTTTGCATGAAAGTCTGAAGTGAGATTAAAATCTAAATCGGGTTCATTAGTTGAAGAATAATTATTAAATCATAAATTAAAAATAAAGTTTTTTAAACGAAAATGCTTAAAATAAATATAATTAAAAAAATATATATTTACTTAACTAAAATAACACTGCTTGAAGCCACCTTGAGATTTTATTTTAGTTTGATTACAGTTGTATTAATATTTTGAATTGACTTATTTTTATATTTTTAGTTTTCATGTTAATTTTAGTTTAATTTTCTTCGTAATTTCAATGTGTGCTTTTGCCTTTTTATTATTATTATTGTTTTAATATGGCTATTTATTTTTTATTTAATTTATGTATTTTTAGTTAGGTTAGGTATTTATTTCTTAAACTTATATTAGTTTATTGCCAAGGCAAGATTTGTAGCATTTTAACTACTAATTATATTTGATTTTATTTCAACTTTATTTCAATTAACAGAATTTTTTTGAATAGTTTTATAGAATAGTTTTAGTTAACGATACTAATCCTGGCTTCATGTAAATATTTTAGCTCAAAGTGGTTCAGATGACAAAAAAAGATTTGGAAATCCCTGATTTAAATAGTAAACCATTTCTTAGCAAAGGTGAAGTAGAAAACAAATCGTAGTAGTCAGATTTTCCAGCAACCGTCCCAGAAACCTTAGTTCTGTGTCCTGTGGCGCTGTTTGAATGTGACTCTCTGTGCTGTAGAACGGTCTGAGGTCCAAGGCATCCGCTGGAACCCTCTGTTCTTTGACGGGCCGTCTCTCTCCCTGGACCCTGTGCATGTTCCCCCTGTGCATGGCTTCCCCGTACCCATCTGACCCTCCATCACTCTCATCGTCTCTCTCCCTCCCCTGTACGGCAGAGCTGAGCGACGTCTGGTCCATCTCCAGCATCAGTGTCCGTGGAGAGGCTCAGAGCTCGCCCCTCACTCCCAATCTGCCCACCATTTCTGAGGAACCGCCCATCTGAAAAGACAACAGAGAGATCTGTGGAAGGCATAAAGCCTGCAGAGCACCTTGAGCTCCAGCGCCGTCAGCATCATCGCTATATCAGCATCATCGTGCAATATATATACAGTATATATATATATATTCTGGGGTTTATACTTTGGCAGTACCTTGAAATTCATGTACCACGGTGTTTACATGGTACTCTGAGAGGTAATTCATAGAAAACATATGTTAGTGATATTTTGTTAAAAATATCAAATGTATTTGGCCAATTATTTTCTGAATTGGTGGCATAAGATGAATCGATCATCCAGCTTCTTTTGCTTCTGTGAAGTTCGTTTTTATCAAAGACAGAATTTGCCTATTTTTCAATGCAAGCCTGATTACTGCAGAATGACGCATGGTAAAATAGACATCGCAAAGAGTGTTTCGGAAATATTTAAGATGTCAGATCCATTGCATGGCGTGATAAATAATTTAACAAGCATTTACAATCAGGAAGATGATTAAAAGCCAAAAGACAATCTGAATTTGAAAGATTTAGATGTTGGGATTTTTGACAGTGGAATCGCTGAAGTGAATTCGCACGCAACTTCTTGAGTTCTATAGAAGTGCTGGATTTAAGCAGCCTCTGAAAACACAAGGCTACTGATGAACTTGGAAGCGTCTTTATTTTGGAAGTGATCATGCGTGAGCTCCTCATCGTCCCGCAGACGTGCAGCATGTTAAAACGATGAACATGTTTTCTTGCTCTTTTCATGGGATGCTGCAACATTCCTGCCTGTATAAAATGCAATGCCTAGCGTGATTTCTATTTACTTAATCTTTCGATGTAACTTAAGACTGTAAATATGATTGTAAACTGACCTTAAATGATATTCTGATCTGATATTATCAGATTTTTTTTGTTGTCTCTTTTTGTTACTCTATCATCAGCACTAATAGCCTAAATAAAAATATTTTTAGCAGACTCAAGATATGCCTCAATGCGTATCTTTACAAAAGGTTTGATCTATATGTGAGAATATCAGCATCACATCACAGAAATATTGAACCCATGTTTAGTTCATGTAATAAACGCCACACTTTTTACAGGAATGTTTAATAGAAAATTTTATTTATAACTAAACTGGTGCGTTACATAAAAGAGTGGCAAAAGCAGTCAGAACTTTATCTGCTAATTACCACACACAAACATAAGAAACAGACGTGTTCTGTAGTTCAGGTTAGTGTCTGATGTTACAGTGAGTCAGTCAAATAATTGTGCTGAAGGTCATATTGGTGCAAATAAAGGCCATAAATTAATTGAATAAAAAGTCTAACTCTTTCCAATATACACAAGCATCAACAGTTTCAAAAATGGAAAACTACGGCGTCATTCTATCATATCTATTTATCAGCTACTGGGCGAATCTCGTGGAAACATGTCTAGGTCACATTTCAAGCCAAAATCATTTCAAAGAAAGAAAGACAACATTTAATTTTACATTGAATCTTGTTTTCAAAAGCATGTAGATTTGTTTGTTTTTTATTGTATAAATTTTTTTTTTTTTTTATCTCAATTAAGCCCAGTGCTTCTGGACATTTTTATGCATTATAATGCACTTTTTTATTACTTTAAAGGCAGTGCAACCAATAGACTTCTACAACTAGCTTTCTAAAAACAAATATAATTTCTTTCTTTTGCCTGAAATGGGTGAAATACGATCTGAAACAGTTCTCGGCTTGTTTCTAGGGATGCGATATTTAAGGCCATGTATTTTACCATTCTCTTTTTTCCTTCCTAAAGTACACTACAAGTCATAGCTGCATGAATGTTGAACATGTAACAGTTTTTCAAGCCTGTAAAAACAGTTACCAATATTCCAAAAAAAGAGTAGTAAGGCATGCAGTTTAACAATATTTTAAAAACTTAAATTGAAATCACAGAATTCTCGAATTCTGTCAAAACCCCCAGAAACTCAGGCAAGTATTTTTCTTGTGCATTTGCAGTGTTGTTTACCACCTAAAGAATCCAAAAACTGTTCGTTCACTCGAAAATTTCCAAAATGTTGATGAACGCTTTGCGATGCATGTAGCGAAGCCATTCCAGTTCATGTTTGACTTGGCTGGATTTCACAAAACTTATTAAATGGTACCTAAATTGTGCATCAAGTCATAAAATACATATTCTGGAGCAAACCATCCAACAAAAGACACATAAATCAGGTTCTTCACGCCATTTCCAAGGAGGCAAAGTCCCTTCAGCTTTGCTCAGAGGTAGTCATCCTCACTGGAGGCAGATGAAGAGTCTTCATCGGGGTACACGGAGCCCTGGGAGCTGGCAGAGGGAGTGCGGCTCATTCGCCACAGCTGGGACGCGAAGGCCCGCCCCCAGCTACAGGGCCGACCAATAGGGCGCAGCAGACGCACCAGCTCCACCGCCTCACGCCAATCAAACGTTCACTTGCTGTGGCCGCGGGAGTTACGCTGCTTGCTCATGGTGGTCAACATCTGGCTAATGTAGGACGTCAACAGGTCATCCATTTTGTAGCCCTGTTATGAAGAAAACATTTGCAATCAAATCAAATTTTCTTTATTAAATCATTTATGAACCTCATTAAATAGTATGATGCAACTGTGCTGCTATTTGCCATTGAGTTTCTCTCACCAGTGACGTCTCACACAGAAGTTTGCTGCCCTGAACCAGGTTCCCGATAGTGATGTGGAAGTACGTGTTCCCGCTGCTCCAGTTGGAAATCTTCGTGAAGGGATATGTGGTTAAAATATCCTGCGGATCAAGGAAAGAGGAAACGCAAACATCACTGCACACTGGGATCAAAAACACTGGAAACACACCATTAAAAATTGTAGCTTGAAATAAAATGAATAAAATAAACGTTACCTAAAATAATATGAAAAACTAATAAAAATGACAAACACACATACATTTTGTAAAACTAAAATATGAAAATATAAAATAAAAGCATACAATAGTATGTATATAATACTAAATATAAATAATAGTGTGTAATTAATACTATAATAGTATATAAATAATACTAAAATTAAACTACACTTGGTTTGTTTGCAATGCATTCTAGTTTATTCCTAAACTTGTTTTATTTAAGCTAGTTACCAAAGCAACATTTCTCATTTTCATTTAGTTTAACTTTATACTACTAAAACTAAAATATATATATAAAAAACTATATACACATATTAAAAAGACAATGACTAATAAGAAAGACAAAACACTCAACGTAATTAAATTTATATATATATGTCTGTGTATATATAAGTTGTCCTAAGACAAGAACAGGTATTGTTCAAAATTCACGTATAACTTTGATGAAAGGTTTTGATCCACTTTAAATGTTGACTACTGTGTATATTGAAGTGGATGGATTCTGGAATCCACTGCTGCTTAAATGTATATGTAATGAGTGATTATAATCAAGGTATTAATCAATATTTTTCCTTTAAACATCACATGAGTTGAATGACTTCTCTAGGCTTATGAGATTTTACTTTGTTACAGAAGTTACCAGTGTGATTATCGAAAATGTCCTTTTCATGTATTCTCTAATGTCTGTATTTGATATCTGAAAGCAGTAACAGTGCTTGCTCATTTACCCCAGCTTCCAGAAATGAAATACGGACTCGTTTTGTGTTTGAGAAATGTCTTTAACGTGTCAATACATACATCTGCTTTTCTAGGGTACTCTGACAACTATAGTCATTGAAGTCTATAGTTTAAGGGACCATTTCTCAGTTAAAGCCTTACTTTCCAGTTAGACTAAAGTGTCCTCTCCTTGAGAGAAAGAAAGTATTATCTTGATGTTTTGAGACAACTCTCCTGTTTATAGTTAGAGCCTGGCCAGATCCAACCTTGGAAAAGCTGTGTGTCGGTGTGTGTGTTAGTCTTCTTGGTTACAGGTTAAGGAAGCTCTGGCATTATTGGAGATTGACTGAGTTGTTGTTCTGGACATGCTGGCTGGCGCCCAGCAACCCAAATCTGCGACCTGGAAGGTCACGACATGCTTAACTTCAGGGTCCGAGTGTCAGCTGCCTAATCGATGGAGATATACTTCAGTCTATCTGTATATGTGTGGAAAATTACTGTTTATCTATTTATTAGCCAATGAGAATCATTTAACCTGAAGCAAGCACGTAGCTTATACCTTGGTGAAGGGTATAACTGCTGTGATCTTTGTAACTGTAAGCGGGGCGGCCTACGAACTCCTGTGTGAGTCTTGAAGTCGACTTCTGCTGATGAAACTGCAAACTATCTTCAGTAAAACTTTAAGTTATTATAATTCTGACTCCGGGTCTTCATTCATCCTATCTAGTTCTGGATTTTTGACTGTAAATCCCCTTACAATATATATATATATATATATATAAACATGGACTCACTTCCTCTCTCATTCGGCCCCAATCCAAATGTGTGCGCTCTGGTAATGTTTTGTATGCTTGACGTTAATTGCATTACATAAGTTGTGTTGGAATACAAGTCACAGCACATTTCAGACTATAAAAAACGTTACTTAGTCAAAACAACAAAAAGAGAAAGAAAACACACCTTGTTCTTGGGGTCGATAAGGCTGACTCCATATTTGTTGATGGCTATCAGCAGGATCTCGGGGAAGTGTGGTTCGGTGGTTTGCTGCAAATATAAAAATATCAAAAGAGACTGATTGGTCCATCCAAAGAAAAAAAGAAGACAGATCTGGAGCACATGCTGAACACTGAGCTCCAAAAGCTTATAGCAAGTAGGAAAGTGCCAGCTTTCCAAACCACAAGTTAATTTAGCACAGTTACCTTCACTTCAAAAAAGGCTGAACCAAACGTGGGCCATTTGAAAATGAGCTTCAGAAACATCAGCTTGGCTTCCTCCCTTGATTTCCCAGCTTGTCTGTTGAAGAACGCCACAATCGACTGCAACATGAGAAGGAACAGATGAGGACAAGCCAATTGGATCATAAAAATGATGTCAAACCAAAATATATTCAGACACCTTCAACATTTCTCACATTCTCACAGTTTATTCGATATAGTTTAGAAAATGGTAAATAAATATGACAAGAACTCAAATTTATCAAAGTTATCAAATCAGTTGATATTTCACTGGTTTTGTCCATCGTTCTGTTAGACTGTCTCACAAATGAATTAGGTCGAATAGCTGTCCGCTGTTAAATTTAAGTACACAATTAGGTAATACCAATTTAGGTCAACCAATTACCAAGCAATGCTTCATTTTGTTTAGTCTTTGGTGTAAAAAGGTTGCATTAGCAATTAAAGAAAAGTCACTTAAGCAAAACATGGTCAGGTCAAAGTGTCTGAATAATTTTTGATCCCAAATTGTAATCATTTTTACTGGTAGTCCACTGTATAGTGTCCTGCACCCACTAGTAAAAAAATATATAAAAATGATATCTGGTGTCTGAATCATTTTTGGTTTGACTGTATATTTTGTCGATACAACTACAAGGATGTGTTTTTAAAGGACGCACACAGCCATTGAAAGTGTGACACAAACCCTTTTCCAGTCGTCAGGCGAGAGCTGGCGAATCAGGTCTTGAGGAATCAGCTCCTTCAGCATCTTGGGAATACTGGGAAAGTTGGATTTGTCATCCTCAAATTTGACCCGGTAGATCAGAGCGCCGAGCTGGAAAACCTCTTCTCTGGAGCATTTGTGGTATCCACGGAGATACTTAGGAAGTTCCTTTACATGGGAAGTGTTATACAGATAAGCTGATATATATAATTCAGGCTTTTATCCCAGTGTCTGTGGTTTCATGATGTAGTATTTGGATGTTTATGAGGCTCACCTGATAATAATGGAAGATGGAGTCTGCGAAGGAGTCTTTGCCTGGAACTGTGGTCGTCCACAGCTTCTTCATGAAAAACACCTGGTAGGTCAATGAAGGCACTATACCTGAACATCAGAGGAAGAGCCGTTACGTTACAGTGTTTACTTACTGAGCATTTCCTAAAAATACAAAACTACACTTTGGCAGTGGATCCAGCGATTGTAAAACCATTGCAATTCAAAGGTTTGGGATCAGAAACTTTTTTTTTAAACAAAATAATACTTTTATTCAGCAAGGATGTGTTAAATTAATCAGTTAAATTACAGTTAAGACACTTGCAATGTTGCAAATAAATGCTATTCTTTTTGGACCTTATTTTTTTTATGCACACAAAAATATGAAGCAGCAAAACTGATTTCAACATTGATTAATAATAAGAAATCTTTCTTGAGCAGTAAATCAGCATTAGAATGATTTCTGAAGGATCATGTGACACTGAAGACTGGAGTAATGATCACAGGAATAAATTACATTTCAACATATAGAAAACAGTATTTACTGTATTTTTGATCAAATAAATGCAGCCTTATTTTTATATGTTTTTGAAAGAAAAAAGCTCTTACCAACCCAGAGCATCCAAAAAAATTCTAATGTAATGTTTTGTTAGTGCACATGAGAGATTCCCGGTTGTACCTTCTTTAGCGGGTCTTGCTTTCTTAATCCAGTCTGTCAAATGGCGGACAAAGTCAAAGAAGAAATCTCCCTCAGGTACACTTATCACCTATAATGCATAAAACCAGATCAAATAATATTATATTCATCTTGATAAGAATTGTATACTATTGTATTCCCATAACCTACCTAACCTAGTTAATGGTTAGAGTTGGTTAGGCATGAAAGATTGTTCAAGGACAAACGTGCTACATGAGCAAAATCCCACTGAAATCCCACAGATGCTGTTCTTCCTCACAGTCTGATGTTTACCTTATCGGAGATCTTGACAAACAGACTGAAGCCTTCAGGTGATTTGAGCAGCAGTCTGGTGGAGATGTTCAGGCAGAAGTCTTTGGCCTTCGTGCTGGACTCCACTTCAAACGCCTGAAAACAGACAACGGGAACCTTCACAGTCTGTCTTTACCCATCCAAAAACCGTTTCCAACACTTCCAGATGCATTTAAATGAATACGATTTTTTACTTCATGTCAGGCTTTACAGGGTTAAAAGCAGAAATGTGAAGCTTTCATTTCTGACTTTAGCATTCATAAACAATTCTCAGTATATCATTGTGACCTCTGAATCACTGTCAAAACAGCAAGATCCCAATATGTTTGATGAGTCATAAGCATATGAAAGCCTATCTCACCTCATCTGTGTCATCAGGGAAGTACACTTTATGAAAGATCTGTGTGGTCTTGTGCTGAATAGCCTCCACCTCGACCAGGTGAGGGGGATATTTTCGGGATCCGTTCCTGCACACAAACAAACATACGGCGTCCACGATGAGTCATTCCCACTATAAAGCTCCTCACACAGACGTCTCATATTCATCAGAACTAAAGCATCACAAATGCTTTATGAAGGTAAAAGAGTAGCAAAACTCGAGAGCATGTAGATGTGAATTTGAGAACTTTTACAATAAATAATTTGTACTTGCGCTAAAATTTACACTCACAGAAAGAATAAATGCAACTATGTACTACAAGTTTGTGTCTGTCATTGTATTTTTGTGAATGGCAGTTTACACATTTGTGACTAATTGTCTGCAGCTTCAAATTCAGAATACAGGTTTGTGACTATTGTCTGCGAGTGAAAATCTCAACATTTAACTTCAGATTTGTATTTTACAGGTTTTCACATTGGAGCTGTGAGTGTAAGTTCTAGCGTACAAGTACGAATATTTATTGTACAAGTTCTCAAATTCACATCTACGTGCTCTCGAGTTTTGCTAATTATTTACCTTCATTTGCCATGTTTTTTCACTCACACATCCTACATTGGGGCTCAAAGAGTTTCAATACATAATTATGGCTTTGTCGAATTTGGTGTTCATGTGCATTCAAGTGGTAAATATGATCTTTCTGACATGACTTGAATGCACCATTATATGTCGGAGAGTTTATGTTGTCTTTGCTTCTCCAAAAGCAGTGAAATGTCACCAGCTGATCGTGATAAATAAGTTATATGAAGGAAGACAACAGCTGTAACCATTCGAAACGGTCAAAGAATTGAAAACAAAGAAATAAAAATATAATAAAATAAATAAGCGGTCTTAGAAGTGCCCTTCTAAGCCAGTTCAACAAACCAGGCACACTACATTTACTGTTCTCTCTGACAGACAAAATGCCTCTGACATGGACTAAATTGTACGTTAAGAAGTCTTTTTTGCAAAGGCTCTTCTTCGTGGTATATATGCTGCTTCAGATACGACTATCTTTGCGATATAAATATATGCATGCCTGTTTGTGCATGTACAGTACATGCAATTGTACGTGAGGTGAGGGAGTGTTGTCACCGTAAAGCTTTCTGCAGTCTCTGCATGCAGTCAGGAGCCAACGGGTGATGTTTCTTCGACTGTAGAAACCTCTGGACGTGTGGTAAGAGGACGTTACTGGGAGGAAAGAGACCGGCACACAGCCAAAGCAACTCCCAGCCCTTCTCCTCACTGTACCTACACAAACAGACAAAACATTGCATTTAAACAATCACGAATGACAGCGAGCCGAACACACAATACTGTGCAAAAGATTGGGGTCATTAAGAAATGAAAACCTTCATTCTGCAAGGATGTATTAAATTGATCAAAAGTGAGAGTAAAGACTTTCATAATGTTACAAAAGAGTTATATTTCAAATAAACACTGTTCATTTGAAAACTCTATATCTATCTAGTCCTAAAATAAAATGTATCCAAAAAAAACACCTGAAGCAGCACAAATGTTTTCAACATTGATAACAATAATAAGTAGTCGCATTAATTAATCGCATCCAAAATAAAAGTTTGTGTTTACATAATATATGTGTGTGTACTGTGTATAATTATTTTGTATTTGTATTTTGTAGTAGTCAACATCTGAAGTGGATCAAAAACTTTCATCAAAGTTATACATGAATTTTGAACAATACCCGTTCTTGTCTTAGGACAACTTTGATCAACTTTTTTGATCCACTTCAAATGTTGACTATTGTATAAATACTCACATATGCATGTATATATTTAAGAAATATTTGCATGTATATACTATATTTATACATCATTTATTATATAAATATTTTATATATAAATAACAAATTTTTCTTATATACTTGCATGTGTATTTATATATACAAAATAATTATACACAGTACACACACATATATATTATGTAAACAAAGTTTTATTTTGGATGTGATTAATCGAGATTAATCGTTGCCCAGCACGAATAATTTCTGAAGAATCATGTGACACTGAAGACGGGAGTTATGATGCTGAAAATTCAGCTTTGCATCACAATAATAAATTACACTTTAAAATGTATTCAAATTGAAAACGGTCATTTTAAAACGGCTGAGCATTAGAGACTTCTTTCAAAACAGTCGTGGTCATTGGAAGAAATCACAGTGTCTGGCTAGATTTGTAAAGGAGTGACATACTTGACGTGATTGTCAGTCATTTGTTTGAGTATCTGGCAGAAGATCTCGTCTTTAAGAGGCTCCGCCTTCAGCGCACTCTCGAAGATCTGATCCGTGAGCTCGTTCACAGAACGTGTCCGCTTGGATGGATAATCGCCCATATATTTCATTATAGGTGCAGGAGAGCAGGTCAAGGATGATTAACGTTCAGAAAGAAGATAATACTCATGAACTTCTAGTGTTAAAGTCCCCCTGTAGTCAATAATGTTATCCCTTAAAACTCATCTTTAATCACCAAAATGACATATTTAAAAAAAAAAAAGTCTTAAAATAGCTTGAATGTAACTCTACACGCTTCCCTCATTTAGTATACGCAGTTCTATGAATATGCAAATTAGCCCTGCCTCCACTCACTCAAACCAGCTCAGACGATCACACATTGACCTGATTGGTTACAAGGCAGTTTGTGACGTCAGAAACACCGGTGATTTCAAAGAGACTCCGCGTTTTTGAGACTGTCTTTGGTTCACTGCAGTTTTAAGCAGAAAATACTCAGCAATGGTGTTGATTTCTGAATTTGAACATGGTTTTTCTTAAAACATATTAAAAACACCACATAGACATATAAACAACAATAAAAACTTGATTTTCACCTCAGGGGGACTTTAAGAATAAAACCAAATTAAATCACATTACTCTCTAGCAAAAGAACATATTTAATATTTAATGTTTAAGGGGGGGGGGGGGGGGGTGAAACACTCAGTTTCAGTCAATCTCATATTAATCTTGAGTACCTATAGAGTAGTATTGCATCCTTCATATCTCCAAAAAGTATTTAGTTTTATTATATTTATAAAAGAAAGATAGGCTGTACCGAGTCTTTCCGGAAAAAAACGAGCGGCTGGAGGCGTGCCGTGTGGGCGGAGCTAAAGAATCACGAGCGCCGTGTTTACTTGCTGTGCTTACGCGCCGATAGCTAACAACACAGAGACATTTGAAGCAGCTTTACTCACCGCCAACGCACGACCGTGAACCTTTATCGTTGGGACTGCTGCATCCTTAAGCATTAGACGATCTGCAAATCCGGCGTCGAACTGGGCCTTGTTTATAAAACAATCATCGTCGAAATGCAGGGAACAAACAAGAACACTTGCACAACTCCGTTGATGCTCTGGAAAAACAAACTCCATCCACTGGTCCCTTAACGCTGGGTTCTTTGGGAATCTGTGCAGGGTTGTCTTGCCCTGGCAACCAAAAACACACTTCTTTGGTGACATTGTTTATTTCTTTAAGTCCTGTGACTGCAGCGCAGCCGATGACTTCCCTAAAGCCGAGCACAGCGCTTTGATGGGCGTACTGCTTTCGCTCTCTCGCTCTGCTTCCCTAAAGCCGAGCACAGCGCTTTGATGGGCGTACTGCTTTCGCTCTCTCGCTCTGGTCTACGGGTGTGCGCGCGCCCTTCCGGGAGAAGTGCCCTTAGGACCCGTAGAAGGAAATTCCGCCCCATCTGACGTCACACACGCCCATGGCCCATACTCGAAAAAAACTTTCCGAAACTTGTGATAAACCGGAAGGAGTATTTTTGGCACAGAAATACTCCATCAAACGTACAACTTAATTTTTGAAACTTTGTCCATGTTTGGCATGGGAATCCAACTCTTTAACAGTGTAAAAAACTCAGTATGCATGAAATAGCATTTCACCCCCCCTTTAAAATAACGCCTATTTTAGGGCATAGGTCATATTTCAGGGCAAATTTAAAAGAAACAAAAAGAAATTATATTTTGCATAAAGAAAATAAAACCTATTTTAGGGCCCAGGTCATATTTCAGGAAGAAAAAAAAAAAAAATGGAAAAAAAATTCAAGTAAAATATGAAAAAAAAAGATATGAATAATATTTTTCATGCGTCTGTGTCTGTTTTCTGAAGGATATCAATGAAGGCCATGCAGGCCTCCTGGGAAAGCTCCTCATGGCCCACACACTTCTTCAGAAGGGCCTGCTTGATGGGTTCTCGAGTGCAGCTCCACAGTTTGTCCTTCCCACGGTTCTTGGTGATCATCACTCTACTGAGAGTGTGTTTGGGCGGAGGCCTGGATGAGTGGAGAGGGTCCAGGGTCAATGAGGGTCATGTATACGTATTTGCATGAGTTAATTGTGTATATTCTTTGATTTCTTTGTTAAATTAAATTGTATTTTCTTAAGCATAACCTGCAATGATGAATAGTGCACAATAAGACCAGGAACATGTATTAAGAAAGTAAATAGGAACAATTTTGCATTGCCTTTAAAATCAAAAGTAAAGACTTCTAATAAGAGTCCAGATTGCAGCATAACCATGTATTTTATTATTTAAAACAGGTTACACTAAAACGATGTAGGTACAGAAGTGGTGTCTGTTCACCTGAAGTAGTCATATGAGAATTCCTCCAGAGTGTACGGCTTTATCCTCTCCTCCGACTCCGTTATAGGGACATGGGAAATCCGGATTGACTCCTGACGTTGGTCTGGTGTCATGGTAACCAAAGCCTGAGCCGTAAAGTCACAGAGAGTGCACGAGAGAGAGAGAGAGAGAGAGAGAGAGAGAGAGAGAGAGAGAGAGAGAGAGAGAGAGAGAGAGAGAGAGAGAGAGAGAGAGAACACAAGACAGGGATAGAGAAAGGGAGAAGGTTTAAGTAGAGACATGAATCATACAAGACTGAAATGATAAATATGCATCGACCTCTGAACATAATATAATAAAAAATCAGTACCACGATTTCAGGTGCAGGTCTAACGACTGTGGGCAGCACGTAAACACAGTCGGCAGGGAAATCTCCTTTCTGTTTGGTTCTGTCGTTGATACCGTGGGCCCAGCCTGACGTCATGACCTGCTCGCCCGAGTCCTGGTCCAGCAGAATGAGGTCGCCTTTTAGGAAGCTCAGGAACGTCGAATCATCGCCAGCTGATCAGGATGAATGAGTTACATGAAGGAAGAGAACGACTGTAAGTGATGCTAAAGAAATGTCAAAGAAATGTAAATCAGAAATAAAATCAAATAAAGTAAAATAAATAAAAAACAAAATAAAAATACAATTTTATGTATTGTGACCAGAAAGGTTTATTTATTATTTTATAATATATTACAAAATATTATTATTATTTAATATAGAGAAACAAGATATTTTTCCTCATTAAATGTGCTTAATTGTCATGGAAAAAAAATTACACACACATAAAAAATCTTAATGGTCCTAAAATAGGTTTTATTTTCTTTATGCATAGAAAATTTCATATGTTTTTGGTAACATCTTACAATAACGTCTCATTTGTTAATATTAGTCAATGTATTAACTAATATGAACTAACAAATCAAGTCAAGTCACCTTTATTTGTATAGCGCTTTTTACAATTCAGATTGTATCAAAGCAGCTTCACAGTGGTAACATGAAAATAATACAACAAAGTTTGTTTCTAGAAGAAAATTGCATCATCGTCCACCTAAAATTAAGGCAGATCAATAATATTGTCCCCATTGTAATTGTAAAATAAATAAATAAAAGACATTTAATTGTATTAAATGTCCCCAACTAAGCAAGCCAAAAGCCAAGGAAACAGTGAGCAATATATTTTTTACAAAATTTATTAATTTTTGTTAATGTTAGTTAATAACATCATTAATGCACTGTGAACAACTATTAACAAATACAACTTTCTATTTTAAAAACGTAGTAATAAATCTTGAAATTAACATTGATTGATATTAATAAATGTTGTAGAAGTATTGTCAATTGTTAGTTCTAGTTGACTAATGTTAACAAAAGAAACCTTATTGTAAAGTGTTACCATTTTCTTTTGATTTCGGACTAAAATATGATCTGGGCCCTAAATAGGCTAGCAAAAAAATATTTTATATGGGCCTTAGGCTTATGTTCATATAAAATATAATTTCATATTATTTTCTTTTGATTTTGGGCTTAAGTATATTTTATTTATTTTTTTATATAGTTTTATTTTTAATGCAAAATTTCTTCATTTTTTCTTTTGATTTTAGGATGAAATATACAATTATATATAATGAAAAATATAATTATATATATTTTTCTTTCTGGGCCCTAAAATAGGCTTTATTTTCTTTATGCAAAATATAATTTCTTCATTTTTTTCTATTGATTTTTGTCTGAAATTTAATCTGGACATGTATTAAAGATTTATTTGTTTAAATGAAAGAAAAAAAAAAGTGTAAAAGTCCATTGATACGATGTGTTTGTGCTTCTTTAACCTGGACTGGGGTTGTCCTGTAAGGCCACAACAAACTTGGATCTCTTCCTGAGACCCTCTAGGAAGGTGACCACCAGGTCCCGGATGTCCTCTGCATTATTAGAGGTGAACGTGTACTCCTCTGCTTTGATGGTGGCTAACGTGAAGCTCTGGGCCTGAAGCTTGCCCCCTCTGGAAAACACAGAGGCTTTTATCTTCAAAGCTCAAATCATATCAAACCTCCAAACTAGTCTCTGTGAAACCCGTACCTGCTGCTGGACACACCGGTGATCTCTGGGAAAGAAAGCTCCAAAAGAACCTGCTCTTGCTCGTCCACAAAGTAAACGCCTGTCCAGTTTACAGCCACTATCACGTCATTCTTGGGTAGGCTAGGACCTTCAAACAGATTCAATATATCAAACCCATCTGTAAACATGCAGAACAAAACACAAGAACCTTATTAATGTGACATAAATTGTGCAAGAAATACCTGAAAATTTAAAGGCCTCGTAGAATCTTGAGAATAACAAAGGCCACTTATAACGAGCAAAATCCACGACTTCCTCCTTCACTTTCTGAGGGTCCACCCTCTTCTGAGTGTAGATTCCCTACACACACAACACAATGTGTTACTAACAACGCTAACATTTTACAAACTAACAATGCGCAATACGCAGTGAAAAAAAAAATATTGTTAGTTCATGTTAGCTGAGGATCATTAAATAATATTAACAGACATAAATGTAGATTTTAATAATGTATTAGTCAATGTTGAAATGAATTTTTCATTGTTAGTTCTCATAAACTAATATAGTTAACTAATGTTAACAAATGGAACCTTATTGTAAGGTGTTTCCCCTAAAAACTTCTTTGATTGTAGTGTGACAATTCAAATGCTGTACATCACGATGACTGAGTTCAGAATGGCATCCTACCTACTACTTTTGAAGGAAAGAAGTATGCAGTGTGTATACTGTGCATGGTGTTTATTTTCTATTTGCATTAAATACTTACTACAGTTCATCTGCAAAAATGTGCAGAATTCAACCGAAGTACACTGTGAGATACTGTATCCCACAATGCAATGTGCTGCAATGACTTTCCATTTCCATTGTGACGAATGAACCGACAGTAATATTAGCAGCAGTGTTTTATAACACTGAAAGGGTTTTTCTTGACTCATTTGACCGAACTGCCAAAAGTTAAGACAAAAAATTGCTAGTCTAACAAAAACATGTCTAGGACACATTTTATCCAAAAATTTTTTTTTTTTACGATTTTATCATTTTCCTAAAATAGGCTTTTCTTAATGCAAAACATAATTTATTTATTTTTCTATTTCTTTTTGTCTAAAATATGGCCTGGGCCCTAAAATAGGCTTTCATTTCTTTATGCAAAAATGTATTTTTCTTTAAATTTTTAAGCCTTTAAAATTTCTGTTTTAAAGCCTATTCGTGACAACTAACTGAATTCTCATTCTCTTCATTTTATACTACTATATATATATATATATATATATATATATATATATAGCATAAAAATGAAGAGAATGAGAATTCTCATATATATATATATATAAATGAATAGTATATATATATATATAAAATTTATTTTTATTTTTTATTGTTTTGGGTGAAATATGACCTGGAGATGTTCTTGACAAGTATTGTGAGATTTTCTCGACTGGACGCCACTTGCTGAATGCAATTAGTGAAATCATGTGGCACAATATAGCACATTACTCTTTAAAACATTTATCATGTCATACTGCATGCTATTTAAAAAAAATAGCAGGTAGCATACACTACTGAATATACAACACAGTATGCAGTAGACTAGTCTTCCATTCCAAATATCACATCTAAGGCCTGTTCACACCAAGAATGATAATTAAAAAATGCTAAAGCTCTTTAAAGCAGGATGGATTCTGATTGGCTGCCAATGTTTTAGTTTTTTTTTTTTTTTTTTTTTTAGTTTAGAGCTTTATTTATACCCGTGGGGCAATTAGTTTGAGCTTACATGGTACAAATACATAAATACGTTAAAAAAAAAATACAGGTTATAGTTATTACAGTTATTATAGTTAATACAGGTTATCTTCTTATCATTCATCAGCTGGAAAAAATCATTGTTAAAATGATTCTAACTATATTGTTTCTCTGTCCTGTCATTGTTATAGTTGTGGTGTGGACTCTGATATTCTTTTTCATTCAGAGTGATTTTTACAACTATAACTTTAGCAATATCGTCATAGCTATCATCCTTGGTGTGAATGGGCCTTAGAAGGATAGTTCACCCAAAATTGAAAATTCTGTCATCATTTACACAAACCTGTATGAGTTTGTTTCTTCTTCTGAACACAAAAGAAGACATTTTGAAGTATATGGGTAACCAAAAATATGAAGAAAAAAAAATACTATGGAACTCAATGGGGTCCATCAACTGGCTGGTTACCGACGTTCTTCAAAATATCTTCTTTTGTGTTCAGCAGAAGAAAGAAATTCATACAGGTTTGGAACAACTTGAGGGTGAGTAAATGATGACATAATGAACTATCCCTTTAAGTCCATTCATGTGACTGTTGAGATGAACTTTTGCAACCTTTTTGTGTGCAGCCATTATGAACTGAGCCCATCTCTCCACGGTTTTTGCCGAGCTGATCTCTCTATCCGGGATGTAGGATGGAATAAGACTTAACAGGCGTTCCACAAGAATCTCAGAGCCGTAGTCCACGTAGTACTGTTGTGACGCCAGCTCCGCTAGATCCTCCTCCTCCCGGAAGAAACAAGATACAGAAAGAGTGCAAGAAAAATAGATGTGCGAAGACAAATAAAGATAATCAAAAGATGAAAAGGAGAAACAGAAGAGTAGTAAAACAGACAAAAAGCAAAAGAGAAAGATGCAGAGAAAGAGAATATTCCCTCCTTAGAAATATAGTGTGAATGATAACTCAATTTATTGGCTTGTTTTCTGTGTCTGAGGTTCATACCCGATCACAGCGGTATTCGCCAAACTTGACGCCACGCACGATCTGCTGGTAGACAAGGTTTGTAGCGACGGCGTCCTCCGCTGGGTCGTGCCAGGGTGTGAATATCTCCTTCCTGAAGAACAACCTCCAGGGGGCGTTGCGCTCCTGAGCGCCCTGCTCTTTAGCATACTGCTCACACTGGGAAACAGCGTCCATCACGTGATCGTTACCGCTGCCCAGAGACGAAACCTGACACAAATTAAGTCCAAAAAAAAGCTTTCTTAACCCTGTAAAGCCTGACATATAAAATAACAGTCAGAATATATATATGTTTATTGAAACTTTAAACAAAATATTTGTAAAAAATCTAAAAGAAGAAAAAAATACAGACTTTTATGGCTCATATAGTACGATATAGTAAGAATATGTTGTATTTAAATATAAATATTTTAAATATTTAGTTTTATGATCAAACCTCTGTAGTTTTAAAACATACAATGCAATGCAATGATGATTAAGGGACGAACAAATAAAGGTTCCTGATAGATTATATTTGATTCTCACATTTTAACATGATTTTTCAAAAAAAAGATGTATGGATAATCAGTTAAACCTAAGTTGCTTCAGTCCAGTAAAGTTTTCATCCTGAAATATTACTAGCAATATAAAAGTTATTCTTATGTTCACTTTATAAAAATCAGTAAAGGCACGTGAACCTTAAGGTGGACGTTTTTAGAATTACACTAAAAGGCATTTTACTTGCTAATAAAAGTATAAACTATCAATCAGACGACAGAAGGCATGAAGTAGATTGCGTGAAGCAGGTTTTCCACAAGATTTGGTCATGCTGATCATTTAGAAGCCTTAGAAATTTGCGTATCGAATATGATACAGTAGGTTTCATAGGGTTAAATGAACAACAGAACACAATAACTGAACCAAAACGATCTTGGTTGTGAGTGAGTGTACCTTATCAAACAGAGCAATGTACAGCGAGAAGCCGAACCGGTCCTGAAGGCTGATCTTGTCGGACAGTGCGTTGCAGAGCTCCATGGCTGTGGTCGCTGAGTCCGTCAAGAGAGTTTTTGTGGTTCCGTCCATAAACGTCACAGGTAGCATTATCGGCTTCTTTGATTTTGTGGCCTTGGATAAAATTGTGAAAAGAAGACATCATATGGACTGCTTTTATTGTGCCTGGAGATTGACAGTCACTTGTCAACTTTTGTTGCATGGAAAAAAGCAGCAGAACTATACTGGTTATTAATAGAGCAGATATCATCAGTAAAATCAGTTATTGATACCTGAAGCTCTAGCCAGGATGGTGGTTGTGTTCTTGTCCCGTTCACAAACGTTCTCCTCAGTCTCTCCTCGCAATAGGGAGCGTAACCCGGAGGACCCTCACTGATGAAGTTCCTCAGGTACTACAGGAAGACATACTGAACTTTCAATAATCATAATCATAATTGGTCAGAATTAACCACCGGAAACTCACTGGGGCGATTTACTGATTCGTTCCCTTGTTTTAAGTAAACTGTGCGCACGATATAATAATGTAGTTATACTAAATTGTTTTTTTTGCCTTTACATTTTTGTTTATTATAAAAAAATTATATTGATTACAATATTAAAATTTATTTGATTACAAAATACTAACGAGGCTTTGATTTTTAGTGTTGTAAGGCTTTGAGCAAGAACGAACCACAGAGATGTCTTCAGACCAAAGTGTAAGTAATTTAAAATGCTTATAATTTAGGCCAGACTCAATATAGTTTACCTAACCTGAGAATAATAAATAATAAGGTTAAAGGTGTTATAAACACTGCAAAACAGTAGATGACAGATATATATTTCAAATAATTTTTAATGTAGCTTAATGGAACTTTAGAGAGTGTCAGAAGCTGCTTTCACGTTAAAATATCTTGGTTTCGGCAAACATATTGGCAAAGTCAAAGCACATGTACTGTACTTCTATAATACATTTTTTAACCTTGAAAACTGTGCAATTTCTTGAGTCTCTTATGGTCAAATAAATGTACCCATATATTAGTAAGTACCTAAATATTTACCAGAAATGATTAAAGTATTTGTCTGTGGTTGAAATATTACAGATGCACCAATCACAGATAAAGCTACATGTAAGAAAAGGAAACAAGAAGAGAAGATAGTGTGAAAAGTGACAAAAGAAAAGAGTTTATAAATAAGCAGCATTTCTCACCTTCACAAACTTCTCGGATGGAGCGAAGCAGCCGACACACAGAGACATGAGGATCCAGCCGCGGGCGTGACTGCTTTTAGAGGGATTCTGGGTCAGTTGCTTACAGATCTGACAGTAGATCTCATCTCTGGAACAAACAGCAGGAAGAGGATTGTTTAGGGTTGTTGTTACACACACACACACACTTGTTTTACATGTTTTATGAGGACTTTCCATAGACACTGAATTTTATGCTGTACATTACAAACTGTATATTCTATCCCCTTACACTAACCCAACCCATCACACAGAACTTTCTGCATTTTTTATGTGTGTATATATATATATATATATATATATATATATATATATATATATATATATATATATATATATATATATATATATATGAAGACTTCAGATGCAAAAGCTTCTAAGTGCCATCTGAAATTTTCTTCTAGAATGATCATTTTCATCAAGCTTGCATTTTTATGTTCAGTTATTTCACTTTAATGTCAATGAAAATTAACTATTAATTGTCATTAAAGTGAAATAACTGAACTTAAATACGAGCTTGATAAAAATGGTCATTTTAAAAGAAAATTTCAAATGGCACTTAGAGGCTTTTGCATCTGAAGTCTTCATATATATATATATATATACAGTGCAATGCATAAGTGAATACACCCATGCTAAAGTTGACTAAAAAGAGGAATAAAAAATCATATTTTGGAAATTGAACGTAATGCCTTAATTAAAAAAATTAGGAAAAATCCAACCTTTAAGGACACCAATTGTCTTTGTGAATGAATAATGTATCGTAAATAAATAAATGTTCTTCCTTAAAATACATGGTGCATAAGTGAGTACACCCCTATGTTAAATTCCCATAGAGGCAGGCAGATTTTTATTTTTAAGTATTTTTTTTTTTTTTTTTTTTAGGATACTATGCATCCTGATAAAGTTCCCTTGGCCTTTGGAATTAAAATAGCCCCACATCATCACATAGCCTTCACCATACCTAGAGATTGGCATGGGGTACTTTCCATAAGATCATCTCTCAATGCAAATCAAACCAGCTTTTAGGCTAACTGAAATAAAACCATGCCAATCTCTAGGTATGGTGAAGGCTATGTGATGATGTGGGGCTATTTTAATTCCAAAGGCCAAGGGAACTTTATCAGGATGCATAGTATCCTAAAAAAAAAAAAAAAAAGAAATACTTAAAAATAAAAATCTGCCTGCCTCTATGGGAATTTAACATAGGGGTGTACTCACTTATGCACCATGTATTTTAAGGAAGAACATTTATTTATTTACGATACATTATTCATTCACAAAGAAAATTGGTGTCCTTAAAGGTTGGATTTTTCCTAATTTTTTAAATTAAGGCATTACGTTCAATTTCCAAAATAGGATTTTTTATTCCTCTTTTTAGTCAACTTTAGCATGGGTGTATTCACTTATGCATTGCACTGTATATATATATATATATATATATATATATATATATATATATATATATATATATATATAGATAGATATAGATATGTGTGTGTGTATACATATATATTTCTTTTTTTTTGTGTGGGTGATTAAATGTATATATTTTTTCATATCCATTGCCTGACCTCAAGCCTGGGCGAAGGATGCCGTTGCCGATGATAAAGTGTAGCTTCTCCAGATTGGATGTGGGTCGGTCCTCCAGCATGCTGTTTCCATGGACTGTGTATTCACCATCATTCAGACGCTTCGTTACCTAGAGAGAAAAAAAGAGGAAAATACTTTAAATCAGGATCAGGTTTGAAATGAATAAAACACATCAGATAAAGCACTAGAAATATAAAAGTATAAATATATATATTTTTAAATGCAATCCACCAAAATAGCCACAACAAAGATGGACATTTATTTGAATGAATGAATGAAGCATTTATATAGCAACTGTACACTCATTTAAATGAACATGTTAAAAGACTTTTAATAGCTATAGTACAGTAGATGTCAAAGTTACTAAATCGATCAGTCTTCTTTAAAGTCAAGATGTTTTGTTTCTGAGGAAGCTGGTTGGTTATTCTTTTTAAACTTTAATTTTATACAAATTACTAACAATGAGCTAAACATTCACTGACAATAGCACTGGCCCGGCATCCATGATGGAGCAAAAGGAATGGAAGAAAACACAAAAAAACATGATGAGATGATGTTACGCCCCTCTTTGGCTATTAAACGTCTAGGGGGTAAGAAGGGGAACATTAGGCCAGACAAGATAATAGTCACCATTAAACACTGAATATGTATAAGAGAAGTTGGAGACTTAAATAAAAGGTTCAGCAGGGGAATGGGTTCAAATTCAATACAGATCAGTTCATTTTCAATGCATCAAGATTCATAATAACAGGTGTCTATCTTTGTATAAAAATGTTGTGTGTCCATTTAAAGACAGATCTAAAGTTTTTTATCCAGTGACACACTTTTGGTGGTTGTGGTTTCATCCAGTTAATTGTTATTTTTTGTGCAATTAATAGCCGATTGGTTCTTTCACATCTGGTTGGTGGAAGGAAAGTTCATGACACCTAATAACCTCCTTTGCTGACAGGGGAATGAATATCTGCATAGAAGTGGCTTATACCTGTGAAATCACTGTCTTAAGAGGGTCACCGAGTTCAAAAACCAAAAGAGAGCTTGTGGAAAGAAAGGAATAAGGAGGTGAACCATGATAAAATCACCATGGTAACAGCATCACTCACCTCCTCTGTAATCTTCGACTTCTTCTTCAGGGTGAGCGACACCAGCTTGTGACGCACACTGCTCTTTTTGTGACTGTCAATGTGAGTGTTCTGTAAGAGATGGATGCATAAAGTGACTTATAAATCATGAAAACGTGCATTAATGTTGCCTCATTTATCCCAGTGTATTAGTAATCTTCTCCTTCACTCTTTCTTTGTCTCCAGTACCTCTCCTTCTCCCTGCAGAGCCTGCAGTTCTCTCTTGTAGGTTTTCTTGCCAAGTGTCTCGTAGATCTTGGTCATGACAGGAATCTTCTCGCTGCCGTCACTGATGGCCGTGTGGTATTTGGGTTCTGGAAGGTCACCCATGAACCGGAGAATCGTGATCCACACGGCCAGAGCAGCCTGCAGGACGAGGAGTACACAAACGTTTATATGCGAACAATTAAATCTCATTCATATCGTATCATATCAAGTCATTCATATATCAAGTCATTCAAGTCATCATACTCATACAAGTCTTTAAATATAAAACATTTAAATGTATACGTTCTAATACTGTGTATACATATATATATATATATATATATATATATATATATATATATATATATATATTTATATATATATATAAAAATTATATTTATTAAAAATGTATTTATGTAAACATGTTTGTATACATATTTAAAAAATAATATATAAAAAATCAATATATACAGTACATGTAAATACTTTAAATATATTGTATATTTAAATATTCAGTATTTTGCTATTTATATTTTATTTTGACAATATTCATTAAAGGTTTCATTAGTTAACATTAGATAACATGAACTAAGAATGAAAAATACTTCTACAGCATTTATTATTCTTAGTTAATATTAATTTCAACATTTACTAATACATTACAAAAACAACAACATGAACAATCAATGAACGACAGTATTTTTATAACATTAACAAAGACTAATAAATACTGTAACAAATGTATTGCTCATTGTTAGTTCATGTTATGTTAACAAATGAGACATATAGTTTTTTAATATGTGAAGTCATTTTCAATTACTAAATAATATTGAATATATACGTATGTATATTTAGTCACATATATTATACACATATATACACGTATATATATATATATATATATATATATATGTATGTGTGTGTATATATATATATATATATATATATATATATATAAATGTTATGTTCACATATATATTTTCACTTTTAAATACATTTATATTTATATTTATTAAAATATGTATTTTATATAAAATATACATTTACATTTGTTTTTATACATATAGTATTTATATACATGTATAGTATATTTATACAAATATTGGATAGATAGACAGACAGACCGATCCTATGTGAAGGATACATGCAATGTTACCATTAGAAATGCAGGTATCCTAGAAGACAGCATCATTACATAGACAACTTTCTAACATCTAAGTGCATTTGAGTGTCATAAGTCAAAGGTCACATACCAGCTGATCTCCTTCGTCCTCGTGAAACAGTAACGGCTGTTTGAGCGGGCGGCGCACGTAAGTGTGAGTGGTTGTGCCCTGGAAATATGTGGCCGAGTACTTGGCAAATTTGTACTCCGACAAGTCTTCCACATCATCCTCAGGGAGAGGAAGAGCTTCATCTAGGTCTTCTTCCTCAAGCTCCCTGTGCGTTCGCTCCAGGTCCTGAGGAAAACACAATTACACCGGAGCTTAGTTAATCAACTCATTAATGAGGTGAGGGATCAGTTAATCAGCTGGTTAATTAGTTCAGCTTGTGTCTCTGGAAACAAAAGGTGTGATGGGCTGCGGCTGGATTTAACCAATCGGAGAGATTTGCTGCTAGCAGTCGGGGAGGACATGAAAACAGAAACGTGAAGTTGGACACTTTCTGGTTCCTGTAGCGTTCGCATGGTGTTTGCCTACTTTATTGCAGATTAAGTAGATTAGCTGCAATATTTGTCAAATACACAGATGTTTCAGGTGTTTTCATGTAAACACTTTAATGTAATACTTTATGTACTGCTTAGTACAGCACCTGCATATACACGAATAAAGGGTAACACTTCACAATAAGGTTCATACATGAACTAACCATGAGCAATACATTTGTTACTGTATTTGTTCATCTTTGATAATGTTAGTTAATAAAAATACAGCTGTTTATTGTTTGTTCATCTTAGTTCACAGTGCATTAACTAATGTTAACAAGATTTTAATAAAGTATTAGTAAATGTTTAAATTTACATGAACAAAGATTATTATTAGTACATGCTAACTAATGTAGTTAACTAATGTTAACTAATGAACCTTATTGTAAAGTGTTACCGAATAAAGTTGAGCATATGCCTATATGCTATTTATTGCTATATGTTACCAATAAAGTGGAGTCTATACTTCTTATCACATTTATTTTGATAAACATGGCATACAACAACATTAACTTTACAATAAGGTTTTATTTAACTTTAGTAAATGCATTAACTAACATGAACTAACCATCAGCAATACATTTGTTACTGTTTTTCAATCTTTGTTAACGATAGTTAATAAAAATACAGTTGTTCATGTTAGCTCACAGTGCATTAACTAATATTAACAAATACTACTTTTGATTTTAATAATGTATTAGTAAATGTTGAAATTAACATTAAAGGAGAACTCCGGTCAATTTTAACATTGAGCTCATTTTTTTGTCAATTTGGAGTGCTGTCAATACAGAGAACAACGACAAAAATCGGTGTTGCCTACACCGTGTTATCCTCTTTTTAAAATTTGCACCCTGTTGACTTGGGGTAAGTTTTAAACCTGCTTTTAGCCTCTTAACATCCTTGATGTGTCATTACAAGTGCACAGGTCATGTGAGTGATTCCTTCAGAGTGAACACGAGTGAATCTGACTGCAGTAGATGTGAAAGAAATGGATAAAAATGATGTTATTTAAGCCAGCGCAAATACCTGTATTTACATCCTGTTTTCGGTTGAAGTCCAAAGTAGTCGATTGTCGAGTTCACGATCATAGCGCCTAAACCTATGCGCGTGAACTCGACAATCGACTACTTTGGACTTCAACCGAAAACAGGATGTAAATACAGGTATTTGCGCTGGCTTAAATAACATCATTTTTATCCATTTCTTTCACATCTACTGCAGTCAGATTCACTCGTGTTCACTCTGAAGGAATCACTCACATGACCTGTGCACTTGTAATGACACATCAAGGATGTTAAGAGGCTAAAAGCAGGTTTAAATATTGCCCCATTGAAGTCAACAGGGTGCAAATTTTAAAAAGAGGATAACACTGTGTAGGCAACACCGATTTTTGTCGTTGTCCTCTGTACTGACAGCACTCCAAATTTACAAAAAAATGAGCTCAATGTTAAAATTGACCGGAGTTCTCCTTTAACACAGATGAATATATGCTGTTAAAGTGCAGTTCATTATTATTAGTTCATGTTAACTAATCTAGTTAACTAATGAAACCTTATTGTAAAGTGTTACCACGCTGATATTACAAAATTATAAAAATATGGATTTATGAGCACCAGTGGAAATTATGCGAGTTTTAAGAAAAATATCTGCCAAAGAGGAGGAAAAAAATAAATGTAAATTTTGCTTGTTTTAAGCAAAAACTTGCTTAATTTTGATACAGTACATTTTCCAGAAAACAATCCTTGATATTTTATTTCAATCTTATCTTATTTGCTTCTCAAGTAAATGTATCTTTGTTTAGATATTTGTACTGAAAAACAAGACAAAAATACTGAATAAGAAATTTATCTTTTGCAGTGTGCGAAGAATGTGCCAGCCGACTGCTCTCGAATTGCTCTCGAGGTACTGTGATGGCGAACAAAATGACTAACTGGCATGCACTGCTTCAAGTAGACGCAGTGCCGCATGAAGTCAAACACACCTAGTTTAGATTGTAAAAGCGACAGATCCACATCCTCACCTCAAACCCAGCAGGCGCTTGACCCTCCTGACCAGGGAACGAGTTTGTGGTTCCCAAAAAGCCAAACATCTTGTCCACCATATCAGAGTCGTTGACTGGCTCATGTCGAGCTTTCTCCATCTGGTCCAACATTTCCTTTTTCCTCCGCGCCTCCTCTCGGTCCTTCTTCTCGCGCTCGGCATCCTCTC
This sequence comes from Squalius cephalus, assembly GCF_949319135.1. Taxonomy (NCBI): domain Eukaryota; kingdom Metazoa; phylum Chordata; class Actinopteri; order Cypriniformes; family Leuciscidae; genus Squalius; species Squalius cephalus. The sequence continues at coordinate 20,914,869 of NC_137127.1, forward strand.
GCGCCAGCAGTGCCAATCGTTCCTGGTGCTTCTTTTCGGCTTCTTCTTTGGCCTTCCTGGCACTCATCTGGTTCCTAAACTTCTGCTCCTCAGCCAATCGCATCTTCTCCGCTTCCAAACGCCGCCGGTACTGAGATGGATGGAAAAACAGTGATGCGCTTTCTATATCATAAAACCGTATATCATTATCTAAAAAATAAATCCGGTCTTACTCACCTCTCCTTTGAGTCTTTTGTAGAGTCGGCGGGCGATCATTCCCCTCGTATACGCCTGGATGGTGATGACGGCCCAAAGACGGTGTCGAAATGCCCGGCGCACCAGGTATCCTCTGCAGTGGCCCTCAAAAAGGATAATTCTCTGTCGTGTAACATGGTACGTCTGGTAGAGTTTGCGAGATCGATACAATGCCTGCAGACGTGAGAAACCACCGCGCATCTACCAGACAGGAAATGAGTGTTAAGATACTGGATGGACACAATTGCACATAGTTGTACAGTATATGAGAATGTTTGAGACCAACCGCTGAGTAGTTCTTCCGGCAGTTATAACCCCTCCATGTTTTCTGGATCAACATGGCTGATTTCTTCAACTTTAAGAAGTTGGATCTGTGGGAACGATGACCATGTTTTTTTATTCTGTTTGAAGCACATTTCAGCACAAAAAAACTGAAATGCTTGTATTGAAATATTTTACACCAATGTGTATTCTACCAATGATGAAACTGCTAGATGACCAGTACAGTGCATAAATGTAAGTATTTTTATTTAAAGGTATATATTTTGCACATTTTACAGCAATCAAGGCAGCAGGAATTCATCAAATGATGACCAGATGATGTTTCTGTGGTGTGTTTGTGCCGTTATGTGATTTGCATAAGTGTATCGAACAACAAATGCAAGTAAACACTGGGTGTAATTCATTTTTAGCATATTCCCCCAGAGTTCTTGCAACACAAACTAAACATCAGCAGTCATTTGTACCTGTCCTTGAATCCTCTGACAACTTTCTGAATGAGAATGACCTTATCAGTGATGGCCTTGTCTCTCTCGATTTCCAGCAGCATGTCATGGTGGTCCTGACAAAGGTAGAGAAGTATTTAAAGGACACAATAACTAACTATAAACTTAAACACGCTCCTGTGATGTTCCATTGATCACCAGATCATTTAATTAGGCTCATATTGATCTGTATCTGATCTGTGCTGATCCTGCTGGTGTCGTTACTTCCTGTCAACGTGTATTGACACTGCCCTCTCTTCCTTCCTGCTGAGTTGGATTTCCTGTTTTAGAGAACTGGAAGGTGTGATAAAACCTAATCCCTGGAAAACTCATCCTGGCAGTTTCGAAATGGACAAGCTAGTTCCTGATCTTTGACCTCTGGCTGAGGGCAGCGTTTCCGGCAGCAGAAAAACACACACGGATATTGAGGTCAATAATGTCTAAGTTTGACATGACTGCATAAAATCCCCTGACATGTTTTTTTAACAGCAACAACAATGAGCTTATTTTTCCATGACCTAAGTAAAGAATCATATTTTTTATTTATTATTTAAATATTGCCTTCTGTTATTGATTGTGAAGAGCATTTCACAAATGGTGCCTTGTTGTTATAAGTAGTTGGTAGTTCTATAATAAGATATTAGTTCTGCTTTAAGTACCTTCAGGAATATCTTTGTTTTTCCCATCTGCCAATCATCATCACGTCCCAATATGGCTTCAGCAATACGCTGACAGGTTCCTCTTAGGTCCTCCTAAAGGAAAAAAACGACCAAAAATGGTCAAGAAAGCATTATAATATGAGGGTAGATGACGAACTGTTTTGGTGAACACCAAGATAAATTTATATATTTTAGTATTTAGACACAGTAGTGTTTGTGTGTGTGTGTGTGTGTGTGTATATATATAGACGTCATACTGCAGTATTGAAAAAAAAAAAAGGATGACCTTTTTATTTGAGAACATTAAAATTTAAAAAATGTTATGCCCACTTTCCATTAACCAACACAAGGCCTTTATTAGAACGAAATAAAATGAGGTCAAAAGGTCAAAAACATGTATTACACAAAGATTAGTTGAAGCACACTGCATTTCCCTCTTCTAGAGACAGTGAATTCATTAACTCACCTGTTTGTAAGCAGGTTTCACTCCAGGCATCAAAACGCGGTATCTGTCCACAAACTCGACGAAAGTGTAGCGGATGGGGTATCCGGCCCGGCGAATCCGGATGGTTTCCATCATCCCAGAATACCGGAGCTGCCTCACGCACAGCTCAAGATCAAAGAGCTGGAGAAAGATGGAGAGATTATTTCATAAAAACATTTGGCGGCAACTTTAAAAATAACTATCATAATTAATAACATTAACAAACATTAAAGCACTAAACATCATTAAATGTACATTCTTGAAGTTGGAAATAAAAGACACTTAATATACCACAGATTTTGCTATGTTTAAACAGTTAAACAGTGTAAAATAAGACAAAAGCAAATCAATGAGCAATAAATAAATATACAGAAGATATTATCCTTAAATAACATTCAAGAAAAGAGTCCCTTTAGAAATTGAAAAACATTCCAATATATTTTTGTTTTATATTTTTCTAACATTTTATAGTTTTATAACATTCCAATATATTTTTGACATCAGTATTTTTTATTCTCCAATATCATCAGTTAAGTTATGGGTTAACACATTACAGTAAGGTTTCATTTGTTAACATTCCTACATTACATTAGCTAACATGAACTAACAATGAACACTACTTCTACAGCATTTATTATTCTTAGTCAATATTCATTTCTACATTCCCTAATACATTTTTAAAATCAAAAGTTGTATCAGTTAACATAAGTTAATGAACTGTGAACTCAGATGAACAAACATTGAACAATTGTATTGTTTTTATTAACTAACAACAAACGTTAGCAAATGCTGTCAAATATATTGCTCATAGTTAGTTCATGTTAGCTATTGCATTAACTAATGGTAAGAAATGAAACCCTATTGTAAAGTGTAACTAGTTATGATTTAGCATTCTAGCTCTAGAGTTTTACTGGTTTAACTCACCATGGGTTTCTTGAACTCATTGGGTTTGATGCAGCGGACGAAGAATGGCTGACACACACTCAACGTGCGCATCAACAGCTCCAGAGAGCGCTTGAATTGACTGCTCAGAGTCGGGGAACGTTTTCTGGTCTCCGCCCCCTGTGCATCAGGAAACACACACACACACACACACACACTTTAAAAAGAAGGCCAGGAAGAGTGGTGTGCAGAGGTCAGGACTGTTTTTAGGGTTGAACCTGTCAAGAAACAACTGGGTTCATTTTGATTTGAAATATTTGCTTTTGTTTTTCTCTGTTCCGAGCTCTTCCATCCTTAAACGGGAAACGGTCTCACCTCAGGAACTGTGTTGGACAGTTATACTGTATTTTCTAGACAGATGCAGGTCATATTATTTCTGTCTACTCAGGAGAACAAAAAAAGGTGGAAAGGGTTAAAGCTCAAACTGGGTTGCGTCATAAAAAAAAGTGAATGACATTTTAGGCTCAGATAGCTAGACACTTCAAGTGGTGTTTGTCTGTGCCAACCTGCTCCCAAGATGCTAGGTTGTTGTGGGTGTTTGCCAGGAATTTGCTGTGTGGTTATCAAAGTGCTCTGATGATTGTTATGCAGTTGCTAAGAAAAGACTAATGCTGCATCCAAATATGCCTACTTCCATACTATATAGTAGGCGAAAAACAGTATGTGAGCCAAGTAGTATATCCGAATTCATTGTATTCATAAAACAGTAGGCCAAAAGTACCCGGATGACCTACTACTTCCAACAAAATTCTAAAGTGTGCATACGGTGGACACTTCACTATCCCAGGAGAGGATTTATGAATGGAAGTGAAGTGACGCAACTGACACAGTAGGTCACGTGACAACGACAACATGGAGGATGTAGTACGTCCGAATTTCATTCACACTACACACATTCATACTGTAAAGAACTTATTTTTTTAACGGTCGCAAAGTAGGTTTTAAAAACAAATGTAGTACCTACTATACAGTATGCAATTTTGGATGCAGCATGAGGCAGTTGCTGAAAAGAGTTAGTAGAGTTCTTCAAGTCTGTGTACTTGATCAAAAATGTATTGATCAAAAGAAACAGTAAATACATTTATAATGTTACAAAAGATTGTTCTTTTGAACTTTTTTATTCATCAACAAAATGTATCAAAGTTTCCATAAACATTTTAAGCAGCACAACTGTTTTCAACATTGATAATAACAAGAAATGTTTCTTGAACAGCGGATCAGCATATTAAAACGATTTCTGAATTTTGAAATGATTTTTACTTTATTTATTTGTAACCAATTTAATGGACAAGCGCTAGTAATTGTCATTCTCAGTCATATTAGCAAAAACACTGGAAGCAGGTGCAGTGTATCTACTATTAACAGCATAAACTATGTATTAGTTAGTGTAAACTACTAGTCGTATACCACGATTTTACCTTATGGAGTGAACCTGCTTTGCCAAGACTGTCAGCAGACACATAACCACACAAAAACTGGCACCACATTTCACAATCACAGAAAGAAAGAGGGAAGCATGTATGTGAACTAGTCCATCCAATTGTAGTATTAAAAAATATATCAAATAATTGATATTTGACTTGTGTCTAAACATTTGTACCACTGACCCAATCCTCAGCACTGAGCACTGCTGGAGAAGCTCTAAATATGTGCTGTACTATTAAATGAAAAATGTCGTCCATATCAAAATTCAAGAGAATATAATTCTAACGTTAGTCGTTGTCGTTGTCTAGGACATCTCTCCTCTAGCTAACTTCCCTCTTCATGCTTCTCTCTCCTCTACTCCCCACTTCATGTGCACGCGCACTAACCCCCCAAACCCCACCCACAAATCATTCTTGTCGGTTATTGGCTGGAACACGGTTTGTTATGTTTCGTGGTCCAGGCTGGGCCAGTTTGTTTTTCTTGCCGTTTGTGGAGCCTGGGCTGTCTACAGAGATCGCATATTTTACAGTGTGTTCAGGGGACAGGCAGCTAGCGGATAGTGAGGAGATGTTTGCTGTATGTGACAAAAAATGTATCAGCCTAAAAAAATGTGTGACATCGCTTAGAGCACCTTTAATTAAGCATGAAAATAACTTAGCCAAATAAGTTAGCCAACAAATATGATTTATATTCTTTTGGTTTCTCCACCAATACATTTAAAAATTGCAAATGCATTGAGGAAATACAGGTATCAAAAATGACAGTATCGTATTGGACTCGTTTGGGAAAAGTGGTATCGGTGCATCCCTAATATATTTTTAATATTCAAAGACGCTCAAGGAGTACTATGGTAACAGCATGTTTTTTGAAGTACCATAGATGATATTTAATTATAGTAATCGTACAATATCAAATGATCATGGTATTACCATCTGATACCATCACTGTATGGCGGAATCATCCCTTCCGAGGGAGTGTTGAAATTAATCTAGTGTGAATAGTAAAGACTATAAGACTATGGTAAAGACCAAAATGAGATGAAGACGTTACCATAGCAACATCCGCCTGAAAGATCTGCTTGATGAATTTGTTTTTGGAGGAGTGCACAAGCTGAATGATGTCACCATGCAGGGTGTCACGATTCTTCTCCAGAAAACCTGCACAGACACATAAATACATTTATTATCATGCACATAACTATTATTAACTACATGAGTGCATGGATGCTCTGGGTGGTTTCTAGGAGTTTTTTGATGGCTCAAGTATATACAGTGTATACTGAAGATTGCAATGTTTTATTTTCCACAAGGTGAAAAACAATTATGCAAGAGAGTAGAATACCTACCTTTGGTCTCGTAGTAGACCACACCAGCAAAGTGCTGGATGCCAAACTGTGTTTCATAAGTGTTTTTAGGTGGAATGTAGTTGGTGTTGAGTTTGTGTTGAGAGTTGAGTTTGTTCAGCATGGTGGTGTCTGTACCCTGAGATTGAAAAATAAATGTTCAGCATTAGCACAGGATACAGTATGTCAACGTACAGTACAAGTCAGCAATCTCTCTCACCTTGGGAAACTTGCTCTCCTCGTCAATGAGAGAGATGATATTCATGGGCTTTATGGCAATCATGTCCAAGGCGTCCTGGTTGTCAGTGAACTCAATGTGCTGCCAGTTAATGTTCTCAAGGTTATATTCTTCCTGCTCCAGCTTGAAAACATGACGGACGAAGAATTGCTGCAGGTTTTCATTGGCAAAGTTGATACACAACTGCTCAAAGCTGGAAGAGAGATACAGCTGCATGAGGGCCACCAATCACACTACTCAAATACAAGCATTACGAAGAGACTGTACAATATCAGGAGATGTCTAAACATTTTAGCTGGGTGTGATATTATTACATTTATTAAACATTATTAAACATATAAATTATTAAATATAATTATTCTTCATTTAATAATTACATTTTAATTTATATATTAATTCATATTAAATGCATTGATTAATGTATTGTTTTTTTTAAATATATATTAAATATATTAAGTATTTTTAAAGAAAATTAAAATATTTAATAATAATTAATATATAATCATTATCCAATTTATCAATCTATTAACTGATTTTATTATGCATTATTACATATATAAATGATTAATTATTACATATCATTATTAATTTAATATATTCAATAATGATTGATATATTCATTATAATTAAATGTATTACTTGATTATTTAATTTTTTATTAAATATAAAAAAAAGATTAATTATTATTCATTTTATTCATATAACGCAATACAATTTTTATAATTAATGTGTTTCACAGACAAGGCTTAAGCTAGTCCCAGACAAAAACTCATGTTTGAGTCGTTTTAACTGAAAGCAATTTGCACTGAAATATCTTAAAATATGTCAATGCCATTGTTTTGTCTTAAAAAGCACACCAGTAGTTTTTTTTTCTAAGGCATGTTTATAAAAGCCACTTAAATGCCCTATTTGAACTAAGTAGCCTAATTCGGGCTTAATCTAAGCTCTGTCTGTGAAACCGGGCCTATTTAACAATATTTCATATATTAATTATTTTCAAATATACATTTCAAAGGTTACAAGTCAAGTCAAGGCAACAGTCTCTGAAAAGGAAAGTTGCTTTAGAGGTGGAGCTTCAGAAATATTTAAAATTCAATGAGAATGAATTTCGAAGGCAATTTTTTTTCTGTTAATATGCACTGATGAATTGTACACAATTAGACCAGGAAAGTGCATTAAGGTACATTTTGATTACAATTTGACTAAAAGTAGTCATGAACCATCATATGCATGATTATTAGGATTAGTGTGTAAGTGAATAAGTACTCAATTTGAAAATATTTTTTTATGTGTAACAGGGACACTATAATGAGGTGTTTGCAGGATTTGCGCTGTATGTAAGTGTGTGTGTGATATTTTATAGTAGTCAGTAACAGATCCGCACACCGAATAAGCTCCCATTCAAAAAGTCTGAGTCCATTAGTCTGAGGAAGGGCCATGTGAGGCCCGAAACGTCACTAATAAAACATTTTTTGAATGGGAGCTTATTCGGTGTGCGGATCTGTTACTGACTACTACATGGATTATACTTGTGATCCAGCACCCGTAATGAAAATAAGATGTGCGTGATTTACTCCTGTGGATACTACTGTGTGATATTTTATACCTGTTAACTGTGAAGTTCTCAAAGCCGAATATGTCGAGCAGGCCGATGGATCTCCGCACCACTTTGAGCTCAAGGGATGGAGGCTTATAAATGGCTGCATTGATTTTCTCAACAATCCACACAAACAAGCGTCCATATATACCCTATGAGACACACAGCTGGTTAGATGCTGTTACCGAACAGGATCAAGTATGTAGATGAAAGTGTGAGATGGTTTTACCTTAACAAAGGCATCTCGCACGTCCAGCGCCTGCTCAATACTGAGAGGAGTGGACACCGTCTCTCCACGGGTTATTATGGTTCGACTGGTCAAGCAATTCATCAGGTCCTTCATGTCCACCTATGAAAACATACAATAATACAGGAATTTAAGCAGTCAAAAAGACATTTTCTAACTTATGCATACATTTTCTCTGTACTTTTTGCACCCTGTAGAAATCTTAAATCCATCACAGTAATTTTATCTTTCCATGTTAGTCACTAGAGGGCACACAAACACCTGATCTTGCACATTCTTGTACTAGCATGATAATACAAGAACAGTCAAATGTCAGATACCTCAAAGACTGATTTTTTTTTTTTTTATTCCTACCTCTAATAAAAAAGCAGCAGTGGTGAGATTTGAGCAACGCACAACCTCACAGGCATCCAAATTATCATACGTGCGGGCTGAGGAGGAAGTTGACAACACCATAAGTTGTTAAATACAAAATTTCAGGCTATTTTGAACTAAAAAAAGTGATGACCAAAATGAGTTTATTAGGCACATTTGTCCAAGCAAACTCACCCTCGTAGTTCAGGTTGCCCATGTGCAGAATAGCGGCTAGCAGCTTGGAAATCTCCCAATTCTCCTTTTCAGTGAACATGAGGACCTTCATGGCCGAACGGATGTTTGAGTATTCCTTCTGATCATCACGACCGTCACAAACAGTGCAGCTTCCCTGAGTTATGACAGGTCAAGGTTATATCATCTGAATATCTGAAGTACATTGTCAACATGTTTTCTGCACAGCAAGAACATTAAAGCATTAAAGAACACTGAAGATCATCACTCACAATGGTAAGGTAGGTGTAGTCTGCGGCTTTACCCAAGCCTAGTTTCTTCTTCTGGTCTGGAGTCATTCCCTTTAACATACAGTAGAAAATGTGGTAGTTTCTCTCATCACGGGCCTGAAAGAGTGGGAGAAAAGATGCTAATTATAGAACTTAAAAAGTTTCACAAATATTGGCATTTGGACTGATTTTATTTTAATCGTAAAAATACAATGTTTATAATAACTTTAACAGAATAAATTATAATGATGTTTTGAGAAAACCTACCAGGTAAGTATGACCTATGACCCTAGAAAGTTGCATAAGGATCAATGAATGAGATATATATATATATATATATATATATATATATACATACATGCATACATACATACATATGTATATCCCTCTAAAACCAGAAGTCTAGACTATTTTGGCTATGTTTTTCAAGAAATGTGTACTCCAACATAACCTTTCTGAAACCAAAATGCAATGTTTTGAAATGTCATACACTACTGTTCAAAAGTTTTATGTCTTATTTATCAATGATGTTCAATTGGCATTTATAATGTTACAAAAGATTTCTATTTCAAATAAACACTACTCTTTTGAACTTTAAATTCATCAGAGAATGCTGAAAACATATATCATGGTTTCCACAAAAATATGAAGCTGCATTACTGTTTTCAACATTAATAATAATAAGAAATGTTTCTTGAGCAGCAAATTAGCATTAGAATGAAAATTCAGCTTTGCCATCATAGGAATAAATTCCACTTTAAAATATATTCAAATAGAAAACCGTTATTTAAAATTGCAATAATATTTCACAATATTACTGTTTTTACTGTATTTTTAATCAAATAAACAGCCTTGGTGAGCATAAGAGACTTTTTTCAAATACATAAAAAAACCCAAAATTTTGAACAGTAATATATTAGCCAAAGAATTCGGATTCAAAGTTGTTCATACCTGTCGACACACTCTGGATTTCTCTAGAAGGTACTGTTCAATCTTTGCTCCTTCTATAGCTCCTCTTTTGTTGAAGTGGATGTCGATGTACTTCCCAAAGCGGCTGGAGTTGTCATTACGGATGGTTTTAGCATTCCCAAAGGCTGTTGGGTAAAGTCATTAAACAAACCGGAATGTAATTTGCTTTTTTATGCAAATTATTATGAGATGTGGTTTCTTAGAGCTCAAACCCCTCCAGATGGTCCCGGTTCTCTTACCTTCTAAGATGGGATTCGCCTCCAGCACCTGCTGCTCAATCCAGGAGTGCTGCCCGCTGATAGCAGCCAAAAACTGTAGAATCAACTTGGTACTTTCTGTTTTTCCTGCTCCAGACTCACCACTGACGGGAAAATATACACAGGTAAACATACAGTCTTAAAAATAAAGGTTCCAAACAGGGTTTTTGCAGCAATGCCATTTAAACATTTATAGTTCCCCAAAAAATCTTTCAGTCAACACTTAACAGTTCTCAACAGAACAATGTTTTAGTGTGAAGAACATTTGACTTGCATAGTATGGGGAAAAAAATACTATGGAAGTCAATGGGGTCCATCAACTGTTTGGTTACCGACATTCTTCAAAATAGCTTCTTATGTGTTCAGCAGAAGAAAGAAATTCATACAGGTTTGAAACATTTTGAGGGTGAGTAAATGATGACAGAATTTTTTATTTTTGGGTGAACTATCCCTTTATGGTTGGGTTGTGTCTAGACTCTAGATGGTAAACCTTGTTCTGGGAAACTGATATGCACTTTCTGCTACCAAGGTTAGGAGTAGAAGTAGATATTTGAGATAATATCTGAGATATCATATTTATCAAATATCATATTTGAGATAAGTCACAAATTTTGGAAGCTTATTTGGAAGCTTGTTTCCATCACAGAATAAAAAATAAAAAAGGTAATTGCTACTTTTTATCTCACAGTTCTGACTTTTTATCTCAGAATTGCATGATATAAATTCGCAATTGCGAGATATAAAGTCAGAATTGCATGATATAAAGTTGCAATTGTGTTATAAAGTCAGAATTGCGTGATATAAAGTCGCAGTTGTGTGTTATAAAGTCAGAATTGTGATATATAAACTCGCAATTGCAAGAAATAAACTCGCAATTCTGACTTTTTCTCAGAATTGCATGTTTTTATCTCGCAATTCTGACTTTAAACCATGCAATTGCAACTTTATATCACGCAATTCTGACTTTATATCTCACAATTCTGAGAAATAAAGTCAGAATTGCGAGATGTAAACTCGCAATAGTGAGATAAAAAGTCGCAATTATCTTTTAAAATGTATTATTCTGTGGCGGAGACAAGCTTCCATAGTAGCACTGTCAACGGCATCAAAAATATTGTCCTGTATTTTAAACTGGTAGAGGTGAGATCAAAGTTGGCGTTAGGTTTAAAATGACCAGGGTTATGTATGGGTCGGGATCAGGATTGGCCTTGAGGTCATAATCAGGAATAAGGTAGGGCTTAGGGTTATAGGGTTAGGCTCAAGAAAAGGGTTTGGGTTAACCTGAAGATATCCAGTTCCTAAACAATAGATAGACAGATATAAGTCTTCCCATCAAGCTTTAATGGAAGCACTCACACCAAACGTTGCTAACAGAGTCTTACAGGTTTGCGCACCTTATGATACAACACTGGTCTTTGTTGTTGCGTTGCATGTTGAAGTAACAGTTGTCAGCGATGGCAAAGATGTGTGGAGGCATCTCTCCGATCTTCTTATTGGTGTAGAGGCGAATCTGGTCTGCCGTATAGATGGGCAGCAGCTGATACGGGTTTACAGCCACTAAGATGGACCCGGTATACGTCTACGAAGGATACAGAAATAGAGCTGAAGCAGAGGAACATGAGTGGATATGTTTGTTTCTTTGTTCTTTAATGGACCAAACGATGTAAAAATTTATAAAATATCCTCTTAGGAATGTAATTCTTGACATTACAACACTGCAGAATAATTATACAGTATAAGGTAAAAATAAACCACTTGTTTTTCTTTACTTTTGTGCAATATTGACACGTTAGTTCATGTAGAGGACATGCAGAAATCAACAGTCATGTTACGGCACAAGACAGACAGTCATAGTGGTTACGAGGCAGAGCGAGTGAATATGACAATGAGAGGAGAGTGCACGGGCATCTTGCTTTTCGGAGGGTGCTGTTACAGTGGGATGTATCAGTGTCCTGTTACCGCAGACCTCAGAGCCATGTTGAAATGGAGAATCGTAATGAAAACACACTCACTCAGAGTGAGGCAATGAACAGCGAGCAGCCATGCGTGTGAAAATGATGTTTGCATACTCACCCGACCACCACAGTTAGTCTTCATATAGAGAAAGAGAAGAGAAGAGAATATAACCAAAGCAAATAACTGAGGGGAGTTATTAAAAGGGAGTTATTAAAAACAGGGTAGATAAAGGCTCTTATGGATTTAATTAATGGAACAGGGCAACAAACTGTTTTTGTCTTTGCGATGACCATAATGAAACAGAAATACCACATTATTTATTCCAATTAATTTTTTTGACAATAGTTGTGTATAATATATTTGAAATTTATTTATTCATTTGGTATTGAGCAACTGAGCAAATTAGTGGACCTGGATAATTATTTTGATTAATTTAACTCATAGAATAGGGCAGCAAATCTTTCACAATGAATAACTGAAATATCCCATTATCAATTATTTATATATATATATATATATATATATATATATATATAGAGAGAGAGAGAGAGAGAGAGAGAGAGAGAGAGAGAGTACACATGGTTTAAACTAGTCACACTGGCTCACTGGTGACGCAAGATGGTGTTCTGCTGGTTTACCTGGTTGGCCAGCCTGCAAGTATCCAAAACCCCTCTAAAACCAGAAAACCAGACTATTTTTCTGCTGTAATTTAATAAGTATATAATATATATATACACTATATCGCTCTCCCTTTGCAGCTATAACAGCTTTAACTCTTCTGGAAGGTGCCATGTTCTCACAAAGTTGGAAGCATGAAATTGTCCAAAATATCTTGGTATGCTGGAGCATTAAAGGGCACCTATTATGACTCTTTTCACAAGATGTAAAATAAGTCTCTGATGTCCCCAGAGTGTGTATGTTAAGTTTTAGCTCAAAATACCCAACAGATAATTTTTTACAGCATGTTTAAATTGTAATTTTTTGGGGCTCAGAAAAACGCGCTGTTTTAGTGTGTGCCCTTTAAATGCAAATTAACTGCTGCTGCACGGCACAGGGGGCGGAGCCTCACGAGCTCGCGCTCAGAGTCAGGACAATCTCATCTGATAATATCAGAACAGAAACTCTCAGTTGCGGTGTTCATTTCGACTCGGAGTCGGACAATAATGCCCACAGAGCCAGAGAATATATGCTGTATGGACATAGAACAGGTATAGTTTAGTTTAATTATGGTTATAACTTATTTGTCATCTGCTTTTATCCACTAATACAAGCCTGCTGTAGCAAAACCCGTCCGAATGATGACCAAAATATACTGACGAGTTCAGTGAAGTTTATTGTACATCACACAAAAGATGAGCGTTAGTTTTACTCCAGAGAATCTCTGTAAGAGCTGAATAAACATAGTATAAGAAGTGCACATTAAAGTCTTATCCATAAACTCTCTCTCTCTCTCTCTCTCCCTTTCATTATCAACAACATACACAGCGAAGTACACAAAACACTCGTTACAACTAACAGTAAACAAATATACACACCTTTTCAGTGGGTGCTAAATAAACTGGTAAACCTTATATCCGTAAAATGACTCGAAGAGCTGTCATAAAGAGCGCGCTCGCACTTTCATTTCTTCCGTGTCCAGTCACGTTAGGCCTGTTGCTCCGGAGAGTGTAAGCTTGATCACAAACAGTACAGATCCATCCTTGAGTAACAACGGGAGTAAATGAAGACTGCTATGTTCATTCTTACATCCATCCAGCCGCGGCGCTACCATTGGGCCCGGGTGGGCCTGGGCCCACCCATTTTAGGTCCGGGCCCACCCATTTTCTACTATGGTTTTGTACGTTTCTTCATTCGGATCTATTTGCGATCCATTCCATTCTAAACAAACAACGCAGTTTAGCCTACATGCTTCGTCCTTGTTACATTATTCATTAAGATAATAATTAATAAATGCACGCATAATTATCAGTGGACTTGATAAATGTTGCAGATATGTTTTACTATGCATGCACAAACAAATGCCTTTTAACTTATGTGTGCAAAATTCAGAATAAAATTAATGTGCAGCAATTTGTACAAATAGAGAGTCTGTAGGCCTACTATATGTGTTGTAGCCATCAAGCTCATTTAGTTTCATATTTGTTCAAATATTATAATGTTATTTTTTCATCTAAGTTGATTATGAAAAGTGAACCGCACGAGTAAGATAGGATATACAATATCGAGAGACATGGAGCGGGTCAGACATGATTTTGACCACTTAATTAACTTAGAAAGCCCTTTTTTAAGTGAATTTCGTTTTGTATAAATTGTATCTTAATTTTAATATTTTTTTTTTTTATCAACCAATTGCCTGTATTTAATGAAGCAAATAGGAGACAATATAAGAGGCGCGCCCGCGCGGTCACTTGCATTGCTCGTGAACAGGAGCGCATCTCATCCTAACTTAACGAAACTCAGCATATGCCTCACAGACATGAAATCTATCTTAAAGCTTGAAATGTCTTTTTAACAATTTAAAACGAAAAGAAAAAGGCTAGGCCTACTCTCTGATTATGCAATCCATGATGTGCATTTCTCTCTATAGGCGCGTTCACGGAGTTGACGATCGACAACTTCATCTTTACAGCTGTTGCTGCTGTTAATAAACTAAAAATAATAGGCCTATAATTTTATTAAACAATACATTAAATGAAATTGTAATTTTTTTTTTAAAAGCAACAAAAAATTCCTGTTTAAGTTTTTCTTTTCTTTTTTACCTGTGCTAATTACGCATTAAATTCAGGTAATGAGTCGCTGTCCTCAGTGCCGCAGAAAAGCGCTGAAACGGAGATGAAGGGAAACCCGTTTTTTTTTTTTTTTTTTTTTTTTGGCTTATTTTAACTGGCCCATCCAGTTTTCTGGAGGCCCACCTACAATCAAAATCCTGGCGCCGCTAGTGCATCCATCAACAACACACATCAATCGCTTAGGAGACATTCTTGTCTACAGCTGCTCAAGCATCGAACAATGGTGGACTCTGTGTCCAGCTCACTCAGGGCGGGTCTAGGCTCAAACTGAAGTGTCACTCAACAGTCGTGGGAGGGGCCTGCTCAATTCTACGTCACATTGCGCCGAATCTGAGAACAGCTCATTCTGAGACAGTGCTTATGATTTATTGAGATTGTAAAAAAACCACTGGGTGGATTTTTATCATTCTAGGGTGGTTTTGCTCACACACTGCCAACACACATTTATGTTCAAACACCATGTAAAAGTGAATTTTGCATAATAGGTGCCCTTTAATAGTTCCTTTCACTGGAACTAAGGGGCCAAGCCCAATCCCTGATTAACAACCCCACACCATAATCCCCCCTCCACCAAACTTTACACTTGGCACAATGCAGTCAGGCAAGTACCGTTCTCCTGGTAACCGCCAAACCATCTTAAAGAATGTCCATCGGTTTGCCAAGATAGAGAAACATGATTCGTCACTCCAGAGAACACGTCTCCACTGCTCTAGGGTCCAGTGGCGTGTGCTTTACACCACTGCATCCAACGCTTTGCATTGCACTTGGTAATGTAAGGCTTGGATGCAGCTGCTCGGCCATGGAAACCCATTCCATGAAGCTCTTCTAGCTGTTCTTGAGCTAATCTGAAGGCCACACGAAGTTTGGAGGTCTGTAGCGACTTCTGCGCACTGTCGCCTCAGCATGCACTGACCTCGCTCTGTGATTTTACGTGGCCTACCACTTCGTGGCTGAGTTGCTGTTGTTCCCAATTGCTTCCACTTTGTTATAATACAAAGTTGATATAATAACAGTTGACTGTGGAATATTTAGTAGTGTGGAAATTTCACGAATGGACTTATTGCACAGGTGGAAATCTATCACGGTACCACACTTGAATTCACTGAGCTCCTGAGAGCAACCTATTCTTTCACAAATGTTTGTAGAAGCTGTATGCATGCCTAGGTGCTTGATTTGATTGGAACACCTGAATTCAATGATTTGGAGGGGTGTCCCAATATATAGTGTATATATATACATGAGTAACAGATTAAATTAGAGGACCTGCATAATTTATTTTTCTTTCATTAATTTAATTTGATTCAGGTCATTTACATTTATACATTTATTAACTAATCTAAAACCTTCAAAATAGAAACCTATTCAAAACATACTTTCCATTAATCACAAAACTGCACCTCCACATATGATGTGGAGTTTTGCATTAGTCGTATGCTTACGCAACAAAACATAGACCTTCAATACTTTGAATGGACAGCAGGACTTACATAGATGAGATGTTCTCTGTAGCGGATGAGAAGGTTCCGGAGGATCCCCGCCTCATTCAGATCCCCCAGTCGAATCATGTCCTCCACCCCGTGGATGGAGGTGGGGTGCATCGGCTTGATGTTCGTGGCATTTTGGGGAGAGATCCAGTGTTCCTGAAAAGAATGCAGATCCATAGATTCAATGCAAAAGAAAACACAAAAAACCCACATCAAAGAACTTCAGAATAATTATTAGCTCCAAAGTCACATGTCTAGTCTTTATATGAAATGAAACATATGCAATGCAACAAATTGTATAGATCAGCCAGAAGAAGAGCAGCTTTTCAGCCCAACAGATCAGCAATGATCAATAACTTACATTTCCTTCATCATCCAAGACTTGGATCTGACCAGAATCACAGAGCTTCACCACGGCTCCGATCGGGACCTCAAACTCCCGGCCTGTCTTCAGGTCCAGCCAGACATAGTCGCCCTGAAACACAATTCAGACCATCGAGCATCAGAGAAGTGTTATTTTAGATTTGACTGGGATCATATAGGTTTAATTAATATTTTGAATACATTTTTATTTTATTTACTTAACATTTTTTAGTAGTTTTTTAATGTGTCTAAATATTTTTTTAGTATTTTTTATTTAGTACTTCAAGTTAAACTAAATTAAAAGGAGAAATGTTGCCTTGGCAAAATAAGTTTAAGTTTTTAATATTTTACAGTACATGTTTATTTTATGGTTTTAGTTTCAGTTAATAACCCTGCATCACAGAGTTTATTATTTGTAAATTACATTAGTCTGACATCATCACTTCATTCAAAAACCGAAGACTGAGACGCTGTGACATCATCGGTGCACGATGCAACTCAAAAAGTGCTGCAAACCTGCAAGTCTGATCACTTAGTAAAGAACCAGCACACCTCTCCTCAACAACATTTATGTATGCATTTATCCAAAGCAACTTGAAATAGAGAAACTTAATTACAATTAAATAAGACACATTTTTTGACAAATCATGCAAGACATCGTGCACACACTGAACACACTTTACTACTTAGAGTTAGATCAAAATCAAACTGAATTCAAATGTAAATCCACCAAAATATAATTCCAACAAGACACCATTAAATGAATGGTAAGCATTTGCACGTAACTGGCAACTCTCCACACATACCGGTAATAGAGTGCTGTGTTTGAACACAGTGTTGACATTTCGTACTAAGGCCCACTTTGCCTGATCCTTCTCGTAGAGTTCGACGTAATCCCGACGCTTGTACATCCTCACGAGATCAAACTCTAATCCATGCAAATGGCAAAACTCCAGACCGAGAACGTCTTGATATACCGCACACACATCCACACCCTCACTTCCTCAGCAGGTGTGTGAGCATTAAATCCAGCCGTCCAGAGACCCAGGATATCACAACAGCAAAAAAATGTTTCCTTTCCGGTCTGACAACAGGACAAAAATAATTGTAGAGACAAAAACAGGAGTCCAAGTTGTCTGCACCATGTCCTGAAACACACAAACGTCTCCTCTAGGGCATCATTTGCACAAAGGAAACCAAATCTGAGGCCCAAAGCCTGATCCTGTGTGGATCGTTCCTCTCTGTATTTATTGCTCCGTTCACTTTCTTGTTTTTTAAGTCATTTTTTCTCTGCTGCCTCACTGTCTCCTCTCTTGCTTGTGTATATGGTGTGAATGGTGTCTGTCCCTGTCTTTCAATTGAGGAAGGGTTGGTCATTGCATTGGGTGTGGAGGTGGATCCCCAGTTAATATGGAGCTTTTTAATTAACTAAATATCCCCAAAGGCAAATCAATACAGGTAGAGGGAGAACCCAACACCGTTTGGCCGCAGCTGTCACGTCTGAGAAGGCAGCATTGCCAGCCAGCATCGCTGATACAATCCTAGCAACGACACACGGCTGAATAATTCATGCCAAGACAACAACTGCATTGTTAGCTCACTCCTCCTCTCTGTCTTTCGTTATCAAACCTCCTAACAGACTATCAGAGGCTAAAACAAGAGCACTCTAGGAAAGAAATGTGGCACAATTAAGTATTCATTGAAAAGCAAGACTTTGAAAGTCTGAGTGCAGAAACAGAAACTAAAAAATAATAGAGAAAATACTTTGTGAACATACAGTATACTGACAATACAGCTCTTATAGCAAGTGGTGTAAGATATAGATCAAATGTCACCAAACCAACTTGGGTTCTGCAAATCATTTCTATTAAATAATTGTCATATGATGATAGAAATGAGTTTGTATTGTTCATTTACACAGCAGCACAACTGTTTTCAACAAATGCTTCTTGAGCAGCAAACCAGCCTATAATGATGGTAACACTACAATAAGATTCATTAGTTAACATTAGTTAATGTATTTACAACTATCAATGACCAATCCATTTGTTACAGTATATATTAATCTTAGTTAATGTTAGTTAATAAAAATACAACTGTTCATTGTTTGTTCTGCAGTGCATTAACTAATGTTAACAAATACAACCTTTGATTTTAATGACGTATTAGTACATTTTTTAAATTTGCATTAACTAAGATTAATAAATGCTGAAGAAGTATTGTTCATTCTTAGTTCATGTTAACATAAGGTAGTTAACTAATGAACCTTATTGTAAAGTGTTACCAGAATGATTTCTGAAGGATCATGTGACACTCAAGACTGGAGTAATAATGCTGAAAATGCAGCTTTGCATCACAGGAATAAATTAGACTATTTTAAAATATATTAAATATTTAATTGTTTGTAAATTAAGATATCAATATATTTCATAATTTTACTGTATTTTTGCTCAAATAAAGTCTTTGTGAGCATAGAGAGACTGATTTCAAATACATCAAAAAGCTTACCGACCACAGACTTTTGAATGCTTACATTCACACATAAAGAACAATCACCGAAAATAATGAATTGGCTTAATGATTTCTGTTTGTCCAATCGAGTTCACATAGGCCTAATGCAACAAGATTTTCAAACTTTTATTATAAAGGTCTTTTTTTAATCATTTGTGATTCTCTAATGGACAAAGCAAGTTTTTTAGTGATTATTTTGGCTGGAATTTATTATTTTGGCCTTTTAAGGTATTGAGGCTGCAATAAAAAAAAATAAAAAAAATAAAAATAAACACTATATGAGGCGCACAACATAAAACAAAGCTCCTGAAACAAAGCTCGGTCATTGGAAGAACATTTAGAAACTGGACCTCTAATTTAATATCCCAGTTGATGATCCAGTTCAAATGAGATGAAAACATGGTGGTGAACATTTATAGCCGGACAGGTGTATGAGACTGCAGCAGCGCAGGTAAATTATTCAGCAAGTGCAAACGATCAGCACGACAAGACGAATGACGTTTGTGTTAGTTAGATCATGCATTATCCCCGACGAACAATAATGCGGTAGGCTACTACAGTTACTACAATAGATGTAAAGGATGTGCGTCATAAAACACTCTGCAACCTAATCTGAAATACATTAGTGAGCGGCAGCACAAACAATAAACAAAGAAGCCTTGGAGCATCAGTTTATGAGAGCGCATATCTACACGTAAGATCGCCCCCTCTTGGCAACAACTGGTCATACGTTTTATTTTTTTGCAAAAAGGAAAGCATTTTGAATTTGTGAGGAGTTAAAAACATTTAGAATTGAGTTTATTCAACGCATTATAAAGTGTAGATTTTCATATTTTCTAAGCATGGTCAGGCAATGCCAAACTTGTTAGCATGTCCCATAAGTCTTTGGTTAACTTTTGAGAAAGAAAAAAGAACTGTGTTCAAACCGCTAACCCAGAACATGAGCAGTAATAGATGCTTGACTTGGCAAACACGAAAAATGACAGTAGCCTAAATCATCTTGGTCTTGGCATTCAGTTTAAAATTTGGTCTGGATTGGTATTAATTAGCATTTAGATGACAAAATTAGGCAAAGGTCAAACAAAGGATAATTTATGTTCTAAAGGACAGCTGGTGTTTCACTGCAACCACCATTAAAACGCTGCCAAATGTTCTGCCTCAGTGCACAGTGTCATTGCCAAACTGGAACATTACAGCATAATATTCGTAAAACATGCCTAAGCAATTAAACCACTATTGCATTTAAACCATTAAACGCTCTCCTCATAAGCTGGTACTGTAAACCAGTGTAGATGTAAAGCATGTTTCCAGGGTTATGTTGTAGCTATCTGTCCTCTCAGAACAACATGGACATGAACCCGGTGAATGCTGGTCTCATTCTCATTGCTCTGCATGCATGACTGCACTCACTCACTCACTCACTCACTCAGGGGGAGTGTCTGTTCTGTTGGCCCCGCCCACTTTCAATTCACTATGAGTGGGTGGAGAATGAAACAGGTGATGTCATTGGATGGGCACTTAAAAGACTGGAATGCATTCATTAATCAATGCTAATTAATTATAAGCCAGAAAAAGATTGTAATAATCAGTGTTGTTATTGTTAACTAAAACTATTAAAAATGGTTTTGATTCATTTTAAATAAAGCTGAAATAAAATAAAACATAAATAAAAAACAAACTTAGAAAGAATTAAATATATTTTATGAATAGGTTGAAATACTTAAGTTACTCAAACTAAAACTGAAATAAATATAAATTAAAGCTAAATAGATTTTTTCTAAAGAAAAAATTATACGAAACCACAAAATATATATATATAAAACTATTAAAAAATGTAAAATATGAATAAACACTATAATACTATATAAATAATACTAAAATAACATATGGTAAAAATACAAGGTGTTGCCTCATGAAATTCATGTAGGGTGAATCTTACAGTCACAAAGATCGTCAAGAACATAAGCCCAAAATCGAAAGAAAAATATAAGTGTAAAAAAAATTATATTTTGTACATGTTGACATTATTTTCATAATGATTAAGCACATTTTCACCTAGATTCTCAGTCTCATCTTATGCTTTTGAGTTTTTTTCCTCATTAATTTCAGTGATAATGCTCATTAGATTGCATTGTTTAAATTACATGATTTTTTAAATAAACAATATAAAGGCAGTACTACGGACGAATAAAGTATTTATTTAGAGTAACTGTCATTAAATTATGATATAATTAAAATATAATATATAATTTTGGGATAAATTGGGAATGCTCTCGTGAGATTCACCTTTTATGATTTCTTACTCACAGTCAATCCCACTTTTATAAATATAATAAATATGTGGCATCTCTTTTTTTACGCTATTAAAAGTCCTATTTGCAACTAAACCATTAACGTCTTTAATCCCCAGCCTTACCTGTATTAATGTGAGATACTTGTAACTCAGTCTGCGCGTTCTCACATCCCTTTCCTGTGCTTTAGCCCCCTTCATCTCCATTGCAACCCCATTCCAAACACACTGTCCTGTTACGGCACCTGCTGACCGCTAACCCCTCGTTTCAGTCTGTGTTCTTTAAGGTGACATATCACTGCAACCATTCCACTGTGACAGACAGAGGCGAGGTTCCCTCGTCGTACCCCTGTGAATTTATCAGCCCATGAATGACCACTTTCTTGTCCTAAAAATGAGGTCCTGTCAGCAGTGATTAGAGACACAGAAAGGCAGATGAGACGAGTTCTGTGTTCTGTGTTCATGAGGTTTCCACTGCACTGGCACATCCTACAGACATGTAGAGCCAATGGACCAGCATGTTTCTAAAATAACCTACAAAAATAACCCTTGTTACTACAGTTGTAGTACTGAGACAGAGATTTGTAGATGTCAAAGTATTGTATATATAGCGCAAACCAAGCATTCAACTCTCCGTATTTGCACAAACATATTGTAAGTAATTATGAGACTTGTAAATAATTAAGAATTGTAAGACTGGAGCTAGTTGTCACATAGATATCTACAAGGTCTACATTTTTCAGTCAAAAAATCCATCAACATTTTTGTATTAGCTGTGATAAAAAAATATATAAAAAAAACACTAACATATAATAAGTGAAGAGTCACTATTTACTATTTTTATCATTTTTTCATACATTTCAGATAGGGCAAGTTGTCACATTTGTTTTATATTTCTGTTAGCCAACCCAATGGACAATTGTTTAAAACATCAATTTATACAAAGTTCTGTCATGAAACTCTAGATGGCACAGGCTGATAGGTCCTTAACTCAATCTGCTTGCAATCACACCATTCTCTATAGGGCACAACTGATTGGTTCCTGCTGTATCAGTAACCAATGAGCTTGCTGATCAACCTTCAAATACTTGGTCAGCTTTGCTGTAGCAGTTTCAGTGTGCTTGCAGAAACCCTCCACCTTCCCCAGCTCCACCTGCATAGATCTGCTACGGGTAATTCATGTACGCTATATTGTACAGCAGCAGCATGTCTTATGCCGAGTTCACAGACACTGAACGATTCTAGGGCCGATTTTCGCTCGCCGACAGGTTTTGGGAGATCGCTGACAAATGTCCGAAATCGTAGGCAAATCGGTGGTTGTTCACGTGAGTGACAATCACGCAGTGTGAATTATCAAAGACGCGATCTGAGAGAATCGCCGACGCCTGTGAGATATTTGGCATGCTAAATATCTGGACCTGTCGACGATTCATAATCCAGCTGTGTGAATGTGTTCTGACTGAAAACTACATCACCGATGACCTACAGCCAAGGAGGAGTTATAGACCACAATGTCAGTATTTTAATAGATATATTTACAACTATATCAAACAGCAAAGCACACACATTTGCTTGACCAGCAGCAACAGCAGCACATTGCAAAATCATTTATTTACCCCCAACTCTCTTTGAAGAACACACAATCCTTGCTCCCCTCGTCTCCCCAACCATTTCCTCCTGCATTATCAGGTTTTTTTTCTCTCCTTTTCGCCGCAAATCTTCTTGCAGGCTATCATTTTTAACAATTTCAGTCTCACGCACACAATATCTTGCGTTATTTCCTTATCACTTGTCGCGTGTGTTTGGTTGTGAAATGTAGTTTGCGGACCAGACAGAAGTTGTCGACGATTCTTTCTTTTGTAAAGTCATGCAGTGTGAAACCTACTGTCGCCGATCCATCGTGCAGTGTGAACATAGCAGCAACTGAATGTTACCCCAGATAGTCACGCAGTGTGAAAAGAACAGTGGCCCGACTACTTTGAAAATCATGCAGTGTGAACTCGGCATTACTTGCTCACAGCAGTCATGTATGTATTGGCAGTAGCAAGTCCCGTATTTGCTCTGTAGCAGCAGCAAAAACAAACAGCAGCAGCAGCAGCAGCGTAGCAGATCTATTCCACCAAGACCAAACATATTAACATTGCCATATCCATAAACACTCCGAGAGTTGTCATGACAAAAATGCATTTACCTTTTTTCATTTTTTCATGTTTAATGAATCGTTTTTACACATTTTTTTCAGTTTCAATTTCAATCCAATAAAATATATGCAATGAATACTTCTCAGAGTTGGCTTATTTGTGAAGGTAAGTTTCTGAATATATATATATATATATATATATATATATATATATACAGTACCAGTCAAAAGTTTGGAAACACTACTATTTTTAATGCTTTTGAAAGAAGTCTCTTATGCTCATCAAGCCTGCAGTTAAAAAAAAAAAACAAAAAAAAAAAAACAGTAATATTATGAAATATTATTACAATTTAAAATAATGGTTCTCTTTTTTAATATACTTTAAAATGTAATTTATTTTTGTGATGCAAAGCTGAATTTTCATCAGCAAGTACTCCAGTCTTTGGTGTCTTATGATCCTTCAGAAATCATTCTAATATGCTGATTTATGATCAATGTTGGAAACAGTTGTGCTGCTTAATATTTTTTTTATAACCTGAGATACTTTTTTCAGGATTATTTGATGAATAAAAAGTTAAAAAGAACTGTATTTATTTAGAATAGAAATCTTTTGTAACAATATACACTACCGTTCAAAAGTTTGGGAACAATAACTTTTTTTTTTTAAAGAAATTAGTACTTTAATTCAACAAGAATGCGTTAAATTGATAAAAGGTGATGGTAACGATTTATATTGTTAGAAATGTTTTTATTTTGAATAAATGCTGTTTTTATGAATAAATGCTGTTAACGTTTTACTCAACAATGAATCCTGAAAAAAGTATTCCAAAAAAATATATTAAACAGCACAACTGTTTCCATCATTGATAATAACTGAGTATCAAATTATCATATTAGAATGATTTCTGAAGGATCATAAGACACCAAAGACTGGAGTACTTGCTGATGAAAATTCAGCTTTGCATCACAAAAATAAATTACATTTTAAAGTATATTAAAAAAGAGAACCATTATTTTAAATTGTAATAATATTTCATAATATTAGTGTTTTTTTTGTTGTTTTTTTTTTTTTAACTGCAGGCTTGATGAGCATAAGAGACTTCTTTCAAAAGCATTAAAAATAGTAGTGTTTCCAAACTTTTGACTGGTACTGTATATAAAATTTTTTTATTTTTTTATTTTTTTTAGCATCAATAAACAGTAGGTATAAGGTGACAACTTACAACATGCCCTGCTATGGGGTGAATGTTTCTTTTTCTTTTTTTTAGTCCTGGTCCTTATCAGTGGTCCTATTTGTGTTTATACAGAAACTGACCTTCACAAATAAGCCAACTCTGAGAAGTATTCATTGCAGTAAAAAGTGTGACAACCAGCCCCTGACTCGCCTACACCACTGTTTTGTACAGCTTTCTGCTAGTAATGAGCACTGGTAATGAGATTCAGGTTGTTCTCAGTTGAACTGAGAACACAATCTGTCATTTATCACAAAATTAGAGGGTCTTTAGAACATTGTGGAAAACAACAGTCTTAACTCAAGAATCCAGACATGCAAACAACTTCTTTAACCCGAGCAGCACTAATAAAGAAGTAGCCTAAACGAGACAAACAGCAGAAAGATAAATTCACAACACGCTGAAAGAACAATTGTGTTGTCACATGATTCTCAGTTAAACCGCTTAAAATACATTGTTTAAAATTGAGATTTTAGTAATAAGTAAAAAACATCCCCATAAAGATAATAACTACTTTGATGTGCAGTTTTAACCTATTTGAATTTTTTATCAGTTGAAAACCTTATTTGTCACTGGCCCCAATACAGATTGACAAATTACTGAGGGCAGAGGCAGAGTATATGGTACTGAGACCCTGATCAGATTAGAGATAATTAGTTAACAGCATTTACGTTCTCCGCTCCACTGAAGCAGCTTTATTTCTGGACCGAGTGTTTACATGTGTCTCAATGTCAAACCAGTGTTGTTCCCAACTGACCTCTACGGGCACCAAAGAACAAAACACATTCACAGCCAGCATGCAGAGGTGTAAAGAGTACCTGAAAACCACACTTGAGTAAAAGCGGTAACACTTTATTTTGATGGTCCCTTTTAACATTCTGTTGCCTATAAGTAACTTTGCAACGACATGTCAACTAGCAGTCAGAGTATAGACGGTCTGCTTAATATCTGCTACCTTTTTATTTTGATGGTCCTCCAACAGATATTCTACTGAATATAAGTAACTTTGCAAGTACATGGCAACTTATTCTAGCCCTAACCCAACCAGTCAACCAATACTCCAATGAGAGTTAGTAGAAATGTAGGTGCAACTTTACTTATATAGTCAACAGAATGTGTTAAAGGGACCATCAAAATAAAGCGAAACCCAGATACGTTACTGTGTTACACCATTACAAGTTACAAACCACCAATTCCAATATGACTTGAGTAAAGTATCTGGTTTTAAATGAACATAAGTATTTTACTCATACTGAATGTAGGCTCAGAGACGCACACTAGTCCTGAAAACCTAAGAGTGAAAAACAAGAAACGGCTGATTTGTGAGGATGCTTATTTTCGAAAATCAAAATAAAACCTAACACTTCAAAACTCCAATAAATCAAGGTCCACACAAGAGTCTCTTAAACGTCTACAAACAGTCAAGGTCAGTTAAGCTCAAGTGCTCAAAACAGGCACAAGTAAACCAAAATCTCTTCAAGGTCTCTTCAATATAATAGATAAATAAAATAATGTTAAGTAAAATGAAATATTCAAAGCCTACTTGGTTTCAGCCTCCTCAACGGCTCCAGCTATATCCTCATCTCATTTATGAAACACCTGCGATTCAAAAAACTACCTGCTATTGCACTCGCATTCGTGTAAAATAGCCTTGTTGACTAGTTTAGGTGAGTAGGGCTCAGTAAGCAAGCGAGTAAGATATAGTACATTCAATGCCCTGTAGATGGCGATATTGCTTATTTTGTAGCAGAAATAAACTAGGCTACTGCAGAAAAAGTTAGGTGCCATGCAAAACGTAAGGAGTATTTGCTGAATTCGGAACTGCATACTACAGTATTATACTACTCTTACTATTTTACGTATTTTCCTATTTTCCATATCTTTATTTGGCAAAGATAGTAAGAGTAGTATGTTAGTATGCGGTTACGAATTCAGCAGTTGCATTACTCATCACAAATATATTGGAATAAAGAGTACTTATTCAAAAATGTAAGAGAGTAGAAAGTAATTTTAGAAAGTTTTAGAGTAGAAAGAGTAGAATTTTAGAGTAGAAAGAAAGAAAAGTTGCTTATATCTATGATATTCAGTAAAACTACAAATAGCCAAAAAGATACTTAAGTACAGTAACTAATAACATTTACTCAAATACTTTACTCAAGCTAGCTTTGAAAGCATGAGATCCCACCCTCTTTTTAGAGTGCTCTCTCCAAAGCTACGCCTCTTTCAAAACACATGAACGCACACAGCTTGAGCAGAGTCTGCAAACTGTCACATGAGACGACGTTAAATTACTTCAGGTCTCATGTCACATTTTTGGTTCAGAGACTTCCGCAGAAGTGTTTGTGTACCTGCTGTAGAATGACCATGACTGTGCTGTTTGTGTTTCCTCCTGGACATCAGACGTCACCACACGAGGCCCTGAGAAAGAGCCACACATCAAGATTAGTGCTACCCAAAACACTCATACAGTGTGCATGACATAATCATGACATACACATCTGCAAACTTTCTTTTAAAGTGCATCGTCATAATACAGTACCAACAAAATGCTTCTGGTCGACACAAACACATAGTGAAGCACAGAGCATTAGATTCAGATTATCTGTCACTCGAAACTCGAAAATTAAATTCTCTTTAAAATTAATTTTACACCATTGCTTTATTTCATTTGTCTATACTATTTGTTAACTCGATTTGTACAATGATTATTTGACATTTATTCACCTTGTTTTTTTTATTTTATACTTTACCCATAACTCTAACCTACTTTATTTTCCATTTCTCAGTTCTCACAATTTTTAATAATATTTAGCTGTTTTATTATACAAATACTGTATGACAAAAAAAGTACAAATATTGCAAATAGTCTTTCAAGTAATATGAGATCATAAGCCTGCATGTATAAAAAATATAGAATATTAATCATAAAATTATTATTATTTTTTTTAGATGGAGCAACATGGCAACTACTCATGCAACACTCATACTGTTTTTGTGTTGCACATTAAATTGAAATTGAATTAACGTCAAGCACTGAAAGTCAGATAAACACACAGATAAATATATATAAAATCAGCATGAAACAGATGTTGCTTCCCTATTGTGATGAATACGAGTGAAACGGCTTTTCGAATGAGAAACAAATGTAAGGCGGGATTTGATTTTGACCATGGGGAACTGATTAGATGGTTGTGGATTGCAATTGGTAGATCTCCTGTGAGTGACAGGTTGTCCCGCCCTCGCGCCAGAAAACACATCATCAGAGGAGAGATGAGCTACAAGATGGAGGGTAAGTTATTTTGTTTAAAGATTATAATGATGCGCATGGATAAATCAATCATTTATAATAAATATTGCAATATTTAATAAAAACAAAACAGGAATTGGCCATTTTGATTTCATGTGGACAATGGGACACACAACACTGAAATACAGTAGTCAACATTTCAAGTGGATCAAAACCTTTCATCAAAGTTAAACATGAATTTTGAACAATACCCGTTCTTGTCTTAGGACAACTTTGATGAACTTTTTGGATCCACTTCGAATGTTGACTACTGTGCAAGCAGACACACAAACACATTGCCTCCGTAGCTTTTAAGAACCAGGTGAACAGAAACAAACAATAACCATATCAAAAGCAAGAGCAGTAAATTAAAGTGTATAAAAAAAGGGAAAAAAAGGTCAAACAAACAAGACAATAGCAGCTGTAAACATTCTCATGCTAAATTATTCAGCCGTGGATGACCTGCCTCACATTTCCTCTATTTAACTTCCCTTTGACAACAGCTGACCTATGACCTCCTGATAAACATGATCTCTTTAAGCCATCTTTACCAAGACTATCTATCTATCTATCTATCTATCTATCTATCTATCTATCTATCTATCTATTTCAAGTAACTAAAATGTTTTAGTTAACTCTGGTCCAGACTCTGGTGTAGTTCCTGCAAGTCTGTTTAATCTGGGCTGGACACGCAGGGGCGAACAGGATAAATGTGCTGAATAGAGCTGCATTCACATGGACATTAATATTTTACTGTCTAATTAAACCAGCTGACGTCTGGGAATAAAGACTGCACACTCTGGATGCACGGGAGAGGGGTTAAACAGACTAATAAATACGGGACTGGGTCCGTGTGCTGA
This sequence comes from Squalius cephalus, assembly GCF_949319135.1. Taxonomy (NCBI): domain Eukaryota; kingdom Metazoa; phylum Chordata; class Actinopteri; order Cypriniformes; family Leuciscidae; genus Squalius; species Squalius cephalus. Next base: position 20,943,753 of record NC_137127.1, read on the forward strand.
AGAGCCACTACACATTTCTTTTCATTTCCCTCACAAAAAGTACTGTGGCAAAAAATATCATGGTACTTTGATATGTACCAACTGAATGATGATCATATTCACGCACCACGGCATTTACATGACAACATAGAATAGCATAAGAATATCATACTATTCAAATTCTAATAAATTAAATAATAAATAAATAAATAAGTTTGATTTTATACATAAAATATTTTTTTTAATTTTAGACTTGAACTAGAAAAAAAAAATGGAGGGGTGTCTATTACTTTCTAAGCATTTGAACTTCCTTAAAGGTTCTTCTCTGATTACATCAGGGTTGTTATACATCAACTAAAACCACGATGATGCCGTCTAAACCAATTTATCAACCAAAATCCAATTGACTAATCAATTAATCATTTCCAACTGTAAACTTCAGACATAAAAGCTGTCTGCATTTAACTGCTGTTGAATACATAAATAAAAACATGTTGAAAACTCCCTGTAAAATAAACTTTACTGTAAATAACATTAAAAAACACTTGTGGTACCTCCTACTGATATGGAGGCCTTCTTGTTTCGTGTACAGGATATGTTTAAAACATGATTTGTATCAGGCCAATTTAAGAACTTCTTAGTCCAAAATCCACAGGGTGCCGATCTGATTCCTGTTCTGACCAATGACAGGACAGATTCAAGCGGCCAAAGAAAAATCTTAACGCCCAAAATACCAATAAAGGACTATTTTAAACCCACAGCTGATCTTTAGACTTATCTTTCATTGGTTATGTAACAAGTTAGAGGTTTCACAGACACACTCTACACCCTGTATTCACACTGGAAACAGTGGATTTCTTATGACAGGTTCCTTAAATTGTACTGGCTTCAAATATCAATGCATTATTAATTAGATGTTGCTGTCATTTTTTGGCAAGAAAACTCAACTGGAGAGCAAATTCTGACAAGCCAGAGGATAAACGAAATGCTGAAAAGCAAGAAAAACTTGCAAACCTCCATGCAATCTGTGTCTCGTCCTTGAGAAGACACTGTAATTTAGCATACATCAGACAAAATACTCCAATTTCACTGCTTACAGTCACCTCTATAAATCTAAGAAACACATCTGATAAACAGTAATGGCTGTGAGAGTGAGTTTCAGAATGCTTTAGAAATATTTTTTTTTTGTACAAAAAAAAAACCATAGCTTATTAAATGTAATTACTCCATCGTGCTATTTACAGATTTACTGATATAAACAGGTATAGCAGCACTAATGACTAACTGTACAAGGGATACAGAATGAATTAATAAACAAACAAACAAAGTGAAATGAAAGGGTAGAAAATGATTTCAGTAATAAGATTTAAACCTACATGAAGAACCAAACACTGGTCACTCACCACAACGCAGGAAAGACTCTGTTCTGTGTGTTTCCAGACATCCACAGGTGCGTCAGACGAGATGAAGAATGACTCTGGATGAAGAGCACAGGCCTGTGTGTCGTCTTCGGAGTGTGACACCTGCCTCCACTGCTGTATGAGGATGACTATGGGGATAGCGACACTCTCCAGTCCTCTCCTTCATGGTCACTGATCCTTCACGGGGAGGGAGGAGTCAGGACAGACACAGAATGAGTGACAGGAGGGAGCAGGAGGCTCACGAGTCACGAGAAGTTAGACACGCACACACACAGAGACACGCAATACGAAACATTCTCTAAACATGCAAGAGATACACTAAATAAAAAGACGTCCAACAATCAAACTCTCAATGTAAATGAACAGCCAGTATTTTACAAGTAGGCCTAACTGTATTATTGATGAAAAGGTCACTGCTTTCCGGGCCGTTTGATTTGAGATCTGAAGTTTTACTGCAGTGAAACCTGGAGATGACAAGTAGATTCTCTAGGATGCCTCTCATAACATAAGTCGGTTGTGGTAGGCTACAATATACAGAGATGTGCATGCATTTTTCCTCAAGTCTGCCATATTCATTACTTTCTTAAAAAGGAGTTATAAAAATAACATTTATTTAATCAAAAATACTGTAAATACAATTTAAAATAACTGTCATTTATTCCTGTGAAGCAAAGCTGAAAATTCAGCATAATTTATCCAGTGTTCAGTGTCACATGATCCTTCAGAAATCATTCAGAATATCTTAATTATTCCAAACTTTTGACTGGATTTCAAGTGTATATGCTTACTAAACAGTACAAATTATTAAGTTAGGTTGTGGTGAATTTAAAAATAAATAAATAAATACACATACTGTATATATGTATATATACATATACACACACACACACATTTAAAAATACGTCAGTTTCTGTGGCTGTCAAACGATTAATCGCGATTAATCGCATCCAAAATAAAAGTTTGTGTTTACATAATATATGTGTGTGTATATGGAGTATAATTATTTTCTATATATAAATACACACACATGCATATATATTTAAGAAAAATTTGTTATTTATATATAAAATATTTATATATAATATAAATTATATATAATATAAATATATATACACAGTATATACATGCAAATATTTATTAAATATATACATGCATGTGTGTGTATTTAAATATAGAAAATAATTATACACCGTACACACACATATATTATGTAAAAACAAACTTTTATTTTGTATGCGATTAATCGCGATTAATCGTTTGACAGCTCTAATACATATATACATATATACATACATATATATTTACATATACATACATATACATACATACAGACGTGCTCAAATTTGTTGGTACCCTTACAGCTCATTGAAATAATGCTTCATTCCTCTTGAAAAGAGATGAATTATTGCTTATTCTACAAAGACATTCTAAAATGGCCTGGACACATTTGTTGGTACCCCTTAGAAAAGATAATAAATAATTGCATTATAGTGATATTTCAAATTAATTTGTTTATTTAATAAGTATTATACATGTCTCCAATCTTGTAATAAGTCATTCAGCTTATTTAAATAGCACCACACTGAACATGGACCAGAGAAAGCAAAGGATAGAGTTGTCTGAGGAGCTCAGAAAGAAAATAATAGACAAGCATGGTAAAGGTAAAGGCTACAAGACCATCTCCAAGCAGCTTGATGTTCCTGTGACAACAGTTGCAAATATTATTAAGAAGTTTAAGGTCCATGGAACTGTAGCCAACCTCACTGGGCGCGGCCGCAAGAGGAAAATCGACCGCAGACTGAACAGAAGGATAGTAGAATAGTGCGAATAGTAGAAAAAGAACCAAAGAGAAGCTGAACTCCAAGGTGAAGGTACATCAGTTTCTGATCGCACCATCCATCGCTTTTTGAGCAAAAGTGAGCTGCATGGAAGAAGTCCCAGGAGGACTTACTTCATGGATCCAGGATACTATGCATCCTGATAAAGTTCCCTTGGCCTCTGGAATTAAAATAGCCCCACATCATCACATAGCCTTCACCATACCTAGAGATTGGCATGGAGTACTTTCCATAAGATCATCTCTCAATGCAAATCAAACCAGCTATTAGGCTAACTGAAATAAAACCATGCCAATCTCTAGGTATGGTGAAGGCTATGTGATGATGTGGGGCTATTTTAATTCCAAAGGCCAAGGGAACTTTATCAGGATGCATAGTATCCTAAAAAAAAAATAAAAAAAAAATACTTAAAAATAAAAATCTGCCTGCCTCTATGGGAATTTAACATAGGGGTGTCCAAACTTATGCACCCTGTATTTTAAGGAAGAACATTTATTTATTTACGATACATTATTCATTCACAAAGAAAATTGGTGTCCTTAAAGGTTGGATTTTTCCTAATTTTTTTAATTAAGGCATTAAGTTCAATTTCCAAAAGATGATTTTTTATTCCTCTTTTTAGTCAACTTTAGCATGGGTGTCTAAACTTATGCATAGCACTGTGTATATATATATATATATATATATATATATATATATATATAGACTTTCAGCTGTTTGCAATAAACAATAAGCTCAACACAACAAAATTTTCAAGTGGTGTCCCCAAATTCAACTGAAAATGCAACTTTTAATGACTTCTGGAGTCTCAAAATTATTTAATCCCTTGAATAGAATTCCTCACAACAGCACTAATCTGCAAAACAAATGTTGTCTAAAGCACAACTGATGCAACTTATCAAGGGCTTCATTAGTTGCACCAGGTGTGCTGGAGCTAGAACACATGAAATATCTGAACTGGCTGGGTTTGATGAGTATCACGTTTGACTGCATGTTAGAAATATGGTACAAAAGAATGGTCCAAAAAGTTAAGAGAAGATATCATCGCCCTTCACAAACAATGAGCAGGATACAAAAAGATAGCAAAGGCACTAAATGTTCCTAGAGACACCATTGGAAGCATAGTTCGCAAATTCAAAGTTAAAAGAAAAGTGGTTACACTACCTGGACGGGGCAGAAAATACTAAACACATGCCAGAACTCCAAGACGTACACCACCAAAAAGCACAAGTAAAGTCGGCTCAAATTTGCTCAAAATCATATAAATAAGCCACAGAAGTTTGGGGATTCTGTTCTGTGGAGCGATGAAACAAAACTGGAACTTCTCGGCCTGAATGAGCTTTATATCTGGAGGAAGAAGAATGAAGCATATGCTGAAAAGAACACTCTGCCTACAGTTAAGCATGTTGGGGGCTCAATGATCCTCTGGCACTGGAAACCTGCAGCATGTGGAAGACAAGATGGATTCATTGAAGCATCAGGAAATCCTAGGAGAAAACATCATGCCATCAGTATGGAAGCTGAAGCTCGGGCGTCATTGAACCTTCCAACAGGACAATGATCCCAAACATACCTCAAATTCCACCAAGGCTTGGTTTCAGAAGAAGTCCTGGAAGATTCTACAGTGGCCATCACAGTCACCTGACTCGAACCCCATAGAAAATCTCTGGTGGTATTTGAAGAAGGTGGTTGCAGCCCGCAAACCCAAGAATATTATTGAACTGGAGGCATTGCTCATGAGGAATGGGCTAAGATTCCTCAGAAACGGTGCCTGGTGTCTGATTATACATCTCGTTTGCAGCAGATCATAACAGTAAAAGGGTGTTCTACTAAGTACTAAAGATGCTTGCAATGAAGGGGTTGAATAATTTTGAGACTGCAGAAGTGATTAAAAGTTGCATTTTCAGTTGAATTTGGGGAAACCACAGCTATTTCAATTACTTTTGTTAGATTTGTTCATTGCAAATAGCTGAAAGTATTATATATATATATATCCAAGTCTTACATGATCATGGGAACCCTGTTCAAAACTTGTGCAAGAAAAAGAATTACAGGCAAATAACTGAACATTCAATTAAACTTTATTTCATTTTGTGAAATAGTGAGAAAATCAGTCAAAATATACAAAAAAACAAAGATCAACAAAAATTTTCACAGAATATGATAAAGCTTTCTTTGGCTATTTTACCCATTCTGATAAGGCACATCTATTCATCTGTAAACAACAACAGGCACTGCATGGAAAGAAATTGTAAAACTTAAGACATGAAATGAAAATAATTCATAGTGATTGTAAAATGGCACAGATGTAAAAAGTGTCTTGGCATTTTGTATCAAAGAAAAAAAAAAGAACAGAGGATAATATTTGAATTTGGCTTGATGATGACATTATTTAGTTTTTGAAGTTTGTTTATGACTAGTATTATCATTAGTGTGTGAAGAGGTAGAAAATGACCAAATCTAAATATTTATATAATGTATAATAAATGTGTATATATATATATATATATATATATATATATATATATATATATATATATAAAAACACAAGTACATTAGTTTTGCATGTTACCATTTGAAACACAATTAATAATAAAAAAAAAACACAACCTGAGTGACGTGCTTCTCACTTTCTGATGACATACTGACACCTGGTGGCTATAATTGGTCTTTACACTGCGTAGATAACCTCTCAAGGGGTGGATAACATATCATAGTAAACAATATTTATAGTAGAATATTTATATTTAATGTTTAAAATTATATAGAACAGCTGTATGGCTCTCAAACAGATTTGTATGTATTATACATTAGCTGTTCCTTAAACAGGGACATTTTCACATGTCTGTCTGATACCTTCACTTCGAAGACCATGTTAAACAAAGGAATCCTGGATTCTGGTAAAAAACACCTGATAAAACATAATTTGGAGAAATGTTTCATTTCACAAAAGCATGACAAACTTGGCACAGGTTCATAAAAAATCAAAACTAGATTATGACAAATATTTAAAAGAGAGAAATACATAAAAAGGAATGCCCTACATATTTAGTGTAAACAGAGATTAAACAGAAAAAAGTCCTTTACCTTCCATTACTGATTGTTTGGCCAAATTATGTTATACAAATATGAAACTGAAATTCATTACTACATATCTACACTACCTTACCTGAATAGTGGAGAGAGGAATTAGATAAATGCATATACAGCATGCTATTTCATATAGTGATGGATGCATGTCCTATAATATCTGAGATATATATATATATATATATATATATATATATATATATATATATATATATATATATATATATTTCCAAGACAAACACAATAGGAAGCACCTAATACCAGGAAATGACAGCTTTAAGGTGTAAAAAGTGCTTGTAAACAAGTATATTTTCCTTCCAAGAAACATTCTCAAAAGAAAAAAATGACTGTAAATACATGTGTAATACACCAGATAAAGTACCACAGGAACAGCTTGACCGTGAGTGAGGTCAGATGTTGGTCAGGACATCGCTGGTACTGAGGCTCACCGAGACGAGACCCGGGAGGTCATTGTTCTGCCGGTTTCCTTTGTCCCGCAGGTGAAGTGTGTGAAGCTGCTGCAGGTCAGACAGGTCACCGCTCAAGGTCGCCTGACCCATGAACGAGTCCTTCAGAAGGTTCTTGTTGTAGATCTGACAGACACAACAGAAAGGTAAACAAAGACTTGAGAATAACAGGCAGATTACAGAGGAGGGAAACTCCATTCATCATGACAATAGTTATGACAATAGTTAGACAATAGACAATAGTTATGTTTCCATCCATCTATTTTTATGTGAATTTTGGGATATCACAAACGCTGGATAGAAACGGCAAGATGCAAATAAGTTGTAAAAATGCAGATAAAAAATATATGGGCTCAATTGAGGCAGATCATTTTTTTATACAATAAGACGACATGCGCATAATGGAAACATGATTACCGAATAAATCCCTTGATACGCATTCAAATACCCAGAATGGTCTTACACGATTGCATACCCAAACACCAAGCATGTAAACAATATAACATGAGAGCATTTTAGGGCTGGACCCGAATATTCGTTCAGTGGGTTGGTATTTGATTTTCAATTTTGGGATTTGAATATTCGTTTTTTTATTTGTTGGTTTTTTTCACACACCTGGCATCCCCCTCGAAACGGTTTTTATTTGCGCTTCAATATTTACACTATAAAATCTGGTGAAATACAATACTCTTTTTACAATTATCTTATATAGCCTAGCCATCTTTATAAGGATGGACAGCTGAAGGAACCCAACCTCGTTATACTTAATAAATATATTTGCTGCTTCTTAGCCTACTAAAGTGTTCCCTACAACTGGAGTATTCTCTGTCTAGAGAATGTGCATGAGCTTGTATTTTGGGTTAAGCTGCATTGCTTTGAAACTGTGGAAAATAGAATAATAGAAACAAAACGTATAAGCCTTTTTCGTTATTTAGGGCTGTGCCGGTAAAGTTGACAACCGCACCACTGCAGTGGCCGAGTAGCACCATTTTTTTTGTATGTGCATGCTGTTTAACTGTTTTACATGAATATTATGACACGAGTGAAGCACAAAGCTTTGTTTACAAAATAAAGAATAGGTTAGCAATGTTACATCGCAGCCATGGAAACATTTTGATTCATGACGAAAGAGTTGTGCATGAGCCTATACATTTAAGCTTTTTTAAATATTTAACTTTATTATATTATTTAAGTTACCATTATTTATTGATATTTATTTCAATGCTTTACATGCTTTAGTGTGTTAATTGTTTCATTGACGGAAGTGCTCAAATAAACACGCGTGTCTGTTACAAAATGGATATTTGAGCCTCGTTTATTATAATTTTTTTATTTCCCTCCTCAAAAAATGGTGTTCGGACCAGCCCTATAGCATTTATTGCGTATTTATGATGTATAGGGGAAAAAAGCCACAGTGGCTTTCCCGATTGCTGCAACTTCCATTTTTATTAGATATTTTGCTTCGATTTCCCAAGAAGTTTTGTTCTCTTAAACAGATGTGATGGAAACGGTGCTTTATTTGCAAATGTTTTATGCGATATTCCAATTTTACACAATGGAATTTTGTGGATGGAAACAGCTACAACTGATTCCTAAAAGAGTGTCACCTGAATGCAGATCGGCTCTTTCGGCTTCTTCCTGTAGAAAACAGCCTTCACGTCAAAGTCTGGGCTCTGTGTGTCTTTGTGCACCGTAGAACGAACCTTCTCTCCCTCACAGCTGATGATGACGTACGGATCAGACGCTGAAACAACAGGAAAACTCAGCCATTCAAAAACATCAAACTACTGGGTCAATTTACTCACAAAGACAAGATCTGAATGCACTTATTTTCAATTATACACATGTTGGTAACTGTCTTATTAAAAGCTAAACATTTTTCAAAGAAATATAGTAGTAATAAGTAGTTTGGCATTGAGTTGTCATGTGACATGCAAATCCTGAAATAGGAAATGACATCACAGAGAACACAGGCTGTAGTCTTATGACTGTCTCAAAGTTTCTTAAAATATCAGATAATTTGATCTTTTATGGTATCTCAAGATTTGTTCGATTAAAAATCGCATAAATACAATAAAAGTAATTATAATAATATAAATTTGATAGATTAAAGCAAGTACACTTCTATTCAAATGTTTTTTGAAAGAAGAAGAATTCAGAAATATCACAGCTTCCACAAAAAATATGAAGACTGGAGAAATGATGCTAAAAATTCAGCTTTGCATCCCAAATAAATTACAACTGAAAATATAAATCACATAGAAAACAGTTATTTAAATAATATTTCACAATATTACAGTTTTTATTGTATTTTTATCAAATAAATGCAGGCTTGATGAGCATAAGAGACTTCTTTTAAAAAAACATTAAAACATCTTACAGACCCCAAACATTTGAATGCTAGACTAGTGTACAGTGACATTCATTTCAGTTATTAGAATTTTTTTGATTATTTTACTTGGTAGTTTTAACACAATATTTTAGAGTTGTTTAAAAATGGTTGTAAATGCAGGGCTGCCAACTTTTGAGTTTAGCTTGGAGTGAGATTTTTTTTGGATGGGGGGGGGGGGGGTGTGATTGGTGATTTTGTGATTGTCAAAATATTTGGTAACTAAATAGAATTTTATGAAGTTTAGTGACAACATGTTTACATTGTACAATGACTGGTAGGATACAGTTTTTATTATTGCTTGACAAAAATTTCAAGATTTCAATTCCATTCTTGTGATTTGATTCCGATTTTGATTCAATATTGACTAATTTGGATACATGTTTATTTTAAATTTTATTTAAAAAAATAATCTCACCTAATGCTGTAAACATAGAGGGCCCAATCTGCTGGTATTATTAAAGGTTAAAAATAACAAATTAAATTAAATATAATGCAGTTTTTGTTATAATAACAATTATTTAATGACATATTAATTTTTTTATTTATAACTTTATTTGTATAGGGACAGTACAAAAAAACATGATCCCAGTCAAAACTGGAACATATGTATTGCACATAGAGAATATAGCAAAAGCTAATTTGCATCTCAGGTCCCTAGAAAGGCTTTTCTAAACAAAATAAAAAATAAAAACAAAAAATAAAACTACTACTCAGAATAAAACTACCACAATATGTCACTTATAGACATTCAAATACCTACCTAAATTATACATATTAGAATGGAGCTTTCAACTCTGGCATAAAAAAAACTTTTACATTAAATTACACTTTTACATACAAAAATTATTACATTTAAATATGCGTGCAGTTCTGGTTTATTTTAAACGCTTTACATAAGTAAAAACATAATAAATATGTAATATAGTGCTCAGCAAAATGTCCTCTCTAGCTATTTTTTTCTATTCATTTAACATGCTATGGTCATTAAATGGCTTTCCTGAAACGTAACGTTATGTGACATAATTGTTCTCCTGCTGTTATATTGACCTCTTTCGTGGTTGAAAAACACTAATTAGTCGATATTATGTATACTTTCGGTAAGTTGTACTGCATCTTTAAATAAAAAAGTAACAGATGATCGGTTCACGTGCACTTGAACTGAGGCGCTCAGCGATCTATCACGTCACATTTACAAGCGCCAAACGCATTTTTATCTCTTTGCTCCGCAATTTTTCTGTGCGTGAGAAAATGAATGTGTGGCGTGAGAGCGTGTGAAAAGTGTCAATTGCGTGTGTCTCACGCTCAATGCGTGAGAGTTGGCAGCCCTGTAAATGTTTCAAAAGAATTTCAAAAGCAAAGATCATTTACAAGCCTTTTTTTTTTTTTTAATATGTAAAAATGTCAAGTGCATATAATAACAAATATGAATAATAAAAAAAATACCATACTCCTAAAAACTTGGCACATGCATTTTGAACTAGACTTTTTTTCCCCCATTTTATACAACTTAGTTGTTCTTACATGTATCATGAACATGCTTGATTTGTTCAGAACTATCATAGTTGATCTCGTTACGAAGACACTGTTATCCAGAGCATTTCTATAAGGTGTATTGTGTAAAAAAAACAGAGAGAACATGACATGACTTACATCCATCTGCGTCCTGAGCCTTGAGTCCGTCTGCTCTGTGGACGTGCACCTGTGTGACCAGCTTTGGATACCCACAACACCCCGTCCAACACGTCTGGGGCGGCTCGTCTTCTGTCAGCTCCCTTAAAACCACACAATCTTCATCGATGCATTCATTATTCATAATGAAAAAAGAAAATAATGTCCAATATATTACGTATTACTTGCAGGCGGAAGGTACATCCGTGAAGATACGCAACAGGAAGTCTCCCTGCAGGTTGGGTTCAAAGGTTGTGGGAATGATGACATAGCGGCCCTCCTTCAGGTCCTTGCGCAGAAAGACGCTGCGGGAGTTAATGTAGATGGAGCTGCCCACTGTTTTCTGAATGCTGTGCATGCGGTACGTCCGGTTGAGCTCCACCTATCAGAGAACACATCTCGCTCAAACAGGTGTGCATGTGTGCATACTCCCAATGTTTTTTCCCCATTTCTGTCACCTGATGGAGTTTGGGTTCCTTGCCAATGTCACCTTTCGGCTTGCTTAGTTAAAGTTGTTAAAGACACTTCGAATTCAGTAAAATTATCGATTTAACTGCACTGACACTTTTGGGCGAGAACAAAACTTTGAAAACTGAACTGAGCTGAATAATGACACTAATTTTGCAATATCAGCACTGTTATTGAACTGAATCGAACATTGTTTACATCCAAAGTTGCCAATTTAACGTGTGCAAAATTAGAATATTGCATAAAACATTTGTGAATAAAGCACCGTTTCCATCAAATGTGTTAAAGAGAACAAAAAACGTCACTTCCTTGGAAATTGACACAAAATATCTGTAATAAATGTTTTTAAGTTGCTGCAGTTGGGAAAGCCACTGTGTACAGTGTGTGTACATCATTAATTATTTGTGTCTCTGTCAATAATGCAATGCAATAATCTCTGTCACGTTATCTTGCGGTTGGATGCCTGGTTTTTGGGAATGCAATCATGTGAGAGGCTTCTGGGAAGTCATTATACCAAATCATTTTGATGACAGACTGACTCATGCATTTCAGAACGACCAACCAACCAACATTTGAGATGCTTTGCGATGCGATTGGTCCGCTAATAAGTCTAGTTATCCAATCACATCCTCTGTTGAGTCCTTTGAGTATGTTGCGCATCGAGGGATTTATTCAGTAATTGTGTTTCCATTACATTCATTTATGCACATTTTTAAAATGTATGCGCATATTGGTGTTTCTATCCAGCGTTTTTTATGCAATATCCCAAAATGTGCATAAAATAGCTATTGAACAGACTCGAGTCGAATAATGACATTGTCTTCTGTAGAGCTGCTTATAGCTGAATTGAACTCGTTTCATAATTGATGAACTTTACAATGTTATTGAACTGAATAGATTCAACATTGCACTGACTCAACTTGAATGATGACACTAATGTCTTTTTAGAGTTGCTTTATGGCAGATTTTGAATTTGCCATTAATTCTGATCTTTTCTGGTTTATGACTTATGAAGCTGCTTTGAAATAATGTGTATTTAAAGTGCTATACAAATAAAGGGGACTTGACATACTTTTTGGATATCAAAGCCGATGGCCATGTTCTCTCCTTTCCCTTCTTTGGATTGAGTTCTCTTGTCCTGCTGCTGTAGGCAGATCAAAACTTCATCCTCTGGCTTCGTCACGTCAAACACGTACTGAAAAACACAGTGACGCTCTTCAGTACACGACACATCTACACCACAACACGCACTTATGAATGAGTGTCGCACCTGTGGGTTCTGGAGGAACGTGGCTTTGTGGTTAACGCAGCCTCCAGATCGGTTCCTTAAAGGGTCGTCGTGGCGACACCAGGAGCCTCGCATCACTTCCTCATCCCAGGTCTTGTGGATGCTCAAGTAAGACGTATTAATCAAGCGGCACAGAATCAGGTCTGTGAAATGCTTACAGAAATCATCAAAATCCATCCTGAGAGAGGAAAGATTACGACACAGCAGTACAATAAAAAAAGACCATCAATAACAAGACAATGACAGTACTGAAGAGTTTTGAGGAGTTTCAGTTTGAGTCCACGAGTTGATTCTAAAATAAAAGGCTTGATTGCATACTTTACATCCATAAAATTCAGCTTTAAATGAAAGTTAAACACTATGCAGTACAGTATGCGGTTGATTACCACAGAAAATATCAACTTATCTATTTTGGAAATAAAATGAATTTAATTTAGGCTAAATTAACATGTTAATTACATGAACAATAAAAAAAAATAGTGTAAAAAAAAATGTAACGCAATGAACGCAGCATCTGTTATCCTTTGGCTAGCGTTGCATTATATGATCACGCTCTTATTCGTGCAAATGCTTTTAAATCATTCAAGCATGATAAGACACAAAAGAGAAGGCAGTGCAGTACTGGCGCGCGTCTGAGAATCTCCTGTCTGTGTGACACACACTCGTGAGCACAGAAAGCAGCTTCAGACAGCGCTTGAACGGACAAAAACACACAAAAAAATGCCCATTATGTCAAGTATCCTTATAAGCACAGTCTTAAATTAGCTGAATGAAGTCTTTAATGAACGTAAAGTGAGAAAATGGGATGCGTATCAGATCAGACAGAGTCATGTGCGTCAGATCTTAAAGTGACAGCAGCCTAATAAACCCACTTCTGTCTGTCATTTAGGACAATCAAAGAACAAAGGAAAAAGAGAAAATTACTCACTGCTCTTGGCTGAATAACTTTTGTAGCTTTAATAAGGATTAACCTATATTTAATTTATAATTTATGCATAAAAAATTGTTAAGTGTTTGATAACTTTATGCAATTTCTGTATATATCCTTTCTGTTAGACCTACCTGAAAATCTTAAAGCACTGTTTACAAGGTTATATGGCTCAAAAACAATGAAAACAAGCGCAAATCAAAATCTGAACCAGTCTGACTGGGTCAACAGAAAAAAACTTGAGCCCTGATATACTGAAGGGCACAGGTAAATGTGACATTTATTATACAGGGTTAAAAACGTTAAAAGTTGTTATATATTTTAAAAGCCTAATAAAATGTTAAAATTGATAGCTTTTAATTATACTGTAATGCTGAATGCTTATAATGGCTAAAATTGAGGGGGGATTGATAATTTATATGGATCGATGCATCTATCAAACGTCTAACGATAGGCTACGATGCATCGATACCACACATAAAATATCGTTATACGGTAGCCTACCTTTATTTTGACACACTCCACATCCTCACTTAACTTTTCTCCGCTGAAATAGACGCCTGACAAGATTGACTGAACCCTTTGTCACAAAAGCCATATTTTCCACTGTCAAGGCATCGCGAGTTCATGTTTTACAGCAGAAACGACAAGCCCCGAAAAGTCTGTTTTAGCGAATCAGTGCGCAGTATTCGCTTTCTTGTCACTTAGAAAAGACGCGCTAGCTGAGAGGAGTTTCGACAAAGCTGACTAAAAGTGATCGAGGATGGATTTCAGCGAACTTGATGAACCCGTGATATCTTCTCTGAACCTAGGAAAATAAAAGCTGAAACTTTTTCACGGAATCTTGCTAAAACAGCACGTTAGTGGTGAGGGAAAAGCTCTCTGTATTGCGTATATATATATATATATATATATATATTATATATATATATATATATATATATATATATATATATATATATATATATATATATAAATAAATAAATAAATATATTATATATATATATATATATATATATATATATATATATATATATATATATATAAAAAAAATACTTTCAATGAACTTTAATTTTATAAGTTACCTGTATTTTTTTTTTTGTTATTATGGCTGCAGTTTGATTGATATTCAAATGCACAATATAAAAAAAAACATGATATATGAAAATGAACAAGAACGGAGTTATCTGTTTTTGCAAATGAACTCTTGTTATAGAGTTCATTTGCAAAAACAGATAACTCCGTTCTTGTTCATTTTCATATATCATGTTTTTTATTTTAAACTTGTAACAAACAACTTGTAAATGTCCCAATTGGGAGAGGGTGTGCAATTTTCAAAGAGTTTAATTAAACTTTCATGTTATATATTTTTGCATGTATTAGTGTGAGTTAATAAATGTAACTGGTTGTGTACACTTGGCAGAGGTGGGAGTAAGTCACACATGTGCAAGTCACAAGCAAGTCTCAAGTCTTAACCTTCAAGTCTCAAGCAAGTCCAAGTCAATTTTGTGAAAAGCAAGTCAAGTCAAGTCAAGTCACTGCTTTATGTCAAGCAAGTCAAGTCGTAGCTCACAAGTCACTGGCAAGTCATACAAACGTTTGATGATTTTACTGAATTTATATATTAAAATAAGTTAAAACTACAGAAGCTGTGGACTATGGTTTTATTTGCAGCATTTTTTAAAATATGCATTTACACATACAGCTGAGTGCTTACTACAATAAAAATCTAAAAAATAAAAAATAAATAAAATTTCAAACTACATAGCCTAAAATGTAAATGTAACTGAAATTAGGCCAACATTAAAGCATGAAAAAATAAATATGCCTCAAACATAGCAGAAGACCATTAAAAGGTATTAAACAATTCACAATTCAAGTATAATGGTTCCTATGCCACCAAATGGCATTCTTCAAACTGGCATCCCCTTTATATTAGTTGTATAGGCTATTTTTAATTATGAAGTTAAAACCGCTAATAGGTGCCGCCAAATCACCGTCTTAATGTGCGAGTCATAGAAGCATTCATTCAACTGATTTGTTCAAAACGGCAGATTCGTTCTGGAACTAAGCAACTAGGTCACTGAATCACAAATACTCATAACTCTTTCTGTGGCTTGTTTGGAACTATTGTCATTGGAGAAATAGAGCAAAAACAGAGAATATTTGGAATTTTATGTCGAAAATGTCACATCACAATATTCACTCTTTGTTTACTGATCTGTTTTATAAAATCATTATCACATTTGCAATCGCGCCAATATTCTGGAAATATTTTTTAATATCATATGTTATAATTATAAAAATAACTCATACTAGGGCAATTTTTCCACCACATTTTGAATTTTGGGTGCATATTAACATGCAATTCTGCATAATTAATAATCAATTCTGCTGGCATTTTGCCCCCAGACCCCTGATAACATCTAACCCTGCTTTAAGAGAAACATAAAACACGACAAAACATTAACAGTTTTCTATGTTGTTTTTTGTCATTGGAAAGAACGACATATTTGGCTTTAAAGTATGATTGGAAAGAAATGTGGCAAATGTTATACAAAACATATGCCATCATTAATTATCATTTGAATATTGACAACATTAAGCTACATTTGAAAACATAATTGTGTATAAAGAGGCATGCTGTTTTGACCAATATTCTCTCTAGATTTAAAGATAGTCAAATTAACTATAACAAACAGGTTAAAAAGTCTTACTTTTAGACGTGGTGAATGAAGTTCGACTGTTCGAGCTTGTGATGGTCGTCCGATATCCCTTGCCAGTTATTATGCATGCAGCAAATCTTCTTGTATGAATATGGTCAGTTTTAGTGTTTATACAGGGCTGCCAACTCTCACGCATTGAGCGTGAGACTCACGCAATTGACACTTTTCACACGCTCTCACGCCACACATCCAATTTCTCACCACAGAAAAATTGCGGAGCAAAGAGGTACTTTTAATATTAAACTAATTCTCAGCTCTTAGATTCTGTCAATTTTATTACGAAATTCAGACAAAAATACGTTTGGCGCTTGTAAATGTGACGTGACAGATCGCTGAGCGCCTCAGTTCAAGTGCACGTGAACCGATCATCTGTTACTTTTTTATTTAAAGATGCAGTACAACTTACCGAAAGTATACATAATATCGACCAATAGGTGTTTTTCAACCACGGAAAGAGGTCAATATAACAGCCATTTAATGACCATAGCACGTTAACTGAATAGAAAAAATAGCTAGAGAGGAGATTTTGCTGAGCACTATATTACATATTTATTATATTTTTACTTGTGTCATTAAATAATTGTTATTATAACAAAAACTGCATTATATTTAATTTAATTTGTTATTTTTAATAGAAATAATTAAATAAAATTTAAAATAAACATGTATCCAAATTAGTCAATATTGAATCAAAATCGGAATCAAATCACAAGAATGGAATTGAAATCTTGAAATTTTTGTCAAGCAATAATAAAAACTGTATCCTACCAGTCATTGTACAATGTAAACATTGTAACCAGTGTTCGAATTGTGTCAAAGCTCTTGGGGGGTCCCCCCCGCCCCTGCCCCCCAAAAAAACGTAATAATATACATATTTTCATTTATTTATTTCATATAACACTATAATTTCATTTACTTAACTTTTAGTGTTACAGAAAATGTTTTTGCAGCTGAGCATTAACAGGTTTTTCCTGGCTCAAAATGAGGCGTAGGTGCTAAAATCCCGACTATGTATTAAATAAGATAATAAAATGTGTATTTTTTGTAGAACATCATATAGCCGACTGTGTATCCCACAGTAGCCTATTTTTGTGGGTTGAGCTCGGTACCTCTAGGGGGGTCCGGGGGCATGCCCCCCCGGAAGAAAATTTTGTACATTTTAAAGATAAATTCATTAATCTGGTGCACTTTGAGTCCCTCGAAACTGCTGTTAAAAATAAATAATCCACCCGCCAACCGCCCAAACCTATGATATTCTCTGATTTAGATATCTGCATATGATCATCACATTTCAATTATTAAAATTCTCAGTGTTAAGCATGATAATATGATAAAATATCACACTGAAGTACTTCTT
Organism: Squalius cephalus; assembly: GCF_949319135.1. NCBI lineage: Eukaryota > Metazoa > Chordata > Actinopteri > Cypriniformes > Leuciscidae > Squalius > Squalius cephalus. The sequence continues at coordinate 20,961,375 of NC_137127.1, forward strand.
AAAGTTCTTCTTGTGTCAAAATTACATTTCCAGCCTAAACAAAGGCTTTACTCCCTTCAAACTTAAATTGTCAATATTTCATTACATCACTGTTGTTTTTAGCTTTATAAAGGGCATTTCTTTCCCTAATTTTTACTCTCTATACTCTTTCCCTACTCTCAGGGAACTGAGGTTACGTTAGTAACCGAGTACGTTATTTCTTGTTTTATTTTTTTGATATTGAAAATTGTTTTAATCAGGGCATTTGTCCGGTTGGGCAAGTACAATTCTCTTTCACTTGTCCCTTAAAAAACACACGCACGTGTCCCGGACAAGCGTTAATGTCGAAATTCTATTCAGATCAATAAATTACCAAACAATCATAAAAGAAAGAAATATTATCTTACCGTCATTGTGAGGTGAAAATGAGGATCCACTCTGCCAGACTCTCGTGAAAGTGCTTATCTATAGCACGAAATTTATTTATCGTAGGCTACCATTTATTCGCCAAAAATAGTTTTTGCGTGCATACAGTATGATAGGCTACACACTTTATGGCGTGTAATACGCACGTACTCCACAACCCTAATCCTACCCAATGGGTTTGCAGTGCGTATCATTTACAAGAAAAAAAAAAAAAAAAAAAAAAAAAAAAAAAAAATTGCCGTATAAATGGCACGATAAATAAAATGTATCTGTTTATAAATTCAACAGTCAGTAAATTCCTTCAGAAAACAGCGTGTGGCGCACTTGAGCGTCTTTTCAGACGCAAATCTAATTTGAATTACTTTCTAATGGTAGCGGCAGCGCAATACTTTGATTAAAAAAATATATAGGCTATATAATAAATTATGTTTCTATTATTTTAGTTTTAATGAAAAACCAGGGGACCCCCCGAGGTAATTTTTTTGGGCCTTATGGGGGGTCCCTTGATGCTTATGGGGGGTCCCGGACCCCCCCAGTCCCCCCTCAATTCGAACACTGATTGTAACATGTTGTCACTAAACTTCATAAAATTCTATTTAGTTACCAAATGTTTTGACAATCACAATTACACTTATTGTGATGCAATATTTGTTTTTTATTGCATCCCCCCCCCCCCCCCCCCAAAAAAATCTCACTCCAAGCTAAACTCAAAAGTTGGCAGCCCTGTTTATATCCAAAAAGAAACGATGCTGGTAGATGTTTTTGTATTTAGCGCGCGCTCACTGCGATGTAGTTTTTTTCTGGGCTTGTGCAGCGTCACGCAATCGCGCAGAATCTGATGACTGGCGTCAATGGTTCCGTTGCTTTCATTTTGTTCATCAATTGATGTTGCGATGATTTATATAAAAATGTATATCAAGTCATTCTCGAGTCATACAGTTCGAGTCAAGTCAAGTCTCGAGTCATTGGATCTCAAGTCAAAGTCAAGTCGAGTAATTTTCTTTATTTAGGTCAAGCAAGTCTCAAGTCCTTAAATCTGCGACTGGAGTCTGACTCGAGTCAAGTCATGTGACTCGAGTCCCCCATCTCTGACACTTGGCACATAATATCTAAATATCGATTAATCGATCGATATAGCCCTGAATCGAATCGAATCGTAATCGTATCGTAGAATTTTTTGAGGTATCGGCAAATATCGTATCGCTGGCTGAGAGAATCGATATCGTATCGTATCGTGATGAACTGTCCGATTTACACCCCTAATCAGTAGCAGTATTGGTATCGGTGATACTGACCTTTGTTCATAAAAAGATGCCATTAAACTGTTTTTATGTTGTTTCTACATTATTTGGAGATTAAATGTGAAATTATTACAATATAAAAACAATTTGAAAACTTTAATGTTATGTGTGCTTAATCGCGATTAATTACAGAAAAATGTGTGTTTTAATAAATTAAATGGGATATTTCAACACAATAAACAATAAAATACACACACCATTTTGAAAAGTATAGTCGCCAGACGTTATGCACGTTCAAATATGAATAATGCAATAAAACTAACTTTGTGTGAAAAGTTACATGCAATGCAACATGTAACGTTGTAAAAAATTTCAGTGCTCCTGTAACTTGTAAACCAGGTAACCATGTAAACCAGGTAAACCCAGTAACTTTCATATGATGCGTGCAAAGATGCCAGAACAGGAGGATAACATTTATTTTTGCACCAAAGAATTAGTATAAGCGCTTTAACCAAATACAAGCGTCACATTTCTGCTTTTAAACCCTTTTTTAACGCTCTACTGACAAGCTGAAAGACGCAAAATGATTTTCTGTGGTAATCGACACCATGTCACAGATGGAGCTTAAGTTGGATTTGATCATAATATTCCTTTGTTTAACAGATTTTCTAATTGTCCTTCACAATTTTAATGCACAAAGTCCTGAAACACAGCAAAACCTGTAAAGATATTAATCTCACCAGAACTCGCCATCATCCTCCACGGTCACACCCAACCGCTCTCGCTCACCCTTACTGACTCTCTTCCACTCCTCTGAGCTACAGATTCAGAGACAAACAGAAATGGATTCAGAAAAAAAAAACCATAGTGTGGTAATTCAATTTCCACTGTAATAAAGAATAATAATAATAAAATTGACAAATATGCCTGCTAACAACGCATTTCACAAATGGCTCTGGTAACTGAAAATGTTTGCTTTTGCATTTTTGCTTTGATTTTGATCCCAGATTAATTTGGTGAAATTTTTTTTTAATATGCATTAAAGAAAAATCCCCAAACATGACATACAGGGGAAAAAAAATATCATGGCCACAAATTAATAATTCATTACCTTGTTTAATTAATTTGTTCCCTTGTTTTAGAAACGAGGAAACAAATTAGTACAACGTGGCCACGATTTCCTGAAACGAGGGAACAAATTAATAAGTCATGGAAACAAATTCTTAATTCGTGGCTACAAAATTGTGTGCATATCATGTGCGGGGCTTTGTAAAATACTGTATTACAAATGTAAAAATGAGGTTTCCTTCAAATGTATGTCATCAAAATGTATGATTGAATGTCCCTCCCACATAAAAATTAATAAACAATATGACTTTGTACTACATTAAAATATAATTATTTTAATGGACTGGCAATGTAAGCATGACAAAAAGTAAAAATTATGTTAAGTATGTAATAAAAAGTATGTAAATACATTAATATAGAATTAAATGTATGTTATAAGGTCCCAGCACGGTCTTTCTGTCCAACAAGTGGTTTTTGGTTGAAGACCCCTGATTTAGGGCATTCTCTCTCACATTTAAATCTGATTTTCACTCCCAAAATCTTGCAAAGTGAACACAATCAGAATAAACTCAAAGACAATTGCTGTATTTGCATGAACAAAAAATGATTTAGTGCACCTTTTCAATACTGAATACGACACCTGATGTTCAGTTTGTCCTCCAGTAGGAGGCAGCATGAGCACAAAAACACAGAGCATTTAAAAAATTCACAATCGTTGGTTTGAAACAAAGCGTCTCTGTGTCAGCATATTTCCTGTTTTTTCCATTGCATCTTTTTTTTTACATGGTTGCATGTGCATTATGCATGGTACACAATAACGTTTATACTTTAATCCTTTTTCATTTATGAAGCATGTTTTGATTTAAATCATTTCTCTTCCTAATTTCTCTTCCTAATAGGAAATGTTCTACCAAATGGGAAATTTGTTTAGATGATCATTTGAAGTGTCTCTAGTCGCAAATCAAACTATTTACATCAAGGAAGGCCAGGGAAAATTCCAGCTAAAAATAAGGCCAAGTTCCCTTTCCTATTGCACAAACAACGCTGACAGTTCAAATGCAGAAAACACTGTAATGAATTTAGTCTCCTGTAGTTGTGCAAATTTATGCTGGAACATCATGCGGACATGCTTAAATGTGTACCGTCTGCTTTAGCGATAAACCACACACTAACAGCTTGCAGATGTTCACAAACCTGTCGCTCCAAGCTCCATTCCACTCTCTCTGACCCCACGGGTTCCTCATACGGATCATGGAGAGCTTCTCTGATTTGAAGAAGGCCAGCAGGCCGGTGCCCAGACGTACCTTACGCACGTCAGTTACAGCATACGCATGACCTTTGACCAGGCCGCAGTCTAAACGGGCCTCCATGTCCGCCTGAGTGGTCGCCTACAGAAAAGAGAATCCAAACAGTGTGAAAACATGAGACTGGATGGCATGAAACTTGAATTCATCATATTTCTTATTGCATTAAACACAAATGCATTTGTTTTATGAGGAGTTTCAGTTTGAGTCAATGAGCCGAACTTTAATTGGCCATTGCATACTAATTAAAAAAAGCTTTAAATGAAAGTTAAACTCTGTGTACAGCATGCTGTTGATTACCCATTTTGAAGAAAAAAAAAAAAAAAAAATAGAAATTGTGTTTACAGTAACACGCGTATAATGGATGTCTATGAAGCAGGACATTACAACAGAATAAACAATAAAATACACATTGCATTGAAAAGTATAGTCATGAAACATGCATATTCCAATATGACTTTTGCAATAAAAGACGCTTATGACATTTCTTATTGCATGAAACACAAATGCATGCGACTTGACATCAAACTCACTTTAATGGAGCAGCTGATCAGGCCTCCTCTGTTGTGGACCTTCAGAACCCGCTCGAACAGCTGATGGCGGGCCTCTTCCTCCTGGTTAAACTTCCCTTCCAGCAGATCCATGGGCTCGGATACACCGCCAGTGAAATCCACCAGAGCATCACCTGTGTTGCCACCATCCAAAGCCTCATAACATCCACATAACCTGATAAATGAGGGATTAGATAAACAAACCAGTTTAGTGAAGGACGTCATTAAAACATTTCTTATTATTATCATCATCATCAACCTATATCTGATATATCCCTCCAAATGTCTGCTAGCTTTATTCAATAAGGCATTTTTTTTTCTGTTTATACTGGTCGTGGTACTTACTTGGCATAGGCTTTCTCCACCAGAGCACTCCAGAACTCATTACTGTCGTTGGAGTGGCAGTAGATGAGCTTCCCGTTTGCGGTTGGCAGTCGGTCATCAATAACGACGTCCACCCATTCCCCAAAACGCCAGAACCGAAAATGAAAAATCCCAGCATAGCTCTCTGGTTTCTCCTTCTCCCATTCCTGGTCCTTCCAATCAGGAATAACCTATAAACAGCAAAATACAGTTTATTTTATAACTGGAGTCAACTTAACCTTACACTGACAGACCTGATGTAGATCAGAAAAATATGGTGAATAAAAAAACATTAAAATGCATGGAATTACAGGAGCTTATGGGTGAATCAAATGAAAGAACATGCCCAGGTCAAATTTCACTCCAAAATCAAAGAAATAAAATAAGATTTTATTTTACTGTTTTGCTTGAATAATTGTTTTGCAAAAACTTAACCCTATTTTTAAGCACTGTTATTTTACTATTATGACATAATTATTATTATTTTAGCATTCATTCATATTTGGAATTTATTTTTCAGTTTAGTTGTTTTTAGTAATTTTAGTACTTTTCATTTTTTAAAAAGTTTTTCATCTAATATTTATTTTATTTTAGTCTTTCAACTACAGAAAACAAAATGTAATAGTTTTACTTTTAGGTATCAATAACAACACAAATTTTTTAACAAAACTTGAATTTTTGAATTTCAATACATTTTAAGCATATTTTTCTCCCTGCAATTCAGAATACCGTAATACTAAACTCAACAACAACAACAATAAACATATTATACAGTATGTGAACAATTTCTAAATCATAGTACAACAACTGCATTTGTGCTGATTAAAAAAAAATATTGGAATACAAAACTTATATATTTGGATTTTTGCTGTATGACAATGGAATAAAAAATAATAATAAAGTAAAATGTTCAGATGCATTGTTAATGACAATGCTGGGTTAATTGTAAATAAATAAATGCTGTTAATCCAATGTATATTTAACACACACACACACACACACACACACACACACACACACACACACACACACACACACACACACACACACACACACACACACACACACACACACACACACACACACACACACACACACACACACACACACACACACACACACACAAACAAAAACTCCTGCAAAAAAAAATCCTTAAAGTTTTTTGAACAGCAGCAAGCATCTGTTGCCTAGTGCTGCAATACGTCAAACTCTAACAGCGAGTCTCCGGTTGGTTTGCTCCTCCTCCTGCTCCCAAAACTCATCCAGAGGCTCAGAGCATGTGAGGCAGAATCAATAAAGTCCCCAACTAAATGAGGCTTTTTGCCCGTGGGGGCCACAGAAGCGGGTGGGGATGGAAAGTGAAGGTTGAAAGAGGAGAGAGTTTATTCAGTCGCACACAGACACAAGCCACGAGCAGACGGTTCCTTCCTCAACTTGAAGATTATCGGGTCATGGGTTCGGATATGGAGCTGACCTTCACCGAGGACCTGCAGCTGACGGAGGTGATGCGTTTGAGGGTGCAGTCGCTGCAGCAGAGGGGTCAGAAGAGGCAGGACGGCGAGAGGCTTCTCCTGCCGTACGAGTCCGTCTACCGGCTGGACTTCAGCGAGCAGGAGCTTACCTTCTCCCACTGGAACGTGACCCTGCAAGGAACGGGCCGTTTCACAGTCACCGGCATCTGCCAGCTCTGGACGCCCGACCTGACCAACCTGATGACCAGGCAGCTGCTGGAGCCCATCGGCCAGTTCTGGAGGAACGCCGGAGATCCTGACGATCTGCCCATCAAATGCCTGGAGGCGGACATCCAGGAGTTCGGAGAGAGGATAGCTGAGCTGGCGAAGGTGCGGAAAGTGATGTATTTCCTATTCGCCTATAAGGAGGGAGCGACGAAAGAGAAAATCTCTTGCTCTTTGACCTTCAACAAAAACAAGTGACAGATCGAATCCTAAAACCGCAGACAGGTTAGATGCTCTATGTAATGGTCAGTCAAAACCTTTTTCTTTTACCAATCAACGAAAGCCCTTTGTGTTAAAAAAAAAACATTCAATTTCTTTAGCTCTTGTCCTCTGTAGTTTCCTGAACTTCATGATGGTTTCATTAACCTGCCGTCCAGAAAAATGTAGTAAGATTGTTTGTATGCAGAAAGCTATTGCTGGATGATTTTGTCTGGTGCACATGTAAACCAATGCCAGTATGATGCTTATAGAGCGAATCTACAGTCAAATAAATTGTGTTGTCAATCATTCTGTTTCTGTATGTGAATGTTTTGTTGATATGGTGAAGGCATCTGACTGGAAGGTCAACTGAGACAGACTCGGCCAGTGTCCATCACTAACCACCACAAAACTGGATCAATATGCAATCAATATGCCCAGCCTTCAGGCAAATGCCACACATTAGTTCTAGGAAGTCTGACTCATTTCCATGAACGGGTTCTTTTTAACAGTTTGTTTCAATGAACCGGTTCAACAAGCCAATTCTTCAGTCCTTTACATCATCAAGTGTTTCCGTTGACATTTTGTTTGACGAATGAAAGGAGAGTGAGTTGTATAAGAATCAAACTAGTTCAGTTCAATTGAAAATTTAACTGGTTCATTGAAAGAATCCAGCAAAATAACGGTTCTCACACATACAACCTCCAAAATGTTCTCTGTGTGCTATGAAACAAGGCAACTAAGCAGTCAATAAATGGTAATCATTTAAATGTGCCTGTCAAAGAAATAATGTTAATGTGTCAACGTAACTTTCTCACTATCTTTCAAAACTTTTCCCCCAGGTGTGAACATCTATAGCTCTGTTCCAAATAATGGTTAAAAAAAAAGAAAAAAAACAGTATTTTTGATATACACCATTTCAGTGCATTTGAGGGTTTCCCGCACTGTGAAGAGTACATGTGACTTTGGCAAAAACCTTAAAAGGAAGCCACAAAAAAAGCCTACCTAACGTGACTCACACTCACTTTATTTTAAGCTGAAATAGTTACACATTACTACATGTACTTACTATGGTAATAACCGTGAATTATACATAATTACAAGAAACTAACCCTAAACCAAACCCTAACCTTAACCGTGACTCTATAAGTACATGTAGTTAAAAGTACAACTATTTCACCTTAAAATAAAGTGTGACCTCAAATCCCAATTGATTCCAATAGAGCGTTAAAGGGATTTTCACCCAAAAATGACCAAACTGTTGATGGGCCCCACTGACTTCAATAGTATTTTTTCCCATACTATGGAAGTCAATGAGGCTCATCAACTGTTTGGTTACCAACATTCTTCAAAATATCTTCTTTTGAGTTTAGCAGAAGAAAGTAATACAGGTTTGGAACAACTTGAGGGTGAGTAAATGACAGAATTTAAATTTTTATAGGTGAACTATACCCAAGTTAGCATTTTAATAATAATTATAATAACAATAATAATAATAATTCATTTCATTTATATAGTGCTTTTCTCTGCACTCACTCGAAGAACATCCAACCATATTGCGACCACAGAGAGTCGGGACCTCGGTTTAACGTCTCATCCGAAGGACGTGCTTTTTGACAGTTTAGTGTCCCCGTCACTATACTGGGGCGTTAGAACCCACACAGACCACAGGGTGCGCGCCCCCTGCTGGCCTCTCTAACACTCTTCAAGCAGCAACCAGGAGTCTCCCATCCAGGTACTAACCAGGCTCAACCCTGCTTAGCTTCAGTGGGCAACCAGTCTTGGGCTACAGGGTGATATGGCTGCTGGCAAGATAACTATGCAACACTCTAAGAAGAATAAAAATAGACAGCAAAAACAAACCATTTTAATAGGACAGTTTTATTGATATTTCATGCAGTACTAAACAGGTTTATTATTGTTAACTAAAACTATTATAAACATTTTTGTTAATTAAATAAATCTGAAAACATGAAACATTAGAAACGCTGCCTTGGCAACTAACCAGAATAAGCATAAGTTGAACCATAACAATACTAACTGGAAATAAATAAAACTACAGTGGAAATAAAAATAAAGTAGCAATATTTAAAAAAACAAAAAAACAAAAGTGCATTAAAAATGGCCAAAATTAAAAGAAAATAAACAAAAAAATATATAAAATTTTAAGAAAACTATAATAATAGTAAATAATACTAAAATAACAGTGATACTGAAAAAGTATCAAGTAAAAAGTCAACAATTATTTTATTTAATTAGCAATGGGTTCTGGGATTGTTAAAGCAGAGATGTGATGCTGCCTTAGAATATGGTCAAAAGGAGATCTTAAATTGCAACATAAGGTCACCGCGTACCTAACTTTAGCACCTTTATATGCCTAGGTAAGCAGTTCACTAGGTATGAGTGTGTGGCCAGATGAGATCTATGAGTGTGTGTCTGATGGGGCTCTTCAGGGGAACCGCAGGAACAGTTAGCGGACAGTAATTAGACCTCAGGAGGAAACAACTTGTCGAGCAGAGACAGAACGCACAACAAGGAGGGATTCTAGTGCTCAGCGTACTGTATCCGTGTAAGGTGCATTACTGCAAGCGCTGCGGTGTGACAGCGACAGGCAGGACGTCCCATGAGGCTCTTTAATGAGAATTACGTGGAGCGACATGGACGGATGACGTACGACTGTAAGCTCTCGAGTAAACGGAAGTACTTTAAAAAAAACTTTTTCCAAGCATTTGGATCTGGAAAACTGAAACGCATGGAAACAAACAAGTCATCTCGTGGGATCTGATGTTTGTCCACGACTGTGCATCGTGTGTGGACACAAATGAAAATAGAGCAAGCCAAGGTGATAACCCCAAGTCTCCAATTAGTCACAAGCCATCAATGCGATCTCATTCAGTCTAAGCAAGACTCGTCCTAATAATGCTTCATTTTCTCAGTAAGCACATCCCATGGCTCAATTTATAAGGATTACAGAGTACCTGCAGACACCGTGTAATGAGGAAAGATCACATTATGTGAGAAATGATGACCTTACATTATAGAGGAGCCATCGGAACACTGTAAATAAAACAGTAACAAGAAAACCTTGAGCAGAGTTTGAGGGTTTTTTCATGATACACAAGTTTCATAAAATGCAAACAAAAATGACATTTATTACTTGTTAGTAGGGCTGCACAATACTGAAAAAAAATGTGATATGCGATAATAATAATGCGATATTCAATATGCGATACGATAATGCTTAAAGTGTGTAAAATAAACTTAAATTATCTTTAAAATTATATAACCTACATACGGGATTCACATTCCTTTTGTGACAAGAAAACATCCCTACAAATTCTGAAAGTGAACAGCAGTTTTACTGTAGCATAGGAAGTGTTATTTTAACATCAGTGTAAACCACGGGGTTCAGGGTTTCAGGTAGGCCAACATTAGGTTTATTTAACAACAGAAACTTAATAATCAAATAAAAAAAAATAAAAATAAAAAAAAAAACTGCTTAGTTTTCACTGTATGAATTAAATATATACTGATTCTTATTAAAGCTACAAAAGTTATTCATCCAAGAGCTGTGAGTGATTTTCTCTTTGTCTTTTGTTCATGACCCGTTATTGCAAGCTATTGCGATATATACATATGCGATATTTCGATAATTTCGATATATTGTGCAGCCCTACTTGTTAGACAGACAAACGTTCAAAAAACTGTGCCATTCTAACATTGCATTCACGCCATGTCTGATTGTTCTGTTAATATTGCAAAAATGGCTTGTGAAACTTTTGGAAGCATCAGTAAAAATGTGTTAAAAACTACAACGGTGTTGTTAATGTTAATGTTAAAAGGCTGCAATAAAATATAAATATTAGATTAAAAACTTAGAAAAACAATAATTAGAAATGTTGCCTTGGCAACTAACTGAAATTAAGCATGAACTAAAATTACTAAAACGGATTACAAAAATAAATTTAAGCTGAAACAGAAATTTAAAAAAACTAAAAATCAACTAAAACTTAAAATAATAATTAAAATGAAACTGAAAAATCTTAAATAAATGCTAATTATAATCAAAATATTAATAAATACAATAATAGAATATTTCTCTTCTCTCTTCAGCCCTTAGCAAACACTTGGACAGGATTTATCCCGGAGCCAATATGCTGCTGTAGGTGCCGCTGACTCACGGAAATTTTGTACAATGGTTTTCCAGTCTTGGCGGATAAGGGCTTTATATTTGGCATCAGGGAGGCAGACTCGTTTGTTTTTAAGGTCAGCCTTGATCTGTTTTGTCCAGGTTTTCTTGGGCGCCATTTATTGAACCTTCCAGGCCGCAGGCCGCTGCCATCATAGTCATCGGCAGACGTCGTTCATTCATTCGGCATACGTGACCGAACCACAGCAATTCACTAACTAGTTCGATTTGGATGCCATTAAGGTAGACAGCGACTTGTGAACCATCTGTTGTCATGACTTCAGTATTGTCAATATTGATGGTTGATCCATACGGTTTGGCTGTACTGGCGATATCGTAAGAATATCAGTGGCATCTTCATCAACATTTGCGAATACGGCACTATCATCAGCGAACATTAGATTGGTTATAACGTCAACATCTCCAAACTGGACACCCGTCCTGCCCTGGAAAGCTTTCCTCATGATCGAGTCGATAACAGTAATGGTGAAACCACACAACATTGTCGAACTCCAGATCGAACAGGAAACTCATCCGAGAGCTCACTGTGGATGCGGATGCAAATATAGAATATATAAATAATACTAAAATATCAATCAGTTATGTTTTGCATTATATGGCATAATGTTGTGCATAGGCCATCATTTTTCAACAGAAGTGTGTTTATGAATTTATGCAGTCATTTTGGTTATGAAAATTTAGATTTTCTTTTGAAAAAACAAAACAAAAACATTTTGTAATGAAACCTTACAATTTAATGATTCTAGCAAATATAAACAGTATATATCGGTGACGACACACCAAGGACAGATAAAATACAAGTCAACAAGTGTGAAATATGTAATATTTTCCAGGCAATGATAATTAACCCTAAGGGGTCGAGCAATGATGACGTTTCACTACCAGCTAGTACGCAATGGAATAGGTTGTAAATGTGCCAGTCTAGACTGAAGGAGAATGATTTCCCACAGCATAAACCAGTGATTGAAGTGGGAAAAACAGTGCCCGTACTCCCAAGGTACTCCCCCTTGTTTGAAATTGTGTTTGGGGGGGGCAGGGGGTTTGTGGGCAGTCAGAGAATTGGCCCACTTCGAGCACTGGCATAGGCTCGATATAATTCATATGATATTTCCCACATCTTCTGACTAGTATATCCTGCTTATCAGTGAACTCATTCTTACAAGAGGGAATATTAACTTGCATGGACATTTAACCTATTCATTAACCAAACTAATGATAAGGGGGTGGGCGTTGAGATGAACCGCCGATATCGACGATTACAGAGCAGTTGTTCAAATCCTTAAAAACATATCACAGTAACCATCAATCCAGACAAAATACCATACACTCTTAAAAATAAAGCTTGTTTTCTTGCATCTACAATTCCATGAAGAACCTTTCACATCCATGGATATTTTCCATTCCACAAAAGGTCCTTTATTAGCCTGGGTGCCAGCCCGAACCCCGCCCACAACATTTTTTGGTCGGGAAGTTCGGTCTGGACTCGATCCATTGAGGAGTAATTATGCTCGGCTCCTAGAAGGCCGAGCCAATCAAATTGCCAGGGCGGGCTTTATACGATGATGGACAGATGGTCTGCGGTTACGTAATCACCCACGTCACCAAAGAGCGCTTGATTTGAATTAGTTTACAACAAAGACGACTGCAGCTGGAGAATTGAGATTTCACGAGTTCACATTTACAAATAAGTCAGATAGAATAAATGCGTAGGCTATATGAGATGTCACGAGTTCACACAAATAAGTAAGATAGAATAAATGCGTATATGACGTGCTGTCCAAGGAGAGGGCTGTGGGCTCGGTAGCCATACTCCCCCCGTGTTCCTGGTTGTGAGAGAACAAGGCAAGAGTGAGGATTCGGGGTGGTGGAGGGACCGAGAGATGCTGAAAAACTGTCAAGGAGTGTTAGGTAAGTTGACAATGCTTCCTCGGTAACGTTAGACATGGTATTGTTTGATGACAAGTTGATATTGGATTGATTATTTGTACGTGCTCCTCCCGAACTTTGTTTATGAAACATCATGTGTAGATTCCGCCATCGCGTCTGTTATAGAAGATATCGACAGCGCATTCATTTTAAAAGAGGAACAGAGAGCCGCGCCCGCGACATTTTGTTGGTTGAAAATATGAATGAAGAACATGCGTCATTTACTCCGTTGCTCTGATTGGTTGTAGGTCTATCCAATTGAGTGCAGAGGTTTTTTTTTTCCTAGTTCGGTTGAGACACGCCCCATAATCAAATCTATATGGAGCGGTATCAGACTCACATTCTGACTAGAATATGAGTATGACGAAGTCAGGCTAGTCCTTTATAGTGGAAAAGGTCCTTTAATTTATTATGTTCTTCACACTTGGTTCTTTTAAGAACCGTTCCCTGAAAGGTTTTATGGGGAACCAAAAATGTTTTTTACATTTAGCGATTACTGTCATCAAAACAAGAAATTCAAATAAATAAACATTCTGCAAGGGTTCTTGCATTCTGTCAGTGCTATAGTTTGAATGTATACGCATTTAGCAGGCGCTTTTATCCAAAGCGACTTACATTGCTTTCAAGATATACATTTGATCAATTCATGCATTCTCCAGGAATCGAACCTGTGACCTTGGCGTTGCTGACTCTGATTTTTTTCTAACAATATTTCAATATCTCACACTACATTTTAAGACACCATGTCAAGTTAAAATAGATTGGTAACTATGGTATTCAGGCATGTTTTTAGTAGGGCTGGACCCGACTATTCGAATATTCGTTCGGTGGGTTGGTATTCGATTTGAAAATTTGACATTTTCGAATATTTGTTTTTGTTTGTTTTTTTGCACACCTGGGGGCTGTTCCATAAAAGACGCTTAGAAAAGCGGGGATTAAACTCCAAAACCGGACTTGAATGAGCCTAACAAACGAGTTGGGGCTAAAGTGGTTCCATAAAAGGTAATTGAAGCTCACGCAATCTCACTAATTTGATCCAGGTTTATCTAGTCTAGATAATTGCGTGTGCACACGTTTCTGAAGCAGCCCTAGAGGTCGATCGTGGATCAAATCGATCCACCATCAAACAGCGTATATTGTGTGCTGTTTTATGCGTTTGTGACATGTTTTTTCCCCCCCCTCAGTTCAAAACTTACATTTTACAGTTATATTCTCCATCTGTAAATGTTCGAAAGTCATGCAAATGTATCCATTTTGCTTGGAAAATTAATATGCGATATTTTATAACACTAGAAATATCTTCTAATTATAATAATTTATCTTTAGGATGTTGGATAAGTTGCACTGAACTTCTAGCAAACAGAAGTACTTCAGTGAAGTAGCCTATAATTCAGGGAAGATTTTTTTTAAGAAACTAAATATATAGAGATATAAAATATAGTTTTGGGTATAGGACCTATGCTACTTAATAAAGATGACGTATACTTATTTAGAATGCTGAGAATTACAGCTTTTAATGCAATATTTTTTTGGAGAAAGCAAGAATCCCCAGTTTTAAATGAGTAGATTTAGTTTCTAAAGTACATTATGGAGAGGATAACATTAAATTAAGAGCAAATGTATACATTTTGATAAGATATGTGCAACTCTAAAATCAAAGAATATTTCATAAAATAAAGGAATATATATTAGCCTACATTAACTACATTTTTATATAACCCTCCCTCCCTTTTATTTCTAGTTATTTGTTATTTTATTTATTTACTTATTTAATATTGAATATTTGATATTCAAATAATATTACTTGAATAACTATTAGGAATTATGTGTCATTATAAGAGTTTGATATAAATATGTTAATGTTACATTTTTATTACTATTTATTTATTGTTTTTTGTCTTTTCCCCCTTAAATCATATGTAAAAGTGTCTATGTATTTTTTGGTTATTGTTCTAATCATGTGTGTTTTTAGGCTATGTGTTGGTGGGTATATCACAAAAGAAAAAAAGTAGAAGGAAAAATAAGGAATATTTATTGGGGGAAAATATGATGTCTTTAAAGGAACTGTCAATTTGTATAATTGTGTTAAATGTTTTTGAATTGAAAGACATAATAAAGTACATTTATATATATATATATATATATATATATATATATATATATATATATATATATATATATATATATATATATATAAAATAAAATATTTGGACATTAGATGTGCCTTATTTAGAATTTTAAACCTGTGTGTATATTTTTATGAAAGCAATTAACTGTAAAGGGACTATTGTAATGGGGTAAATCAAATGTAGGCTAATACTGTCAATTACTAAGCTCAGATTCATCTTACCAGTTAAAATTTATACTCTGCTTTTGTAATTATTTATTTTTAATTTTGTGATTTTAACTTCTGCTTTACAAAGCTTTTTTCAGATTGTGTTCTAATGTTCTTCTAATAATCATAAACATGTACTACAGCTGCCAAACAAAACCAGAGAGAAATGTATTCATAAATCTTTAAAACAATCTAATTAAATCTTGGGCACAAAACATTCAGCCAGTAAAAAAAGAAAACCTGTAGTATATATACTGTATTTAGGCCTATCTATCTATCTATATATATATATATATATATATATAGGTCTACATTGTCTAATTTATCATTGTAGCCTTATTTAAGTTGATTTTCTGTATACTGTGTATTTATTTTTGGACTAATAGTGGTTAATAAAGTCCAATAATGGTATGAGAGAGTGTCAGTGGTAGTATCATTGTGTTCCTATTGGTCAGTGTTAGAGGATCTGTGTAACAACTGAGGCTTAGCCTGACAGTTAGCCTGCCCTGGACCAGGCTAGTTTCCCAGCATAAGTTGCCAGGGTAACTGAGTTTGAACTATTTTAAGTTTGCTTTATGAAACAGAATCCACCGACAATAAGCCTGACTAACCGAAATAAGCCTGGCTTATACTCTAATCTTGGTTTATGGAACAGCCCCCTGGCATCCCCCTCGAAACGTTCTCATAGCTTGAATATGTTTAACACTATAAAATCTGGTGAAATACAATACTCTTTTTTACAATTATCTTATATAGCCTAGCCATTTTTAATAGGATGGACAGTTGAAGGAACCCAACCTCGTTATACTTAATAAATATATTTGCTTCTTCTTGGCCTACTAAAGTGTTCCTGCAACGGGAGTATTCTCCGCTAGAGCGCAGAACAGCAGAGTGTGTGTGTGGACAGAAGTGCATGCCTGAGCTTGTGTTTTGGGTTTGTGCTTTGACATTGTGGAAAATAGAATAATAGAAACAAAATGTATTAGCCTTTTTACCCGTTATTATCAATCTAAATTAATCTCGTTTTTAATTTAACTTAATTTAGTTCTTTGTTTAAATTTCATTTTTCTTTATTTAAATTTCGTTTTATTTAAATTTATTTTTTTCTTTATTTAAATTTTGTTTTTCTTTATTTAAATTTCGTTTTTCTTTATTTATATTTGTTTTTTCTTTATTTAAATTTCGTTTTTCTTTATTTAAATTTCGTTTTTCTTTAATTAAATTTGGCTTTGCTTTATTTAAATCTACCCTTTACTGTGTCAGTAATTTGTTAGTCAGAAAAATATTAGACTACCTTATTAAAAGTATTGCTTAAATAAACAGACCTGTGTGCGTGTGTGTTTTATATCACTAGTGCAGTGTCCTTTCTCGAAGCATATAAGCCCTGCTCGCGTGAGGCGCGCCGCTTCCCGCTCACGCTGTTCTGTAGTTTATTAAAAGTTTATTAATTCTGAATGTGTCGCGTCTCGCATGTGCCCCAAATGCGACACTGCACTCCCTTGTGAAGTCGACTGGATGAACGGTTCTCAAAATAATCAAAATGCAAACGGACAGACAGACACATAGAGATTCCTGCCTTTATTAGAGAGAAGTATATGTTCAGCCCCCTCTCTCCGAAGCCTTGAATATTCGATGTTCATGGTATTTGGATCAGCCCTAGTTTTTAGTATGGGAACAATAATGACATGAACTCACCTTCTGCCACAGAGCTTCTCTGGAGGCTAGACTGGAACACGCTGCCACAAACCAGCAGTTTCCCAGCTGCCCCTGGTGCAGGTCATGGGCACTAATTCCATTCACAAACAAGTGTGGGTCTTCACAGAGCTCCTGTTATAGAGAGACAAAGAGATTCCCATGATTCAGTGCTCCATATTCTCACATACAGTCCAGTTACAGAAGGACCACAGCCGCAGGACAGCGTGTTTTTATTAAAAAAGAAAACCGAGCACCTGTAATTCAACCAGCCATGTTTTTCTGTTCTTGGTTGACCTGTTTAGTGTCATTGAGGCACAACAACTTTGAGTACTACTGAAATGGCATTCCGTTCACCCTAAAACTAACTAACTACACCCACTTATAAGATTAGTTTAAGGTTAGTTTTTTTTTTTCCTGAAACGCAAAAAACAAGTTGAAGCTTCATTTATCTAAAGGTGTTGATGCCAACAAAGGAGAAACTTTAAAGGGATAGTTCAACCAAAAATGAAAATTCGGTCATCATTTACTCACCCTCAAGTTGTTCCAAACCTGTATGAATTAATTTATTCTGCTGAGCACAAAAAATATATATATTTTGAAGTATGTTGGTAACCAAACAGTCGATATGCCCCATTGACTTCCATACTATTATGGAAAAAAATACTATCAAAGTCAATAGGGTCCATCAACTGTTTAGTTACTGACAATCTTATATTCAAAATATTCATACAGGTTTGGAGGGTGAGTAAATGATAACAGAATTTCCATTTTTGGGTGAACTATCCCTTTAAGGGTTCCCTACGATTTTCCACTAGTTATTACAATGGTAATATTGTATTGGTGTTTATATTATGTGCCTAATATATGCCTAAACAAATAATCATTATAATAAATGACTATTATATTATTATGCTATTTATATAAACACACAATATAATTTTTGCCCCTTTTTGTGTAGCCCTATAAACAACAAACATAGCAAATCTGAAGCTCTAATAAATGCATTTTAAACTCCAATTGCATAAATAAATAAATAAATAAATAAATAAATAAATAAATAAATCATAAAATAAATGGCATAAAACAGAGAAAAATCACAATTCAATTTTTCCCTAAGCATTCTTTCTCCCTTCCCGACTTAACAGAACAGATATTATTATTTCAGATGCTAAAGAAAACAACAGCTGCAGTGAGGAAGAGCTGCTTCATGTGACATTCATGAGTGAAGGTCTGTATTCGCCACCGGCTGCTTCGACAAACGGTATAAACGGTGCAGTTCATGACACAGGAGGTCTTCAGTGGACGGATGATTGTATTGCACTTGTTCAACTGCATTGCACTCACATGCCCGAACAGAGCACCGTAATTCATGATGGACGGTGAAAAAGGGAGTGTCCTGAAGCAATGCTCCCTAAACGCAAACACACTGCTCTGTGTGTGTGACCGACTGTTTAGTGGTATTTGCAACCGCTCATTCTTAGCATTAAACTTTGAGGTGTAACGTTTGTATTTCTGACATGAATGATTCCTCAAATCATGCGCTTTGCTGAGGAGAGTCACTGTTACTTTACTAAGTCATCAGAAGCACCATTTTCACCTGGAGGATGATAAAACAGGTAGAAAAAAACAATAAATCACATATGAACCAGAGCCAAATCTACAGATCAAAATCAGTGAGCAAACAAGGTACATTAGCCGCTCACTAGCTAAAACAACCTTTAAGCTTGTCTAACATTGACAATCCATTCAGTGGATTACTTAAAACCTCATGCATATTTAACTAGTTAATGGAATGCCAAAAGGACTTTTCCCACAGCCTTTAATGGACTGGGTCTTTTAGGCTTGTTTTTGTGTGATGAGATTTAGCTAATTGCTGCTGTGAAGACACTGAAAACAGTAGGGAAGGTAAGAAAAAAAAGAGACACAATACATTTCATATAGTACTATTAAGAAATTAAGCAAAATTTATCTTAAAGACCTTTTATTTATAGGCTTTTGCTTAAATTGTGCTTATCTATGAATTACTGATTTTGTGAATTGATAATATGCACTACTGTTCAAAATTTGGGGTTAGTACGATTTTTTTTTCTGGAAAGGCATTAATGCTTTTATTCAGCAAGGATGTATTAAATTGACCAAAAGTGACAGTAAATACATTTATAAAGTTACAAAAGAATTCTGTTTAAAAAAAAAAAAAGATTCTGAAAATTCTGCTTTGCATCAAAGGAATAAATTACATTTTAAAATATATTCAAACACAAAACAGTTGTTATTGTTATAATATTATAATATAATTTTTCACAGTATTACTGAATTTTTGATCAAATAAATGCAGCCTTGGTGAGCAGAAGAGACTCTTTCAAAAAATCTTACTGATCCCAAACTTGAATGGCAGCGTACTAAATATTGCACATAAAAACAGATTTTATCAACAACTTTAAGCCACCCATTTCTGGCATTGTTTATCTACATACATCCTGGTTCAGATTTATTTATATGCTGAAAAAACAGATTCATTTATCACACAGCATGACAGCTACAGGAAATTATTCCTGTACACAAACCTTTACTCAGGCACATTTCTAAACAATAACTATTATAATCTTTGGCCAAATATAATATTCACAACAGAGTCGAGCAGGGGACTGCATGTAGAGGTTATTGTTTTAACTACAAACACATAAATCTGGCATCAGTTTAAATGCGTAAGTTACAAGTGGTGTACAGTTACACAAGATCTACGGCCAGAAGAGCCACACCTTCCATAAGCACAGAGCTCAAATATGATTAATGACTACATCCAGGTTATTTAGGAGACAGGTTTAGTATATTTGTCGGAAAACGAAGGTAATACAAACAGTAATCGATTGCAAAATCATGGCTAATTTTCCTAAGGAGTGGTGAACAGCCTTACAAAAGCGAGAGCTTACAAAAGCAACAGAAAACAAGCTGTTCTCCAAAAAATGTGCAGCGCACAGATAAACGCTTGGGTTCTCTTACGAGAGGTTCTCTCGTACTTGCGTAATATCTTACGCTAGGGGAAAACCTCTTTTCCTCGAGATATTGAAGCCAAAAATGATCCTTAATTTTACAATAATGTAAAACGCATTGCAGCAGCATGCAGACATGGGCGAGACAGCTCGCGCGCCCATTGGCTGCTCTGCGGCAACTGCACCAGCCTATCGAGAGAGGCCCCTCATGACGTCAGAACCAGTGAGGGTGCTTCGCGCCCACTACGTCATGTCCCGCCGAAAGCGAGTTGGGCTTGGGCTATAAATACGGCCCCGAGAGGCTGGTTTGGTCAGTTTTTCATCTCTTCAGCGAAGCTCACGCATCGCTGGATCCCGAGAGGAAGAAGCCGCGCCGTCTGATAGAAGCACTCAGCGGGATTAGTGCTGCATCTGAAGCTGCTGGTCAACAACTCGCCGCCTTCAGTCGCCGTTCCTGCTCACGCTTTCCGGCGTACATATCCTTTTCTCTGCTACTGTGTTTTGTGTATGTGTGTGTGTGTTCGCCGCCGCGACACACACTCTCATTGCACTAAAAGAGCCGGGCGTCTTTTTCAAGACACCCCTTTTCCTGGTAAGGATCACGCAGCTCTCACGCTCGCTGACGGCGCTGCCCTCAGCGAGCTAATGCCTACGGTGACTCTGAGGACTCGCCTGGCATCCTTCTCCGAGACAGCACCTCCGCCCGCCGCGGTACCGCGCCGTAAAAAGCGCCGTACTCAACGGGTCCCGGAACCTCCCCCAGCCCGCAAAGCTCGCTGGTGCGCCCGCCTGCTTAACCTGCTTCGCTGAGTCTCTTCCTGGTGGACAGCGGCCGCCGCGTGCCGCCGCTTCCGTCGTGGATGTAGACCAAGAAGCCACGTCTGGGGGGGATGATATCTGCTCGGGGCTAGCTTTCTCTCTCCCTCTGTTCGAGCCGCGCAAACTGCGCCGTTCACAAGGGAGACCGGAAGCGGACGGTCACGGGGTTAGTTTTTTCTTTACGTTATAAGAAAAGCTACCCCGTCCTAGTTGCGCCCCATTCACCGGCGAAATGAGAAAAGAGTGTTTTTTTGTCCCGCCGAGGCTGGACTTAACCTCCATTTTTCATATATGCTCGTGCTAACTGAAAGCTTATGTGTTCCCCCGCTGTGGCTCAGCGGCGGAATCTAAGGCTTTCGCACGAGAGACCCGTGTTCGAATCCCGGGTCTACTGGCACATAAAATTATGCCGTCAATGCTTTCGTTCTGTCAGTTCCCTTAAAGGCGACTGCAGATGTGTATTTTGCAGCCAACGAGCGCGTTGTACAACCCGCTCGCCTGCACCCAAACACTGTTTCTATGGCAACACAAAGTATTCCTAGCCGCTGCGGCCGGACTCCCAACGAAACTTCTCGCTCGCTCAGTTCCAGTAATTGCGACTGTTCCAGCGTATTCTGCAGTAAACAAGTCAACAACACAGCCCGCTTGCCTGTCTGACAAAAAAATATAGTAAATGAGAACAGCTTTATTGGACATTCGGCTATATAGCCTATATTATATTATATTATATTATATTATATTATATTATATTATATTATATTATATTATATTATATTATATTATATTATATTATATTAAAATACAGTATGTGAGCATGATTTTAATGAGAAAAAACATTAGGCAGGCAGAACGCAAGTACGCCGCGATGACGTCATGAATATGCTAATTGACGCATGACGTCATCTAGCGACATTTAGCTACTTTTCGTGGGAGGCATTAGCTACTTTCCTTTGAAAATAGTTGGCAACACTGGCTACAGATTAGGTGTCCCTAAAGAACCCGCGTATCTAACAGTAGTTCCGCATTACTTTGCACGCGAGTTTTATTTATTTTTATAGCGTGTATTCTCCGTGGAAATTTATACACCGAACTGTGACGCCTGTACCGTTTCGGTTCAATACGAATACATGTACCGTTCCACCCCTAATCTACAGTGAAATACAGTCACACATTACACTACTGTTTGGCCAGCATTTTAACCGTGTTTAATCCAGCTAACGTTACTAGCTAACGGAATGCTAAAGTTAACTGCTGACTTACTAGTGTCAAGCGCAGCGAAGCGATGTTTCTGTTATTCTAACGTCCATTTTCAGAGCATCCAAGAGAAGCACAGACATAACAGTAGCACTGAAATGAAGCACAGAAATGCGCGTTGATATTCGGTCCGGTAAATAACGGTCGTTAAGGCACCAGTGCCGTATTAGCTCGGTGCTGTCTGTAGCTACCCAACCCTAGCGACAACGACGCTAGCAAAGCAAAGCCAGTCCTTCACTAGCATATAGTTGGTCTCTTTTTTTATTACTTATTTCTCTGCATTGAGTGACAACCCTCTCAAATATAAGACACACAAACAGAACAAATAAAAGTCTCAGATTCACTGTCTGTAAATTCTTGCTTACTTATTGTGACATGATAGCAGAGCGTGGACCTCCGGTCTCTTGCGCCTCAAGGTCGATCAGAAATGCGTCGCAGCTCTGAAACCTTGGACAGCGACCGACTGGTACCGGTCAGGTGTAAGCCTGGGGACTTCCTCGAGTGTGAAGGTGGTGTCTACGGACACCTCAACCTCGGGATGGGGAGCGCTGCTCGAGGGCAGACCGTTCTTCGGCCAGTGGTCAGAACGGGAGAAGCTTCTACATATAAACTGCCTGGAAATGATGGCAGTCGACAACGCGCTGAGGCGCTTTTGTCCCCAAATAATAGGACACCACGTCCTGGTCCGTTCGGACAACATGTCAGTGGTGGCTTATATAAATCACCAAGGAGGTATCAGATCCAGAACCCTTCACAGGCTGACGGAACGCCTCCTGGTCTGGGCTCAGCACAATCTGTGCTCGCTCAGAGCAGCGCATGTGCCCGGCCACCTGAATGTGGGACCAGACAGACTGTCCAGAAACAATCTTCCGGCAGGAGAATGGTCTTTACACCCACAGACAGTCAAACTGCTATGGAGGACATTTGGCAGAGCGAAAATAGACCTATTTGCGTCTCAAGAGAACGCTCACTGTCAGGAATTTTTCTCCAAGAGCAGGGATGCGCTGGCCCACGTCTGGCCCACGTCTGGCCCCGCTGCCCGCTCTATGCGTTTCCCCCTGTCACGCTCCTACCCCAGGTGTTAGAGCGGATCAGGGAAAGCGGATGCCCAGTGCTACTCGTCGCCCCATTATGGACGAACCAAGCCTGGTTTCCAGTCCTGATGCAGCTGACGAGTACCGCCCCGTGGCCGATACCGGTGAGGAGGGATCTCCTCTCGCAGGCAAACGGCTCGATCTGGCATCCTTGCCCGGAGCTTTGGTCCCTTCATGGGTGGGCCATCAACGGGTACCCGTTAACCTCCCAGCGGGAGTGTTAAACACGATCACGCAGGCTAGAGCTCCATCTACGAGGCGGCTCTATTCCTCAAAATGGTCTGTGTTCACTAGCTGGTGTACAGCGCGTGGCACTTCACCCTCACACTGTGGGGTGTGTGGTGGATTTTAATTAATCAACTTTAAAATTAACTAACATTTGTTTTTCTTGCAGGAATAACATTCATATGCTTTTAATGTTTCCAAACTCTTTGGGGAAAAACTTGTGACTTTGAGTGTATGTGTCTATGGGTATTAATACAGAAAGGGGAACTGAAACTAGACATGACTAGTTCGCAAAAACCTTGTGATAAGTAATCAGAGTTTGCCAGTGACAGAGGGAAAAGGTTGGGCTTTTGAACCAATTGAACCAATCATATTGAAGGTGACATGTTAGTCTTATTTGTTTTCTTGATTCTATAAAAACTGTTGTATATGTGTTTTTCGGTGGGATTCTCAATGGAATTTGTCTGAGATCCTCCGGCCTTGCTTCTTGGGAGAGATTCCCTGAGAACTGCTCGGGAAGATCTCCTGGCCGTGATTAAAGCATTTAAAGGACAATTGCAGGTCTGTTTGTCGATTTATTCCTGCGCAGGAAGCTAGTTTAGGAAACTAGTTTAGGGAAGCAAGTTAGTTAGAAACTCGGCCAGTTGTCGACTGAAGACGCAAGAGCCAGAGAGTTAAGGTATTGGTGTCGAGAGCAGACGCCAGAGAGTTTAAGGTATTGGTGTCGAGTGTAGACGCCAGAGATATTAAGATCAGGTGGGTGTCGAGTGCAGACGCCCCAGGTAGTTAGGTTTAGGGAAAATATCCACGACAGGTGCCAGAGGTTCTTTCCTTTTACAAGAGCTTCTGGATAAGGGCAGAGCCCCATCCACGCTCAAAGTTTATGTGGCGGCCATAGCAGCGTTCGCTGAACCACCGCTTGGCCAGTCATTAGGAAGGAACGATTTGGTCATTCGCTTCCTTAGAGGAGCTAAGAGGCTGAATCCTCCCAGACCTCCCTCGGTTCCCGTTTGGGACCTTTCCACGGTTCTGGAAGCCATGAAAGGTGCCCCATTCGAGCCAATACAGCCAATAGACCTGAAACTAGTCTCTCAAAACAGTGTTTCTTCTGGCTCTCGCTTCAGTGAAGCGCATAAGGGACTTGCAAGCGCTCTCAGTGAGCGCGGCATGTATGGAGTTTGGGCCTAATGACTCGAGAGTCATACTCAAACCAAAGCACGGATATGTTCCTAAATCCCTCAATACACCGTTTAGGGCACAGGTGATCTCCCTGTCGGCCCTGCCGGTATCTGAAGAGGAAGGGGACGCAGGCTTCCTTTGCCCGGTCAGGGCGTTAAGAGCCTATGTGTCTCGCTCATCTGTTTTCAGACAGACGGAGCAGCTCTTTGTTTTGTTCAGCGGACGTTCTAAGGGACTAGCTGCGTCAAAACAGAGTTTATCCAGATGGATAGTTGATGCTATAGCGCTAGCTTACACATCCAAGGGCCTGCAATGCCCGTTAGGTGTCAAAGCGCACTCCACAAGAGGCATGGCCTCGTCGTGGGCTTGGTCTAGTGGGATTACCTTGCAAGATATCTGTATGACGGCAGGCTGGGCCTCCCCGTCTACATTTATAAGGTTTTATAACCTCGAGGTTCCCGCTTTACAAGCTAAGTTGCTCTCGGTCTAATTTTTCAGTGTTGCCTGCCCGATGCTATCGGCTCAGGATGCTGAAACTGATAGAGCGTCGATCACTGATCGTCTGTATACTTCTGTGGGCAGTGCGTAAGTCCCCCATATTTATCAGTCCAGGCCGAGTTCGCCCTGGCTGTGTGGAACACTTGATATAATCTGCTCTTATTAGAGCTCTATATTATAGGAATGATGCTATTCTAGCCCCTCTTCCCGGATTCTCTGTGAGTCCCTTGTGATTAGGCACTATATGAGCCCCGGGTACCTGCCCTTGGGACTTTAGTGTTGTATCTCAAGCACGCACGGCGTTTTACACTGTGTTCCCCTAGCGTAAGATATTACGCAAGTACGAGAGAACCTCTCGTAAGAGAACGTACTCGGTTACTAACGTAACCTCGGTTCTCTCTAGAGAGGGAACGAGTACTTGCGTATCTTGCCGTGCATGCGTCACGTTCTGATTCGCTTCGGCGATGAAAAACTGACCAAACCAGCTTCTCGGGGCCGTATTTATAACCCAAGCCCAACTCGCTTTCGGCGGGACATGACGTAGTGGGCGCGAAGCACCCTCATTGGTTCTGACGTCATGAGGGGCCTCTCTCGATAGGCTGGTGCAGTTGCCGCAGAGCAGCCAATGGGCGCGCGAGCTGTCTCGCCCATGTCTGCATGCTGCTGCAATGCGTTTTACATTATTGCAAAATTAAGGATAATTTTTGGCTTCAATATCTCGAGGAAAAGAGGTTTTCCCCTAGCGTAAGATATTACGCAAGTACTCGTTCCCTCTCTAGAGAGA
The DNA here is from genome assembly GCF_949319135.1 of Squalius cephalus. NCBI lineage: Eukaryota > Metazoa > Chordata > Actinopteri > Cypriniformes > Leuciscidae > Squalius > Squalius cephalus. Next base: position 20,987,250 of record NC_137127.1, read on the forward strand.
ACCGAGGTTACGTTAGTAACCAAGTACGTTTTAATGTTCAGGAACAGTGTTTAAAAATAAATTAACCACTCTACATTCTTCAGCCTTAAGAAGGTCAAACAAACATTGTCACTTCATAAGAACCCAGAAAAATCGTGTTGCAGTCGAAACGCGCCATTCATTGTAGTTCTTGAAAAGGGGATTCTTGAAAAGGGAAAACAGGTAACAAGGTTCTTTATACCTTTGGTCTCTTCCAGGTGACTTTTCCAATGCGGTTTCCATGATAGAAGAGCGACTGGTCCACCGGGAGGAAGAGTGGGTCTTCAAACAGAGTCCTGTTCTGCTGGCACTGTTTCCTCAGGGCTGAAAACTGCTGCCCTTCAAACGGCTTCACTGACGAGAACATCCTGCAATCTGGAACGACACACAGACACAAGATCAGAATGCAGGAATGTTCTGACGGCGCTGCTGGGATTACTTTACTGCAATATCTTCTACATAATGTTTTCAGAGGAAATAGGGTAGTAATTCAGAACAAGAACCGAGTTATATGAGTGTCATTTATAAAACATCCCATAAGGCTAATGTAGAAACACTGTTCTGGATGCGTTTCTCTGGCGTGAATCACTTTCAACACAGTTTGACGCTCAACATACAATGCAAATCTCTGGAAAAAGAACACAAAAATGAAAACCCAGAAGCTTGGACATTCTCCCAAACATATAATTTTGTGTAAAAGACAATAATATGGGTTTATGGCATATACTGTATATCACCATACTTTCCCCAGTGTATTAATCACAGTACAAGACAATTGTTTTGTATTACAAGTTTTCTGATTTGTTATGTTTAAATATGCAAATGAGCTAATCTAATTAAATACTCAATAGCATAAATGTCCAGCATAGACATCTGAACACTGGAGTTAAAGTTTTTTTTACAGGGTTGTTGTTTTTTTATCACTCTATAAATCAGAAAATACTTTCAGAAAAGAAAAATAAATCATGTTTTTAGGAATAAAATGTTAAATACATATCAGGTGAATGATACATGAACAAACCCTTCTGTAAAAACCTTCAGAGTATAAATAGAAATACACCTGTAAAGTATGGTGTATGTTAAGCTGCTGAAGTAGAGATTTCGGTCTCAAAAATTACGGCCATTAAATATATGGGTTAAATGAAATCTACAAATGCAAATAGATAAAGTGTAATAAAACAAACACTTAAATGTGCATTATGGATGTTTTCTCTCCACTAGTCTGAAAGAAGAAACGTTATGGAAGAGAAATCTCAGGCCTCTGGGTTTGGCCTGTAGTGTCTCGCCTCAAGAATATGGGTTTGGAATGACATGGCAGGAACTATTCCTAATGTAAAACTGTTTAACATTCATGCAGAATAATGATCAGTCACATGATCAGTGAAACATGAGTCAGTGTCACACTGTCAAACCAGAACAGCCAAAAAGGGGAAAAAAAAAAAAAGTTTCATAAACACTATTGGCCCCTCCTTTCGTTTACTGTATGGTTCTGCTTTTTATCACTCAGGGGTCGTCCTGCAGGATCTGCAAACACTCACATCACCACACAGCCGTAAAACTATTACACACGACTGTGAGAGAGGAAAGATCGATATGAAGCACAGATTAATCTGTTTAAGACACCATACACCCATCTAGACTGGAACCACACCATCCAATTGACAGCACAAATGATCCTAGTTTCTGAAGACAAACACAATATAAATCCCTTTCACAACACATGGCTCTTCATTCTCGACTATCAGGATCATGAGAATGAGTCAGCGATGGTGTGTTTTTAAAGAGGGTGTGTCTTCAACTGGTGACATATTTATTTGGGCAGTTTGAAAGGCCTCAGAAAGTACCTGGACCACTGATACCTGGACACTTAAAATGTGGCAGTTTCACTGCATTAAAAAATATCATATCAAATTATGTTATCTTGCTCTAATGCTCAAGGATCTTTTCTCTTAATATTTCAAGATGAACATTTACTGTTAAATCATGTTCAATTCTTGTGAAAATCAAATATGATCCATCAGGCTTCTGAGGAACGTTTATTTGTCCATCTCTCAATCATATTGCATTGCATTATATGTTTTGCCCCTACAATAAAAACTACAGATAAAACTAAGCATTTACATATCATCTTAAGACATATTATTGGGAGATATACAGTGACAAGTTGACAACTGATACTTATATGCATTCATCTTACTTTCATCAGAATCTCCTCTTACGTTTTGGCCTTATAAAAATCAGCAACTGCACCAAAATGCACATTTTTGCTCAGTTTGGGCCTCTGAATAAAACTGAGGTGTTTTTCCCCTCCATATTCTTAATATGTCAACACTATATGAGCATCATGTGTCAAATACGATAAAAACACATAGACCCATTGTAACTTTAACTTTTTGTGAACTAACTGAACATGCATAAACAACTTGTTAGAGGGACAATGTTTTTTTTTTTTTTTGTTAAAAAAAATCAGTATGTTTGGAATGTAACATTTTCAGTAGAGAAAATGTAATACAATGTTACGAAGAACTAAATCAAGGTTCCTATAATTTTGGCAAATGTAAGGGATTATTGGTTACATTATTAATAATATGATACATATTTTATAGAGACTGCACTCACAAAATTTAATTAATGAGTTTTTCAAGCCAGGAAATCACAAAAGAATTCATATTGTTATGAACATAGAACCCTGACAAATGTATCAAAATAGCAAGTTCATTTCCAGACAGTTTCGGTGTACCACCCCCTTTTCAACATTCCACACACATGCAAACAAACTCAAAACATGTCACAACAAAAGCACTAAAAGAAGAGAAAAACACAGCATAGAAGTGAGATGAGTAGCCACTAGAGCACCCCCCAAAAAGTGACAAATTTGAAAAGAAAAAGGAAAAATTTCAGTAAACATGAGCCCGCAATGTTGCAAGAACCTTAAATTCCTTAAATTACCTGCAAAACTCTTCGTGTTTTCCCCAGCTGGTTGAGGATATTCAAATGAGGAATGAACAGATGCTTCTTTTAATTTACTAATTCATATGCACAGATGAGAGACATTCACAGTTCAGAGACAGTTTTCTCCTCTAACCTCCAGAGACTGTAACCCACTGAACTGTGTTTTTCTGTATCTATTTCCTCGTGTCTTTATGTTCTCTGCGGTCTGGGTGAGGGAGGGGCCTTCATTGCGGGTGTTTCTGAAACTCATCCGCATTTATCAGAGGGGAAACAGGGTGAAAAAAGGGTTATCGTATCGAGCCACATAATCAAACTTTTCTGAAAGAAGATTGCCTTTTACTCTCTGTTTCGAGTTTCTCTTTAATATAGCCAGTTTTATATACCCAGCTAACTGAAGCAAGACGTCAAATGAAAGAAATACAAAACAAAACAGTTTCGCAAACCATGGTTGACTTTACATTTACTGCTGCCACCTTGTGGCAAAACGTTGTAACGTTTAATGAGGATTGCTGTACAAAAAAAAAAACAAGCAGGTGGAATTGCGATTGAATTGCTGTGAAATTCAGTTAAAATAGGTTTTGCAGCGTGAACGTTTTTATTTAATTTATTTTGATGCATATTTACAGCTTTAAAATAAAAGAAAAACGAAAATCGCTGCTGACGTATGGTGTTGTCACGTGATGTCTATTACTTTTCTCAGCGCAAGTCACTATATGGACCAATACTCATTATTGGATGAGTAATTGTGTACGAAACTTGACGGGCAACGTGATCTGCCACATCCATAAAAGAACAGCAAAAGAACCCTGAAAATAAAGTTGAATTAAAGAATGTCTTCAATTGCTGGCTACAAAGAAATCTAACCATCTATATGGTCGTGTCTTGATATCTAAAGCTGAAGGCATTTCTAGGATTGTTTACCCAGCTTTGTCTTTATATGTCAACCCGAAAACCAGCTCATCTATCGACTCCATACTATTTAAATTCTTGTGGAAAAATAAACCTGAATATGTTAAAAGGAAGACTCTGATAAGAAATACTTTGGAGGGAGGTGTGAATGGACTTCAGTAGCCTACTCTCAGTCAGGTTTTCAAGGTCGGCTGGATTAAACGCTGCCTGAATGCTGACTCTTAATTTGTTATGGTTTTACATACCTAAATTCATCTTTGAAAAATGTGGGGGGTTCAATTTTTTCTTGTCTTGCGATTTTAAATGCAACAAACTTCCGGTCAAGCTTGCTAATTTTAGCCTTGGAGGCCTGTAAACTTGCCTTTTCCCACAATTGTTCCCGTCATAGGAGTATTATATGGAACAATCAGAATGTGCTGTGTGAAAATCTTTATTAAGAATTGGGTTGACAAAGGTGTAATTTCTGTTTTGGATTTGTTGAAGAAGGATGGCTTTTATTCCTACACTGAATTTATCAACTTTTTTTGGAGTGGATTCCTATGGAGGTAGATTTGTGTCTTTATTATTCAATCAAAAAAAAGGTTGCTTCAATCAAAAAATATATTTTCAATCAAAAAAACCCGTTTCAATCAAAGAAAAAAAGTGTTTGAATGCAAAAATATATTTGAGACTCAAAAAAATGCATTTGAACACTATTTTTTTTTGCTTGAAAATGTTTTTTTTGATAGAAGTGAAGGTTTTTTTGTTTGAAGCAACTTTTTTGATTGAAGTATTGTTGTTTTGTGTTTGGGCCATATTATGGGTAGGACATTTGTGTCTTTATAATTCAATCAAAAAAGAAGTTGCTTCAAACAAACAAAACATATTTTCAATAAAAAAATCACTTCAATCAAAAAATAAACCTTTTCAATCATAGAAAAAATGTTTTTGAATGCAAAAAAATATTTGAGATTCAAAAAATTGCACTTGAACACTTTTTTTTTGATTGAAAATGTTTTCTTTGATTGAAGTAATCTTTTTTGTGTTTGGACCATGTTATGGGTAGGACATTTGTGTCTTAATTATTCAATCCCAAAAAAGTTGCTTCAATCAAAAAAAAAACATTTTCAATCAAAAAAAAATAATTTCAATCAAAGAAAAAACTGTTTAAATGCAAAAAAAAAAAAAATCATTTGAAGTGTTTTTTTTTTATTGAACTTTCTTTTTTTTTGAATGAAGTGAAAAAAGTTTTGAAGTCGTTTTTTTTTTAAATCATTTTGACACAAACGTACCGCAGTGGGGGCGGGTGCTTCCCCATTGGTCAGACATGCTTGAGTGACAAGTGTCTACACCAACGACGTCTTTCTGACAAGCAAGTCATGGTCGCCACTCGCCAGCGAGCCAGGAAGCAGTGGTGGAGTTGTTGGTAAGTAGATAAAACCGTATTAAAATGATTGGTGTCACGTTATTAGCCTACTCTGTTTGATATTTCGATTAAACATACAGCTTGCTAACTTAGCTCACGTTGACTAATTTGTGTGATGGTGTTAGATATCTGACGCCTCATATTGTCAGGCAGGCTAGCAGGGTGCGCTAACGGCTAATTGAATTGTTTATTTCACTTAAGTAACGTTACAGAGGCTTGCTATGTGCTAGTGCTATATTGTGTTATAATACGTAACGTCATTAGTGGTCAAACAACAGTCCACAGGCCAACTGTTGCCCACAGCGCTGCCTGTTTAGCAGCAACAGGTCATGCAGAGCCTGAGTCTATCTTCTCACACAGCCCACAGGATTACAGCTATTTGACCGTCCCGCTCTCTCTCTCGCTCACGGGTAGTGGTCTCCCCACCATCACAGTCAAATGCTCGCAGACACAGAGGCAGATGCTGTTATTTTGAGAGCGGGGCTTACATATGCCGTCCCGTACGGAAAATAATGTTGCATACCACCGCTGTGGGCAACAGTTGGCCTGTGGACTGTTGTTTGACCACTAATGACGTTACGTATTATAACACAATATAGCACTAGCACATAGCAAGCCTCTGTAACGTTACTTAAGTGAAATAAACAATTCAATTAGCCGTTAGCGCACCCTGCTAGCCTGCCTGACAATATGAGGCGTCAGATATCTAACACCATCACACAAATTAGTCAACGTGAGCTAAGTTAGCAAGCTGTATGTTTAATCGAAATATCAAACAGAGTAGGCTAATAACGTGACACCAATCATTTTAATACGGTTTTATCTACTTACCAACAACTCCACCACTGCTTCCTGGCTCGCTGGCGAGTGGCGACCATGACTTGCTTGTCAGAAAGACGTCGTTGGTGTAGACACTTGTCACTCAAGCATGTCTGACCAATGGGGAAGCACCCGCCCCCACTGCGGTACGTTTGTGTCAAAATGATTTAAAAAAAAAACGACTTCAAAACTTTTTTCACTTCATTCAAAAAAAAAAGAAAGTTCAATAAAAAAAAAACACTTCAAATGATTTTTTTTTTTTTTGCATTTAAACAGTTTTTTCTTTGATTGAAATTATTTTTTTTTGATTGAAAATGTTTTTTTTTTGATTGAAGCAACTTTTTTGGGATTGAATAATTAAGACACAAATGTCCTACCCATAACATGGTCCAAACACAAAAAAGATTACTTCAATCAAAGAAAACATTTTCAATCAAAAAAAAAGTGTTCAAGTGCAATTTTTTGAATCTCAAATATTTTTTTGCATTCAAAAACATTTTTTCTATGATTGAAAAGGTTTATTTTTTGATTGAAGTGATTTTTTTATTGAAAATATGTTTTGTTTGTTTGAAGCAACTTCTTTTTTGATTGAATTATAAAGACACAAATGTCCTACCCATAATATGGCCCAAACACAAAACAACAATACTTCAATCAAAAAAGTTGCTTCAAACAAAAAAACCTTCACTTCTATCAAAAAAAACATTTTCAAGCAAAAAAAAATAGTGTTCAAATGCATTTTTTTGAGTCTCAAATATATTTTTGCATTCAAACACTTTTTTTCTTTGATTGAAACGGGTTTTTTTGATTGAAAATATATTTTTTGATTGAAGCAACCTTTTTTTTGATTGAATAATAAAGACACAAATCTACCTCCATAGATTCCTCACCTAAAGTTTATGACTGGGTTATTAATTCTATTTCACCTAAACTTTTGCACATGGTTAGGTCAAACTGTAGCTACAGAGTATCAGTCTGTGAAATTCCCCAATTATCCATTGGAGGATTGGAGCTTTCCAATGTCAAATGTTCAAATTTTTGGATTATAAGATTTCTTATTAGGAAAATCAGCTGTCATCCCAAAGCATTTTTTTTTTTTTTTTTTTTCAAATGGAAATTAAATTATCCTTCTCTTTTTACTATTAATATATGGACTGGCATTACTAAGTTTATGTTACCTAACAAGTGGAAAGAGCTTCACTTTAAGGCCCTGTTTACACGAGAACGCTCGCGGGTGAAAACGTAAAAATATTTTATCAGATGTGCCTTTCGTTTAGACGGCGACGGCGTTTTTGGGGCTTAAAATGGCGTTTTTGGGGCTTAAAAAGGCAAAAAAGTGAAACCACCCTCCAGAGTGGAAATCTTAAAAACGCTCCACCGTCGCGTTCCCGTCTAAACGGTAAAAACGCAAAAGTCTGCTAGACAGTGAAGGCACTGATCAGTACTTCACATTGCCATCTAGCCGCCTGGAGAGCATACTACATTGAATTTCACACACCTTTGCGTCACCATATGCACGCAGATTTCCCCCACATAACGCTCGTCTAAACGCAGAATAAAAAGTGATCACTTTTGCGTTTTCTCTTCAGATCGTTTCCGTGTAAACTTAGCCTAAAATTCTACATAATTACTATCCCTGTAACCAGGGGCGATTCCAGGATTTTATAAATGGGGGGGCACAGGGGGGACCAAGAACCAGTGAGGGGGGGCCCATGGGAAATCAGAAAATTCAACTGGAAAAACTTCTCCTAAAGTAGAACAGTCTTTTTTTTTTTCAATTAATGATTATGCAGTCTTTACTTACATACATCATTGTATATTCTTTCAAGCAGATATATTTATTTGTATGAATTAAATATAATTAATCTTTATTAAAGCTATTATTAAAGAGCGGTGAATGCTTTTCTCTTTTTATTTTGTTGTTTGAACAATATTAAGTGTACAGAAGGCATTAGGTTTATTACGCACTGTCACTTTAAGACCGAGTGTGCAGATCCAATTGCACTGCTAATGCACATCCGATATTCTCACAACTGTACGTTCTGTAAAGACATAACCGACTGTGTTTACGTGAATACTCTCAAAAACGGACATGTTGTGTGTATTTGTCCATTCAGACGCGAAAGAGAGCTCAATTAGCTGTCTATGTGCAGGGCTGCACTCTTCGGGTCGCGTGTGTGTGTGTGCACAGAAAAACATACCGAATAAAGCTCTCTTTCGCGTCGTCACTCTTATTCAGATCTGTCCATATGTCTGCCCTTCTCTTTCTCCCAGACGTTTACATTTTTGAACGATTTGTGAGACATGCAGCATCAAGCGCATTCCAACTCGTGTGCCGCTGGGTAGAGCAGCACGTTACAATTCAAATGTGCGCATCTACCACAAACGCAAATCAGTTCTGACTGGATCTCTTCCCCAATCGTCCCTCCCTAACATTTTCGTCTATTTTTTATTCGTTGACAAAAATGTCAATACATTTTCGTCATAGTTGTCGTTATTTAAAACTGTTTTTGATATAGCTATCGTCTCGTGTTCGTCTGTGAAAAAATGTCGTTGACTAAAATAATGGCGAACATTTTTCGTCAACGAAATTAACAATGTAATATACTGTAATTGAGTGTGTATACCATAAACAGTGACATGTCGAGGTGTCTCTTTCCTGACTCCTGTTTGAAAAACGCGGACCAGAGTTGCAAATCAAGCAGTGATTGACAGCGCTCTGATCCAATGGCGTTGGGCATTGTCATGTTGACAGTAAATCTAGCCCAATGATGTTGGGGGGGCACCAGGGGGGGCCAATCATATTCCAGGGGGGGCCGGTGCCACCCCGTGCCCCCCCTCTAGACACGCCCCTGCCTGTAACTCTCTTCTTTCTAAGTTTAAGTTAGACATCTCTTCACAGTGCGCATTCTGTAACTCTAATCTTGAAACAATACCACATTTGTTCTTTGAATGTGATTATGCAAATGAGTTCTGGAAAGAAGTAGCCTGGCTTATTTTCTCTGCTTATTACAAACTTTTTACTTTTGAGATTATGAATGTGCTGTTTTTGATTTGGGACTCCGGGTCAAAGGAGATGGATGACAGATTAAAACTGCTAACTTTATGTGGTGAGTTTCATCTCCATAAATGTAAAGTCACTGATTCTAAGCCCAAATTTAGGCTTTTTTAAAAAAATTGTAAAGTTATTCTATGACTCTCTTTGTTTATCAGCAAACAAGAAAGCCGCTAAAACTGCTCTGTTACTCAAAGAAATTATGGTTTCATTGTAAGTTACCTCCTGATTTCCTGAAGATGACAATTTTTTATATTTTTAAAATATTTCCCTTGTTATTTATTTCTATTTATTTGTATTCATTTATTGTTTAGTTACTATTGCTTTAAATGTTTTGTTATTATTATTATTATTATTATCACCTTTAATATTATTATTTTTAGTAGACTATATCTTACTGTATGTACTTTACTGCCTTGCTTTACCTTGAGTTTCATATCCTATTTTTTTGTGATACATATATCCCCTGTGATCTTTGTTCAAAAAAAAAAAAAAAAAAAAAAAAAAAAATTCATCAACAACAAAATACAAAAGAATCTCCTTTTTAAAATTCTTTATATTTTTCTGTTATAACAGTCCACGGAGCTATGTTTCATGATTTGCATTTAGCATTGTTTTCCCTGCTTACCATGACTCATCAGAACAAATCTGTCACCCATTTTTGGAAAGCGATGCACCACAGAGAGAAATTCATCAGCAATTCATCAGAAATATGGCCTTTTTTCTGCTATGGATTTTTTTCTGCTGTTGGATACAATTTGTCAATTTCTTGACAAATTCTACTTATTCTACTACTCTGCATAAATGTATCACGGTGGCAAAGATAAAGAATGTTACTAATTACCTAAAACTCAGATTTGTTCAACCATAAACCGACTTTAACTGTTATATCAACTCAAACCCTTAAGACAATCCACTGGCATTCTCATCCACATGACATCCTGTCTATTATTGAAGAGAAAAATGTTAATCTTTAAACATGGAGCACGAGATGAAATATAAGGGCTGTCATGTGAGGACTGTACTTTACTCTTATTGAGAACTACAAGACTCATTCTGTGAGTATTTGACTGGCTGATCTGAATGATACTTATAAATATGTGTCATATATCTGTGTTGTTTTTAAATTAATTTTTCAAATGATAACAGTAAGAAATTTTCTGATTTTCTTGCTCAACCTCAGATTTTGTGTGTGTTTTGTGAAGACAAACCACAGTCGTACTCATTGGGGCTGCTGTAGATAATATGACTTGGGTCAAAGAGCAGTTTTATATCAAATTATTGCCATAATATTGGTATAGCAGCAAGGTTTACATTGAAGTTAATGAACGTCTCTTTTTTTTTTTCTAGAGATGGAGTTCAGAATCAGCTCTTTGTTGAGTTTGATTCTCCTTTGTAACTCTCCATGTATTATTAGCAGCAGAACAGAACACAGTGACATTTCTGAGAGAAGCTCTCAACAGTCGCCAGAGACTCTGAGTCAAACAAACCATCTGCAGGTCAGACCTGAAAACTCAGTTCACATTCATTCAGGAGAAATGCTGGTGCTTCAGTGCAGAGATGAAGGAAATGAAGGTGAGCAGCACAACATTTCTTTCTTTCTATATATATATATAGAGAGAGTAAATATGAATTTAAAACACCATCAGGATAAGTTCTTTTAGTATATATCATTTAGTATAACCCAGTGTTATTTTAGTATCATTGATATATTAAAATCTCAATTATTTTATTTTTGGATTATTTTTATGTTTTAACATTTTAATTCTAGTTAAAGTTGTATAAAATTTTGTTTTTTTTAAACTATTTTAAATTTGTCTAGTTCTTATCAATTTTATTTCAGTTTTTGTTTTTTGTTATTCAAGTGAACATAAAGTGAATGAAAATGATCAACTTTATATTTCATTTAATTTCAGTTAACAGTTTATGTCAAGCAAAAAATGTTTGTTTTTTTAATAGTTGTAGTTGTGGATGAATATTTTTTGAAGGTTAAGTGCCTTCTTTCACTAATCATTTATTGCTCCATTTGTAAGTGTTTCAAGCTATGAAAAGTGTCTCTTGATTGTTTTGTTCTTCCCTTTGCAGTGCTGGCACAGTGGTGGCAGACACCTTTTGGAGTATTTGACGGTTGCAACCACCAAAACAAAGACCCAGTGGAAACATGCAATGGCACTTTGAGGATTTCGAGGGCCACATCCAGCCATGACGGACTCTATTTCTGTATCCATTCGGACAAGATGAGCAAAACAATTGTGCCTTACAGAATTAGTGTAGTCGTGGGCTTAAATCCCAACATCAAGAAACTGAGGAAGACCAGAGAGGTTTACGCCGACACGTTGTCAGAAAGCCATTTCGCGGCAGCTGTGGCATCATCAGTAATCGTGAGCTTTTTAGTGGCCTTCACACTTGGTGCGTTCAGTAGATCCTACATAGTAAAGTGTCTACAAACAATAAGGTCGTGTATACCTTATAGAAAAGAAAATCACAATCATATCGATGGACAAAACAACGTACAGACCACCAGAGAACAACCTGAGACAGTGTTCTATCATAAAAACCACGGCACTGGAGAAGACACTGTGGACATTGGTTTGGTTGATCAGGAACTCAGTAACGCTGATGATGTAGACGCTGTAGAAAATGCAGATGGCGGGGAGGACGATACAAACCAAACTCAGAGCTGTGAAGGTGAAGAACAAAACCAAGAGTTCAGATCAGTGGTTAGTCCACATCCAAAGAAGAAGAGCCGCATCATTAAAGTGTACAACTATGATGAAGAAGGGAATCAATACAGCCACATCAAAGCCTCTGGGATGGAGGGTGAAGTCGAGGTCAGGCCAAAATTGAGGACGCAATCACTGACAAGACTCAACGCCATCATGAAACAGGCAGACTTCAACCCAGTTAGAGAGTTAGCTGAGAGCCAGTCAACTCAACCAGATGTTCCTTCCCACGAAAACAGTGTTTCAGCTACAGGAGACAGAGTCTCACAAACAAGTCAAGAGACATTGTAAAATGGAGGAAACAATCATTGTAAAAACTGTTGAAAAGGTTAATTTTGAGATCAGCATTGGCTGATAACTGGGTCTGATTGGATAATTGACTTAAGTGTCGTTGTCAAAACCTTGTCAAGTGTTTATTAAAATCAAGCAATTTTGTGTGTATCTTTAAATGGTGGGTTAAATGTTTATACAGACAAGTTATTTCACTGTAGTAATTTTGATGCTTATATTAGAGATGTAATCAAAAAGAATATATACAGTACTTGTTCAGAAGTTTGGGGTCAGTAAGTTTTTTTTTTAACAATATTAATTATTTTCATTAAAGATGCAATAAATTGAGCAAAAGTGACAGTAGAGACATTTATAATGTTTCAGAAGATTTCTATTTAAAATAAACTCTTTTGAACTTTCTATTCATCAAAGAATCCTGAAGAAAAAATCCACAAAAATATAAAGTTAGCACAACTGTTTTATTTTTTTCTTTGTAATAATAAGAAATGTTTCTTAAGCAGCAAATCATCATATTAGTATGATTTCTGAAGGATCATGTGACACTGAAGACTGGAGTAATGATGCTGAAAATTCAGCTTTGCATCACAGGAATAAATTGCATTTTAAAATAAATTCAGTTATTTTAAATTGTAATAATATTCCACAGTATTACTGTTTTTACTGTACTTCGGATCAAATAAATGCAGTCTAAATTAGCATAGGAGACTTATTTTAAAAATATTTTTTTTAGCAAATCTTGCTGATCCCAAACTTTTGAGTTGTAATGTGTGTAAAAGTAAATCATCTTATTCATGCTTCATTTAGATTGTTGAATAATGCTTTACTGCTCTAACAGTGCTGTATGCCACTAATGTCCAGAAGAAAACAATTTACAACTGCTTTTTTTTTATTACCTTTTCAAGACACCATAAACAAAGTAAAACTTTAAGGGAAAAAAAAGAATGAAAGGGACAAAAATTACAAAGACGGTTTCCCTCTCAGACAAATCATACAACACTGGCAATAGAACTGTTGAAACAAATCAATACATAAGAAAAATATTTCCCCTTTTATTTGTCTTGTGATTCCTCTGAGCCATTTTCCTTTTTAAGTAACACTGTAAGAGTCTCTGGGTAGTGATGATCCGTGTTGAATATCGGACACTTTGAAGCAATCCTCGAGAGGTTTGCCTGCATCTGGGGCAGCCAGGGGCACACCGAAAAAAAAAAATCTGATGTGCTTTAATTCAGCGTCTGGTTGTGCTATAATGCAACATTTCTGGCTTTATGCCACTCCACAAACTCATCCAGCATCACTGGCCCTGAAATCAGCACAGAGACAGATCATTAGCAATTTTTAACTGGGAAAGATGAATGGACGGATGACAAGACGACAGAGCTGCACGATTCTGGATAAATTGAGAATAATATATATATATTTTTTTTTTTTGACAACTAAACAAAATAACATGTAATTTACTAGACGTTCTGACAAAATGTTATGTGCTGTTTTTTTTTAAATGAATTTGAATGCATTATAAAAAAAAACTGGTTTGAATGAATGATTCAGTGACTCCTAAATACCGCTCCACTTCTCACTCATAAACAATCGTTTCATTACTGGATGAATCAGCGTTTTTGAATTAATCTCTTGAATGATTCAATGACAAATACATTTTTTAAACAGTCACTTGTCGCCACCTACTGGTGTAACGATGTAACTGATCTTTATTTGAAGCATCAAGTTATTTTCGCTACCATAGACATCAGTGTCTATATGTGAACTATAAACTTTTATCCCAGTACTTCTGTGATAATATGAATTAATGTTCGAAATTATTGATACTGTGTGTGGTTGAAAAGACTGTTTGTGTAGCTGTTTCATACCTATACATGACAACTGCACTCTCTGGCGGCAGAGCAGATTTGAATGTTTCGGTGTGATTTTGTCAAAGGTTTCATAGACATAGCCGAATCGTTATCATGTAGGTCTGTGTTTGAGTCGAGATCGCAATCTTTTAGATTTAGAAGACGATCATAAACTTACAGGCTCCATCTTCATCATAGTTGCTCAAGTCTGTGTTAACTGTACGGCTGAACTCTAAGACGTTGTACCATTGGTCCTTGTTCATGACTTTGTACTTTGATTGCTAGAGGAAAGATACTTCTGTTAGTCACGTTATTAAAGAACAAATACTACGAAATTCAGAGTTTTTAAATGCATAGTCCACCAAAAAAAAAAAAAAAAAAATTGGTTCAGTTTGGCTTAAAATGGTGTTTTTTCATCCTCTTTGGAGCTTGACAGCTGATTTGACAGTCTGGTTTGGCGAAGAGATGACAAACCTCCAGAAATTGGTGGAACACTGGGAACAGAGGCCACGTTCTTCCAAGGATCAGCGCCAACATGGATTTTGCAGTGTCCATATCAAGACTGCGCTGATCTTTATCCTACAGACAAAATCAGATGAATATGTTGAAAGAACATCAGTAAAGGCTGGAAGTGGAACACACTACACGATTTTTAAAACACTAGGCATTATACACTTGATGACTTTGTAAATGGTTACAGAGGAAAAACTGGGCATCATACAATAAACGACTGAGGACCATACAGTACCAGACTTCCAAAAACAACAACCTCAGACAGAAACACGCACCTCCTTGCTTGTATGAAACAAACATGGATGTGCAGGAGATGACCGCAGTAGTTGTTGTAGCGACTCTGTGTGAGTCGCAAACGGGAAAAAAGCGAGTCAAGCGCATTTAGATGCGGTCTTGGGTGGGCAGACACGGACAGTATAGATGGACTTGTACTAATTATTCTTTTTTACAGATTGAAACTGGAGTTAGAGGTGAGTGGCGCAGTCAGTTGTTTTATATGTGTTGATGAGTCAAAGATTTTGGCTAATTTGTTATGTGTACTCTATTTATTTACTTTAGTATTGTTAATGTATTTGTATTGATAGAGGACAGCTTCAGTTTCAGCAGCGGCGCGCCATACACTATACGACATGTGTTCTAAAATCGGCTCAAGATATCAAACAAGTTTTGATATCATCTGACTGGATGGAATCATAATCTGAAGCTAAAAAATAGGAGTGTGCTCATCATACACTACGCGATTTTCTGAGAAATCGGTCAACTGCCAAAAATCTGCAGACTGGCGCAGACTTTCGTCAACTATTGTAGACTCATCAAGACTGCAAATCGGGGCAAAAAAATGAGCAAAAGTCGTGCAGTGTATTCCAGCCTTAAGCAGACACAAATTCACTGCAAAATAGAAAAAGATGCACGCAATATTTATCTTAAAATGATTAATTTATCTTAAAATGGAAGTGCTTTTTTTTCTGGTCCTACTAAAAAAAGCCTCTCACCCTGGCAAAGTCGAAGGCATATCTGTAAATGCTCTTGAATATAACTGGGTCATTCAGTTGAGAGCGTAAATAATCCAGTCTGCCTTGTAATCTCTCAGTGCAGTCACAACTGTAAAGAGAGAAGTGAAGTTAAATGCTAAAATCATAAAATACTTCTGATTTCTCATGATGTCCAAGCAAGGCATGTGATGTGAAGGTCATTCTTACTGTAGTGATGTCATTCCTTTCAGCCACTCTTCTTTTGTGAAAAATCCCATATTTGTTGCTTCAAGTTTCCAGGCTAAAACTAACATTACAATCTGAAGGGTCACAAAAACACAGTGCACATTATTTCTAATGATTTCTCATATTTTGGACAGAAGACAGTCCCTAAAATCTAACTTCAGGAATTAGTATGAAATATATGAATGAATTTTGCTAACATTTTCTGGCTCAACTCCGATGTCCTCACAGAACTTCTCCATGCTTTCTGGTCCGACAATGTCATCTGACCCTACACACATAACGATAATCATTTTAAGTACATTTACCAGAAAAAAAAAAAAAAAAAAAAAAAAGGTCCCCATTTGACTTTCTTAATACATGTTTATGGTCTTATTGCAAATGATTCATCAGTGCACATTATTTCAACAAAAAAAGTAATCAAAATCTTTAAGCAATATTTAAAGGTCCCGTTCTATGTGATCCCATGTTTCAAACTTTAGTTAGTGTGTAATGTTGTTGTTAGAGTATAAATAATATCTGTAAAATTATAAAGCTCAAAGTTCAATGCCAAGCGAGATATTTTATTTAACAGAAGTTGACTACAAAAAACGGCTGGATTTGACTACACCCCTCTACATCCTGCTTTAATGATGTCACTAGAACCGTAAACTCCGCCCACAGGAACACAGGCGTATTGATGGCGAAACGTCAACAGACGTGGTTGATGTTTATCTATAATCGGATACCGCAAAAGTTTAATTCGAAGTTGTTAGTTTGCTCTGTCCATTTCACCACGGACTGTTTTTCTAACCTGGGATAATATCAAGCAGGCTTCTCTCAGCGTTTCATACTGACGAAGGGGACAATTTCAACTATATTCCAGCAAGCGGTAAGTAGTGATTTAATATGGAAGTAGCGATCAACTTCACATCGTTTCTCTTAGTAGGATGAAAATAATCTTACTTAAACTGTGATTAATATACAGAAAGCGATCAAAGAACAATCCCTTTCCAATCGCCCAAGCTATCAATCACACAGCGCGAGTTTATCTGGACACTTGCCAAAACTCGTTATGAAATCAATGACGCTGTTACACTGCACAACGAAGCTCTTACTGTATTTATATGCCTCATGTTTGCATTGGTGAAATCATTAGTGAGAGTGCAGGAACTGCGTTGCAATGATAAGATCTTTCACGCGATCAACAGACTGTCATCTGCTCAGTGCTCATCACTGCAACCTTTTATGTGATGGGAATATATCTAAATACTTTAAAAACTTCTCACGATTCGTTAATCCAGATAGCTGTAATAGTAAAAACGTATAATAGCTGTAATAGTAAAAGTTTTCCAGATAGTTCCACATGTAATGCCAGATATTTCATATGCAAGCATGTCAGCCAATCACAGCAGTGGGCGTTTACACTGAAGTCTCACAGCAGACACGCCCCTTCAAACAGAGTGTTCAAACCAGGGAATGAAATCAGGCTAGGAAATATGCCTTTTATTTCTAAATTATAACAATTTTTGATCTAAAAAACATACTAACATTATAAGGGCACCCCTGGAAACATTATAAAATAATAAAAATAATCCATGGAATGGGACCTTTAATAACTGCTCCACCTCAAGCCATCTTATTTTTCAGTCCCAGCCCTTTGAATGTCATATAGACATATTTTACTCCATCCTGACACATAAAATCATGCACTGCCATTAATTTTTTATTGATAAATACTGTTTTCACTGAGAAATGTCACATTACAGAAGTAAAACGGTTGAAAATTTTGGTGAAAATGCAGTTTCATGTTAACTGGCTGCATGTGTTTAAAGTCGGCATGAAGTATGACGTATATCAGAGTATACCGCTTCTTAAACAAGAAAAAAAATGCAGGGCGGGATTTTGGAAATCTGGATTGGATGATTGGATGATTGGATGTTTGGATTGTTATGATTTGCTATTTTGATTAAAGATTATGAGGCACATGAATAAAAAAAAAAAATTATTATTATGTGCATGGATTTATATATATTTTTTGCAATAGTCCCTTTTGATTTCATGGTGATGCATTGATTCACATACCTGCATATTCGTAAAACCAGGCGAGACATTTCTTGTTAGAAAACTGATCCTCTGGGTTTACCATCCGTCCTGGAGTTTGTGTCCTACAGTAACTGAGGGGATGACACAGTGAATACGTATGGAAGAGTGAAAGATGCAGAGGGAAAGACAGAAATATATTTTTACCTGGTGATTTTGCACTTTCTGATGCTGGGATCTTCTGAGCCGGATGACTTTCTTTTCTTTTTCACAGGCATAATGGAGCTTCGGGTAAGTTGGTTTGGTGTCACTAAACAAATCACAATCAAACAGAACAAATTTAAACTGACATTGTCCAATTCCTTCCTGTCCAATTCAATATTTCAGGGTCAATAAAAGCAGAAACCAGCTCTACCTCTCTACCCGTGGGCACCGTGTCCATTCAAGTGTACCAGACTCTAAAACAGGAGGAAAAGCAAAAAGACACCTTCATACTTATACTCAAATGCATGACTTATACAACCAACTAGATTTAAATCTTAATTCATGCTCAAATTAAAAAAATGTGCTGTCAAGATATACTGTAGGACTTACAAGTTACAGGGCAAAGATGTGCCACAAATATCTCTTTTCTAAACGTCTCACTGTTCAGACCTGAACAAAAGGAAAATAAATACTTTATGTGAGGTTTACCAGCTTTACATGCAACATATCTTAAAATATCATAGCCTGCATGTGAACTACATCAAAAACAACATAACAATGATGTCACATAATCATTATAAAATACGAGGCAAATCCTGATGTTAATGTGTAAAGCAGAATATCCATTTGACAGAATAAAAAGATGTCTAGAGCAACATCTGAGTTTAAACTTCGTACTTAATACATAAAGTAATGTATTTTTCATTGTTTTAAATAAAAATTAAAATGGCTGCGTATTACCATCACATTAATGCAACTAACGTTATATCTAGAAATGAATCGAATACTGAACTAAATTCCCCTGACACTAAACGGAATGTTTGATTTATACCGATCAAGTTTAAATGTAAAGCCTAATTTTAAAAACAAACAACTGAAAAACTATAAGATAAAACAATAAAAATTGACGCATCGCCTTTGTGGCTGCTGAAATGGCTGAACTGCTTAATGCCACAAGCCCGAAACTCATCGAATCGTGTGAAATCAATACAAATATAGTTATATAGAGGTTAAAAGTAAAAGAGCGTAAAACAACTCATGGTATGAGTAAAAAGAAACACAAACACACGCATGTGCTATATGAACATATATGAACACCACCTCACCGGCTCATTTAAATATCACAAATAAACACACAATAAAACACTCCACATGTACAACACCCAGTGTAACGAAGAGCGCACTCATCAAACCTGAATTATCGGCTGGTTTTAGTTCGTCCTCTTCAGTTTATTTGATAAGAATTTCATCTGCGTTTGTGCTGAAATCTGCGACTGCTTCAGTTTTACACTGAACTACGAATGAACACTTCCGGCTCCCCAACCGACATAATAAAAGTCACGGAGTTTGAATTTCAACATTTTTATTTAGTATTTCATGGATGCTCTCCCGTGATGTATGTCACATTGCATAGCAATATTGCTTTTGAGAATTTAGTTCTTATTATTTTAGCCATGTTCAAAGAAGCAAAACAGTCTTTTATTTGTTGTTCATGAGTAATTCGTGAAAAAAGAATCATCTTCTATACATATTCATAGCAGTATGACAAAGCAATGTTTGAAAACTGATGACCAATGTGAAAAACTGGTAAAGTGAGTTTACAATCCTAATTCAAGATCTTCAAGCTCTTTCAACAGCTGGGACTCCTTCTGCATCTTCTCAAGCTGTAATAAAATAAAATAAAATAAATTATAATAAATTATTATTAAGGGTCTTGCGATTAAGCATTAAAAAAAATCTTATGTTCTTAGAAAAGTTTTAATTCTTAAAAAACTACTCATCTCATGAAGCATTGCAATGGATGTAATCAAATCAGAAACAATGATACAAATGAAAATAATTTAAAATATTTATTAAGGTGTGCTGATGAAATTATAAAGCTGTAGTACCTGATTTTTTTGCATTACTTTGCCGGCAGCCTGTTGGTCCTTCAGTTCATCAATGGCTTTGAGTTTCTAACAGATAAAAAATCACATTATGAAACTAAAAACATCAAGTCTGACTCTGATATAAAAATAAAACAATAATGGATATGCATATTTTATTTATAATTATACTATACCGGGTATACTGCATCATACCCAGAAACATGGCATTTTTGGTGTATTCATACAGAATACAATTTTAAAGATTTGTATTTATTTCTATTTTTTTACATTTTTTTTATTTTGAGACCTTTACAGGGTTTTACTCCATTAAGAAAAGAGACAATTCACTCAAAATAAAGGTAAGAAGTTAATTTTCTTCTGATAACATAAGAGGTGTATAAATAAAACGGGTTCAAATGAAACCTAAAAGTAGGTCCATTTGTGCTCTTTTCCAAGTCAAGAATAAATGGCAGAATTTAGTTTCTTTCCCTTCAAGAAGACTGCATCTGTGTGTATATGCTCATCTTATTTGATTGTAAACATATTCCAAACATATACCTTTTTTAAATTCTTGATCTTTTTGTCAGTTTCAGGGTCTCCAAAGCTAGAAGTCACATGACTGGCAGGGGTGGAGTCTGCTACTGGAGGCGGAGCTTCATCAGGCTTGATTTCCTGAATTAATATGAAGCATCACTTTGAGTTAAATGTTCCTCTGTATAGTTTGTTGAACATTAAAAACACGTGTACCTGCTTAGCTGCTTTCTTTGCTTCTCGCCTTTTCTGGTTTTTCAAAGCAGCTTTAGAGATTTGCTTCTCTCCTGCAGCACCAGGTTTCATGTTCTGCGGCAGCTCCTCTTCATGCTTGGATAGAAATATTCTTGTCATTATTCTGGTCACGGGACATTCATAATGCTGCCCTGCATCATATTTGCTGAATGAATACTTATACTTTTTTCTTACTAGTTTTGGGGTGCTGATTCCAAAAAATAGTGCCTGTTTTGATCAGGCATGTCACACTTTCTCACAAAATATGAAGTGCATTTCGACAACCAGGGTCTTGTATTGTCTCTTAATCACCAGAAAAACATGTTTAACATCATTTTTTGCCTAATCATAATTTCAAGGTTTGAATTATAGCGAGTGACAGAAGAAAATGCTGCTAAATCTGTGGGTGGTTTAACCAAACAGCGACAGAAAATTACAGATTTTGTGAAGGAAGCGTATTTATTTATAAACTTGTTTATGCAAAGTTCTTTGAAATTAAATGTATTTGAGTATTTGAATATATTTTCAAATGTAATTTATTGCTGTGAAGCAAAGCTGAATTTTCCTCATTACTCCAGTCTTCAGTGTCACATGATACTTCAGAAATCATTCTAATATGATGATTTGCTGCTCAATTATCAATTATTACTGACAATCAATTATATTTTAATTATTAAATGTATTTACTCTGAAATCTTAAGTACCCTAAACTTTTGAGTGTATCATAGTGTATCATGGTTTCCACAACCATGGAAGGATCAAGTAACTCTGAAGACTGGAGTAATGATGCTGGAAATTCAGCTTTGCATCACAGGGATAATATTATAAAATAGAAATATTTTTAAATAGAAAAAAGTTATTTTAAATTGTAAAATCTATT
Organism: Squalius cephalus; assembly: GCF_949319135.1. Classification (NCBI taxonomy): domain Eukaryota; kingdom Metazoa; phylum Chordata; class Actinopteri; order Cypriniformes; family Leuciscidae; genus Squalius; species Squalius cephalus. The sequence goes on from NC_137127.1 coordinate 21,008,735, forward strand.
TTTGATACAATTAAATGCAGCCTTGGTGAACAAAAGAGACTTGTTTTACAAACATTATAAAAGTATACCGACCCCAAACTTTTGAACAGAAGTGTATATAAATTGAAATATCTGCATTCTCATAAAAAATTAAATAAAAAAAAACTATGCGATGCTAAGTTGACATTGATATTTTTTAACTCAGCATCATCAAATTATAATTATAATGTTTTTATTTTTTTTGCAAATCAGCAGAATATTTTTCAAGATGCAGGGCTGTGTATGACACAAACTTACTAGTTTGGAGCTGGCTGTCTGGGGTTTGTTGCGGAGAGCGGGTGGCCGATACGCCTGGGCTGGTTTGGCTTCAGTGCTGCCAAGCTCACTTGGCAACGCCTGGTATTTCACTGGCTTCTCTGGGAAGGTTCCAGTTGGGAAGGGTTGCCATAACACTTCCCAGAGCTCTTTATTTGATGGCGTTTCATGCTTGTACAACACAGTCCCGGTGTAATGCCAAATCTTATAGCCATTGCTGACCCTGAGCCTGGGGGAGCAGGTCGCCGTCACTACGTGTTCTCCGTCAGGACACCAGAAGAAATGTGTGGTATCTTCAGCTTGGGGTTTCGACACCTGCTTGTATTTCTTCACGTCCCAAACTTCCATCTGCCCTCTCAGGTTCCCGAACCCAGCGAGGACGAGGATATGACCCTGGGGGCTGTAGAAAGCTGCGTTGCGGGGGCCCGTGCCAAAGTCGAACACTGACTCACACTTGCTGTTAAAGACAGTTGCCTTGGCAGGCATAAAACCATAAACCACGCAAAACTCAGAAGAGTTGGGGTTCCAGGATACATCATATATGGGGCCTCTCTTTGCTGTGCAAGACAAAAAAAAAAAAAAAAAAAAAAAAAATTTTTATATTAATATATTAAAATATACTGTATTAATGATTTTACACACACACACACACACACACACACACATATATATATATATATATATATACACACATACAAACAACAGAAATATAAACAATAAAATCATTAAGAGTGATTTTATTATTAAAATCAATATAAATTAAAAGCAGTGTAACAAATACAACTGTTAGGACTATGTATAAACACTTTACTTTTACTAATAACTAATATATATTATTTTAGTTTAATTACATTAATGAGAAATAAGAATGCAAAAACATCCAAATGGACCCACAAAACATATTTAAAGGAGCTGTATGTAAGATTGTGGCCAAAACTGGTACTGCAATCACTGTATCCCCTCCCCCTCCCCCCTGACTCGAGGTTGCCAGATATGTTGCAGGATCCAGCAGGAACGTAGGCTGCTACAAGGAGCTGCAGCTGTGGTAACTAGAGCAGAGCTGGCAACCCGGATGCCGAAACACTACTGACTTCGTGATTGGTAGATAGGCAGAGGGTGGAGCATCAGGCCAAAACACAACATGACAACATCAACATCAGTTGAGGGCTGCAACTTCACTTTTTAAATGACAATATCCTGGCCGTACTACTGTTGTCAGTGATATAAGTATTTGAAATGAACATGATTTCTTAATGTCTAGTGACATATCAGGGCCATTTTATGATTAATTGAAATACATTTCTTACATACAGCTCCTTTAATTTCCTGCAAATCATACACTACTGTTCAAAAGCTTGTGGTTGGTAAGTTTTTTGAATGTTTTTTAAAGTCTCTTATGCTCACCAAGGCTGCAGTTATTAGATAGAATATAGTAAAAACAGTAATATTGTGAAATATTTCTACAATTTAATAAAATTGTTTATTAATGTACTGTATATATATATATATATATATATATATATATATATATTTTAAAATGTAATACATTCCGGTGATACAAAGCTGAATTTTCAGCATCCCTCAAATGTGTATTCCTCAAAAAGAATGAAAACAGTGAAATGCAAACTCAGAATATTACATAAACCTGCAATAGTTAAATAAGTTAAATAACACAAATATACTTTATGTATTTAATCTCAAGTTTTTAATGTTGTTTATATGTCTATGTGGTGTTTTTAATATGATTTAAGACAAACCATGTGCAAATTCATAAGTCAACACCATTGCGGAGAATTTTCTGCTTAAAACTGCAGTGAACCAAAAACAGTCTCAAAAGCGCGGTTTGAAATTGCCTTTTCTCCACCAACATTCTAAGTTGTTCAAAGTGTTTCTAAGGATACTGATTTTTAGAAGGCAGATTGAGATGGTGAACATCTCTGTAACATTAGCAACACATTATTAGCTGTTTGCTAACGTAGTCAAGCCAAAGGCTAATCCTGTTAATTACCGCTATTTGTCCGACGTAGTAGAGAGCAATACATAAAACGCATTACCATTCTGATACATCGACTTTAGACGAGCCTATAAAATTCGCTCTTCCTCTTCTTCTGAATCAGTGTCTGGTTCAAACCTATGTGGCTGAATTAAACCAGAATTTCCACTTGCATTTATGCAGCGTTTACTACATTAAAGTTGACCAAGTGGATCAGGTATTCTAAGATGGTGCGAGTGAGCGGAGGCAGGGCTAATTTGCATATTCATTCAAGCATTACTTTCCATAAAAAGTAACCAAGCAATGTTATTAGTTACTTTTTTAGGGAGTAACGCAATATTGTAAAGCATTACTTTTAAAAGTAACTTCCCCGACACTGGTATTCAGTCTCATATTGATCTTTCAGAAATCATTTTAATACACTGATTTTTCTAAAGAAACAATTCTTTGATGAATAGAAATATAAAATATTCTGTGACATTAGAATAAAAAACATCTTACTGACCAAAACTTTTAAAAGTAGTGTAATTCTTTTGATTTTGCGGTGAAATATGACATTTCTTAAAATTCATTCTCAGATATACAATCAGGTCAGAATTTTAACACACACATATGTTACATATTATATATAAAACTACAGTAGTATAAATATTATTCACCCAATTTTTAGCAAGTCAGTGCAAATATTATGTGATTTCAATTAATTTAATTGTTAAAGGCAGAAATTGATTTCTATTGACTGCACTGTAATTAATTATTTAATCTTTGTTGAATCATTATTCAAAACGGAGTCGTACTTACGTAGTTGAATTACTGCACTTTCTCCATTGATGGCGACATAATGTAAAGTCTGTTCTCCATAGTAAGAGGCTCCTGTTTTGTCAACCTCTGTGCTGGCGGTCACTAAAACCGCAGTTGCTTTTGGAAAAAACAAAAAACATTAATACATATATGAGTGTTAATCAATGTTGAGAAACCACTTTTTTGTTAAACCAGAAATGATCTACCTTTTTTGTTCCACAGCATGCTCACTCTATCTGCTTTGAAAAAGCTTTTGTTTGCCAGAGCAGATGTTGGACCTCCGAAATTGGGATACTGATACAGCCGTACAAAAGACGGACCTCCTTTGCTTCCAGGAACATATACGACAACCTTAATTAATGAGTGAGGGATTAATACGCATTTGTATGAGTAAAATAGCATGCAGCAGTAAGAGAACATGTTTATAAGGGTTCTGATACCTTGCTCGGCTGTGATCCAGGAGACAAAGCAAACTCAGACACCTTCTGGAGGTGAAGCTTGTTGGCAATAGTTTCTACACAACAAAACACAATATAGTTTGCAAGCTCAATGGGTATTTAAAGCCATGATATTTTATATTTACTTAATCTAAAAGTTAATATTTAATTTGAGTCATTCTTGTATATGTATTACACATGCAGGCTACATGGAATATTTTTACATTTAATTTGTCATAATGCAGGAATCTTAATGTGTCTAGACTTCTTAGATTTCTCATTATTTGTAGTAGTTAGCTGTTTCGTGGGTCCTCTTAAAGGGATAGTTCACCCAAAAATGAAAATTCTGTCATCATTTACTCACCCTCAAGTTGTATCAAACCTGTATGAGTTTCTTTCTTCTGCTGAACACAAAAGAATATATTTTGAAGAATGTTGGTTACTAAATAGTTGATGGGACTCATTGGGAAAAATCAGTGGGGCCCATCAACTGTTTGGTTACTGACATTCTACAAAATATCTTCCTTTGTGTTCAGCAGAAGAACAAAAATCATACAGGTTTGGAACAACTTGAGGGTGAGTAAATGATGACAGAATTTTCATTTTTGGGTGAACTATCCCTTTAAGAGAACCCACGAAACAGCTAACAACTACAAATAATGAGAAATCTAAGAAATCTAGACAATTTCCTTTATACATTCATATACATTAAAACTTTAAAGATGTTGTTAAAAAGCCATGTCCATGTTATTTATCAATGTTTTCACAGGCAATTGGAATATAATATGCACAAAGTATTAATTAAACAGAGACGGTGTTACCAAAGTTGTTGTTCTCATAGAAGTGAAGTTCATTATTGACATTTCTAGCGGTAATACTTTCATCATCTGCCCAGCTCGGACACCTGTGAAAATACAGACAACAAACATGTTTAACAGTTACAGAAAGAACACAAATAAACTGTTATGAACAGCAATAGTTGCTCACCATCCTGTAATCTTCTTCTGATAGAACGCTTTAATGCAGGCACCCGTTTGCAAGTCCCAAAGCTGCAGGTTTGCCTCTCCCTGAGGGTTATCCTGCGTTTCTGAAAAATAAAAGCTGTTTTTGTGTCCTGCTTGCTTAGATTACATTTTCTTTCTTATAGATATTATAAAGCTAAAATGTCATAAAACATTATATATGGATATTATATCACATTTTAAAGTGCTTACTGGTATAATGCTGCCAGGTGGCCAGAACTTTATTCAAAGGTGAGAATTCCAGCACGGATGTTTTGGGTAAATCAAAAGACTTCACCAATTCTCCAGTGGATACTTTGATCACACTGACCCTGCCAAACACACACAGGACATTTACTCAAATATCAATCCATTCTATTGGAAAACCTTTGGAAACTGATTGCCTTAAAATTTGCAAGGAAAGTACTTCATTTTTGAGTGGATAAAGCTTAATAGAACTTGGTAGAGAGAACTTGCATATTTGTATAGGTAACCAGAAAATGTGAGTATTGGTAACTGAATTTGACAAGTTGAAATTCGTTCAGCCATCTTAGAGATTTAAATGCGTTTTACTAAATAAATCAAAACCAAATCAAATCGAAATTATTTTAGGGAAACAACAAAATGAAAACTCTCAAAAATGTCAGTTGCATTGACAATTTAACAACATACTTTGGAAAATGAGTGAATGAAACTAAAGAAATAGATAACTGCAAAAGTGGGGGAAATTATTGAAACACTGAAAAAAGACAAACTCATCTTTTGCTTGACAAAATGGTACTCCTACAAATCAAGTTATCTTAAGTTGGGTTTTCTGAGTAGCAAAGGCATAATACTAGATTTTTACAATTAAGTTCAACAAACTGTTATACTATAAGTTAAGTCAACTAAAAAGGGTTAGTTAGGAAATTTGTTAGGTATTACAGTGTACGTACTGTGAGCCATTGCACCAGCCAAACAGGGACCCATCACTGCTGAATGTCATGTGTTTGCCTTGCCGGTCATCTCTGAAACGAATGAAACAGTTACTGTTACTAAAGCGGACAAAGTTTTATGGTAAAATCTTTCTAAGTGCAGCAAATGCAATAACTGACCTCTGAAAAGCAGAGCTTTCCTGACAGCTCGGAGGTCCACACAACAGCAACGTTCCATCTGATCCTCTGACTGTTTGAAATGGAAAAGACTATATTAAAATCAGAAAAGGAAAACATAAATTGTATACTGGTTTGACAAAAATAAAGTTCAGCCTTAAAGTGTAAAGGTTATAAATCTTGTGTAGATTTAATATTTGGGTCACTTTGAAAATAAATTGGAATTTTGCACTGTACAGACAGATGGACTGGTGGATGAATAGACTTTTCAATATATGTAAATGACTTTGGGGGAATTATGATGGTCAACCATGGGGGGAAAACAAATCTTATTAAATCAGAACAAGCTCAGGGATTTTCTGAGTTTGGTGGATGCAGCTTGAAAATTATTTAAATTAATACAGTTCAAAAAATTGTTCTCAAGTAAGGGACTTAAAAAGCATCATCAACAAACCTTGACTTAAGTTACAGTATGTTCATGTTGGCTTTCTCGAGCCCGCTTAAAAATATTTATTCTAAAGTTATGATGACATGCAATACAAACCATTTATCAGCTGATCATCAGCTAAATATAATATATATTTATTTAATATTTTCATATGTAATATGCGGATACGTGATAACGTTAGCTCATTTCTCTCATTGCGCTGAAATAACGTTCCAAAAAAAATTGCGCACATGCCAAGAATGAGTTCATGCCTTTATAAGTATGCAAAACTTGATAAGAAAAAACATACAGTTATTTCATAACATGATTGCCTTCTCACGCTGAATGTTTATCTTTACACAACTGAAATGAGCACGAAAACACATTTTAAAGCAACAACTCACCTGCTAAATGAGGTGTGGGGGGCGCCATTTTGAAACGGAAGTACGACAACGTGCCACGTCATAGCAGTTCCATACAACACCGACGTCACTACAGCTTTTCGGTCAGAGTTTGACGTGTAAAATGTCAAAACCAAATTAATAAAGTAAAGGTTTTATACGTAATGTCGGTTCTTTCCGATTTTCAGGAGAGGATTTATTTGAATTATTTATGTTTTTATCTCTAACAAATCTTAGTAGGCCTACAGTTGTATAGACTATTTTAATGCGTGATATGGATTGTGTATTGTCTTTTCAAATAAGCCGAATATAGCTTAGTTAATAATAATAATAATAATAATTTCGTTTTGGACATGTGTTTTCATCAATTCATCAATTTTGATGAATGCTTTCTGATGATGACAGCATTTTTTTTCCTCAGCAATTTGGAACAGATATGTTTCCATGACTGACTAATGCACTGAATAATTGCGGCGTAAAAATAATGACGTTTTTCCTCACTGGGTATTTTATAAAGAGAATGTGTGCGTTTTAAGATTAACATGAGGGCATGTTAAAAACTGTTTTCTGTTAAGCACACAACAATCCTCTAGGGGGCGATCGGCGGCCATTCACTCAAATGTTCCATTTAGCCGCATAACAATTTGTAAATCTGTTTTTTTTTACATTGACATTTTTTTACGCTAAAAGTAAGATATTATTTTCAATGTTTGCCACTTAACACACACAAATGAATATTTACTCAAGCAACCTTTACAAAATGCCTAAAAAAATATTTTTTATCTAGCAGTGATTGGTTCAACATCGCCAGCGCTGATTAAAGTAACATTTACCACGTGACAACAACTCTGCGTTTGAAGCGCTCCGGGGGAAAAAATTATGAATAATAAAAGTGATGAACTTTAATACTCATTGGCAAGAAAAAAAAATACACTGAAAATAACTAAAATAGAAAAAAAAAATCGTTAAGATTAATCGCCGCCCATTATATTGTATCCTTTTTATCCGTATTGCCATTCTACTCATTTATTCTCTTTCGAAGCGTCCACGTCTCGTGGGTGGAGTGAGTTCCTCTTATGAACACGTAGACTAAACCAGTGCAGTGGCAAGATCACACGTCAACTGATCATACAGCCTCTCGGATCTCTGTCGGTCTCGACGCTTCTTCTTCTTTCTTTCTTTAAAAACATCAAATTAGTTGTAAAAGATGGTGGCCAAACAGAGGATTCGCATGGCGAATGAGAAACACAGCAAGAACATCACTCTAAGAGGCAATGTGGCCAAATCCACGGTAATTTTCAGCTTTTACCTCTCAGACCTTTACTATAGTAATTATTTTAATGTATCTAAAATATCTTTCACTGCTGTTTGTTCTACAGTAAATGTTTACTTCGTGTATCGTACTGGACATTGGTTTGGTCATGTAGAGGAGCTTTAATTTGTCTAGTTGATCATATTTTGGCTTTCTTTAGAAGTAGCTAATACATGTCTCTCTAAATATACTAATGTTAATATTTTCTCAACAGAGAGGCACTCAAGAAGAGAAGGGAGTGGTGGGACCGTGGCTTCTTGCCTTGTTCGTCTTTGTAGTATGTGGATCAGGTGAGTTTACAATCCGAAAAACATCCACTTTCATTGAATGTGATGGCTAATGCATTAAAAGGATCAAATACAAAGCAGTACATCAGCATGCCAAACATAAACTTTATTGCATAACTCTGTTTAAAAGGACAAAGTGCATTCATACTGCAGACAGGTTTCTAGCCTGATCCACAGACACAATTTGAATGTATTGTTTTCTTTGTACACGATACGATTCAGAAATCGTTTAGTCTGTGCTGTAGCTAGTGATGTTATATTGGATAAATAATAAAGGGAAATGTCTGTACTGAGACATTTTGTTTTAATTTCTTTCAACTTTAAGTTCAAAAAGAGTTTTTCACATGCGTGAGTGAGCACTTAATTCAATGTTAATGAACTCTAAACAACGTGTTTAATAAAAAAAAAAAAATTCTTTCTCTCATTATTCAACATGTGATATGCTGTCATTGCTGTTTCTTATATTTATGTCCTCTTCTGGTGACATGTCAAGGACTAAATATGACATGAGCAGATAATATGAATTCTTAGATGCTTTACATTTTCTGAAGATCAAATGTTTTTGTTCTAATGTTATTTCTCTGTCTTCTCACTACAGCAATATTCCAGATCATTCAGAGCATCAGGATGGGAATGTGATATGAATGGTCATCAGTTTGTTCTCTTCTCCTGGCTTGCCTGAAGATCACTTGATCATTCCCCCTTTCTTATTTAATCTTTATATGTTTCAAGCTTTTTCATCACAACACCACGGTCTCTTGTGCCTTACTCAAAAGCTGGAAGAACGTCATCTTCTGAAACATTCCAATGTGGGACTTCTATTAATATTGCTGCTGAATCCATAACCGAGGCAATAAACCCGAGACTACAAATGACTTTCAACTTTTTCTGTGGAAAAAAATAACAACAACAACAACACATGATTGTTTAAAAGAAATGCTGCAATGTATTTTCTGTGTTCTAGGTTTTTGGACCAGTTCATGTTGATTAACATTATTTGGTACTATGCACCTTTATTGGATTTTCCTCTACATTTAGAGCTGAATTTGTGTTCTTTGACCGTTTGCTCAAGGAAATGAAGGTCCACATATTCAGTTGTGTGTAGAGAACATGAAAAAAAAAAAAAATACTGTTAAATCTAAAATGTCTTTTTTTTGTCTTAATTTGTAAAATAATGTGTAAAAATGTATTTGTAACCTTTATTTAACCTGGAAAAAACTCTTGAGATTTAAAATCTCTTTTACAAGAGGGTCCTGGCCAGGACAGACAACACACGTAGTTAAACATGAAAAAAACATTTAAAAATGAAAATAAATACATTATTTACATTTACAAAATAAAATTATACAATTAGTAAAAACCATACCTAAAAACCAGAGACTAACTCTTTAAAACACAATTTATCTTGTAACTGATTCCAAAATAGAGCTAGATTATATCTGTGGATCAAAAGAAAAGAGGCCCATAGAATGATATAAAACACATATCCATACAAACGCTTATTTTAACACAAATGCAAATCTCTGTTGGCCGTTAGCACAATGTGGGAATAGTTGTTTATGATAATGGATTTTTATTAAAATTATAATGCATGTTGTGATTTTTAATGATTTCTTAGAAGGGTTCAATAGAGAGGTTTCTGAGTAGACAAACCTATTCCCAGTTTTATAATTGACCAGTAGGGGGCCGTTTGCATATTTATATATTAAGAAACATTATTATAGGTCAATACATTTTTCATTTGATTTAACTACTTTTACATGTCTCACACTCGCAAGAGTTTATCGATCATACAGCTACAAATCTAAAAATATTTTTCTTTACTATATAAACAAACTTGAAAAAGTTTGTATTGACATTTATTTACCATGCCATTTTCCTACACAAGGAACACTTTATTAGAATTTATAAAATAAAATAAGTAAGAGAATATTTATTTATTTGTTTGTTTATTAAGAAAAGTCATGTTCATGATACTTGTCAACTACCCTTTAATTTAATGCATGCATTTATGTATTTAGACTATGATACAAATTAGAATAGGATAAAATAAAGGAGAAGTTTGGGATAATTCCCTACAGCCCAGGCTGGTTGGACTTTTTAATGTCGAGTCTTCGCCTTCAATCCACGCACGCATTAGTGTCCTCGCTCGTGCTCCGTTGGATCTGTGGGTTTCAGACGTTTCAGACCCCTCTCTGCCCTCTGTGCGCCCGCGCATGCGCACTGCCACTGTCCGCGCTCGTGTGTGGGGCCCGTGAGGATCCAGCGGGAGTGTTAGCTGTGTAATGGCGGCTTCGGTGTTGCTCTCCGCGGAAAGCGCCGTGCCCTCTTTTACCGTCGGCCATCCCGCCGCAGTTGCTTCTGCGGGAACTACTCATCACGGATTATCCAATGCTCCCGGACCCTCGTCCTGGAACCGCTCGCTGGATCGGGCGCTGGACGAGGCGGCGGCCACCGGAGCTCTTAACCTGAGCGGCAGGAAACTGAAGGAGTTCCCGAGGAGCGCCTCCGGACACGACCTCACCGACACCACCCGGGCCGGTACCGAGCCTATTTGCTTATATTCTGCTCCCCTTTAACCGTTAACAGACCTAAAAACTAGTTAAAGGCGTGTTGGTCGAGTTTTACACTAGTTTACACAGGGTTTGACTGGTGTAAACACACGGGTGTGTGCTGGGCTGGTAACGTTAGCCCATCTGAACTCATGATCAGTCATTTGTGTCCAATAAATGTAGCAGCTAAACGTTTCATCTTAAGTGCTGAGGTTTGTCTAAAGTTAGGATTACCTCACAAACTTTCAGCTCATGGTTGTGTTAATACTATTATGATCCGATGGGACATTAGACATTCAGGGAACATATCTGTCAAATTGAGTTCCATGTAACGTTAGGTTATATGAAACCCAAACACGGGGGCTTGTTCATCAGGTTTATAGGAGTTTGACAGGTTAAAATGTTTGAACAAGTAGCTAATCAGATTGAGGTGTTTGATCAATAGATTAAGTTGGTTAAGGCTTGATCATTATGGGAATTGGGTTTTGATCATCATGTAAGTTAGGTTTTTTAAACCACTCAAGAAGTTTGATCATCTGGTTGGCTTTATAAGACGTGATTAAGAGGTTTGGTCATTGTTTTGTGGGATCCAATCATACTTATCTTTATTTAGACAACGCTTTGACCTTAAGTTGTTTAGATCAATTAGATCTATTTTAGATCCATTCAAGGTGTTTGATATTAATAATATTGACAGGATGTTGATGATCATGTGGATCGGGGCCTTTACAGTCTTTTAGATGCCAAGTCTGAGTGACCCCCATCCTAAAACTTAAAAGGCCGGTATGTATTTTCATGTGCAGACTCAATTTTACTGTGTAAAACATTGTTTGTAATTTAGTTTCTATTATTTTACATTATTGTGAATATTATGATTGTCACTGTAGTAGTTAATTAGTTTTTAAATTGTTCTATAATTTTTGTTACACTGATTTTCTCTAAACTTTCCCATGGACCCCCTAGCACTCCTTTGCAGCCCCCTGGAGCCCCACTTTTCACGACTATGATGGCACGTTTCCACAGTTATCAACGTCGCTAAATTAGTAAAGTTTTTAATATTGTCATTGAAATTTTTTTTTTTTTATACACAATTAGAATTCTGCTATAATTTGTGTAATAGGCTATTACTTTGACAGTAAGTGACAAAAAATGAATTAAAGCTGCTTTGAAAACAACGGCTGAGGTACTAGTGACTGCAAATTTGACACCATTCTCCCTTCTGACTGCTGTAATAAATCGCACTGTATTTTTTCCCTCTTTTGGAAAGTTGTGGAAATGCTTTGCATACCTATATTTTCTTTTGCTTTTAGAGCAAATACAAAAATTATATTTGCTGTTATCTCCCATTCACCACTTTAGAAGTTTACCGAGCTATTGCGACTTCCGCTTGTGATAACCCCGGAAATGTGAAATATAAAAAAATACATATATTTTTTAATATAAAACCCTACTAAGAAGTTTGATCATGTAGCTTATATGCCTTATCATATTACTAATGTAGCTAGCTGGACAATGTGCAATCTGTCACTTCAAAGATTATTCAGATCAATATATTGCTTATTAAAGTATGTGTAGAGTGTCAGTGACTGAGAAGGACAATATTGGCACTATTACTAATTGTTCTAATCTTTATACCCATGCCTGCTTCTTCTGCACATATAAAAACAAGACTTATAAAAACTAGCTAAAAAATAGCTTGTTTACCTGACACATACAGGTGCAGGTATCTTGGTTTAGGAGTTTCTAGACGTGTTCAGACATGTGGGTTTTTTTTTCTTCTTCTTTATTTCCTGAAGCAAAATCAGAAAAGTAGCATGTCCTGTATAAGAGTTGTGTTACATTCATCAATGTGAGAGAATCATATAGAACCTCTTTAAAGGTCTCCTAAGCATGTAGGATAAAACTGAGCAGGCTGTACAACCATCTGAAGGTTTTTCTGGACCGCTGTATATTATAAGTGCTTATAAGTTAGGCTAATGCTTAAATGTCTACCTGATTGATGGTTAGTTACATGCAGATGTATAAGTTCATTACTCATAGGCTATACTTTTCAGTGTTTTGCACAAATTGCAGATTTGAGGATTTATTTTTATTAACAGTTTCAATTTTTTTATTATAGTTTACTGCATGATGTATAGCATCTCAAATTGCCATTGGCAATAGAAGATTGTGGAAACTGTGGAAAAACTGCTTTTATTGTAGAGTTTGACTGTGCATAAAGGAGCTACTTGGATTGTGTAGAAATTTAGACACAATCCACTATAGCATCTTTATGATTAATGTTGTAGGAAATAAAGTGATGCTTCTTAATGCTGATATCACTTTAATTACTGCTAATAATTAACAAACCCTAGGTCTAGTTATGAAATGAAATGACTTCTCTAAAGTGTTAGTGAGTGTTACCCTGGTTAGCCTCCTTGTATTGTGTTGAACGGTCTGAAAATAGGAATCGGTCAAGACTACAGAGAGCACACATGGTAGGCTATGTTGTGTCTGTGTCAATATTGATCGTCTGTGCAGTGCATGCTGGGATCCACACAGATATCTCTGATTTCGTTCTCATCCAGAGGCAGTTCACAAAAATGTAGGCCTAGACTGTTGGAATGAACTGAAAAAAATAAAGAAAGGAGCTTTTGGTTCTGGAGCCCCCAAAATAGTTCTATTGCTTTGCTGTGAGTTTGTTATGGTTTGCAAATGACAGATTGTGAGCGCCATAGCTTTGTTTCTGCCAGATAGTTTATGGTTCTTTTTTTAGCGAGGTCATTTTACGATGATAATAGCAGTTTAACATTGGCTTTTGATTCTGACTGATAGGTTAATCAATTATGTCAATAATAAAAAAAATAATAATAAATTGTTTAACTACACTGTAAAATCATCTTGTAAAATTGACAGGAAAAAGTGACCGCTCTTATAGTCCAGGGCCTGAATTTCATTTTGGAAAATAGGGGGTGAATTCCCCCCTTAGGTGTCTTATGGGGATTTTTAATTTGATAAATTACGTTTATCTCACCTAAATGTATGCTCACTCTATGTATGTATTTGTGTTTTTACAATGGGGCAATTTTGTTGCGCATGAGTTTACACAGCACAAGGTAGCTTGATTTCAACCTTGAATTAAATTTACAAAGTAGGCTAAACAAGAACAAATAAACAAATTACAAGCATAAGGTCTGTCCATCAGTATTCAGGTACAGGAAAACTGTAGATAAATTGAATGTTTCATTGTATAAATTGAGTACAGATTAATTCTTCTCACTATCTTTTGCTCTTAACATTAATGACCGATATCAGCAGGCAGGCTATATTAGGCTGCTGTCACTTTAAAGGAGAACTCCGGTCAATTTTAACATTGAGCTCATTTTTTTGTAAATTTGGAGTGCTGTCAGTACAGAGGACAATGACAAAAATCGGTGTTGCCTACACAGTGTTATCCTCTTTTTAAAATTTGCACCATGTTGACTTCAATGGGGCAAGTTTTAAACCTGCTTTTAGCCTCTTAACATCCTTTGTGTCATTACAAATGCCCAGCCATGTTGAGTGATTCCTTCAGAGTGAACGCGGTGAATCTGACTGCAGTAGATGTGAAAGATATGAATAAAAGTGATGTTAATTCAGCCAGCGCAATCGATTGTCGAGTTCACGCGCGTGATCTCAGACTGTCAGCTGTCAATGTGAACTCGACAATCGATTACTGTGGACTTCGACTGAAAACAGGAAGTAAATACAGGTATGTGCGCTGGCTGAATTAACATCACTTTTATTCATATCTTTCACATCTACTGCAGTCAGATTCACCCGTGTTCACTCTAAAGGAATCACTCACATGACCTGTGCACTTGTAATGACACATAAAGGATGTTAAGAGGCTAAAAGCAGGTTTAAAACTTGCCCCATTGAAGTCAACAGGGTGCCAATTTTAAAAAGAGGATAACACTGTGTAGGCAACACCGATTTTTGTCGTTGTTCTCTGTACTGACAGCACTCCAAATTTACAAAAAAATGAGCTCAATGTTAAAATTGACCGGAGTTCTCCTTGAAGAGCTGGCCTAATTAACGGATCCAATATACTGATACACATGCGTTTTCTTTCTCAACTGTTTACCTTCACTTCACACATCATCGACTGTGTTTATGTTAATACTCGACAAGCCGGGCATTTTGACATCATTTTGTGTGTTTCAGACCGTTTAAGCGCGATAAGCCACAAAAAGCACTCTGTTTGGTACTCACAAGCCTTTTGAGAGGCGGCTTTATATGTGTGCTCTCCGGGTATGAGCGCACAAGAACTGTCTCAGACAGAGTGCGAGTACTACCGAAAGCTTTAAAAACGTTGAATGTTTAAATTGACAGGTTGTGCATAATGAACTTTAGTAATGATACAACAATGGCCCGATTGAACAAGTGACAATTCTGTAACGACATGTGAGGAAAATCGCAGCATGCAGCTCACTTGTACAAAATATGTGGTGATGTGAAGCCATGTATGCATACACTTTCACTGTATGTGAAATTATGCATCTCAAAGTTTTCAAATTACTGATTTGATCTGATAATCTTTGTGGATTAATTTGCTCATTCAACCAACTAGCTTATTGAATAAATGTTTGCGTGAATTTCCCGCCTAATAAACGCTAAACCTGCGGGAATGAATAAAATGATGATCTGTTGGCTGGCTGTATTGAATAATTCATAGCAAAACGGCTATTGTTAAGAGTGTTTGTAAGTCTCTGTCTGCTGACTTTCTGTGATTATTTGACCTCAGATATTTCCTCGTCTGATTGCTTTGGCTGTGTTGTCCTGTGAACTGTGCCAAATGTATTGGTCTCCTGCTAGGAACGTTGAGAAGGCTCAGAACAGGTGTCCTCCCTCTCAGAGCGATTACAAGGCCTTCTGGACCGCTGTCAATTCAACGACACGCAGCACTGTTGTCCCTGCAGACTGATTCATTAACTTCATACTCCCATTTATACATTTGTGCCGTGTGTTGTATTTAGTGTTTGATGCTGTTGTTGTCTTGTCAGTTTAATTGATAAAGTTTCCTTCAAGATGATAAATAAATATTTTGCTCTTGCTGCCTTGGTAGATAGATGGAGGTTTGATTGTACGTTTTAGGTTGTTCTATTGATAATAGTTATATGACAGTTCTGTGTTTAATCAGCACTCACAATAGTTGTTAACTGATGAAAATCCCCCTTTATTCCCCTTGCCAGACTCCAGTGTTTTTAAAGCATATTTGAATTATGATTAAATAGTTTCAACTAGGGGTGTGCACGAATAGTGGAATATTTGAATATTCAATCTGTAGGCTACTTAATATTATTAGAAAAATAAAAATACTAGGCTTTTTGAATTTTATACGTTGCTTTGCTGGCCGTAAATGCTGTCAATCCATGATAAATCCCAAGCACTAGCTCACAGTTATAATTAAACGCACTGGGTGGCGCTGTGGAACGTGTTTAACAAGTTTATTGTATTTGATCAAAATGTCGTCATCTGCCTTGCGAAGTTTGGAATTACTTGGATGAAAATGATCTAAATGATCTTACAAAATGGAATTACTTTTGATCAAATTAATTAATGAAACTGAGTTATCATAATATCACCACCACAGTAGAAATCACATGAAATCCAAATACCAGTCGAATGAGGAAAAACGTTAAGCGTTCTTTCTCGTTAAACGTCATTTAAATAAATTAATATTCCATTTTTATGAGCCCAAATATTCGAATAGGCTACACTATTTTTTGAAAAATGCCCATCCCTAGTTTCAACTCCTTTAAGGACTTAATTGGTTATTTTGGCTATTTGGTTAATTAACTCATTAAAAAGATTTTTAATGAAGTGAAACCACATTGAGTTTTAGATATTTTCTAAGTCAAAGACAAATGTTAAAAACTTTTAACCTCTTTTAACCTGTTTGTGTTTAATTGACAAACAAACATGTTTAAACTAGATGAATAAACTTTTTATGAGTGAATCTCTCTAATCCTGTCAAGAACATGTTTGTAATCCTGTCAAGAACATCAGATTTGCGATTGTAGCATTGAAAATGTTGGACACATTGAAATTACACACGTTCCCACGCCACGCTTTGTTTTTGAACAGAAGCTCTTGGCCTTATATAAGCAGGCATGTGAAGTTCACTGCAGCCAACCTCTTGCTTGCGATATGGCGGCCACTTAAACGCACTGGTGTGACTCCTGTGGTCTGTTCTCAAACACATCACAGAGATGGAAAAAACAAGAAGTGCTTTTTTAGTGCTTTGTTGTCAGTTGTGTCATTTTTATGAAAAGGATTAGTCAAAATGAAAAATTGTAGGTATTTTAATCTGCCCCATAAACAGTTCTACATAGGCTACTTTATTATCCGAAATGTAGAGGTTTTTAAAAGTCACTTATCACAGTAGATTATTTTCCATCTGGTTAAAATTGACGACAAAAATTTGGACCGATTTTCGCTTTGGTCTGAACAAAAACGGCATACAGGTTCAATGGAAATGTAATTCTCTGACGGTGAGTAGGTGTGCTGGTGCTTTCCTAACGCTAACCAATCAGATCTCACTGTAACGCGTAAAATGCCCGGTCATTTCATGATCGATCGTCGCTGTCACATCAGAGTACTATAGTACTCATGCACTTCCCTAAAACATACCTTGATTTTTTTTTAACTAGATTTACAAAGTATTTTACTTCTTGTATTGAACATTTTGAATCATCTTAGCATCAGTAGCTGTTAGTCAAAAATGGTTCTTCTATATTGTTGTCAAAAAAAGCTGAGAAGATTTTTTTTTTTTTTTTCCTCTTTGGCTTAGATATGGTAGATATTTATTTTAGACTAGAAGTATATTGCTTGTATTTGGTGAGTTATTTTACAGTGCGTTTTATTGAAAAGACATATGAAAGAGATATTTGATATAGAAGGAATGGCGCAGGAATCCGTTGAGGGAGATCCTGGATTGAACATTATTGCAGCCAATGAGTTTGTCTGCTGTTGTCTTGCCTCGAGGCCTGAACTGATGACTGTTGTGTACAAGCATTTAGGAAGTGAAGTGAACTGGATATTACTGTCTGTATTTGACTGAGGCCATGAGTCTGTCCGGTTACACTCATAAAGGAAGCATAAACAAAAGAACGAGTAGATGCATATCACTCCGTCTTCGCTCATCTCAACCCTGTTGTTGCGTCATTGGACGTTTTCAGAATTAGAGCATCAGCAGCATGTATAAACAGATCATTAATTCTTAAAGGCTTAAGGACAAGTGTTTTAAATCCTGTCCTGATATAATCTGATCCGACTTTGCTTGTTTAGTGGGTGTTTGCTACAGTGCATTTGTAAGGATTGAATTAGTGTCTAAAAACCAAGGGTAAATCTCAAAACTCTTTGCTCCTAAAAATGTTTTTTTTGTTTTTTGTTCAAAATATAATTTTAATTTTATCTAAAAAATAGATGACCTGGACATGTTCTTCACCCTCAGATTTTAGATGCTTGTGCTCATCTGAAAAATCTGCCCAGTTTATTGTATAAGTGCTTGTATGTTTTGAGTTCTTCATAATGGATCCAATCTGCAGATAATGCCAGTGTATAGCTGCTTTTCCACCGTTGGGCCGATCTGGTAAGGAACGGTTCCAGTTGTATTTCCACTTGAGCCTGGTATGACACGGCACGATTACAAATCGTTCTCGGCCTGGAATTCTCAGCACGGTTAGCTAAACGTACCGAACCGTGCTGGTAGAATCTGTGAAGTGAAGTCGTCACTCAGGATTGGTCACTTCCCAGATAGCACAGGTACATTAAAATGGCTGCTAAAGATCTGTTAATCTGCTGTGTAAAAACATCTGATAAACATCCTAGAAAAAGCAGTTTTACGTACATTCTATATCTTAAACATCATAAAAACATCTTCTAAATGTCTATATGACATCTAACAGGAAATGTACTAGGGCTGAAACGATTAGTCGACATTGTCGACAATAAAAAATTGTCGACAAATATCTTTGTTGTCGAGTAGTCGTTTGATCTCACGTGACCTAATGTAAGGGCCTGCAATATCGCGATTTGACCGCTACGACGCTGTAGCGCTAGAGTCTAATGCAGCCGTTACAAATGCTATTGCGGTAGAAGAAAACACAGCGCGAATTATGACGGAGTGCAAACGAATCCGAACTAGCAGGGTGTGTGAAAGTTTCACAAAACTTCAAACCAAGAATACTGTCGTGTGCAATACATGCAAGGCGGAACTGGCTTTTCACGGGAGCACAACATGCATGTTAAAGCACTTAAAGAAGAAACACCCCGGCACGAGACGAGCCGGTGAGAGGTGAATGTTCTCCAGCTGGAGCTAAATAACTAGCAGTAAATCTCTTTATTAGAGAATGCAATACTACTAATAATAGCAATAATATTAACAATAATAATATAATTACAGTAATGTGATGATTTATTTTTGCATAGAATAAAACTTGATCGAGCTTAGGAGTCAGGGCTTTTTTTATTATTGTAACTCTATTAGGTAACGTTATTACAGTCTTATCACTTGCCTGTATGTTATTCCATATTTATGAAGACTTAAAAAAGGAGATGTTATGAAGAATATCACGTCAGTTAATGTTTTATACTGTAAATTAAAAGGTGAATGAGAATGTCTCTGTCAGCTCAGCTCAATTGACATGTCAATTTAAAAAAAAAATGTTATTCTTATAATAATTGTTTGCAGTTTAAGTTTATCTGTAATGCAGCTGATAATTTTTTTCTTTTGAAAGAGAACAGAATATTTAACCAATGCTTAGAGAGCATTTGTGTGTGATTTGAGTTGGACAGAAATCTGAAAACTTAAAGAGAATGACCTGTTTAGTTGGCTCAAAGTTCACCAAAACAACCATTTCAAAAGCTAAAGTGATTTTCTTTTTTTATATTATAGTTAGAATATGTATAACTCAGTGTTTTAACTAATTGAAAAGGCTGAATAATCGTTCCAAACGTACTGATTAGTCGGCGAAATAATCGACGATTAGTCGATTAATCGTTCTAATAATCGTTGGATTAATCGATTATCAAAATAATCGTTTGTTGCAGCCCTAAAATGTACTAGAGACATATGGCAGATGAGCAAACATGCAGATTGCAGATGTAAATGCAAGCATCAAATAGACGTCTCCGAGATGTACTTGTATAGAGATGCACCGATTACAATTTTCTAGGCCGATTCCGATTTCCGATTTTTCATTGAGTTTGACCTGCCGATACCGATTTTAGCCGATTCCGATTTAATTTTTTTCTAACCACTTTACAGCACACACACATATTTATTTTCGATCTTTTCTTTAACCATTTCACGCGTAAGTTTAAAATATTCTAACTGACACCCCCACCCCCAGAGTGAGTTTTTTCCAGCCGAACGTTCCCTTTAATGTTTCCATGGCGACGCGTCACGCGATACACCACAGCCACAATAATACTGTATAATGACAGATGTGTCGTGTCGCTTTTATTACGCTTTTCCTTTATTCAAAATATTCACAAACTTGCTTACCATGTCATCAACTAGCCTATCTGATATTCCGATTCTCAAATACGTGTAAGTGAGTGTGTCTTGATCTATAACATGAGATGGGCGCCGCAATGTTGTCCTGCTGTCAGTCGGACAGCACGTGAATTCATCAGTTTCTCCCGAAATAAATGCAAAAAAGTGGCCGGTGAACTGAGAAGAATAGAGTAAACTTTATAGTTACTTCCACTATGTTTGTCTGATATGAATAACACATGTAGCAGCTAGGCAAATTATATTTGAATTAGAGATGCACCGATTGATCGGCTGGTGACCGGAATTGGCCGATTTTCACGTGATCGGCCATGACCGGCGACCGGCCGGTCAGTCTGATATATGCCGATTTTATGCCGGTCAAATGCACTCGGGCGCCGCATGATTAACCTTTTGAGCGGTACCGTCTCATATATGGTATTTTTATTTATGTGCTCCTGCCCTGAGTAATGTTACGGTGCCACATTTAGAATGTTCAGTGACATCGCATAACTGCCAGATTCAAACTGTGCTTTCGCGCGTTGGCTGGCGCTGAGCCAGAGTCGGACGCGTTCAGCGCTGTCATATATCACAACTAAGCAGTGTTTTCAGCCTCATAATGTTTATTTTAGGTTTCAGATATTTAAATACACATAAACACGATTAAATCAATACATTAGGAGTTTGTAAAATACACACTGATG
This sequence comes from Squalius cephalus, assembly GCF_949319135.1. Classification (NCBI taxonomy): domain Eukaryota; kingdom Metazoa; phylum Chordata; class Actinopteri; order Cypriniformes; family Leuciscidae; genus Squalius; species Squalius cephalus. Next base: position 21,029,555 of record NC_137127.1, read on the forward strand.
TCTGTGGAAGCAGCAATAACAATCTATTCAAATATAATTTGCCGACATGTGTTATTCATATCAGACAAACATAGTGGAAGTAACTTAACTATAAAGTTTACTCTATTCTTCTCAGTTCACCGGCCACTTTCTTGCATTTATTTCTGGAGAAACTGAATTCACGTGCTGTAAATCCGACTGACAGGACAACATTGCGGCGCCCATCTCATGTTATAGATCAAGATTATTTATAAAGGTTTTTAAACGACCAAACACACTCACTTACACGTATTTGAGAATCGGAATATCAGATAGGCTAGTTGATGACATGGTAAGCAAGTTTGTGAATATTTTGAATAAAAAAAGGAAAAGCGGAATAAAAGCGACACATCTGTCATACAGTATTATTGTGGCTGCGGTGTATCGCGTGACGCGTCGCTATGGAAACATTAAAGGGAACGTTCGCCTCGAATGAAAAAACTCACTCTGGGGGTGGGGGTGTCAGTTAGAATATTTTAAACTTACGCGTAAAAGGGTTAAAGAAAAGATCGAAAATAAATATTTGTGTGTGCTGTAAAGTGGTTAGAAATTTTTTTAATCGGAATCGGCTAAAATCGGTATCGGCAGGTCAAACTCAATGAAAAATCGGAAATCGGAATCGGCCTAGAAAATTGTAATCGGTGCATCTCTAATTTGAATAGATTGTTATTGCTGCTTCCACAGACATCAGTGTGTATTTTACAAACTAAATGTATTGTTTTACTCGTGCTTATGTGTATTTAAATATCTGAAACCTAAAATATACATTATGAGGTTGAAAACACTGCTTAGTTGTGATATATGAATATGACAGCGCTGAACGCGTCCGACTCTGGCTCAGCGCCAGCCAACGCGCAAAAACAGTTTGAATCTGGCAGTTATGCGATGTCACTGAACATTGTAAATGTGGCACCGTAACGTTACTCTCAGGGGCACAGAAATAAAAATCCCACATATGAGACCGCACCGCTCAAAAGGTTAATCATGCGGCGCCCGAGTGCATTTGACCGGCATAAAATCGGCATATGTCCGACTGACCGGCCGGTCGCCGGTCATGGCCGATCACGTGAAAATCGGCCAATTCCGGTCACCAGCCGATCAATCGGTGCATCTCTATACTTGTATTATCATGGCTGTCTGTTGCCTGGCTACCAGTTTCTCTGTAGCTGGTTAAGCATGCTATTTGAGTGACGTAATAATAAAATTCAAAGCAATATCTGATCATTCTCCATTATGTGGTTGCTATTTACGTCAGTAAACCGTTGTGTAACCAAGGCAACGACTGACGCATTTGTATTACATTCCAAAGAGCAGCCGTTATCATCCCCTCAGTGGAAACCTTAACCGTACCAGCTGGCCCGGATCGGCATGGAATGGAACTGTTACGCATTGAAAACCGTTCGCCCCGACGGTGGAAAAGTGGCGTGTGTGTGTGTGTGCGTGCGTGCGTGTGAGCATGCTGGTTTTAGGTAGCACTCTGTGTTGGAAGCAGACATTACAGTCAGCAGCACTTCCTGTCTTCCCCATCCCGGATCTCTGCACAGCTGCACAGTTACAAATATATATCCAGTGTGGATTGAAAAGCCATCAATACATCCACACACCTCCAAGACACTGACAAACAACATCTACAGGCCACAGATCGACACATTGACCATGAATACAAAGCCCTGATTCCACTTATTCTGTCCTGCCAGAACAGAGTTCACAGACACACAATATATGATTTGGAAACCTGTCTCAATCTATTTGTCCTTTTGACAATATTTTAATATACATGTTGATTTTTATGCACTTGTTCTAAAATGACTTCATAAAGGGATAGTTCACCCCAAAATATAAATGTTTGGCATTACTCACCAAGTTGTTCCAAACCTGAATTTCTTTCTTCTGTTGAACTGACAAAATACGTAGATTCATAAAATACAGGAAAAATCAAGGCATTTTTTTCCAATTTTTTACATAATTTTATTGTGGTTTAAATCAGAGATACTATTGAAATGGAAAGTATTACTGTGTCTTTATGGTACTATAATCGCCTTGGAATTGTGTAGATATGTTAAAGGTTAATTTTTAATGAGCAGTTTAATGTTGAATTAATATATCGTAAATATTTTAATTTGCGTTGTCAAGTTACCTTTATTTATATAGCGTTTTATACGATACAAATTGTTTAAAAGCAGCTTTACAGTGATAACAGGAAAAGGATTCAATGATGCAAACATAGTTCATTTAGGCTGTACAGCAGCGCTTAGTCTAAAAGAAAATAGTGTCATCGTTCAGCTGAAGTCAGTTCAGTGTTGAATCAGTTCCGTTGTGAAGATAATCAATTATTAAATTAGTTAATTTCATCTACCTTATCTCTCATCTACATTACCTCTGCATTTCTCTATTTCTCAATGAAAGGATTAAACCAAACCAGATCTGAACATTCTAACAATAACCATAACTAAAATTCAAAAACACCCACAAACGCTCACAGCTGCCATGTGTTGTCTAAAATTTCCTTAAAATGTTCAGCATCTCCTGTCTGACGTCTCTCTCTATGCTTTGCTATTATTAGGCAGTCTGATGTTGAAACGAGTGTTTGAGCACCAGTAAGGATACTGGCCTCTTTCATGCGTGCCAGAACAGAAAAATGGACACTTATCTCGCTTTTAGTCTGGCAGCTATTTTTGGTGGTCATGGGGTCTTACTCATAAGTGTTTGTGAGTGTTTGTCCTCTGGGTTTAAAGCCTGAGTCTGTGTGTTTGTGCATGCAAATATAGAGTTACTTTTCTGATGATTTCTGGATTGGTTCTAAAAAAAAAAAAGATCCTAAATATTAATGCATAAAACACGTTGTTTACCCCTAAATGAGACTGTCAAAAAGTTGCGTCTGGCAGCAACCAAGCGCTATGTAGCCTATGTGTACCAGTAGTACTGTTGCTATATCTAATTCAGATTTCAGATGCAGTTTGGATGATTGCATTGAGGCTATGTTAACAGAAGTATATTAAAGTGATATTTTATTTATAATTAGTGGATGCATCCTGTATTTCGACTTGTGTGTGCATTCAAATACATTCAAATTCAAAGGAATCACTCACATGGCTGGGCACTTGTAATGACACATCAAGGATGTTAAGAGGCTAAAAGCAGGTTTAAAACTTGCCCCATTGAAGTCAACAGGATGCAAATTTTAAAAAGAGGATAACACTGTGTAGGCAACACCGATTTTTGTCGTTGTTCTCTGTACTGACAGCACTCCAAATTTACAAAAAAATTAGCTCAATGTTAAAATTGACCGGAGTTCTCCTTTAAAGGGATAGTTCACCCAAAAATGAAAATGCTGTCATCATTTACTCACCCTCATGTTGTTCCAAACCTGTATGATTTCCTTTCTTCTGCTCAACACAAAAGAAGATATTTTAAAAAAGATTGGTAATTAAACATTTGCTGGTCCCCATTGACTTCCATAGTATTTTTTTTTTCCTACTATGGAAGTCAATGGGGTCCATCAGTCGTTTGGTTACTGACTTTCTTCAAAATATCTTCTTTTGTGTTCAGCAGAAATAAGAAAGTCATTCAGGTTTGGAACAACATGAGGGTGAGTAAATGAGGACAGCATTTTCATTTTTGGGTGAACTATCCCTTTAAAGTGACAGCAGCCTAACAAACCTGCTTCTGTCTGTGTGCTTAATGTTAATCAAACAACAATAGACAGAGAAAATCACTCACTGCTTTTGTCTGAATAACTTTTGTAGCTTTAATAAGAATCAGTGAATTTATTTTGTGCAGTTTTTTATTTATTTTACATTTGATCATTACATTTCTGTTGGTAAATAAATCTAATATAGGCCTACCTGAAACCCTAAACCCCCTGGTTTACACTGACGTTAAAATGACGTGTGAAATGAAGAATGTGTAACATATGATGTTTATATCATTTTCAGTTTTTAAATCTATTCAAAATTTATTTTACACACTTAAAGCATTATCGCATCGTAGATCGAACATCGCATTATTTAACCAGTTATTGCATTTTTCTTCAATATCGTGCAGCCCTAATAAGAGTGCAATAGAAATTTCCATGATGGTCAGCAGCTCTGAAAGTACGAGATCGCATATTTTAGGTTGCTGTCTATAATTATTATTTTTTTTATATTTGATGTATTTGTATGAAGTATTACACAAATAGGTGTAAATGTAGGCTACATTTCGTTTCAGATGTTGCGATTGGCCATTGTGGCTTGCGGTTAATGTGCCTTAATATGTTGGATCTTACTTCCAATATTGGCCAATTCAGATTAATAGTGGTAATAAAAAAAAGTGGGCTAATATATAATAGTGTATTTTCATTAACCTGCAGGAGAGTAGAGCAGAGTTTTTAGATGGTTTTCAGAGACTTGTTTCCAGCACAATGGTCCAGGAATGAGCCAAGAGCTCGTCAAACACGCTTACGTGAGCGAAACCAAAGACAGGTGTGCGGCTTGTCTCCTGCAAGACATCCGTTTCTTATTGTCTTTTTGTTCATCTCTCTTTCTCTCTGCTATCTATCCACCATCTCCCCTCAGATCTTTCACGAAACCGGTTGACGGAGCTGCCGGTGGAGGTGTGCATGTTTGTGTCGCTGGAGAATTTGAACCTGTACCAGAACTGCCTTCGTTCACTACCAGAGAGTCTGATCAACCTACAGTCCCTCACCTACCTAAATATCAGGTCAAATCCATATACACCACATTTATTACACACTCAATTTTGTAAAACATTGATATTGAACAATTTTAAATGTTTGATACAACAGCTAAATGCTAGCAGTGTTACCACAAGCTAAAAATGCAAAGATGCACACAAAACTCACACAACTTTTGTTTGTATCTCTTTAATTTGATTTGTTCGTGTCATTTATATCAGATAAAAAAATCCAATCCATTTGTTCTTATAAATTAGGATTTGAGAAGATTCTGAGATTTTCAACCATGCATTATTTAGCAATTCTAAAAAAAAGCTTCCAACCATCTAACAAGGAATTCATTGTAATTTACATTGTAAATAACTCACCAAAACCATATTTTACTCACAGTTGGTGCACAGCAAGTGTTACTTAGAGGTGTTTACTAAGGCAAGCATCACTATTACTATTGCTTACACTTAAGGTTAGGTATTTGAACAATCTCCAACCCAAGTTCTATTTCAGCTAGTCATGCACTGCTTGTTTTTCAGACGTAATTACACTTCATATTGTTTGGCTTTTTGGAAGTGTGTGAGGTGTGTTATTACTTTAAGCGATCTGACTCATGAAATTCGCCTGAAAGATAAAAAAAAAAAAATTCCCACAGACATGCATTGAAGTCCATATAGAGACATAGAGATGTGGGCTCTTTTGACTTAGACCAGTAAGAAACCACCTAGCAACCACTTATAGGATTATTTATATACTGTTATTGTATGTGTTCATATTTTAAATCAGCTTTGATTTTTATATTTCCAATTAAGTCATTTTGTTGTGCTTTTGTCATCTCTTTATTAGTTTTTTTTTTCATATTTCTATTTAGCTTTATTTTAGTTTTAGTAATTTTAATACTTTAACTTATTTTATTTTGGTTTGTTGCCATGCAACATTTCTAGTTTACTAAGTTTAAAAGGGTTAGTTCACCCAAAAATGAAAATTTTCTCATCATTTACTCTTATGCCATCATGGATGTGTTTATCTGAAGAAAGTAAGTCATATACATCAGGTATGGAATGAGAGTGAGTTAATGATGAGAGAATTTTCATTTTCTGGTGAATTATCTCTTATATATATTTTTTTACATAATATTTATATTTTATGTAAATTCAGCTTTATTTAAATATTTTTATTTAAAAAAACATTTGAATGGTTTTAGTTTTAATTGGAACTCTTTAGCAACCACACTGACATTTTCTTATATCTAGTTTTTGGGCATGATTTTTAATTTTAATTCCCATGATTCTCTTTTTCTCTCTGCAGTCGGAACCAGTTGTCCACTCTCCCCGCTCATTTGTGCCGACTGCCGCTCAAAGTTCTGATCGCCTGCAATAACAAGCTGGTATCACTGCCGGAGGATCTGGGCAAGCTCAGACAGCTCACTGAACTGGTGTGTGGAACAGTTCTCTCTTAAACTCTGTCGTTTATCTTCAAATTTTTTCTCTCTCATGCACATTACTCTCTCTCTCTCTTCAAGGACGTCAGCTGTAATGAGATCCAGACTCTTCCTCCACAGATCGGTCAGCTGGAAGCTCTACGTGACCTCAACATCCGCAGAAACCACCTCGTTCGCCTGCCTCCTGGTCAGAATCGCAGGCACCTGCACCTGTATGAAATGAGTGATGTTTTCTAGTAGATGTGTCATTTCTGTGTTGATTTGGTTTGCAGAGTTGGCTGAGCTGCCATTGGTCCGACTCGATTTTTCCTGTAACAAAGTAACGACAATCCCTGTATGCTACCGCAATCTCAGACACCTTCAGAGCATCATTCTGGACAACAATCCTCTGCAGAGCCCACCTGCACAGGTAACACATGTCCCTGTTTTGATCCACATTAAACATCCTGTTTTACTTAGAAATAGGTCACTTTATTATTTATAATTTTTTTTATAAGATGCTGTTTTTAAAGCCTTTTGAGCCAACTGATTTTCAACTGTGTAATCTTGCTGTTTGAGCATGAAAAAGATCTGCAAAGTTACAAAGCATAAAGTCACTAGTTCTTTTCTATATCACTAAGCAATGTTTCTGAACTCCCTGAAATTTTTTCATAGGGCTGGGCGGTATGGCGATACATATCGTAGTGACGGTATAAAATGTGTTTTGTTACTGATTTTGCTATATTGTGTGTATTGCGGTATGTAAATATATGGGTAGCACAGCAATATTGACACTTTAAAGTGATGAAACGCATGAATGAGCCAATAAAGAGTAGGACGAGCATGATGTTAAAAAGTGTTAAGCTGTAAAAAAGAACTATGCGGTAGGGGTGGGCGATATCTCGATATTTACGATATATCGAGATATTTTTTAAACTCGATATGGATTTTGACATATCGTATATATCGATATATTGTTTATATTTAATTCTGATTTCGCCACTTTGCTTGTTTGCCTTCTCTGTGCTGTGCTCGCCCTCGTCCTCCTCCTCGTCCTTGCTTTTGTTCCCCCTCCCCTCGCGTGTTGTCTCATTCAACCAAGTCACATCAATCTTTCCCCGCCCAGCGAGTGCTTGAAGTGCGTCCGAAACAGCGCGCGATCACTTGTTGGTATTTTTTTGTGTAGCGTCGCCTCTCGCCGCATTGCTTTTGTTTGAGGGCGCTTAACACACTCACACTTAACATGCTCCCCTGTAGAAACGGGCCTGGCAGCTCGAGCCAGCTCTAGACACGGTGAAAGTTTCCTGATTGTGACGGATGGCCGAATTTACATGACACATTATAAATTAGCATTAGCCTACCTATTCTGCTATAGATACAGTGCCAAAAAGAAGAGAAGAGGATAAAGACAGAGGTAAAGTGATGTAATGAATGAACAGTTTATCTAATTGCATAGTAGTAAGATACTGTAATTTAATGGCAGTTATTTTTACCTTAAACTTTATGCTAGCAGTTGTTCTGAGTTCCCCAGAGGCCCCAGACAGTGTGATTTTGTAACAATCATGTCAGTTTTTAGACGCATTTTTATAACTTTTTTTTAAATTAATGTTTTACTCTACAGTTGTGCAGTTTTTGGGGGATATATGGCATTTTTTTAATTTATTTGCCAAAATTAGTAATGATATTTATATACAGGTTTATTAAAAATAGTGCAATATGTATTATTTCTTCCTTTATTTTACAGTTAAATTATTATTTTTGTATACAGGGATTTTTTTTTTTTTTTTTAAATGTCGCAGAAACACTTTGTTCCTACATGAACTGCCTACTATTTGCACTTCAATAAAAAAAAGACTTTGTAGTATTTGGCATATTTGTTTTTTCAGTAGTTTTTGGGGGGTTATTTTTCCTGTAAAGATATCGAGATATATATCGTATATCGAGATATAGCAAAATATATCGAGATATATTTTTTGCTCCATATCGCCCAGCCCTACTATGCGGTGCTTGCGCTGACTGACACACAGCGCAAGCGTGTGCGCGGAAAGCTGCGTCTCTCAGCATGTGATCGCGAATTCAGTTTTCTGTCATGGCTTATTGTGCTCAGTGGCCGAATACACACACAATGATGGCATAATACCCATCATGTGGAGTATTCACAGTCAGTAAACACAGTCGATTATATCTCAAGTGAAAGTAAGCAGTTGGCTGTAAACCAGATGTGTATCAGTAAGGATTTGTGCATTCGGTCTTAAAGTGGCAGCAGCCTAATATACCTGCTGCTCTGTGTCGTTAAAGTAAATCAAACAGAAGAAAGAAGTAACTTTACTTTTGAATGAATAACTTTTGTAGCTTTAGTAAGTATCAATTTATGTTTAATTCATACAGTGAAGACTATGCAGGAATTTATTTTTATACTTGATTATTCAATCTCTGTTAAATAAATGAAAATTTATATTTTTAAATTCATTTGTTATATTGTATTTGTCCTATTGTTTGTTATTTGCTTCTTTGTTCTCATTTTTAATAACAAAAATATATTGATGTATAATTTTACCATGAAATAAAATTTCTTATAACGTAAAATAAGATTTTGGTCATAAATCGCCCACCCCAATTGTGAGAAACATGTTTATTGATGTGTTTCTGCATCTTCCTACAGATCTGTATAAAGGGAAAGATCCATATATTTAAATATCTGAACATGGAGGCATGTAAAGCAGCATCAGACCTTCCAGACTACGACAGAAGACCAATGCCCTTTGGATCCTGGTGAGAACGTACTTCATTTCACTGGGCTTTGTGGGCATAATGTGGATTAAACTTTGATGTGCTCGCTGGTTTTCACTCGCACCCACATCCAATTTGAGCCAATGTTTATCGGCTGTGTCTCTCAGAGGACACACAGAGCAGGGTGATTTTGCAGATAAGAAGGGAGGGGAAGGAAAAGACACAGATTGAATGAAAGACTGGAATGATTGCAATGAAGGTATGAAGAGAGGAGAGATTGCTGCACCGGATGACGGTAGATGAAGTGAGGTGGACATCAAACTTCTCAAGTGGCAGAACCATGTTCATACGATAGCTAATTTTGTTAAATTTTTTTTTTTGAGTAATCATACAATTGTTTGCTCTGTTGCAATAAAAGTAAACAAAAAATATATAAAATAAAATAAAAGGGTGGAAAAAAAATATCACATAGACTTACACTGAAGGAGGGACCCAAGCCATATCTAGACACCAGAATATCACAGAGACTTGAGAATAGGCTTTTTTGATTTGTGCCATTAAGAAACCACCCACAGCTATCAGATTATGTTTTGCTTGGTGGAAATTAAATAATAAAACAAAACCAAACAGACTTGGATGGAAAGAAAGACTCAAGGCTTTTATTTCAAGCCTAGAAAACGAAGTTCACAGAGATTAGAGAGTGGGCTTCTTTCATTTGGGCCAGTAAGAAACGTGTTTTAAAACCACTTTAGAAATATTTTGAAATTTGTACTATATGGCCAAAGACGGGCATTTTGACATAATTTTGCCTGTTGATCTGCGTATGCGTCGGGTCTCAACGCGTTGTTTTGTGTTTGGAGCTCCATCGATTTGATTCATAATCCGTGATTTTTCTCTTTAAACTCACTTACAACGAACATTTTCTACTTTTCCTCAATGAGAAGCACTGCTGCTCAAACCTCATAGTTACAACACGGACTGTTGAGCAGACGTGTCTCAAACCGATTAGTGATCCAACACCGGTTTTCACCTGTGGGTCACGGCTGAGCGCGTCTTCTCTACACTCACTTACAAACGAACATTTTCTCGCCTATCGTGCGTCTACATTACACCCGTACCACTAAAAAGACGGATTATATCCAAGACTTCAGTCATAAATTAGTATTAATATTGATAGCATCACTGGTAGCGTCGTTGCTAACTTACTGTCCATCTGTTAAAATGGCGAATATATCAGATGTATGTTGTCTACCTTTTTGGTGCAGGTGAGGACACATTCGAGCTGCACGCGGTGCAGTCTGAGCTGGAAGCTGTAGAGAAGCAGATCCGCGACCCTTTAGAGAAACAAGCCGAGCTGAGAGACCGGCGTTTAGCTCTTGAAACAGCACGCGCCGATGCGTCGATGAGAGACCGGCGTTTAGCTCTTGAAACATCACGCGCCGATGCACACAAATCAGTGACTAACATTAGTAATCCGCTGACCCCGACCTCGTCTACTCCGTGCGTTTCTCAGCATTGGTCCCGAGCGCCTAGGTCACGATCAGCCATGGTTTCATTCACTCCGGCTCCGACACGCCACCACGAAGCCTGGCTGGTTCCGCAGCGGAAGACGCGGGCCAGGACCAGAGCAAGAATCTCTGTGCCCTTCCCGGTTTTCGAGATCTCCACCCAGAACCGCTTTTCCCCTCTTCGCGAAACGGAACGCGATGCTGTGATCATCGGCGATTCCATCGTCCGGCACGTCCACGCTACGTTAGGTAAAAGTAAGGTGCGCACTCACTGCTTTCCTGGTGCTCGTGTTCTTGGCTCGTGTACCCGAGATCTTGAACGGTGACGAGCGTGTCGGAGCCGTCGTGTTGCACGCGGGAGTGAACGATATCAGGCTGCGGCAGACGGAGGTTCTGAAGAAAGACTTCAGGAGCCTGATCGAGACGGTACGCAGCACATCGCCTGAAAAAATTATCATTGTGTCTGGACCGCTTCCCACGTACCGACAAGGGCATGAAAAGTTCAGTAGATTATTTGCGCTAAATGAATTGTTAATGTCATGGTGCAATGAGCAGAAACTGCTCTTTGTAAATAATTGGAATCGGTTTTGGGAACGTCCTAGGCTCTTCCGCGCTGATGGCTTACACCCAAGTAGAATCGGAGCAGATCTTCTGTCTGATAACATCTCCAAGATGTTAAATACCGTTTGACTAGTAACCAAAAGTCCAAATTACAGTCTCTGCTGCACCAACTTAATTGATATAAATACTAGTGTAGAACATTGCATAGAAACTGTCTATTCCTCGTTTAGTGAGATCAAATAATAAATCTACTGCAGGATCTAGGATAAATCTAATTGTTATTAAAACAGAAAATCTCGCTATTAGTGAACAAAAACAATTTCTAAAGCTAAGTCTTCTAAACATTAGATCACTCACACCTAAGACAGTTATTGTAAATGAAATAGTCACAGATAATAGTTTAGATGTACTTTGCCTTACTGAAACCTGGCTTAAACCAAATGATTATTTCGGTCTTAATGAGTCTACTCCACCAGGATACTGTTATAAGCATGAGCCCAGTCTGATTGGTCGTGGCGGTGGTGTTGCAACAATCTATAGAGATATTCTTAATGTTACCCAGAAAACAGGTGACAAGTTTAATTCGTTTGAAATACTTGTACTAAATGTTACGCTCTCAGATGTAAGAAAAAAATCCCTATTATCTCTAGCTTTGGCTACCGTATATAGACCGCCAGGGCCTTACGCTGATTTCCTAAAAGAGTTTGCAGATTTTCTCTCAGATCTATTGGTCAATGTCGATAAAGCATTAATTGTTGGAGATTTTAACATACACGTAGATAATTCAAATGATGCGTTAGGGGCTGCGTTTACAGATTTATTAAACTCCTTTGGGGTCAAGCAAAACGTCACTGGTCCCACTCATCGTCTTAATCATACACTCGATTTAATTATATCATATGGAACCGATCCAACCGATATAGATCTCATTCCACAAAGTGATGATGTTACTGACCATTACATGGTAACTTGCATATTACGTACTGCTGTAATATGTCATGCTGCGCCGCGTTTTCGACCAGGCAGAACAATCCTTCCATCCACCATAGATAATTTCTCAAATTGCTTATCTCATCTGTCTCAGCTGCTCAGTGAACCCAAACAAACAGATGAACTAGAGGAATTAACTAGCACTATGAGCACCATTCTCTCCCGAACATTGGATATTGTTGCACCCATTAAATTAAAAAAGGTCAGAGAGAAAATTAAAGCACCATGGTACAACAATACTATGCATGTTCTAAAGAGAGAAACCCGTAATTTAGAGCGTAAATGGAAAAAAACTAATTTAGAGGTCTTTAGAATCGCGTGGAAAGACAGTATGTCACGTTATAAAAAGGCCCTAAAAGCGGCCAGGGCTGAGCATCTCCGCAAACTAATAGAAAACAACCAAAACAATCCAAGGTTTTTATTTAACACCGTGGCTAGACTAACAAATAAACAAGCGTCACCTGAACAAAATATCCCGTTACAGTTTAGTAGTAATGATTTCATGAACTTCTTCACTGAGAAAATAGAAAGCATCAGAACCACAATGTAAATGTTCAATCTTCAATTGCGCCTTATAATTCAGCCTCAATTATCACCCCGCAAGAACAATTACAGTGCTTTACAACTATAGAACAAAAAGAGTTAAATAAACTTATCACTTCATCTAAAACAACAACATGTTTATTAGATCCTATACCAACTAAACTACTGAAAGAAGTGTTACCTATAGTGGAAGAGCCTCTCCTCAATATTATTAACTCATCTTTATCTTTAGGTCATGTTCCAAGAACATTTAAATTGGCAGTTATAAAGCCACTCATTAAGAAACCACAATTAGATCATAATAACCTAGCAAATTATAGACCCATTTCAAATCTTCCATTTATGTCTAAAATATTAGAAAAGGTTGTGTCTGCTCAACTGGGCTCTTTCTTGCAAGAAAATGACATCTATGAAAAGTTTCAGTCTGGTTTCAGGCCGCACCATAGCACTGAAACTGCGCTTGTTAAAATCACAAATGATTTACTTTTAGCTTCTGACCAAGGCTGTATCTCAATATTAGTTTTACTTGATCTTAGTGCTGCGTTCGATACTATAGATCACACAATACTCTTAGATCGACTACAAAATTATACTGGTGTTCAAGGACAAGCATTAAGCAGGTTCAGATCATACTTATCTGACCGCTACCATTTTGTCTATTTAAATGGAGAAAAATCGATCATAACTCCAGTAAACTATGGAGTGCCGCAAGGATCTGTGTTAGGCCCTCTATTATTCTCAATATATATGCTGCCACTTGGAAATATTATAAGGAAACATGGAATTAGTTTCCATTGTTATGCTGATGACACTCAAATCTATATTTCATCACAGCCGGATGAAAACGCTAAATTATCCAAATTGACAGAGTGTGTTAAAGATATAAAAGACTGGATGACGCGTAATTTTCTTTTATTAAATCCAGACAAGACAGAGGTCAAAAAACCGCCCACAAAACCTCTCACAATACAACTTTAACATAGTAGGATGTCCTGTTACTTTATCCTCTACAGTAAAAGACCTGGGTGTTATACTAGATTGCAACCTGTCTTTTGAAAATCATATTTCATATGTTACAAAAACAGCCTTTTTCCACCTTAGAAACATTGCTAAGCTACGTAATATGCTATCAGTTTCTGATGCAGAAAAGTTAGTTCATGCATTCATGACCTCGAGTCTAGATTACTGAAATGCTTTATTAGCTGGTTGTCCTGCATCCTCAATAAACAAGCTACAGTTAGTCCAAAATGCAGCCCCTAGAGTTCTTACTAGATCAAGAAAATATGATCATATAACACCGATTTTAACATCACTACATTTGTTACCTATAAAGTCCCGACTTATAAAGCCCTAAACGGCTTAGCTCCAGTCTATTTAACGGATCTTCTATCGCCCTATAATCCATCGCGCTCTTTAAGATCACTAAATTCAAGGCTTTTGGTCATACCTAGGATATCCAGATCCACCAAAGGAGGGAGAGCATTTTCACATTTAGCTCCAAAACTCTGGAATAGCCTTCCTGATACTGTTCATTGCTCAGACTCGCTCTCCCAGTTTAAAACTAGATTAAAGACGCATCTCTTCAGCCAGGCATTCATATAATATTTTTAATCTTACAGTTAAATCCGGTCTCTAGTTCATAAACGCCAGAGGAGAACTGGCCCCCGACTGAGCCTGGGTTCTCCCAAGGTTTTTTTTTCTCCATTAGGTCACCTGATGGAGTTTCAGGTCACCATTAGGTCACTTGATGGAGTTTTTCGGTTCCTTGCCACTGTTACCTTTGGCTTGCTCAGTTGGGGATATTTTGGGGATATTTAATTTTAATTTTATCAATCAATAAATTCCACTAGAAACAAACCGTGTTGTATTATTTTAATTTAATACTGTGAAGCTGCTTTGATACAATCTGTATTGTGAAAAGCGCTATACAAATATACTTGACTTGACTTGACTTGACTATATTTTATCTCTTGTAAGGTGATATGTGTGTTAGAAATTAATTGCTTATTACAGTTATTTCAGACATTTACTAGACTATTTCTATGTGTTTGTTCCTCATGGAGCAGTATGATGATATGATGTTGTTCTCTCTGGTCTGTCTCTCAGTGTAGAGGATTTGTATTCCGGTCGGCCATACGGAGCTCTGGACTCTGGGTTTAACAGTGTGGACAGCGGAGACAAGAGGTGGTCAGGAAATGAGGCAAGTGCTTTTTTCAGGTCACTCATTCAAGAATCCAATCTGTCCAACTCCATTATGTATTGCTCGTTTTATTTTATTTTTTAATTAAATCTGTTTTGCCTTTTCCCCCATCTATCCCTTCTTAAAGCCTTCAGACGAGTTGTCAGACTTGCCTTTGAGAGTGGCAGAAATCACCAAAGAGCAAAGACAGAGACGAGAAAGAGAACGTGAGGATCATCGGACGGGGTCTCACGTGACCAATGGCACAAGTGAGATGACATTTACATTTATGAAATGGACTCTAAATTCTAATGAAAAGCCACGAGAAGCTGTGTATTACAATAATTTTTTACCATGGTTAAGTGTATTTTAAGCACTTTATTGTCTCTTTCTGTAGTGGACGCAGAGCTTGAACAGATAGACTTCATCGACAGCTGTACAGGGGATGATGATGAGGAGGATGGGAGGAGTCGTAGACGGGCGGAGCCAGTCAGCCTCAGCTCTCAGTTTATGGCCTACATTGAAAGACGAATCACCAGAGAGGTGCGTATTAGTATGTAATGGCTGATTTTGATTCTGATTTTGTTGTTAGTTACCACAGGGTTTATGATAGCTTTAACTTGTTTCAGGGTTCACCTGTGAAGACCAGCCCATCCAGAGACTTAAGAACTGATGACCCAAGACGTCAAAACTCCCTAAATAACCGGTACTGACCAAATTACGCTGTCATAACTATATATTAGGGGTGTCCCCGACTATGGATTTTCATAGTCGAATCAGAATCGTCAAGTCTTGCCTATAGTCGACTAATAGTCGAATCATGTGTATGGGGGTGGGGGTGGGGCTGGGGGCGGGGCTTTAACATTTCAAAGCTGCGATGTACAGAAAATCACACAAAGATATAGAAGAAAATGTATAAAAACATTTTGGATCAATAAAACTAAGAAATAACATAAATAACTCCAGAAAGGCCACACTGCAGACAGGATTTGCATTTCACATGCAAATCAAATTAAATCGGCTAAATTACCTGTGCGAGCAGGCTCTAAGTACAGCACAACATCGATGCACCGAAAAAATAAACAATTAATTTACTAAATTAAATTAGAACAGAATATACCTTTCTAATAAATAAAAATACAAACCGAAATAAATTAGAATCAAGTCAAAAGATGAGTAAATGTGTGCAAAATGCCTAAAGTGCAGGGGAACATATATTCAAAACACAAGCCACAGATAGTTAGATTAGATAACCCTGACAGATCAATAAATAAAATTAAAATAAGGAAATTATTAAAATAACGATAGTAGCCAGAATTTTCAACTTTGTCTTTTTAACTGCAGAAACAACAATAAATGCTAAACTGGAGTGGCAGTCTTTTTAGCTAAAAATGTTCACAGCGTCCAAAAATCAAATTAGAACCGGCTGAAAAGTTTTCAAATCACTTGTACCCTACCTGATCGAGAGAAAAAATCCAGTCTTTCACTCTGTCTGTGTCCGTTGGAGTCTTTTGTGCGCTTGGATAAAATACATTCTAAAACACTTAACGTGAAAAATGTTTAACGACTTAATCTCCTAAACCAGTTAAATTAAAATATCAAATTATGTAAAGAAAATGCTTTACTATAGGAGGAACGCATTGCATTCATATTCTGGGTTCATCTGCTTATCTGCACATAGTATGGTTTCTTAATAAAGTGTGCACTGTGTACATAGGCTACATTAAGCCACGTTAAAGTGCCTTTTTTAAGCGTTTTAAAAGCTTTTTTCACGTTAAGCATTTTAGAATGTCCCGTGGAAAACCAACTTGTTAACGTTGGCCGGCAGAAGTGCGATCATGGTTTTCCTGATGCTAAATCCAGCCTTAGAGAATATCCTTTCTGATGGTGTACATTCACACTTTAGATTTTCTTATCCCAGACATTGTTAAAGATTTAAATCCTTGCCGCCAAGACGCTCCTCTGTCGATCACGGATTGAAAGTGAAATTTAAATCTGTCACGGGGTGTTTGGATTTATTCACGCACGTTAAAAAATATTTATTAAAAGCTTCTTTCTTTGCACATTTTTATATACAGCATTATCATAATAGGCTGAATATTAACGTATTGACAGAAAACCGGTAGTTCTATGTGAAATCAGACATTGAGCGCCCTCATATAGCCAAAGTGGCATGATCCTTGTTTCATAACACCTCTGCGAAGATTCGACCGTGAGATCGGTAGTCGAATCAGGCTCCTCCAATCGAAGCATTGAATCTTCGACTATTCGGGGTCACCCCTACTATATACACTCACCTAAAGGATTATTAGGAACACCTGTTCAATTTCTCATGAATGCAATTATCTAATCAACCAATCACATGGCAGTTGCTTCAATGCATTAGGGGTGTGGTCCTGGTCAAGACAATCTCCTGAACTCCAAACTGAATGTCAGAAGGGGAAAGAAAGGTGATTTAAGCAATTTTGAGCGTGGCATGGTTGTTGGTGCCAGATGGGCCGGTCTGAGTATTTCACAATCTGCTCAGTTACTGGAATTTTCACGCACAACCATTTCTAGGGTTTACAAAGAATGGTGTGAAAAGGGAAAAACATCCAGTATGCGGCAGTCCTGTGGGTGAAAATGCCTTGTTGATGCTAGAGGTCAGAGGAGAATGGGCGGACTGATTCAAGCTGATAAAAGAGCAACTTTGACTGAAATAACCACTCGTTACAACCGAGGTATGCATTTGTGAAGCCACAACATGCACAACCTTGAGGCGGATGGACTACAACAGCAGAAGACCCCACCGGGTACCACTCATCTCCACTACAAATAGGAAAAAGAGGCTACAATTTGCACAAGCTCACCAAAATTGGACAGTTGAAGACTGGAAAAATGTTGCCTGGTCTGATGAGTCTCGATTTCTGTTGAGACATTCAGATGGTAGAGTCAGAATTTGGCGTAAACAGAATGAGAACATGGATCCATCATGCCTTGTTACCACTGTGCAGGCTGGTGGTGTAATGGTGTGGGGGATGTTTTCTTGGCACACTTTAGGCCCCTTAGTGCCAATTGGGCATCGTTTAAATGCCACGGCCTACCTAAGCATTGTTTCTGACCATGTCCATCACTTTATGACCACCATGTACCCATCCTCTGATGGCTACTTCCAGCAGGATAATGCACCATGTCACAAAGCTCGAATCATTTCAAATTGGTTTCTTGAACATGACAATGAGTTCACTGTACTAAAATGGCCCCCACAGTCACCAGATCTCAACCCAATAGAGCATCTTAGGGATGTGGTGGAACGGGAGCTTCGTGCCCTGGATGTGCATCCCACAAATCTCCATCAACTGCAAGATGCTATACTATCAATATGGGCCAACATTTCTAAAGAATGCTTTCAGCACCTTGTTGAATCAATGCCACGTAGAATTAAGGCAGTTCTGAAGGCGAAAGGGGGTCAAACACAGTATGGTGTTCCTAATATATATATATATATATATATATATTAGGGGTGCAACGGTACAGATAGTCCACGGTACGGTCCGTACCTCGGTTTTTGGGCCACGGTCTCGGTTCGGTTTCGGTACATGTTTTGTGCAGAAAGAGACTGCTATTTCATCCCAAAAATATGTTTTATTTTTCTTATGAGCATAAACAGAATGTCACAGTAGGAAGAACATCAATGTATGGAATAAATTAACACTCTAGTCTGTACTGAACAACACTAAGTAATACAACCTCTTCAACTATCACTTATATGAAATACAAAATGTAAACAAACACACTTCAAAATATTCAAGTGGATCCCAATTCCAAACCTTGATAACTGGTATATGAAGTGATCAATGTGAAAGAAAAAGTGCACTTTTACCTTTAACAAACATAAATTAGCTTGTGCTTTGAATAAAAAAAAAGCAGAGCAAAATAATATAATAAAAAAATACTGCATTCAGGATACAAAGTGCAATGTTATTTACTCATCCACTATTGAGAGATTCTTGTGCAAAAAGATGAGTCTATCAACACTGTCTGGTGCAAGGCGAGGCCGGTTGGCACTAACGATGTCCCCAGCAGTGGAGAAAATTCTCAACTTTTCAGAATACCGCAAGCGCACCGTAGGTAGAAGAACCAACCAGAGCGCAGCTGATGGTTGCTTTAGCAACGACAGACGCCTCCGGAGCGCAACCGCCCTAGCGCTTTGGAAAAAGGAGAACGCGGCGCGCCTAGCGTTTTCTACGCGTTTTTAGGCGCGATATGTGAACGGCGCCTAAAGCAAAACCTAAAAGGATCAGCGCGAACTCAATGGCAAAACCGAAGTCCCGCGGGACACGAGGGTAGATTGTCCCGTGCAGGGCTGACCGAACGGTCCGGGATTTTACCGTGTACCGTTGCATCCCTAATATATATATATATATATATATATATATATATATATATATATATATATATATATATATATATATATATATATATATACAGTGAGGAAAATAAGTATTTGAACACCCTGCTATTTTGCAAGTTCTCCCACTTGGAAATCATGGAGGGGTCTGAAATTGTCATCGTAGGTGCATGTCCACTGTGAGAGACATAATCTAATAAAAAAAAATCCAGAAATCACAATATATGATTTTTTAACTATTTATTTGTATGCTACAGCTGCAAATAAGTATTTGAACACCTGTCTATCAGCTAGAATTCTGACCCTCAAAGACCTGTTAGTCTGCCTTTAAAATGTCCACCTCCACTCCATTTATTATCCTAAATTAGATGCACCTGTTTGAGGTCGTTAGCTGCATAAAGACACCTGTCCACCCCATACAATCAGTAAGAATCCAACTACTAACATGGCCAAGACCAAAGAGCTGTTCAAAGACACTAGAGATAAAATTGTACACCTCCACAAGGCTGGAAAGGGCTACGGGGAAATTGCCAAGCAGCTTGGTGAAAAAAGTTCCACTGTTGGAGCAATCATTAGAAAATGGAAGAAGCTAAACATGACTGTCAATCTCCCTCGGACTGGGGCTCCATGCAAGATCTCACCTCGTGGGGTCTCAATGATCCTAAGAAAGGTGAGAAATCAGCCCAGAACTACACGGGAGGAGCTGGTCAATGACCTGAAAAGAGCTGGGACCACCGTTTCCAAAGTTACTGTTGGTAATACACTAAGACGTCATGGTTTGAAATCATGCATGGCACGGAAGGTTCCCCTGCTTAAACCAGCACATGTCAAGGCCCGTCTTAAGTTTGCCAATGACCATTTGGATGATCCAGAGGAGTCATGGGAGAAAGTCATGTGGTCAGATGAGAACAAAATAGAACTTTTTGGTCATAATTCCACTAAACGTGTTTGGAGGAAGAAGAATGATGAGTACCATCCCAAGAACACCATCCCTACTGTGAAGCATGGGGGTGGTAGCGTCATGCTTTGGGGGTGTTTTTCTGCACATGGGACAGGGCGACTGCACTGTATTAAGGAGAGGATGACCGGGGCCATGTATTGCGAGATTTTGGGGAACAACCTACTTCCCTCAGTTAGAGCATTGAAGATGGATCGAGGCTGGGTCTTCCAAAATGACAATCACCCGAAGCACTCAGCCAGGATAACCAAGGAGTGGCTCTGTAAGAAGCATATCAAGGTTCTGGCGTGGCCTAGCCAGTCTCAAGACCTAAACCCAATAGAGAATCTTTGGAGGGAGCTCAAACTCCGTGTTTCTCAGCGACAGCCCAGAAACCTGACTGATCTAGAGAAGATCTGTGTGGAGGAGTGGGCCAAAATCCCTCCTGCAGTGTGTGCAAACCTGGTGAAAAACTACAGGAAACGTTTGACCTCTGTAATTGCAAACAAAGGCTACTGTACCAAATATTAACATTGATTTTCTCAGGTGTTCAAATACTTATTTGTAGCTGTATCATACAAATAAATAGTTAAAAAATCATACATTGTGGATCATACATTTCTGGATTTTTTTTTTTTAGATTATGTCTCTCACAGTGGACATGCACCTACGATGACAATTTCAGACCCCTCCATGATTTCTAAGTGGGAGAACTTGCAAAAGAGCTTTGTACCATCTGCAATTTCAATCCTTAATAGGCTACAAAGTTGAACATTCACCTTTTTGTGTTTTTGTTGTTGCTGTTACATGTGTTTTGTTGTTGCTGTTACATGCCAGTTGCGTGTGCTGTATGATAATCTGTGAGAACAAATTTCCCGTTGAGGGACAATAAATTATCTATCTATCTATCTATAGCAGGGTGTTCAAATACTTATTTTCCTCACTGTATATATATATATATATACATATATATATATATATATATATATATATATATATATATATATATATATATATATATATATATACACATATATATATATATATACATATATATATATATATATATATATATATATATATATATATATATATATATATATATATATATATATATATATATATATATATATATATATATTTGTTATTTGTATTAAATGATTACATGTATACAATTTTATATATAATACTATAAAATAAATTATAATATTAAATAAGTTGTGTACATGTAATCATATAATACAAATAACATAAAATGTTAGGCAAAAAACAGTTATACAGGAAAGTAACATAAAAGGGTCAAAAAGTACATCAAATAAAATATAAAAACTAAAATAAAAAGAATAGTCATCTGCGTTGTCACTAACAGTTGTTGTTCTCTCTTCAGTGGTGTTTCAGATACAGCGGTCACGTCTTCATACACTCATAACCAGGTAAGAGTCGCTGTATATACATGCCTCATGATGCAGTAAATCAGAACAGTGGTTTTACTCTGGTTCTGTCTATCAGCGGTCTGCTAGTGTGGCGTCAGGTTCTGGTGGCGGTGTGGAGAAAGTGAGACGAGAAGCTCAGCTGGCGGCACAGCGGTACGAGGAAGAGAGACAGAAAAGATCAGTACAAAGAGATGCTGTTATGAATTACGCTAAGGTACTCGCACACACACACACGCAATTTGCTAGAATTGTATTTGCCAAATAGAGGGCTGCAGTGAAGACACAGGTCTTCAAGAAGGTTTTACTGATGTATTTTATGCTGTAGAGTAAAACGTGAAAATATCTTGAGCTTGTGTTGACCACTGTAACTTACAACTTTTCCCTGGATTTGAAGGTCTAGGGCAGGGGTGGGGAACGTTGATCCTGGAGGGCCACTGTCCTGCAGAGTTTAGCTCCAACCCTGAAAAAAACATTCGGCTGCCTGCAATTTCAGTAATCCTGAAGACATTGATTAGCTTCAGGTGTGTTTGATTAGGGTTGGAGCTAAACTCTGCAGGACAATGGCCCTCCAGGATCAACGTTCCCCACCCCTGGTCTAGGGAGTGGGAAGGGCAACATTAAATCACTGTTTGGCAATTTCTATCATTAAAACACTGGGAGAGGGAATAAGGCAAGAGGGAATGGCAGAGCAGGTGAAACTTTATTTCTGAGTGCTATGATCAACAAAATGTGGAGAAGATTAAAGAAAATAATTATTTAAAAGGAAAATATCTATATACACACAGGCAATAATTCAAATACACAGAGTATGGGGAGGACAAAGGGAACTGGACAGTGCCAAAGCAAAGAAAACAACAAAATCTTTCTAACCTGTTTTAACTTAACCTGTCTATTAAAGAAGAAAAGGTAGAACGAAAAATCTTCAACGTCCAAGATGTTGGATCTACCATATACTAACTACCAAACCAAAAATACAGCAGGTGGCACATGTCCCTAACCTGGTGTATGTATACAGAAATATCACATGACATTACTTACCTATCCCTTTTCATCCATCCAGCACAAGCACAATGATAATGCTTTCAACAACTCAAGAATGAATGAACCAAAATAGGGTCGGCAAGATAATGTTGGTTCACTGACAAAACAAACACAGAGTGCACAGTCACAGCTTAAGTCTCTATTTCTGCGTTGAGGTGTCCTTTTTATAGTTTCCCGGGCTTCCGGTGGTGAAACAGTCATAAATCACCATTTGACGTCAGCACGCTCAACTTCCCCTCTTGGAACCAAACAACAGATCCAAACGTCATAGGGACAACCACAGACCTTATTTCAGGCATTCAAAAAACCCATTGACTTCAGGGCGATGGAACTTGTTTAAAGTTTTGGCCTAGCAAAATACTATTGGCAAAATTTTATTAGCCTAAAACAAAACTTTTTGTACAAAAATACGTCATCCCTGCAGCAATCTATAGCTATTAAATCTTGTTTTAGGCTGCTAAAGTTTTGCCAGTAGTCAACACAATTTAATATTAGTATAATAAAAGTTGCAGCAATAATATCAAATAATGTTGGATTTGAAAAAGAAACATTAACTTTGAGATACATGGAGATGCTCTGATGGGTGAAATTTGATCTGTAGTATTCCAAATCCCAGTCGAAAACTCCCAAATTATGCACCATGCCACCATGATGGGAAGACAATTTTCTGTCTTCTTTGTACTTTCAGCATAAATCAACTCCAAGCCCTACGAAGCTCAGTCCAACAGACAGTGAGGTGAGTCTCATCCTCAGATTTGCACATTCACTTCCTCCCCATCCGTGTGTGTGTGTGAGTGTGAGAGAGAGAGAGAGTCTGTTGTCATATGCATTACTGTCCCACCCCAGAGTCTGTACCCCTCCCGACGGTCCACTCACACCGATGACTCCGCCCTCTTCATGGTAAGAGCCAATCAGCTCAGATCATGCGCCATCCTCCATCTCCTTTTTCACTGTGTGTTCTCTTCCCTTAACAAATGTCTTAAGAACTTAGCATAATGTATTAACTCGATTTAAGGTTATTTCCATTTAAAACTGCTTTTCTGATCAGTTTGAACTGCTAACATGTTTTGAAGGTGCACTCAGTAATTAGTAATTTTTACCCATAAAAAAATGAATCACATTATTTATATATATATATATATATATATATATATATATATATATATATATATATATATTAGTAATCACATTATATTTTGTATTTGATAGTTATTACTTTGTTTACTTACTGAATGCACCTTTAATTTTAGATGCTTTTCCTAGTGTGCATCTTTAATACGCTTGCCCTGCTTCTTTTTGCTTCCCTGTCTGTCCCTTTACTTTCTGTCTCTTTCTCTACTTCTCTCTCTTTCTCTCTCTCTCATATATGTTGGTTCTATCTGTGTCAGAGTGAGTTTGAGCCTCTACTGATATTTGAGATAGACACAGATACCAACACTATAAAGAAGAGGCCAGACCCTCACAAACAGGTGAAGGAGACACACAGACACGTTTATCTGCTGTCAAAATGGGGACTTGGCATAAATTGTTTTTGTTAGTGGCGTTTGCTAAGTCAAGCATCACAATTAGTATTGGTTATCATTAGGGTTAGGAAAATGAATGAACCCTGAAATGTTTGTATTAAACTGTTGCATGTTGCAAAACTTCTCACAGTTTCATTAGTACATTTTAAATAATATATAATAAATAATATTTATTAGTTTGTTTGGAGCCTACAGGTGATCTGCCTTCATTTTATTTCTGTAGATGCAAATAAGCTTATTGTGGCTGTTTCTTGATCATTTTACTCTAAAAACATGTATTAAACGTTAATATGAATGTATTCATTTATATTAATGTGTTTATATTTATTTATTATATTTTTATTAAGCTGACTCCTTCAAGAAAACATTCAGCATTTTCAGAATAAATTAAACCTTATTTAATGCATTACTGCTGTAATATTTCCTCTTCATGATATGTTTCCTGCAGTATTTTCAGTATTAAACAATGAAATCTGACGCTTCCAAAACACTTACACTTTCTCAAACCTTCTATTTATTTCCTACCTTCGTCCTTTATTTCTCCTTTCGTTTCATTTCTATCCTCTCCTCATTTCTTTGTGGTTGGCTAGTCTCTCTCTGCTGTGCCGCTGGATGGGTGTGTGTCTCCCGCTTTATCCGTCGCCCCATCGTCCTGTATGCCGCAGGTACTGAACTGCAAGAGCCTGGAGATGATCGGCCTCTAGATGCAAATAAGTTGACTGTGGATGTTTCTTGAAAATTTGACTCAACAAAGATATTGTGGTTGCACTCCAATCTAACACCCTGTCATATCCATGCAGAATGAATATGACAAGTTTCTTTGAGGAAATTATGCTGGAAACCTGTTTAGGATTTCAGCTGATCATGTACATATTTATTTAGGGTTTGCAAGTTCTCACATTAAAAACGTAATATAAAGTGAGGTCACCTGTGGGCAAATCTTACAAAAACTGCCAAGAGATATTGGCTACTTATTTCTTTTTGAGATTCACACCTAGAGTTCACTTTAAAGCGCATGCCACAGATACAATGTTCATTATCTGATATTTCAACTCATTTGACCTTTTTCACTTCTTATTTTCTCTCCAACTGAACTCCTGTCTTCTGTAGCAAGGTGAAGATTATGCCTCACTGTCACCCACTGGTATGTATTCGTTTAAATCATGAACTCCTCTCATTCTCTCTTTCCTTACTGCTGTTTTTTTTATTTATTTAATTATTTGCCCCACATCCCTTTTTGACAAATGTTTTGCTTGTTTTGCAGCCCTCCAGTCACCGACTTACCCCAGCCCTGCTGCCCCGTCCCCCTCCCGCGGCCTCAACCAGCGACCTGAGAGTTACCTGTTCCGCCTGAGTCAGCGAGAGGAGAAGAAAAAAGGTTTGTTTACCTTATGCAGCTCATTGCTGAGTCATTCTTTGTGGGAAATTTGTGATGTCATGATTAATCATGATTCGTATACAGTACGGCTCAAAAGTTTGGGGTCGGTAAGATTTGTTTTTTAAAAATCTCTACTGCTCACCAAAGCTGCATTTATTTGATCAAAAATACAGCAAAAACAGTAATATTGTGCAATATTATTACAATATAAAATAACTGTTTTCTATTTTGATATATTTTAAAATGTAATTTATTCCTGTGATGCAAAGCTGTATTTTCAGCATCATTACTCCAGTCTTCAGTGTCACATGATTCTTCAGAAATCATTGTAATATGATGATTTGCTGCATAATAAAAAAACATTTATTATTATTATTAATATTTAAAAAACTGTTGTACTGCTTAATATTGTGGAAACAATGATACATTTTTATTTCAGGATCATTTGATGGATAGAAAGTTCAAAGGAACAGCATTTATTTGAAATATAATATTTTTTTTTATAACATTATAAATGTCTTTTCTGTCACTTATGATCAATTTAATGCTTCCTTGCTGAATAAAAAGTATTACTTTCTTTCAAAAAGAAAGTTAATTTAGTTCCCCCAAAAGGCATTCCTAGAACTGAAATCGTTCCCAGTTCCTGTGGTGCAAACATGCCAAAAAGTGGGTTAATAGTTATAGTAGTTCTAAGGTACTATGAAAAGGTTCCTCCGATGCAAAAGCCCCTAGTGTAAATTAAGTGCACAAATCGGTGTCAGCCTAAATATTTGAATGTTTTGTAATAAACCTCTGAACAAAATGTGTTTTATCAATTACTTGTAGTCAGTAGATTTGTGTTTTAATGTTTAATCATTCGATATCGTTGTTTCCTAACCCTCATGAAAGAATTTAAGTGCACAGTGTTGTACCTTTGCCGCCTTAATGTTCATTTTCATTAAAAAAAAAAGGTGCTTTAAATCACGTGTTGATATAATTCATCTCAGAGCTGGATGGTTTGTCTTTGAACTCTTAATTAAAGGATTTTCTGAAATGCGTATGGAGAAAATATGAGAAGTACAGTACAGTAAAAAATACAGTAAAAAAAAAAATCAATGAAACGGTGGCAGTGTTGTTATTGTTAACTAAAACTATCAAAAATCATTGTCGTTAATTTAAGAAAGCGGAAATAAAATATAAATATTAGATGACCAACTTTAAAATAAAAATTAGAAATGTTGCATTGGCAACTAACTGAAAATTAGTTTAAGTTGAAGTACTAAAATGACAAACTGAAAGAAATATAAATTAAAGCTAAATAGAGACATTTAAAAAAAAGAGAAAAACATAACAAAATTACTAATACTTAAACTAAAATTAAAAATGAAAACTGAAAATAAAAAAATGAAAGCTATTTTAAAATATTAATAAATACTATAATAGTATTTAAATAATAAAATTTCTCTGAAGTAGGCAGTCACTGTTGTGCTTTTACTAGTTAATCATCATTCCTAATTAGAACTTGCTCATGTAATTACGCAGTGACGTATTTCTAATGGCATATGTGACCATTTTGCAGGAGAATCAGGCGCACAGAAGGCGGAGCCAGTGGAAGCCACTCCCACACAGAGTCCAGCCCCAACGGGAGAGGAGGCACTACTGATAGAGCAGCTGAGAAGGGTACCCTCCTCTTCTTGTTATCCATTAGTTATTTATGTATTGTTTCATATGTGTATGCATGTGTGTTTAATAAAATATTAAACTCATTTATATTGTATTATGCTGTCCTGTTAAGCATATATAATTCAAAATACTGTAAGTCTTAATTTTTCATCCTTCATGTAGAATATTGAGTGTCGACTCAAGGTGTCTTTACCCACTGATCTTGGGGCAGCTTTGACTGACGGGGTAGTGTTGTGCCATCTGGCCAACCACGTGCGTCCCCGATCCATACCGAGCATCCATGTACCCTCACCGGCAGTGGTGAGTGACTTTTGGGGTTTATTTTGCTCATAACTTCATTTATACGTTTTTATGTATGTTTGTGTTTGCGCATAGGAATACATAGTTTCATCTTTTCTTTTTCTTTCCAGCCCAAACTGACAATGGCCAAGTGTCGACGAAATGTGGAGAACTTCCTAGAGGCGT
This sequence comes from Squalius cephalus, assembly GCF_949319135.1. Taxonomy (NCBI): domain Eukaryota; kingdom Metazoa; phylum Chordata; class Actinopteri; order Cypriniformes; family Leuciscidae; genus Squalius; species Squalius cephalus. Next base: position 21,056,999 of record NC_137127.1, read on the forward strand.
GCCGCAGAATTGGAGTTCCTCAGGTAGACTTGGTCTCCTACACTTCAAGCTGTTTCCTTTTTCATGGAAAAAGAGTTTTTAATCTTTATAAATCAAATTAAGAAATGGCTTCTCAAACACATGACGTTTGGTGTTTTCTTCAAAACTAACTGGGCTTTTAACATCTTTTCCTGTTTCCTCTAATGCTCTAAAAGTTTAAGAGCTAATACCACTAACTCTTTCTCTCTCTCTCCCCCAATTCCCTTCCAATTTAAAACCATCTCACATCCCATCAACCTCTCACTGTGTTTTATTTGAACACTCATGTTCATCTTCCTCTCTGCGGGCAGGATAGTTTGTGTTCAGCGGGCGACGTGCTGAAAGGGGAGGTTGTTTGTGTGTTCAGGCTGGTTGAGGCCTTGCTCTCCCTGGGACCACCTCCCCTTCGCTCCGCCCCTTCTACCCAGCTGGCTGGATTCGCCCTTTTCTACCTGTCAATCATGTCGCTGCTATGTGTTCTCTACTGCCACCTGGTGCCAAGCTGTTAAATCACACTTCCATATTGATCACTGCACTAAAACAGTCAATTGGTTTTTTTCGTGGGATGAGCCAGGATAGCCAGTGTTTATGCACATGTTTAGTATTCTAGTGCACATCATTGATACTTTGCTAAGCTCTGTCTGACCCCTTTGTGTAATGTTGCTCGCTCAGGCAAGCTTTAAAATAACATTCATGCGGATTGCGGTAAAGCGTGCTCTTAAGGTTGGACAAATGGATTGAATGGTAGCCTATTACATGGACTGGAAATAATTGTGATTTATGCTAAATATTTGTATGTGCAATTTTCTTTAAAGAAATTAAATTACCGTTCAAAAGATTGAGGTCGGTAAGATTTTTTAAATGTTTTTGAAAGAAGTCTCTTATGCTCACCAAGGCTGCATTTATTTGATCGAATATACAGTAATATTGTTACAATATTAATAGCATTACAATTTTAAAGAACTATTTTCTAGTTCTCATTTTAGAATGTAATTTATTCCTGTGATGCCAAGCTGAATTTTCATCATCATTACTCCAGTCTTCAGTGTCGCATGATTCTTCAGAAATCATTCTAATATGATGATTTGCTGCTCAAGAAACATTTCTTATTATTATCAATGTTGATTTATGGAATCGGAGTCAGATTGTGGTGTCAGTATTTTTGTGCAAGTTGTGATACATTTTTTCAGGATACTTTGATGAATAGAAAGCTCAAAAGAACAGCATTTTTTGAAATATAAATCTGTTTTTAACATTATAAACAGTGTTGTGGAAATTACTTTTAAAAGTAATGTTACAATATTGCGTTACTTTTCTCAATAATGGGACAGGAGAGATGTCAGTGAATAAATTAGAAAACAAAGGAGCTTGCGTTACTTGTATTTTGTTATAAATTTAAAAGTATTATTTTACTAGTTATTTGAAAAGAGAAATCTGATAACGTAACTCGTTTCTTGTAATGTGTTACCCCCCGCCCCAACACTGATTATAAATGTCTTTACTGTCACTTTTGATCAATTTAATGCATCCTTTTTTTTTTTGAAAAATCTTACTGACACCAAATTTGTGGACAGTAGTGTACATTATCACAGTAAACTGAAAAGACGAACACCTCATTTCATGGTTGATAAATGGCAATAGTTGCTAAGGTGTGGTCAGTGACGTTCTAAGGCAGGGCTTAGCAAAGAGTCAATTGAGAGTGTTTATGTCTGTGTAATGTATGTGTGTGTGTAGAGAGCACATTTCCATAGCAAAATTCAAAGCTTCATCAAAAAGCACAAAAATGGGTGGATTCCCCCATTCAGCCTTAAACAAGACGACAGAACAAGCTGACTGCTCTGTGAACGAGCCCTTTGTATGTTAGTTCTGCTGCACATTTTCCCAAAGTCTGCTAAAGTGGATGAGTATTTTGTGTGGCTTTGTGTTTCTGTGAAGGTTTCCGTGAATGAATAAGACAGTGTGGAGGATGCCAAACCTTAAACTCCCTGTTTTATCCCTTTGTGCCTTACTGTGTATGTCAATGTCTTCCATCTCACAGTTAACACAATGGTTCTCCAAAAATAACATTTACTCACATTTATGACGTTCCAAACCTGTATGAGTTGCTTGAGTTGTCATTCCAAACCTGTATGAAATTTTGCATACTGTCTGAGCTGCTCTTTTCCATACAAAAGTGAATAGGGACGGGAGCCTTTAAAGGGGTGGTTCGGGATTTTTGACATCGGACCTCATTTTTAAGTCAGCCTGGTTGTTATTCATCAGTGGAGAAATTTTTTTTTTTAAATTATCCAGTCCATATATTTGGATAGTTAGCCGATGCTAGGCTAGCGCGAGTCAAATGGTATATGTTAGCCAGCCATTAAAAACCGTTTTACCCACTCCACAGTGCACCAAACGCAAATCAATTATAACACTAGACTATCGATGTATATGTCCGTTGAGAGAATAATGTTAGAAATCAAACTTACCTTTCATCACATTGCATTAGTTATAATTTGTTCCCTGTAAGTTAATCATAAGCCTTGTCTACAGCAGCAGCGGAGTGATATTGATTACCTAGGCAACCGAGTGAGCCGGTACACACATGACGCAAGTGTATTTACCTGCGCTTCTGGGGCCGGTTTCACAAAGATAGACTTTGACTATGGCTTAGATATAGTAGATAGTCTGGGGCCGGTTTCACAAAGCTATTTTAGACCGGTCTATAGTGTTAGACAAGTCTAAAATGTGCTCATAGACAGTCTAATGCAAGTTAGACTGTTTCACAAAAATAAAGACTGACTTAATTTAGACCAAAAAAATTAGACACCTTACCCCCAGGCTAACTTAGGTCTAAGACTCTATGTTACCTTGGCAACCAGCAGTAACAATGAGTTACATTACAAACTGCCAAAAGAAAAGGGAAAATGGCTCATAATTTAAACATTTCTTCTTGTTACTAACGTTACATTCCCAAGTAAAATGTCCTTGTAGCAACTGTTAGGGCCGTTACATAGTCAACGCGAGCAACGATCGACGCGCTCCCTTTCATACGCAAAGCGTCACGGGCGATGCGTGAAATGCAATACACCGTGACTGTTCAACCGTCTATTTCGCTTCAAACGCTCGCTTTATACGCGCGTCCTATTCGCCTTGGACGCGCGAATGGATTCAAAATGTTCAAGCGTCGAACTAGACGCGAATTTGACGCTCTATTCGCGTTTGTGTGAACGCTGCATAATAACAGGCTGCGATGTCAAGATTGCAATGCTGGAATGTGTGTGTGTATGTCAGAGAGAGACATGGCACGGGCGCGATCGAACAGTGGAAACATAAAAGCATACTCCGTCATTTATACTCCTCCAACAAACACATATTTTCCGCTGGGGTAAACTGCACTGAGCGGTTGAATGCGCTTACTCGATCCGCCATGTTTTTTGTTTTGAAAAGTGTCTTATTTTACCCAGAATGCACTGCAGTGTAGTCCTACTTAAGATAGTCAGAGTCTTAAGTGCTTTGTGCAACGGTCTGATTTAGATGTCTATCTGAAGTCTGACTATCTACTATATCTAAGCCATAGTCAAAGTCTATCTTTGTGAAACCGGCCCCAGACTTCAGATAGACATCTAAATCAGACCGTTGCACAAAGCACTTAAGACTCTGACTATCTTAAGTAGGACTACACTGCAATGCATTCTGGGTAAAATAAGACACTTTTCAAAACAAAAAACATGGCGGATCGAGTAAGCGCATTCAACCGCTCAGTGCAGTTTACCCATAGAGTTTACCCCAGCGGGAAATATGTGTTTGTTGGAGGAGTATAAATGACGGAGTATGTTTTTATGTTTCCACTGTTCGATCGCGCCCGTCCCATCTCTCTCTCTGACATACACACACACATTCCAGCATTGCAATCTTGACATCGCAGCCTGTTATTATGCAGCGTTCACACCAAACGCGAATAGAGCGTCAAATTCGCGTCTATCGCGTCTAGTTCGACGCTTGAACATTTTGAATCCATTCGCGCGTCCAAGGCGAATAAGACGCGCGTATAAAGCGAGCGTTTGAAGCGAAATAGACGGTTGAACAGTCACGGTGTATTGCATTTCACGCATCGCCCGTGACTGCGTATGAAAGAGAGCGCGTCGATCGTTGCTCGCGTTGACTATGTAACGGCCCTAACAGTTACAAGGACATTTTACTTGGGAATGTAACGTTAGTAACGAGAAGAAATGTTTAAATTATGAGCCATTTTCCCTTTTCTTTTGGCAGTTTGTAATGTAACTCATTGTTACTGCTGGTTGCCAAGGTAACATAGAGTCTTAGACCTAAGTTAGCCTGGGGGTAAGGTGTCTAATTTTTTTGGTCTAAATTAAGTCAGTCTTTATTTTTGTGAAACAGTCTAACTTGCATTAGACTGTCTATGAGCAAATTTTAGACTTGTCTAACACTATAGACCGGTCTAAAATAGCTTTGTGAAACCGGCCCCAGGGGGTGTTCTGTGTTTACTTTTTGCCGCATTACTAACCGGAGCAAAGTAAAATTCTGCAGCTGCTGAGAAACTAGTTCCTTTGGGATCATTGAGATGAAAGGTAAGTTTGATTTCTAACATTATTCTCTCAACGGACATTTGCATCGATAGTCTAGTGTTATAATTGATTTGCGTTTGGTGCACTGTGGAGTGGGTAAAACGGTTTTTAATGGCTGGCTAACATATATACCATTGACTCGCGCTAGCCTAGCATCGGCTAACTATCCAAATATAAGGACTGGATAATTAAAAAAAAAAAATGTCTCCACTGATGAATAACAACCAGGCTGACTTAAAAATGAGGTCCGATGTCAAAAATCCCGAACCACCCCTTTAAGAACCAAAAATGACAAAGCAAGGGCACCATAGAACATCCTACTTTAATTGCATATTAAAAAGATAGTTCACTTAAAAATGAAAATGAAGTCATTATATTTACTCACCCTGGTGGTGTTCTAATGCCTTTCTTCCTTTTTCAGACCACAAAAGGGGATGTCAAAAATGTCCTTATAATGATAGTGCATAGCGACCACCATCAAAAGTAAGATGCAAAAGTATCACAGAATGTTTCCATGTCATATAATCCAAAAAGTTTTTAAAACTAAAAAAGTAAGAAATTAATCAAAATGCAACGCAAAAAGCAATGTGTGCTTTTCCTGGGCGAGCGTGTGTGAACTATGGCGATAATAGTCACATGAACATGCAGTCATACAAAGAAGACTAAAGGCCAAGGTCAGGATTTTCGATAGATAATCCAAACCAAAAATTGGAATTTTTAAATTCTCCTTTTGTGGTCTGAAAAAGAAAGAAGGGCATACGATAATAGAACAACACCAGGGTGAGTAAATTACTTCATTTTGATTTTTAAGTGAACTATCCCCTTAAGTAATAAAAAGTGCATGTCATATGAACTACTGAGATGTTATTTTTTGAAGCCTGGCAGTCCCTGAGCTAATTTATTTTCGTTCATATACCTTTCAATAATATATAAATAAATTTGGAGTCATTTGTGTGTAAAATGGACTTTTCCAAAAACTCTCTGGATTCACAAATGCTTTGTAGACTTCAGATTTGATAGTTAATCATGCGTATGTTAATAAATTCCAATCATTTATAACTAGGCTGCTCATACATAATTAGCATAATCCCACCCAAAAATTACAAATAAGTGAATTGCGTGTACTGGAACGCTGTGGGAACTTCTGGACTAACTTTTCAGATTTGGTTCCAATATATGACATAAATGCAAAAGGAATTATTTGGCCATATGCCTGTAAAAGGTTTCAGTTTTTGTTTATCAGTCAAATGTATATTTACATGTGACTAATTGGTTAAAACACTTTTTTTGTATTAATATTACAATTCACTGATTCTTGGGAATTTGGATAAAACATGTCCCACGAAGAAAAGTGCTAATTCTGTTGGAAATTAATAACATTTTCATGAATAAAAAGAATCAAGGTTATAATCAGGGGGTCCTTTGCACATATGTAAGGTTATTTTATAGGTTTATTTTTAATTTGTATTAATTTAATGATTATATGCTGGCCCATTGCCTACAAAATCAGTTGTCCTCGGATAGGAGATAATCATTTCAACTTGATTAAAAAAACAAAACGTAATAATTAAATTGAAAAATATCTTTACCACATGAAAGAGTACATAGTAAATATTGTTCAAACCTCACTGTTTGTAGTTTTTAATACATATTACAATTATTTTGTGGTTGCTCAAAATGTGTCCCACATATTCGTCACCACCGTCAGATATTTATAAAAAGCAATAAAATCAGGCAACTACAAGGTCAACTTAATTGCTGGGGACCCCATTTTCAAACCTTCAACTGTTCTGCATGCTTCAAGATCACTCAAGCTTCTGTAAGTTTGCTAATTTCTCTTAGACTTGTTCATATTTTTGGACACTGCTACTGTCACAACCATAACATGTCAACACCGTCTCTTTTGTATAAAACAATATTAGATTAGATTATGACATAAATGTATACTTTTAAAGAAGAGGTCTGAAGTAGATAGCAACAGAGGGAAAAAAAGATGGCTAATGTGAACAACTCATGCATATCATGTGAAAGAGTAGATTTTGTCACCACCGTCATACGTCACCACCATCAGGTTTTCTGTCTGACGGTGGTGACGTACAGTCTGACGGTGGTGACAAAAACCTCCAAATGGTCCTCAACGAAGGCTAGAATATAATTGTTGATCACAATAAATACCAATATGGCCTGTAATGTTTCATTAACCTTTTTTATATTTGTATTTATGTAATTCTCCCTATATTTCTTCCATACAGGCCTACACCGCATGCTACTATTAAGCAATATAGCACGAGTGAGAGTGAGGATGTTCGTGGATATCCATGAACATCCTCACGAACACGAGTTTCTCTAAAACGCCTTGGGAGATTGCTTATGGTAAAGAAATGAACATTAAATTCACGGGAAACAGCTCTGCTGGACATTCCTGCAGTCAGCATGCCAATTGCAGGCTCCCTCAAAACTTGCGACATCTGTTGGAATGTGCTGTGTGATGAAACTGCCTTTTAGAGTGGCCTTTTATTGTGGCCAGCCTAAGGCACACCTGTGCAATAATCACGCTGTCTAATCAGCATCATGATATGCCACACCTGTGAGGTGGATGGATTATCTCGGCAAAGGAGAAGTGCTCACTAACACAGATTTAGACAGATTTGTGAACAATATTTGAGAGAAATAGGCTTTTTGTGTACATAGAAAAAGTCTGAGATCTTTGAGTTCAGCTCATGAAAAATGGGGGCAAAAACAAAAGTGTTGCGTTTATAATTTTGTTCAGTGTAATTAGACCGGACCTAACTGTGGTATAACCATTGGTAACCTTCCCTCTCTCTCAATTCACTATTATGCCATGTTCATTTGGCTTACGTCATTTGGGATGCACATAGTGCACCTACTACCTACCTATATAGCACATACAATATCCCTTGTAGGCTATGCATCTCCCATGACTAAAACCAAATGAAAATGGCATGACAACATTTAACCAAATCTAACATTCACTGTAATTCCCCCCCAATTTCATAGTCATTACTTTAGGTCAACTTTGACTTTAAGTATTTTAGGAAGTTATGGCTAGGTAGCAGCTATCTGTGGAGGAGAAGAAACAGGGAATATTAAAAGAAGCGGAGAGAGATAATACACAGTGAGGCAGAGTTAAAGCAGAACTAGGCAACTCTAGTAATTTCTTCGCTGATCTTCACTTTTGTTGTCGCGTGTTTTCTCAAAGAGCTCCCCCTACAGCTGTGGGCCGTATATTTCACAACACAGTCGTAAAAAAAACTCACTTGAGGCACCCTCCTCCCCCTTTCTACCACTGCTCATGTGCATATGTTATTATCGTAGCCGGCCAACTTTGTCGTGTGGAGCTATGTCTACCGAGGTGGGTAATACATCATACACAGTATCATATGGCATGTGTTTATGTCGAATTGCCGTAAAGCAGTTCGTGTTTCTCGCTTCTCGTTCTCGCTTCTCACAAGACTTCCAATTTCTATCTTGCCGGGACGGTAGTACCCAAGTTGCAAGGTTGGTTTTCCGCATGGGAACGCTGGGGGGAGCGGGGAAAGTCACCAATATCACCAGAACAGGTTGTTTAACCATCCAAATTATTTCTAGACAGTTTTATTAAGTTAAAAAAGTTGCCAAGTTCTCCTTTAAAGGAGGAATACCTCAGAACGGAAAGGCAAAGATGGAAGAAGAGGGTGGAGGAAGGGAAGCTAAAAAAATAGCAATGACTTGAATGAAAGGGAAAAGAGAAGTCAGAGAAAGGCTTGGAAACATAGACAAAAAGTATCAAGAGAACGTAAGAGAAAGGGCTCAGATCACCTAGAAACTCCCCCAAACAGTCCGGTGGATCAGGCCATACACGATCCAACTCGGAGTAGGCAGGCTAAATGTTTATCACAGTGCTCAGGATTGTTATTTTTTGGACCAAATAGTTAAATAAAGTTGTTAAGCAAGAAGCCATTGACTTGAGTTGTATAAATTTTGGAATTGTATGTTGTAATGAGGCCACTGTCACCACCGTCAGATTAGTGTCACCACCCTCAGTTCTAAAGTCACCACCGTCAGAGGGAGTTTTATTTGTTTTAAATGAATATGCTTACAATATGTTTCTTCAGTGCTGTTGAGTTATTAAAGTAATGGTACATTTTAATACAAAAAATATGTTTGTTAAATAAAAAACCATAACTTTTTCTATTTAGGCTTAAAGTAAACGTTGTATGATGTTAGATCTTTTAAAGGAGTACACGTGAAACAGTATAAAACATGAAAAAAAGTGAATATTTAACACTTAACAGCAAATATGTGTACTAAGAATGCCAGATAATGATTTAAAAACTCTAAATACATATTAGACCAAATAAATAAAAAATGATTTGCTTTTTATTGTGTCTGACGGTGTTGACAAAAACAAAGTAATAACTGGAAAAACGCCTATTTTATGAAAAAAATACAAAATGAGGAGGTTGCACCGATATATTGCTGAACAGCCAAGACCTTGGTCAATAATAATATATCTTCAGATTTTGTAATTTTACTAACTTTTTATTTTCAAAATTAAAACCTGTTTTAGCCAAATTCCCAAGAATCAGTTAATTGTAATATTGCATCATTGTTGTAATATTAATAAATGCCAAATAGTGTTATCAAATTGCAGTGTGTTCAGTTTGTAAAAATAAAAAATAGATAAAAGTATAATCTTTTCATATGAATACAAACACTTTCATGAATCTGAAAGTTACGTCAGAAGGGCTTTACGAATGATTTGCACAAAAATGAATTCTGTTTCAATGAATGGCCTCACATTATGTGGAAAAAAGCAGCCACAACTTTGTTTAACATCTCCTTTTGTGAAGAAAGTAAATCATACATTTGAAACGACTTAGGATGTGTAAATAATGTCAGAATTGTAATTTTTGTCTGAACCAACCCTTTAAATGGCTAGAAAACATCTCACTATCCACTCTTAACGCTACAGTTATCAAGCATCTTGTCAGTCTTGTACCAGAACACAGTTTACTCTCTGAAATAACAGTCCTTGTCAACCAGTATACCTGTTGTTAATTAATATACAGTGTAATATAATCCTAACACGCATAGGAAATACAACACCGGTCACGTAGAGTGTATAAGCGTTTGTGTCTGTCAGATTTGTGTGCCATATTGCCTGATTTTCCTACAGTCTGACTTGTCCTCCTCTGCTTTTCTACAATAAAATCTAAACTCAAGTATCCACTGTAGATGTGTGTTTCATCAGTAGTTTAGTTGTGTGTTTGTGTCAGTCGCAGCTTTATGTTGGGTAGTGTGGTGCTGCAGTGTGTATGCTTGGCTGGCATGTTCTGAATTGTCTAGCAGGTGAAAATAAGTCTGATTGCTTGTACACTACTGGATTTAAAGACTTTTATGCTCACCAAGGCTGCATTTATTTGATCTAAAAGACAGTAAAAACTGTGAAATATCATTACAGTTTAAAATGGCTGTTTTCTATTTGAATAGATTTTCAAATGTGATTTATTCCTGTGATGCAAAGCTGAATTTTCAGCATCATTACTCCAGTCTTCATTCGCATTTCTTATGATCAATTCAAACAATAACAATAAACACACGGTGATACACTACCGCTCAAGTTTTGGGGTCAGTAAAATAAAAATAAATAATATTAATACTTTTAGTCAACAAGGATGCACTAAATTGCTCAAGTGACAGTAAAGAAATTTATAATGTCACAAAAGATTTCAAATTCAAAAGAACAGAAATTGATTTGAAACTTGGACTTCGTATCATGGAAAAAAGTATCATGTTTTCCACAAAAATATTAAGCCGCTAAAGAACCATCATTCAACGTTGAGTACCAACAATAATTAATAATAATTGAGCATCAAATCAGTATATTAGAATGATTTATAAAGGAGCATGTGACACTGAAGACTAGAGTAATGAGGAAAATTCAGCTTTGCATCTAAAATATATTCACATAGAAAACAGTAAATTTAAATTGTAATAATATTTCACAATATTACTGTTTTACTGTATTTTTGATCAAATAAATGCAGTCTTGGTGAGACTTCTTCCAAAAACATTATAAAATCTGGAAAAATTTTGGCCTGTAGTGTAGATTGAACCTCAATTTGATATATGGTTCATGTTTTTAGCACATACAGTGTCATGATTTGATCTTTAGCTTTAGGAGTTGGCTCAGGTCACTAATCCAAAGCATGTGCAATAACAACCACTACTAATAATACTCTCACCGGTTAGTTCCTGGTTTGTGACAGGTTTCTGTCTAGCAGGTTTTGAATGATTTTTCCATCTCTCTTCATCTTTCTTTACAGTTTCCAAAGGTCATTTTGATTTAAGTCCTTCCTTAGTTGTACATTATCTGCTTTATTTGAGTTTATCCATTGTAATAATTTATTTTAAGTTATATTGATTTTTTATAATTTTGTTTCTCCATTGACACACCATTTTTGTCCCTTTTTTGTTCGCCCCTGCTGTGTGTGTCTGTGTGTGTCTGTGTGTGTCTGTGTGTGTCTGTGTGTGTCTGTGTGTGTCTGTGTGTGTCTGTGTGTCTGTCTGTGTCTGTCTGTCTGCCTGCAGAGCCAGCTGTGTCTTCCCCTGCACATCCTGGAAGAGAGAGGTTTGGCTCAGGTGGCCGGGACGGTTCGTGCCCTCCTCGATCTGGCTCCTCCGAAGCACACGCCATCCCCCAGCACGACCCCAACCAGTCCCAGCACTGCGTCTCCTCTCGCTCTGTAGGAACGAGCTGTGAACGGGCCAATCTCAAGGAATCTCCTCCCAACAGCCCGAGAGATCTTTAAGACTCCTTTCTGCTCTAGAGAGACCCTTGAACGGTTCTGTAACGGTAACACACTCACACACACACACTACCTGCTTTGTGAACACACCGCTCTTCAGACAACAGAGGGGGAGAAGAGACAACTGACGGGACAGAGAAGCATGTCCAGAGACTTCTTTGAAGCAATATTTCTTTCGTTTTAACAGTTAGTTTTACACTTTAATATCTTTAACTATTATGGGTGGTGTTTTTTTGTATTTCTATTATTATTATTATTATTATTATTATTGACTCTCAAGTGATGTGGGAATGAGAGTTGGCCAAAACTACCCAAGCTCATGTTACAGCGGCTGATGGTTAAATCTCACTAAATCTGTCTGGGTCACATTTCACCCTGAAATTATATAAACAAGATATTATACTTAAGAAATTAAAGCGTTTTTTTGGGGGGGCCCTTATGGTTTTTGTGACATTATTTTCATGAAAAACGAAACAAATTACGGCAGCGCAAAAACATGATGATTAAATATTATTTAAACTGTAAAGTATTTATACATTTAATTTAATTTATTAAATTAAATTACATTTATACATTTAACTTATATGAATTTAAATATAAATCATTGTATAGTCATAGTTTTACTGTATTACAGTAATGAGAATATTGAATAATGATTATAAAAAAAACAAAAAGAAAAACCTTCCACGCGCATCAATGTAATGAGAATTTAGGGAGGAAATGAGCTTAATTGTTCTGAAAATAATGTCACAATGCAAATAAATAAAATGTTTAGGAGAAAGAAATATGCTTCATTTAGGCAAAAGAAAATATATATTTTGGGTGAAGTGTGGCATGTTTTCGTGAGATTCAACCGTGAGCCTTTGAAAACAATCCAAACCAGCATGTATATGACTGAATTACACTAATTAGCAATGGTCTTAGATTAACACATGAGGGAAACAGGACTGAGATGTTGATCTGCTGAATGTTTCTGTCAGGAGTTTTAGTGTGTAGCCACAGGGTTTTGTTGTAATGATACTTTTCATGCTACTTTTAATACTACAAACACAGGAGAAAAAAACTATTAAAACTTTAAGAGCTCACAGACTGTATTTGACCTTGTAAAATTGAGAGGTATATTAAAGTGCTATAGCAAGGTTTAGCATGATGGGCACAATTTTTTACAAAACAAATATATGTAAAGACGTTTGAAACAGTAAGTGATTGAAACACTTATTCTATTTTTATAGCTTTGGTCGCACCGAGCTGATAAGACTGACGAGGGCTGATTTATATTGCTGTTGTGTTTCTGTATGTAACAGGTCTTGCATGCGTGGGATTCTGGGTGTTGGGAGTTAGACTGAAATAGAACGGCAGTATAAAAGCTGTTTTTTGTTTTCTTCTTCAATTTTCATTTAATTTTTATTCAGATTGTTACATTGCCATCGCATGGCTTTGCTTATGATTGTCTGCCAACACAACACACATTTCATCCGTGGCCCAGAGCTGGATGCATGTGCGCCTTGAGCCTGAATAGCACAGATGCTGTTCACTCGTTTAGGCTGTTGTCTTTTAAGAGGCAGTGCCACACGCTGTTACTTCCCACACGGATCTGCTGCATCGTGCCAGAGTTACTGGAGTGAGTCCTGAACTCCCAGCAGTGCTTTTTTTCCACGCTTAAAACGGGGCCAAGTGTACGAGGGTGAACCTCACAAACACAGTCAAGAACATGGCCACGTCGTTTCACCCCAAAATCGAAAGAAAAAAAGTTAATTTTTATATATATACACACACAAAAAAGTAATTTTATTAAATAAAAAAGTTACGTACGTACATGCATATATATATATATATATATATATATATATATATATATATATATATATATATATATATATACATACACATACACACACACACACACACAAAAAGTCATTTTATTAAATAAAAAAAAGTTATTTATTTATTATGAAAAGTATGTCACAATACAAAAACATCTTATAATAGGCTACCTTTTCGTTATGCACACTATTTTTTTTTTTTTTTTTTTTTGATTTTATGGTGAAATGTGACCGGACAGGTTTTCATGAGATTCACCCATATGGTCATGAACATGCTGTGCTATTAACGTTGATTTTGAATGTAATAATGCAGCATTTTCAAAGCTTCCTCATAATCTTTAATGCGACTGATCAAACAAAATGAAACAAGAAAATATTGAGAGAGGAAGAGTGTTGAAGAATCATGTAAGTTACTGTTTTAACTTGCTTTTTTTTTAGAGACGTTGAGTTTTAGTTAAAGGCGGGTGAAAAATATATTACAAAAAGGATTTGTGTAGATAATTTTAGTATGTTTTATTTTTCTCTATAAAATAAATTCTTTTGACTAGGGTGTTTCCCCAGCACAAATCATGTTGTTTCTTCTGCAGGGTTTGTCCCTGCGTGTCTGTACAGTAAATAAATACATTCCATACGTTTACAAGTATGTACCACTGTCAACCCGAAACACGAGGACCTACTGTGCGCTTTCAGACAACCGAAACATTTGCCCTTTTTAGATTTTTAATTTCACAGCGGTTATGTTTTTGAACACATTTCCCTGCAAAACATTTGCTGTAATGTTTTTATGTTGGAAAAAAAAGATGGAATTAAATTCTGGTCTGAACATTTGGATTTGTGAAATGCATAAATAAAATTTTTCCCATTTCTGCAGTGGTTTTGTTTATTTGGACTCTTGAGATGTGGATCGGGTTTGGATGCCACATTGTCTCATTTTACAGGTTTTTGTCATTGATTATGATCTTCTGCGGTAAGGTATATTTGTATAATGACACATTACACTGTACACTTGAGTGCTGTCACACTCACAGGCAAAGGATTTCATGCAAATGTATGCTAGTTTTATGTCTCCCGTATCACTCCAAGCTTTCTTCTAAGCAATAATTTAAACACAAATCAAAATTTCATGTCCCAACTAGTTCTATTTGAAAAATCCCAGAACAGATCATGTTCAGCAGGCATATATAAATGTTTTATTGTTCTTGACAAGCTTCTGTACTTCTGTTGGGTTGTTGGAGTTTTTCCTGCCTTTTTTTTGTCACGTCAGCGCTAGGAATAGTTTTCAATGGCGTCCGCTGTATAAAGCTTCTAGATCACTTCAGCTCATGTTGAAATTTTTGTCTACTGAAATTTCTTGGAAAGATATTTTTGCAGTGTTTCGTCAGCAGAACAATCCAATAACACATTAAATAAAGAACCCACTGAAGAGATGTAACTGTTACGTCCATCCCTCACTGGCTTTCATTTCCGTTAAAAATCAAAGATGGCGCTGCTGTGAATAAGGTCTGTTGAACAGCTGTTCTCCTGTTCGTCGTTGTGCTGGGAATGAGTTTGCCCAGCAGAGGGCGACGAGAGTGAAAACAAACGTGATATTAATGTGTTCATCTTTCTTCGGAAGTCTGGAAGTGTTACAACATTCATCTGAATGGACTACAGAGGTACAGACTACAGACTAATCACATTATGAAATAAATGCTTTTCTCCAAAACACGTTGGCCATAATTATTGGCACCCTTTTATTAAAATCTTTTTGCAACCTCCTTTTTCCAAGATAACAGATCTGAGTCTTCTCCTATAATGCCTGAGGAGTTTGGAGAACACCTGACAAGAGATCAGAGACCATTCCTCCATACAGAATCTCTCCAGAACTATATTCTTAGGTTTTACTCTGTGTGATGGATGATTAAGGGAATTTGGCCTTTGCGTTTCATCATATTTATACTTCTGTGAAACAAGAAGTCATAGACAATTTCATGTTCCTAGTCACCCTGGTGTGCTAAACAATGGGAATATACTTTAGAGATATTTTACTCAAAACAATTCTAGGGGTGGCAAGTGTTTTGGAGGAAAACAGACTCTCTCTCTCTCTCTCGTCTCAGTGCTGTTTCTGGCGGACTTTCCCAGCAGCTGGTGAGCAGAAAGCATCATAAAACCGTACAGCACTGCAGCAACCAGTTACTGTCATATAAGAACAGCTGTAACCGCCGATATTACGTCCCTGTGGTTGTGCGTGGCTCTCTCTCTCTCTCTCTCTCTCTCTCTCTTTGTGCGCATGTGCGAAGCGAATGGTGGCGAGAGTGAGTGGACAGCTGAGCGCGTGGTGAGTGCGAGGTGTTTGTGCCCGCTGTGGCTTCTCTTTTCAAACTTTCTTTTTTGTTGTATGTTGTTGTTTTGTATTTTTGTTTAAACCGTATGTGTTGTGACTGGGTGATAAAAGGACTGTTAAAAGTTTAAGGGCGCTTTACGCCGGTGTTTTCGTACACTATGGCGGCCCATACAGGTGGTGTTTTAGATTCCCTCACGCGTCGGCATGGAGTTAAAATCGTGGCGGCGGGCAGTGCAGAGGAATGCAGTTTAGCTGTTGGAAATGTGATTGGGCATGCATGCGTTTTGGCTGCTTCAAAGATGAACAATGCAATTGTACTTTTTCTGAGCACGGTAGAAAAAGCAAATGAGGTGGTAGAAAAGGGCATTGAATTGAGGGGTTCTTTTGCATCTGTACTTCCACTTTCTACACCTGCTAAGAAGGTGACTTTGTCAAATGTTCCACCTTTTATCAAGGATGAGGTGTTAGCAAGAGAGCTTTCACGCTTTGGCAAACTTGTTTCACCTGTTAACCCTCTGGGGTCCTTCGGGTCCAAATGGACCCGAAGCCTTTAAATAAAAAAATGTAAAAAATCATAGCTTCATCGGAATGATCCGAAATTTGGTGACTTTGTTGGTACTTGGTATATGAACACCCAAAAAAATTGGGGACAGGATTTGAATAGTCTAAGTGGTTGTAAAAAAAATAGTCACACTCAGGACCTTCGGGTCCAAATGGACCCGCCATAGGAAATGAATGGGAAATTGGCAAAAATGTGACAATACTGAGTTTTTTTGTGCGTACAATCTACAAATCAGCCACGATCCAGAAAAAAAGCACACAACAGTGAAGGGGTGAATCTATAAAACATCAAGAGTGCAAAACAGACACATCCACACACACACACACACACACACAAACACACTTTTATACACATACACACTAATAAATTCAGATTACAAAAATCTGTTTTGAATTTTTAAAAATCACAGCTTCATCGGAATGTTACGAAACTAGGTGACTTTTATGGTATTAGGTATGTGAACACACAAAAAATATTGAGGTCATGATCCAAGCATGCTAAGTGGTCATCACACTTCTGCTCTTTGGTCAAAAATGACCCCCATAGGAAATGAATGGGAAATTGTCAAAAATATGAAAACACAGAGGTTTTTTTGCGCATACAATCTACAAATCAGCCAGGATGCAGAAAAAAAGGACTCAACAGTGAAGGGGTGAATCTCTAAAACATCAAGAGTGCAAAACAGACACATCCACACACACACACACACACACACAAACACACTTTTATACACATACACACTAATAAATTCAGATTACAAAAATCTGTTTTGAATTTTTAAAAATCACAGCTTCATCGGAATGTTACGAAACTAGGTGACTTTTATGGTATTAGGTATGTGAACACACAAAAAATATTGAGGTCATGATCCAAGCATGCTAAGTGGTCATCACACTTCTGCTCTTTGGTCAAAAATGACTCCCATAGGAAATGAATGGGAAATTGTCAAAAATATGAAAACAGAGTTTTTTTGTGCATACAATCTACAAATCAGCCAAGGACTCAAAAAAGGACTCAACAGTGAAGGGGTGAATCTCTAAAACATCAAGAGTGCAAAACAGACTAAATCTGTTCAGGCAAAAATCACTAGAATTCGCAAGCCTTTCTACAGAGAGCTGTAAATCCACTAGTGGTAAAAATGTGCTATTGCGTGATAAAAATGCTCAGTGTGTCCACCAGTTGGCGCCCATCTCATTTCAAAAATTGCTTTCATGAGGCCTAGGCTTGACTCTAAAATGAAATACAGCTTTAATAAAAATAAAATAAAAATTATATATATATAAAAAATTTCTATTATATTCAATGGGAAAAAATGGGTCATAATTATTGCATAAATATTAATTATAAATCATAAAATTATCTCAAAACACCAAAAAAGAAAAGAAAAAATATTATAAAAAACAAGTAAAAAAAAAAATATTAAGATTTTTTTATATATATATTAATCCCGCCCTCCGGGTCCATTTGGACCCGAAGGTCCCAAGTGTGACTGTTAAACGAAGGACCCCAGAGGGTTAAGAAGATCGCAATTGGTAGTAAATCTGAACTTTTGAAACATGTTGTTTCATTTAGAAGGTTTACATACATGGTTTTAAACAATGGGAACGAACTTGATCTGAATTTAAAATTCAGAATAGATGAATTTGACTATACAGTCTTTGTATCGACTGACTCTATGAGATGTTTTGGGTGTGGAAAGACGGGTCATCAGATTCGTGCTTGTCCGACCAGCAACGCGAATGTCAATAAACCCGGGCCTTCGGGTGTACAGCGTGAAGTGGTTCTTTCTAATGATGCGGATGAATCAGTTTCAACTGATGCTGGTGTAAATCAAGAGTCTGTGGTTGAATCAAGAAATGAAAAAACTGTCGTTGAAGAGCATGGCGAACAGTTAGAATCGGCGAAAAATGAGTCTGTGAATAGTAAAATGGAGTTGGTCCCAGTGAGTCAGTTGTTTGATGTTGATTCTGCCACTGAAAATCCAAATAATGAGGGTAATGTTTTATTGATGGAAGTGGATCAAGTAGACCTGTTTAAAACACCCCTGAAAAGGAAGAAGAGAAATGAATGTATTGTAAATAAACAAGCAAGAAAAACAAAAGCACAGGCCTATGAAATTGACCAAGGTGCTGGAAGTGAGAGCGATTCTTCTGATTCCACTGCTTCAATCTGTTCTCAGAGTGATTGGCCATGTCACGACTGCAGCACTGAAAAAATCAAGATTTTTTTAAGAGTGACAAAAAATCTAAGAGGTGTACAAGTCGTTGATTATTTTCCAAATCTTAAAAGATTTGTTGAAGTGACTAAGAGTTCAATGAATGAAGGATGCTTCTTAGACAAAGAAGTGTATCGTCTGAAAAAAATTGTCACTAAGGTTCAAAATCAACTGAGTAATAGCGACAATGAAGCTTGATTTAATGATGTTTGGGGCCTGTCTCATACTCAGTTTTTTATGGCTAATCTTATCCTGTACTATGGGTGAATTTCGCATTGCCTCTTTAAATGTGAATGGAGCCAGAGATGTGAGGAAAAGATTGGAAATATATGAGGTAGTGAGACAGAAACAAATTGATGTTTTATTTATGCAAGAGACCCATAGTGATGATAAAAATGCTGTTGAATGGTTTAAAGAATGGAAAGGTTTATCTTTTTTAAGCCATAATACTTCTCTTAGTGGTGGAGTTGGTATTTTATTTGATAAAAAATTTGTTCCCAGTTCAGTTAAAATGGAAGAAATCATAAAAGGAAGAATTTTAAAAGTGATTGCGAACTTTGAAAAATATGTATTCATTTTTTTATGTATTTATGCCCCAAGTCAACCAATACAAAGAATGTGTTTTTTAGATACTCTTTGTAAAACTTTAGAAGAGTGTAAAGGGGAAGAATACTTGTTCTTGGGAGGTGATTTCAATTGTGCAGTAAGCAGTCTAGACAGAAATCATATTGAGCCACATATGCCATCACGTAGAAGGCTCATTCAAATGATTGAAACGCATGATTTAAGTGATGTATGGAGAAATTTTAACAAAGATGTTAGACAATATACTTGGGTTCATGCTCGAGATAACTTGTTATCATTAGCAAGGTTAGACAAGTTATTTGTCTTTAAACACCACCTTAATATTTTTAAAAGATGTTTTATTTCTCCGGTTGGTATTTCAGATCATAGTCTAATAGGATATGTTATCTCCATGAATTCTGTCAAGCCAAATAGTGCCTATTGGCATCTTAATACAACACTTTTAGATGATAGTAAGTTTAAAGAAATTTTAGAATGTTTCTGGATTAATTTTAAAGAGGAAAAAAATAATTTTCAATCTTTAAAGAACTGGTGGGATTTTGGAAAAATTCGAATAAAACAACTATGTCAACAATACACCCTGAATGTCACCAAAGAATTGACTAGATCTGTTCAGATTTTAGAAGCTGAAGTTTTGAGACTTCAAAGTTCAACACAAACTGGAAATCAAGACCTTATTGATGATTTTAAACTTAAAAAATCAGCTTTATCGGATCTGTTGGGGTTAAAAGCACAAGGAGCATTAATAAGATCACGTTTTCAAAACTCAAATGAGATGGATGCTCCATCCAAATTTTTTTTTGGGTTAGAAAAGAAAAATGGCCAACGAAGATTTATTAACGTTTTACAATCTGAAAGTGGGGTTTTACTTTCAGATCCAATTGAAATGCGTAAGAGAGCAGTCAGTTTTTATGAAAAGTTGTATAAAAATGAGTCCAAAGAAGATCAGTGTATAGAACAATGTTTCTTTAGAGATTTACCCCAGATTTCTGAAGAATCTAATGAGGATCTTAATAAACCCATAACATTGGAAGAGTTGTATAAGAATCTTCAAAACATGGAATGTGGTCGAGTTCCTGGAATGGACGGACTGCCAATTGAGTTTTATAAATCTTATTGGAATATAATAGGTGAGGATTTATTGGAAGTTCTAAATAACAGTTTAACTGAAGGATGTCTACCTTTAAGTTGTCGAAGAGCAGTTCTCACTCTTTTACCAAAAAAAGGTGACTTAACTCAAATAACAAGTTGGCGACCTGTTTCTTTGTTATGCTGTGATTACAAGATACTTTCGAAAGTGTTAGCAACAAGACTTGGTAAGGTTTTAGCAGAGGTTATATATCCAGATCAGTCTTATTGCATCCCTGGGAGGTCAATAATTGATAACATTTCATTAATTAGAGATATTTTTGAAGTAGTTAAAATATTTGGTTTAAATGCAGGCTTGATTTCCATTGATCAAGAGAAGGCTTTTGATCGTGTTGAACATGATTATTTATGGAAAGTTATGAAAGCTTTCGGTTTTAATTCGGCTTTTAGTGATAAAATCAAAACTTTGTATAATGACATTGAGGGTGTGTTGAAGTTTAATGGTGGCTTATGCGCTCCTTTTAAGGTTCATCGTGGGATCAGACAAGGTTGTTCTTTGTCCGGAATGCTTTATGCACTGGCAATTGAACCTTTTTTACATAAACTGCGAAAAGAGTTGGCTGGTTTAAAAATTCCAAAATGTGATAATGCAATCAAGTTATCGGCGTATGCTGATGACATTGTTGTAATGATCGAAGGCCAGAAAGATATACAAAGTTTAATAAGA
Source organism: Squalius cephalus (assembly GCF_949319135.1). Taxonomy (NCBI): domain Eukaryota; kingdom Metazoa; phylum Chordata; class Actinopteri; order Cypriniformes; family Leuciscidae; genus Squalius; species Squalius cephalus. The sequence goes on from NC_137127.1 coordinate 21,077,721, forward strand.
GTAGCCAATGATTTTGAATCTATTTCTTCTGCAAAAATCAATTGGAAAAAGAGTGATGCAGTGTTACTGGGAAAATGGAAAGAAAAAACGCCAGATCTACCAGGTGGTTTAATATGGAAAAACAATGGTTTTAAATATCTGGGGGTGCATCTGGGTGATGAAGCTACTGTGCAGAAGAATTGGGAAGGAGTAATTGAGAAGATAAAAGGTCGATTGGATAGGTGGAAGTGGCTTAAATCAGCAATGTCTTATAGAGGAAGGACGATCATAATAAATAACTTGGTTGCATCCTTTTTGTGGCATCGGTTGTCTTGTGTTGATCCACCAACATATTTGTTGTCAAAGATACAATCAATTTTGATAGAATTCTTTTGGGACAAGCTACATTGGGTAATACAAAGTATTTTGTATTTACCAAAAGAGGAAGGTGGACAAGGACTGGTCCATCTGCAAAGCAGAACTGCTACTTTTCGATTGCAGTTTTTGCAGAGATTTCTAAAAACTTCAGAAAATGAAAGTTGGAGAACAGTGACCAGCAGTATTTTAAAATCTGTTCAAAAGATGAACCTCGACAAATCCTTGTTTTTAATGGATCCTAAAAAGATTGAAATTTCATGTTTACCTGTTTTTTATCAAAATCTTTTTAAGGTTTGGAGTTGTTTTAATGTGAAATCTGAAAATATAAACTCCTTATTTTGGTTGTTGGAAGAACCCCTGATAAATGGTGCGAGACTGGATGTAATGAGCACAAGCAGCACATTTACTGAACTTTTTATTCAAGCTGGAATCACAACTTTAAAAAAACTTGTAACTTTGGTGGGGGCTGAATTTGCTAATGCTGAAGAAGTGACTGCTTGTCTGAAGATGAAATCTGTTCGAACAATGGCTCAAATATTACAGAGGATGCGATCTGCTCTTACATCAGAGGAATCTAATATGCTCAAAGACTATTGTGAAGGACTTGTTTGTCCTAATGATTTGGATCCTTTTCCTAAAATGGTTTTATCCCCCAATTTAAATGATCATTCTGGAATTTTCCTACAACTAAAGAGTTTGTGTTTAGATTTTAATGATGTTAATGGAAAACAGTTGTATAAGGTATGTGTAAAGTTTTTTAACAAAAAAGGTTTACATAAAAAAGTTGATACACCGTGGCGTGATGTTTTGAGATTGAATGAGAATGTAAGACCAGAGTGGAGAGCGTTATATAAGCCACCATTAACTAAAAAAACAGCTGACATTCATTGGAGGGTTTTGCATGGAATAATTGCAGTCAATGCTTTTGTTTCTATTTTAAATTCTGAATCAAGTCAAGATTGCCCTTTTTGTTCTGAAAGAGAAACTGTTTTCCATTGTTTTACTTATTGTTTCAGATTAAAGCCTTTGTTTGAAATGTTAAAAGCAATTTTCAATTGTTTTAATGAAGTATTTTCTGTACAGATTTTAATTTGTGGCTTTAAATATGCGAGAAGTAGAAGTGGGGAATGTCAGCTGTTGAATTTTGTACTTGGAAAAGCGAAAATGGCTATATACATTAGTAGGAGAAATCATGTAGAACAAAGGAATGATAGTGATGTGGTACAGGTGTTTAAAGTAATGATGAAATCCAGAATTGTTGTTGATTTTCGATTTTATAAAGTAATGAATAACTTAATGAAGTTTGAATCTATATGGTGTTACAGAGAAGCCTTATGTTCAGTTGTGAACGGAGAGTTGTGTTTTGCTTTAAATTTGTAAAGAATTAATTAATTGTGAAAAATTGTTTTTTTATGGTTGGTAATTTTTTATTGTAATAAATGTAATTTTGAAAAATCAAATCAAAAATCTCTCTCTCTCTCTCTCTCTCTCTCTCTCTCTCTCTCTCTCTCTCTCTCTCTCTCTCTCTCTCTCTCTCTCTCTCTCTCATTTTTGTTATTTAACCGCAAAATCGAAAATTCAAGCAAATATGTCGGATAGAGTAAGATGGTCTGGTATGTTTGGAGATAAATGCCGATATGCAATTTTATGCTTATTATAAAAAAAGTTATTTATCAGTGGAGAAGTTAGCAATTTCATTTCGTTTTTTTTTTTTTTTGGTTGCTAAACAACGACTGATTCAATCAATAGTCGACAGTGCAATCCATTACTAACAAACTAAATATTGTATGCATTACTGAATGAAGATTAGACAAATTAAACACTTGATTTTTGTGTCAAGTTTGTGTGGCATTCTTGGCATGTGCACGTCTGGTTAAAGTAGATTCATCCTGAAAATCAAACGGCTAACATAAATCTATTTACTGATAGCTGTTTATGATGCTAGATAGTTGGTCTAAGACTATATAAATACAGTATCAAATTTGATGAATTCATGTCAGCTGCTCGTCTTTGATATTATATATTATATATAATTATAGCTGTATTACAGATGCAGATGCAGGGCACCATCACTGATCACACTGCTGTTCAAGATGATATCCCAGGATTTATATCTCAGAACCAGGTGGAAATTTTAATGGTTTCTTACTTGCTTTAATCTAGCAATTTACTGCTAATCTATCAATAAGTCTAATTGGCTTACATAATGTTTTCTTGCCAAATTTGTGGACAACAGTCAGCCACCTCTGTGGCTTATGTGAGGCACATAAAAATTCACAGCAACATAACCAATTTAGTACTGCAGTGCTGTATGCCTAATTGCAGGGTTCGAAATGAGGGGGGTCTGGGGGGGTCCCGGACCCTCCATAAGTCATTAGGGACCCCCCATAATAATTTATTTTTGGATTTTGGGGGGTCCCCGACAAATATATTTTAACATTAAAAATGACTGTGAAAATTATAGGTCTTTAGTGACGTTTTATATTTATAACAGTAATTATTTTATTTCCTAGCGCGAGGCAGCGAGTGAGTTCCTATACAGCGTCACAGATTGTTGTTGTGGTGCTCCCGCAGACACGCACTGTAGCTGAACGCGGCAAAACGAAACCTCACAAAGAGTGAAATCCTGAATGAAAATCCTGTAAGTGCTTCGATTATGTTTATATCTCCATAATTGCTTATAGTAAAATATTAGGAGTTCGAGTTCCTATATCAAAAGTTGCATTATACCCAGTGTAATGATTAGAAGATGACGTTTGTCAACGTTTGCTAGCTGTATGAAGCCAAATGATCTGCCAGCTAACAGCAGACTATGGAAGCTTGTTTCCGCCACAGAGTGAAAAATTAAAAAGGTAACGTTAATTGCGACTTTTTAATCTCACAATTCTGACTTTTTATCTCAGAATTACGTGATATAAAGTCGCAATTGCAGGTTATAAAGTCAGAATTGCGTGATATAAAGTCGCAGTTGTGTGTTATTAAGTCAAAATTGCGTGTTATAAAGTCAAAATTATGAGATATAAACTCGCAATTGCGAGGAATATAACTTGAAATTCTGACTTTTTCTTCTCAGAATTGCATGTTTATATCTCGTAATTCTGACTTTAATACGCAATTTGGAGATATAAAGTCAGAATTGCATGATATAATGTCAGAATTGCGAGATATAAACTATGCTGAGGTAAAAAATAAAATAAAAAAGTCCGTATTTTTTCCCTTAGAATTGGACTTTATATCTCACAATTGTTATATCTCACAATTCTGAGAAAAGATGTCAGAATTGCGAGATATAAAGTCGCAATTGCGAGAAAAAAAAAGTCAGAATTCTGACTTTATAAGACGCAATTTCGACTTTATTTCACGCAATTCTGACTTTATAACACATAATTTCTGACATCCCAAGAAGACCATTATCCCACCTTCAACATTGGTCCATATAATTTTGCCTACAATAGGCTATATAGTGTAGCAAGGTAGTCTTCAGAATTTTTAAATAATTTAATAATTTAATTTTAGGGTACCCCCCAAGAGTCCTAAGTCATTTCGAACCCTGCCTAATTGCCAAAGGACATTTAAAAAATGTGCTGGTCTGAAGGGACATATTTACAGACATCATAAGGATAGTATTGTTCAGCCAAGACCGATTAGGCTAGTGCAGTGGTTCTCAATTCCAGTCCTCATGACCCACTACTCTGCACATTTTGTATGTCTCTCTTATCTGACACACTCAGTTCAGTTCATGGAGTCTCTCCTAATGAGCTGATGATCTGGTTCAGGTGTGTTAAATAAGGGAGACATACAAAATGTGCAGAGCAGTGGGTCACGAGGACTGGAATTGAGAACCACTGGGCTAGTGGATCTTACGTGTCATGTTTCCTCCTGCCGTGCCAAATGTGACTCCTTGACTGAGTTTTATTCTCATCTTAAGGTGCACATCAAAGAAGGACGAACTATTGTTTGTCCCTTCAAGCAATGTGATAAAACATTTACTGTGGTTTCTACATTTACATCTCATTTGTCAAGAAAACATAAAAGAAGTGAAGAGGGCAATTTAATGAATTCTGTTATCAGTCTGGCTGGTGTAAGTGGACCTAGTGGTCCTCATGGAGACAGTGATTCGCAGTGTGATGTGGAGATTGATGCTGATGACAATGCAGATCATTTGGAGTTTAGCCCAGAAAATATTGAAGATTCACTTTTTTTAAGGAATCTTGCTCTGTTTTATCTTAAGCTACAGGCAAAGTTACTGCTTCCGGCCTCCACCATTCAGACAATCATTGAAGATATGCAGTCAGTACATGATCTCAGCCAGTCTCAGTTATTTTCTAAATTGGATGAGAAGTTACGTCAGATGGGGATTTCAGATTATTCAATTAGGGCTCTAATAGATGATCTGAGAGCAGAAGATCTTTTCCGAACTCACAATACACGCACATTAAAAACAGATATACGGAGAAAGACTGTTTTCAAGAGTCAATTTAATTATGTCGAGCCTGTTCCAATATGCCTGGGACAAAATGATGCCGGCAAGGACAGCTTTGCCCATTATGTCCCAATAGACCAAACACTCAATGCTCTTTTTCAGAGTCAGTCTGTATTTGAGCAGTACAAACAAGTTCATGCCCATACAGAAACTGACAATGTTTTTCAGGATGTGTGGGATGGGGAGCATGTAACAGACAACACACTTAAAAAAGATGGGTCTTTAGGCTTGATCTTATGTCAAGATGCTTTCGAGGTGGTAAACCCACTTGGGTCAGGGAAAAAAAAGCACAAAGTACTTGCTGTGTATCTTTCTCTGGCAGACCTTTTACCATACAATAGGTCAAACACTGATCAAATGCAATTAGTTCCTCTTTGCAAAGAGAAAGACTTCAAACATTTTGGCCAGGATTTAGTCCTGGGTCGCTTGGTTAAAGATCTGAAAGAACTTGAGAAAAGTGGTATAGTGTTACCAGATGGACAAGTCTGTAAAGGAATACTGCATGCTATTTGTGGAGACAACTTGGGGTCACATAACATTGGCGGATTCTTTGAGAATTTCAGCACAAGTGTCCATTTCTGCAGATGTTGTGAAATGGAGAGAGAGAAATTCCATGCAGATCCACTCAGTAGGGCCGCTACTCGCACAGTACAGTCATACAGAGAACATGTGCAGAGAATTGAAGGGGGGTTAGCCCATAGTGGAGATATCAAATTTGACTCCTTGTTCAATGAGTTATCCTATTTTCATGTATGTCAACCTGGATTGCCACCATGTATTGGACATGATTTGTTTGAAGGCATTGTGTCCGCTGACCTCTCATTGTACATTCAGCATCTGGTCAAGGTAGACAAACAGTTTACATACCTTGAATTAAATCGAAGAATTAATCGGTTTAAATATCTCAGCAATGATGCTAATGACAAACCATGTGAGGTTAACCCAGGAAGTGACAAACTCAGTGGCCATGCTGTACAAAACTGGTGCCTGCTCAGGTTATTACCACTACTGATTGGAGAGAAAATTCAGTCCCCAAGTGAAAACAAAGTTTGGCAACTTGTCTTACAACTGCAAGAAATGGTCTCTCTCATTTGTGCTCCAGCCATTTCAGCTGGACAGATAGCGTATCTGAGGGTCCTCATTGATGAGTATTTGTGTTTCAGGAGCCAGGCTTTCCCAAATCACAAACTGAAGCCTAAGCACCATTATGTTTCTCACTACCCTGAGCTCATAATGTGTTTTGGTCCACTAATTAGGTTATGGACACTGAGATTTGAAAGCAAGCACACTTACTTTAAGCAGTGCTCCAGAAAGCTCCACAACTTTAAAAACCTCTGCTTAACACTTTCAGAGAGGCATCAGCTTTTCCAGGCTTATCTGCAGGCTCGTAGTCTCTTTGCACCAGTTGTTGTAGCAGAAAAGGCAACTGAGTTTTTTCTTGAGGACTTCAATGACTACATCAGGGAATCTGTTTCAAACTATGATTTTGGCCCTCACAATACACTGATTGCCAATGAGGCAACTGTCAAAGGCACAAAATACAAGAAAAACATGCTTGTGTCAATAGATGAGAACTCTGAGGGTCTTGTCATTGGAAAGATTGTCATTATACTGATACAGAATCATTCAACAGTATATTTTCTCACTGAAAAATCTAGGACTGTGTTTCTTCATGATGTCGGTATTTATGGCTTTACTCCAGTGCAGGGATGTTACTGCTGTGTTAAGCAAGATGACCTTATTGATTATTATCCTTTACCAGCATACACATTCTCTGACATGGCAGTAATTGTACCACATCATTCCTTTCTTTCAGTGTACAGCCACGATGCTGGAGCAAACAGTCCCACAGGCCTTGCCAGGAGAATCTGAAGCTGTTCAATATATGTTATTGATGGAATTTCTATCTCTCTTATTGGTATACAGGCTATTTTACTGTCATTTTGGGTTGCTGTTTTGAATATTTTGCCTCTCTCCCATTGCCAATGCATTATTAATAATCAACACCCCAAAACTGTAGCATGTTTACCAACCTTTTCTTAAATGACGGACAACTTCTATTTTCTCTCAATAGCTCGTTCATTGGCTGAATCCTAATGGAGTGTAAGACATTTTTTCTCTGTTACAAGAGTACATATTGTCTGATATGACAGTAATTGTCATTTTCTTTCTTCTCAGTATACATCAATGCCTACTTTTCTGGATAAAATGATGGAGATTGTGCCAAGGGCACTGCTGAATATTCCAGAATCTATCCACACCACTATAATTGATAGAATTGTAAATGCTGGCGGCTTTACATCAACACAAGAACTCAGATATGTAAAAGAGGACGACTTTGCAGACTTACTGCCTCTTGTTAGACGACGACAACTTTTGGAAGTATTCCAAATAGGTAAGCTTGCTTTTTAAGTTACAGTACTATTCTATTACATGGCTTGCAGAAGTTCATAACCAATGTATATTTCACAATTTAAAAACATTACTGGGATTTGGATCTGGATTGATTTTCTGGGGTAGGAGAGGATTCTGCAGTTGTTATATTTTGTTGATGCCTTCAATTAAGTTCACATGACCCATCTCATATTTTTTGTCATTTTTAGAGAGTAAAGTGATCACATTAAATCTTGAAATCGTCCCATCCGCCACCACTGAAGTCAGCAGCACCTTCACCAGGTGCACGACGGCAAATGGTCAGGATAATATCTGATGAGATGAGGAAGTATGAGCTGAATCCAACACGAGCGCAGTGCCTTGTAGTTTGCCGGAACATTGTTCACCAGTACCCAGAAAGTTTTGCCGATCAGTGAGACAATGACTTTGCTGATTCAAGTGAAAAATCGCATCGAAAATCTGAACCGTGTAAGCAGTTTTCATCAGCACCGTTCAGCTAGCCATGGACAAAAGAGAGGGCCTACTGATATTGTTGGAGAATTTCCTTGATTCATGTCTAAGTATGATGTAATGAAAATGACAAGCATGACAAAATGGGTCTGAGAAAGGATGAGAGAATGGAAAATAACCAGTATGCATCAGCAAATGCAAAGTGTCAAAATACAGTATGAAACAGAGCACCATTGTGTGAGGTTTGACCAATAGAGAAGACATGTCTAACTGTGCCAAGGTCACCAGGCGTGACAGAGGGGAAGAGATAGATTTGAGGGTGCCCATTGGGCACCTAGCGATAAGAAAAAATATAAGACATGAACACTGGCCATTGTAACTTCAGATGTCCGGATGGCCAGCCGGCTTCTCACTTTGTTGCTTGTCAATAAAGTTAATTCTTCTGACCTGGAACCTCGACTCTGAGAAACTTCTTTGAGACCTGAACCAAAAAGAACTATGAATTCGCCACAACATAATTGCCGAGCCGAGCCAGGAGGGACAAGGGGTCGAGGAGTGACCACGGTGGGCGTGCTGGCAGAGGCCTCACAAAACAAAGGTGCACCAAAAAAAAAAAATAAGGTAAGCAAATTTTGCTTATATTTGTTTTGTGCTGCCCCTGGTAAGCTAGCGCCTGGTTGGTGACTGCCTTAAACAAAAGACCCCACCAAAAAGAACCTAAAACTAATAAAAGAAGGGAGGAAAAAGGAGGGTAGGTTCCAGGTTTTGAGAAAAAAAGTGCATGCAGTATCTGTTTGTCTGTCCATACGCAGGAGATGCGTATTCCATTCGCATGAGGTGCATTGTACACATGTGCGTCACGGTATTTTATGCGAAAAGTGCGTTTGCAAGATTATATGTTGTATTGTCCCTAAAACGCAGGAAAGGTGCGTTATAACGTGAGAGGCACGTTATTTGTGTACGTGAGAGGCGCGTACCCTCAACGCAGTAGACGCGTTGCACGTGAGAGGCACGTGATTTGTCTGTCTTATATGTTTGTAAGTGTGCGTGCAACGCCCTACGTGAAAAGTGCGTTTGAAATGATAAGCACGTGATCTGTTAGTTTGATCTGTTTTTGTTTAGTTGTCTAAAGTGATTTCTCGTCTTAAAATAGGAGGAGAGAAATCTATAGTCTGATCTGTTTTTGTCAAAGTTTGTCTAAAGTGATTTTCATCTTAAGTAGAAGGAGAAAAATCTGTAGTCTGATCTGTTTTTTGTTTGTTTGTCTAAAGTGATTTCTCGTCTTAAAATAGGAGGAGAGAAATCTATAGTCTGATCTGTTTTTGTCAAAGTTTGTCTAAAGTGATTTTCATCTTAAGTAGAAGGAGAAAAATCTGTAGTCTGATCTGTTTTTTGTTTGTTTATCTAAGTGATTTTTCGTCTTAAATAGGAGGAGAGAAATCGTTTTGGAGAAAATTAGCATTGATAATAATAATGATATATACAATAAAATATAATTTGTTTTTTTCTAAAAACCCAAAGTGCTAGAAATTAAAAGTTAGAAAATTATATAGCCGTGTTTGAGCAGAATTGATAGAAAGGACGGAGACGCAGAGACAAAGTGTTTTTAACTGAGCTCTGTGCTCTGCATGAAATTACATTTGAGCCACTGTCCCGAAATTGTTATAAAGTATAAAACCTTGGCACCGCTCAGTGAGAAAAAAGGGAGTGAGAAAGCTGAGACAGACAAAGGCACATAAAATAAAATTTAATTTATTGAATTAGTGTTATTAAATGTTGAATGGATGATAAAACAGAAATTGATGAGAGGAAAATAAAAAAACCAAGGTATCAAGGAACAAAGAATATTCCACGAAATTGGCTTTGTCGGCTGTTTGGCCATTCTCCGAACTGTAATCGATGTGATCCGAATAGGGAAACACAGCCCATATTGTCAAAAGTTTGATTGATTGACTTTGTCTTTTCATTTGTTACAAGAAAAATAGGGAAATAAGTGTGTGAGAGCAGCGCTGTGTGAGTGTGAGAGAGCGACTTTGTGTGTGTGTGTGTGTGTGTGTGAGGCTTTGAAGTGGGTGTGAGAGTGGTTTTGCGTGTGAGGGCAGCTCTGTATGTGTGTGTGACTCTGAGTGTGTGTGTTTCAGAGCGACTTTGCGTGGGTGTGAGTGACTCTGTGCACGGCTGTGCGACAGTGTGTATGAAATCCCGGGTGTATGAGTGTGCGTTATAACAGACTGAAAGTGTTTATGTTGATTTAAAGAAATAAGGAGGGAGAGAAGTGATAGAGATAGAGTTTTTTCACCTTTTGACACCTGAAGAAAAGTACACATGTGGTCTAGAGTGAGAGATAATTACGAGGCTAGATTGCGGAAAGAAGAATGATTTTCAAGATGCATTAAAGATACCAAAGGTATTAAGAATCACTTCTGGTTAGAATAGATAATGAAGGGCAGAGACAGGAGTTAACAGACCAAGGGAAGGATGAGCTTTGAGTTTTGAGTAAAAAAATTGACAAGAATAACAAACTTGAACCAGGTTGAACGAGAGTGGCTCTTAGGGGATTGACGTGATGTGATAAAAAACAGATAACTCTTGAAGCTCAGAGACCACACTTGAACAGATTTGACCTTCCCAAAACTACCCTTTTGGATTCCTTGCTGACAAAATCAGAAATAAAGCTAAATCCATTGTACATCCCATACCTGAAAAGAAATGCCTGGTACACTTGGCCTGAGGGTTTGGGAGGAGCCATGATTTTGAGGAACATGTATATGGTAGTAAGCTCAAGGCCAGAAAAATGGGAAAATGACACAATTGTTAAAGTCGGACAGGGAGGAGAAATCAGACCAGCACAGATAGATAATTGGACACTGGAAAAACTGGTGGTAGTGGTAGTTTTGAGGAGCAACACCGACCATACCAGTCATATGTTGGTAGCAATTCATGAAAAAGACAGAAGTGCAGTCGGCTGTCAAAAAAGAGCAGTCAGTAACAACTGAGAATGTTGCAACGATGGACAAATAGGAGGGGCAGGAGAGGAAACGGGGAGACAAATCTTAAACAAACAAAAAAACAAAAACAAACAAAAAAAAAAAAAATTTTAATTAGAAATAATTTGGCTTTGCCTCTTCATTGTTACAAGAAAAAATAAAATAAAAGTGTGCGCGCGCGTAAAATGCACAGATTAGGACTATTTGAAAAAGAATGATATTCATTTATAAAGAGAAACTAGAATTATGAAAGAACACTTGTCTCTTTCTCATATAGCAAAAGTAAATGGTGACTGTGATATGAGAAAGAGAGGCAGAAAGGAGGGGCTGCCTCTGACAGAGAGAGGAGGGGCTGCAAGAAGAAAGTGAGACTGCGTGTGTGTATGTGTGTGTGTGAGGAAGGAAAGGAGGGAGACAGAGAGAAAGAGTTCACCTTTCCTAGTTCTGACTAGCTTATAAACCAGAGAGTGAGCAACCATTTCCAACATACACTTTGAACAACACTTTGAGAGATTTTATTTATAACTGTTATCCCCACCAGTGGACCTGTAATAGAGGAACTGAATTTTAAAATACCTGAGAAAGACTAATCAAATATCTTAATAAATGTCTGACCATCTTGCTGAAAACTAGTTAAGAATAGATGCAAGCTGGGGTTAGTAAGGAATACTAAAAAGGAGTGAAACACACTGATAATAATTAAGATTATAATGGCATCAACACCTGTAGAGATACCAAGATCAAAATATTAAATTTATACTATAGGACAACCCTCCAAAAATGGAGATAGAAGCCAAAAAAAAAAAAAACGACCAGCTGAGGGAACATTAGATGTGGCTATGTGCAGAGACAGTGAAACATTCGTAAAAAATAAATAAATAAAAAGGTATCCAAAACAGTTTACTAAGAGATCAAGTAAGATTGGTGAAATCTGCTAATCCAGTCAGAATTAAAAGTAGACTAATTTCACAAATACCAGGAAAACACCAATAAAATAATTGATAATAAATTAACCTGAAAGAAAATATGAAAATTGCTTAAATGTTAGTTGACCGGTCTATGGGGGAATTAAATTAATAAGCAGGCCTAACAGGGATTGATATGGAGGATTGCACAAACTGGTGGCCATCAAAAACACTGGAGTTTTCTCTTTAGTATAAGTGGTTTGTGTAGTTCCCAGAGGAAAATCAAATAATTGATAAAAAGGGTTATAGAAATATCTGACATTTAGAGATAAAATATTTATATAGAGAGATACATGCTAGCTGTGGGTATGACTGAGCTGTTATATAAAGACATGGCCTGTGATGTTTGCATCTTGTTGTCCCTGAGACAGTTTTAAATTTGATCCATTGCAGAAAATGAGATCTTTGGATTGTGTTACTTAAAATAACTTGTGCACTGTGTTAAATGAGCAGGATTGGGTGACCAAGCTAAACAGACATTTTTAACAGCCATACTGTATTATACACATTTCACAGTAATGAGACTCATTGATTTAATCCTAAAATGCTTGAGAGAGTAGGGATTGATATAATGAATGATGAAAATACTATATATGTGACTGAAAATAAGGCAACTCAGACAGACTGAATGGCTGCTATTTTCTGCATTCTGCAAAGAAGAACTTGCTTTATTAAAATTGCATGGGGAAACTGCTGTTATCAACCAGATGATACTTCTGAAATTTAGGGACAATTGAAAGAGATGGTTGTAGAATTTATAAAGGATGAATTTGATTCATGCGGATCTCTGAGTGTTCAATTTCCAGATGACACCAGACAGCTTTTGGGACGGCTGCCTCAACATAAACAACAGCAACTGGACTGTGCAACAAGTGAGAGCAAGAAACATAAGGACACGGCTGCAGAGAAAAGAAGAGGCGTTTGGTTGGTGGGCCTTCATCCACCCTGAAAGAGGAAGCTGAAACTTCTGAGGGGCTGGTATGGACAAAGACTGTGTTGATGCAGAGACAACCAAGAAAAACATCCTGCCATCATGCAAAATTGCCTTCTCCATGGCTTGGCCAAAAGCCAGACTGAGGAGAGGCAGAGAGACAACAGCATCCAGAGTCAAACCACTATGTCCAAACATGACACCAGACCCTTGAATGCCAACAAAGACTGACAGATCAAATGCATCGGATGAGGAGGGAAACACTCAGACAGCAGCCCAACCAGTTCAACTGATCGCTGGTCCAAGCAGAAGGGCTTCATCCTTTACTAAGTGAGCACAGGTGATCCGTTTTCATTGATCACTACAGAGACCGCTTCAAATTTCATTGATTGGCAATATTAATTGTATTTTGATTATTCACTGGTCCAACAGCAGTTCTCTATATTCTGTGAAGCTGACACTCTCTATTTGCTTTCTTTCAATAGACATTAGTCCAGCTGTAAGCATTAAAAAATGGGAGGTGAAGTGTTTGCATGACTCAATAATTAACTACAACTGACGCTGGACTTAGCATAGTGAGGGACTACTGCATTAACCAACTAGGGGTAAATGCATAATTAGATAATTGATGATGTTGTCGATTAAACAGAGAGCTTTTGGGCTCTGCTTTCAAGACAGAGCTGATATAAACTTGAGTGATACTGAGCTCTCTATCAGGAAAAAAGAGGACATAATATATTCAACAACAAAAATATGGATGATAAAGCTATGGTGCTGGTCACTCCATCTTGGTCAATAGTTAATTTTTTTTAGGTTTAGAAATAAAAATAGTAATTACACAAATTACAAACACGTGATATCACAAATGCTGTCATTACCAGGGATTGCACGATGTTGATATTGTTGGTCATGAATTCGAGATTATGCTAACATCTCCAGTCATTTAAAAGAGCATCTCATAAGCAACAGAAGAAAAGATTATGAAGAGAAATTAAATTAACAGATGAATGACAAATCAGATAAGAGAAATTGATAATGGTTCTTTCAAATGACAGCATGTCCAGACCTACCAGAAATTTTTATCTATTAGATATTGAAAAATTTGGGGTTTATGACAGCAGTATTTAACACAATCAAATGGAAACTGATATCGACCAGCTGTGTTATTCAAAACATTTAGACACTGTCACATAGGGAATGCCACATTGCCTACATTCAGTAGCTTTTGTCATCAGAGTTGTGTTACCAATTTACAATGCGCACCTTGAAATTTAGAATAGATAATTGAATATAAAATTAAGTCTCTATCATTAGTCAAGAAGGCATAAGCAAAACCCTCAACTTCAGACTATTGGACAAATGAGGTATTAAAAGACAAATAATTACACTAGCAACCCTTTTTACTATTTTAATTTAAGATGCGAATGGTTTTGACCATTGCGCAAGGGGGGAGATTATTAGAATAGTAGAATTAGAAAAATAAAAAAAGACAAAGATTCACAAAATAATGTCAGAAAAGGAACAGCAACTCCAATAGGCTCTATCCAAGTTCCAGAAGGACCCTTCAAACATCTAGTGATGGATTATGTGGACATGATAAAATCAGTAAGAGGAAAAAGATACAGATACAGTTTTCATAGATAGATTTAGCATATGGGTCGAAGTAGAACCCTCAGCAGACCAAGGAGCAGAGACTGATAAAAAATTTAACCAAAGAAGTCATCCCAAGATTTGGCATACCATCTCAGATTAGCTCTGACAATCAACAGAACAATTAAGACTAAGATCAAGCAATGGATGCCTTAGGCCATTAGCTAAAATACACCAGCAAAATGACATGGCAAAACAGACAAGCTCTGAATTGGCTACTGGCAGAAAAAGGAGGGGTATGTGTGATGTTTGGAATTGACTGTTGTACCTTTATTCCGAATAACACAGCCTCTGATGGAGTTTTTACTAGGGCCATGAAGAAGCTGAAGGATCTGAGACAAGAAGTTGCTGAAAATGCGGGGAGATACAGAGACGTTGGATACTGGTTTGACTCTATATTTGGGTCTTGGAAAGAATGGTTCATTAAGGTGGGAATAATAATATCTGTGGCTGTTGTCATTTTTCTTTTGTGTTTTGTGTTTTCTTTTCTGCTGTGTTGTGCCTTTTCTAAGATCCATGCTAGCCAACGTGGCCGCCAAACAGATGATTAATGTGTCAGTCAAACCATCGGGAGTTGACATCGGGTGCACAAACACAAGAGTGCACCAAATTGGGCCAGGACTGGACGAGCTAGATGACTTCCTGTAAGGAGTTCTGGTGAAGGAGTAAGGAATGGGGTACCTTGTTATTTCTGACAGTTTGATTCTGTTTCGGATAAGAGAGGGAGGTAGTAACATTGTGTATTTTAGTTTTTGGGGTAAAATTAGACAGATCATTAGAACATGAGTAGAGCAGGGAGTTAGTTAGAGGGTTTTTAATTGTTTCTCTGATTTTTATGAAGGACCCCTTCCTGAGTGTTTTCTTTTTTTCTTTTTACACTTATAATCCTACTGAGAATATTTTTACATATAATCACACTAACAGTCACAAACATGAATATGTGAATGAGAGGGGACGATACAAGGTTTGAAGCAGGTCATTGCCCGTGGTACGAGGTAATGCAACCAGATATAAAGGGAAAAGATAAGAATGTTTTTTACTATTACTAATCATTTTATTCTTATAACAGAGTACTTCTAATATTTTAAAGTTTTTTATGAATCAAAAGTGAAGTATGTGCATAAGACTACTGGTAGATGTTTCCATGGGGTAAACAGAGAAATTAATAACAAGCGCGGTCGCCAATTGCCGGACAAGCAAGGGCAGATTCAACTGGTGGTTTAAAAACCCGCTGTCTGCTCCAACCCCAGATAGTGCCCAGGGCACCTCTGGCAACGATGGAGCAACCCAGATAGCACTCCAGGCCACCGGAAGCGCCTGTGCAGTTCCTCTGGCACCGTGGGATAATCCTAACTTTAAGTCTGTACACTGAGATATGCTGATTAAGATGAAAACAATCTTAATTTTGAGTCTATACACTGAAATATGCTGATTATGTTGAAAAATCAAATGTTTGAAATAATCTATCCCTTCAAGACTGAAGATAGATAAGGAAGGTGGGATCTTTTACTCCACCCTAGTCAAGTGGGGGCGGAGATGTTTGGTCTCACTATTCCTCCAGGGTGTACCTTCGTGAGTGGGCTTATTGATAAGAGAGATGGATGGTCCATATTGGCCATGATTGAAAGATAATGGGGAGAGGCCTGTTCATGAAGATACATTCTGGGACAGAAAAGAAGGTGGGACTAGGATTAGTCCCAAAGGGGGGATATGTTGGAGAATTTCCTTGATTCATGTCTAAGTATGATGTAATGAAAATGACAAGCATGACAAAATGGGTCTGAGAAAGGATGAGAGAATGGAAAATAACCAGTATGCATCAGCAAATGCAAAGTGTCAAAATACAGTATGAAACAGAGCACCATTGTGTGAGGTTTGACCAATAGAGAAGACATGTCTAACTGTGCCAAGGTCACCAGGCGTGACAGAGGGGAAGAGATAGATTTGAGGGTGCCCATTGGGCACCTAGCGATAAGAAAAAATATAAGACATGAACACTGGCCATTGTAACTTCAGATGTCCGGATGGCCAGCCGGCTTCTCACTTTGTTGCTTGTCAATAAAGTTAATTCTTCTGACCTGGAACCTCGACTCTGAGAAACTTCTTTGAGACCTGAACCAAAAAGAACTATGAATTCGCCACAACAATATATATGGATGTACAAGATTCCAGCCCAGCCTCCCTGCATAAGAGACTGAGGACACAATGGAGACCAAGCGTCAACAACTGGAAGGGATCTACAGTCGGGATGGCACAGCTGGTGCTGAGAGACCAGAGGTAAAGAAGCTAATGGATTCTACTTTCTACCTGCAACGGTCCCACATCAATGTTGTACCTACACCAACCATTGCATCTTTAAAAACCAAGTGGCCGTACTTGTTCAGTCAGAAAGGACTGTACTCCCACTTTGAGCTTCTTACTGATATTCCTGTGCTGCGTAGCCTTGAACTTGCCATGGAAGAGTGTGGCAAAGCGATTGTGGAAATGTTCAAGACTAAACCGACAAATGCAAGGATGAAGGAAGTTCTTCGTCAGCGTGATGATGATGTCGAGCTGTCCTATCAGGTCATCCATCTTCTTCTGTCTCACTTTTCCGAAGATGTCTCAGGACTCATTGTTCTTGCAGATGTAAGTTCCCCTACACACAAACGCACACACCTCTCTCTGCCTCTCTTTCTCACACACACACTCCTCTCTGACCATCTGTCTCTCCCTCACTTTGCCTCTATCTCTATCTATTCCTCTGTCTTTACCTATCTCTTTCACTATCTCTCTTTTTCTCTTTACCTACCCTGTATCTATCTCTCTGTTTTATCACTCTCTCCCTATCAATCTATCCCTATATCTTCCTCTATTTCTACCTCTATCTCTCCCTCTCTCTCTCTGTCTCTCCCTCTATATCTGTATCTATCTAATTCTCTCCCTCTATCTCTTTATCTATCTCACTTTATCTATCTATCCATCACTATCTCTCTCTGTATCTTTCTCCATCTCTCTATCTCCCTCTCTCTCTCTGTCTCTCCCTCTATATCTGTATCTATCTAACTCTCTCCCTCTATCTCTTTTATCTATCTTTTCTCTATCTATCTATCTCCCTCTCTGTCTCTCCCTCTATAGCTGTATATATCTCCCTCTCTCTTTTATCTATCTCACTTTATCTATCTATCCATCACTATCTCTCTCTGTATCTTTCTCCATCTCTCTAACTATATCCCTCTCTCTCTCCCTCTATATCTGTATCTAACTCTCTCCCTCTCTCTTTTATCTATCTTTTCTCTATCTATCTATCTCCCTCTCTCTGTCTCTCCCTCTATAGCTGTATCTATTGAACTCTCTCCCTCTCTCTTTTATCTATCTCACTTTATCTATCTATCCATCACTATCTCTCTCTGTATCTTTCTCTATCTCTCTCTGTCTCTCCCTCTATATCTGTATCTATCTAACTCTCTCCCTCTATCTCTTTTATCTATCTCACTTTATTAATCTATCCATCACTATCTCTCTGTATCTTTCTCTATCTCTCTCCCTCGCTCTCTCTGTCTCTCCCTCTATATATGTATCTATCTAACTCTCTCCCTCTATCTCTTTTATCTCTCACTTTATCAATCTATCCATCACTATCTCTGTATCTTTCTCTATCTCTCTGTCTCTCCCTCTATAGCTGTATCTAACTCTTTCCCTCTATCTCTTTTATCTATCTCACTTTATCTATCTATCCATCACTATCTCTCTCTGTATCTTTCTCTATCTCTCTATCTATATCCCCCTCTCTTTTTATCTCTTCCTGTCTCTCCATCTCTCATTCTATCTATATATCTATCTATCTCACTCAGTGGTAGTCTTATGTCATTAATATTGTGTTTAATTTGTTCTGTGTCCTAGGGATATGCCACTGCAGCTGACCTTGAGAGTTCACTCTCTATACCTGCAACTCCTCGTCTGATACTTCTTGGTAAGTTGGTTTTAGATAGGACAGTTGGCTTTAGTGTTGTATGTAGTAAATTCAATGGTATCGAACTAAACTGTATTCAAAATGAAAACTAAAACAGAAATTTGACAGTTAAAACATTTCTGTTTCTGGAGAAACGGGAAGCCACTTCTAGCGCTGGATGCTCAGCCTTGAGGGCCAAATCGTTTGCGAAGGGATCCAGTCCACCTTTGTGACAGGGCTGGCGTCTTTTTTTTCCTGTTTTTACATCTTTAACCTACAATACCAAGAGGAGGCAGCCTGCACGCTTGAATTCATCCAGAGGTAAGATATTGTCTGTTAACACCTGCATTTTTTTCTGGCCTAGCTGTGGCTCAAGCATGGTTTCAACAGGTCTGGTGATTGGATTTAGCAATTAACTTTGATTTAGAAAGTTGAAATCGTCCCAAAAAAGAAAGTTAGAAAGTTTTAGTGCAACTTACAATATTCACAGAGGCAAGAAGATAGTGTATGTTGAGGATAGTTCATGTACATTTGTTGTCTTTGTGCTGTTAGTCTGTGTGAATTACTAGATTTTTAACCAGTGTATACTTTTTCAGACGCTTTGTGGGTATAAACCCAGAAAAAGGGACAAAGGCTGCAAAGGGGAAAAAAAGTAGAACTGTCAATTCGCACGTCGCCAGCCTCCTGCGCAAGCTCATGGACTTTCAGTGGGATTTCATTTGAAAATGGTGAGTAAGATGTATACATTACACATATGTTCAAACAGCAATGACTCAGGAGGCTGGGGAAATTCATTCTAATGTTCATTCTCAACTGCCTTTCAAAGTTAGAATGCTGAACTCCTCTTCCATGCTCTTTTGCTATTCTTTTTTTGTTCTTTCAATGAATTGTACTCATCACACTTTCTATTATTTTATGTTATTCTGTCTGTTTTGTGCTGTTTCTAAAATTAGCTTTTGTTAGGTCAAGCCATGTGATATAATTTTGGATTAAAAATTTGAAATTATGGAATTATTAATGTCTCTCTCTCTCTCTCTCTCATATACAGCCCCAAGACTTTGCAAAGGATCCTCATTGTGTGCTTTGAGAAAATGGTTAGTGTTTGAGCACAATGGTTAAGTCTAAGCAGTGACAGTGTTTTTATTGTTTATTGCTCTTTATTGATGAAGAGTTCCATTAAGTGTTAAGTATTGGTTTGAATGTATTCACACATGTTGAATTTTAGTGGTTTAGGTAACACTAAGTGTTAAGGTTCAGTATTGTTATAATGAACAATGTATTTGGGTTTAAAAATGTATTTTCTACTTTTAAGCCATGAACATGAGAAAATGAGATTTGTTTGTGATTAATCTGAGCCTATGTGTAACATTTTTATGTGACCTGGGGGCTGTTCCATAAAACAAGATTAGAGTATAAGCCAGGCTTATTTCGGTTAGTCAGACTTATTGTCGGTGGATTCTGTTTCATAAAGCAAACTTAAAATAGTTCAAACTCAGTTACCCTGGCAACTTATGCTGGGAAACTAGCCTGGTCCAGGGCAGGCTAACTGTCAGGCTAAGCCCCAGTTGTTACACAGATCCTCTAACACTGACCAACAAGAACACAATGATATTACCACTGACACTCTCTCATACCATTATTGGACTTTATTAACCACTATTAGTCCAAAAATAAATACACAGTATATAGATAGATAGATAGATAGATAGATAGATAGATAGATAGATAGATAGATAGATAGATAGATAGATAGATAGATAGGCCTAAATACAATATATATATACTACAGGTTTTCTTTTTTTACTGGCTGAATGTTTTGTGCCCAAGATTTAATTAGATTGTTTTAAAGATTTATGAATACATTTCTCTCTGGTTTTGTTTGGCAGCTGTTTATGATTAGAAGAACATTAGAACACAATCTGAAAAAAGCTTTGTAAAGCAGAAGTTAAAATCACAAAATTAAAAATAAATAATTACAAAAGCAGAGTATACATTTTAACTGGTAAGATGAATCTGAGCTTAGTAATTGACAGTATTAGCCTACATTTGATTTACCCCATTACAATAGTCCCTTTACAGTTAATTGCTTTCATAAAAATATACACACAGGTTTAAAATTCTAAATAAGGCACATCTAATGTCCAAATAACAAATATTTTAGTATATATATATATATATATATATATATATATATATATATATATATATATATATATATATATATATATAGATATATATAGATATATATAGATATATATAGATATAATGTACTTTATTATGTCTTTCAATTCAAACACATTTAACACAATTACTTTAAAGACATCATATTTTCCCCCAATAAATATTCCTTATTTTTCCTTCTACTTTTTTTCTTTTGTGATAATACCCACCAACACATATAGCCTAAAAACACACATGATTAGAACAATAACCAAAAAGTACATAGTTAGACACTTTTACATGATTTAAGGGGGAAAAGACAAAAAACAATAAATAAATATAAAAATGTAACATTAACATATTTATATCAAACTCTTATAATGACACATAATTCCTAATAGTATTCAAGTAATATTATTTGAATATCAAATATTCAATATTAAATAAGTAAATAAATAAAATAACAAATAACTAGAAATAAAAGGGAGGGAGGGTTATATAAAAATGTAGTTAATGTAGGCTAATATATATTCCTTTATTTTATGGAATATTCTTTAATTTTAGAGTTGCACATATCTTTTCAAAATGTATACATTTGCTCTCAATTTAATGTTATCCTCTCCATAATGTACTTTAGAAACTAAATCTACTCATTTAAAACTGGGGATTCTTGCTTTCTCAAAAAAAATATTGCATTAAAACCTGTAATTCTCAGCATTCTAAATAAGTATATGTCATCTTTATTATAGCATAGGTCCTATACCCAAAACTATATTTTGTATCTTTATATATTTAGTTTCTTAAAAAAAAATCTTCCCTGAATTATAGGCTACTTCACTGAAGTACTTCTGTTTGCTATAAGTTCAGTGCAACTTATCCAACATCCTAAAGATAAATTATTATAATTAGAAGATATTTCTAGTGTTATAAAATATCGCATATTAATTTTCCAAGCAAAATGTATATTTTAGTCAGAATTATTGCGCTCCTATTTGGCGCGCATGCGCGCAGCAGCGCTCGTTCAATATGAAAATTAGCAACAAAATGGATACATTTGCATGACTTTCGAACATTTACAGATGGAGAATATAACTGTAAAATGTAAGTTTTGCACTGAGGGGGAAAAAAACATGTTACAAACGCATAAAACAGCACAAAATATACGCTGTTTGATGGTGGATCGATTTGATCCACGATCGACCTCTAGGGCTGCTTAAGAAACGCGTGCACACGCAATTATCTAGACTAGATAAACCTGGATCAAATTAGTGAGATTGCGTGAGCTTCAATTACCTTTTATGGAACCACTTTAGCCCCAACTCATTTGTTAGGCTCATTCAAGTCCGGTTTTGGAGTTTAATCCCCGCTTTTCTAAGCGTCTTTTATGGAACAGCCCCCAGGAGTCACAGTGTATATCCTTGGTTTGAGTCTTTTTAGCTGAATTTTAGCAGCAGTTCAGGGAACATTCAATGTTGAGGTTTAGAGCCCTATCTTGCACCAACGCAGCGCAAAGCCAAACGCAATTGTCTTTGCTAGTTTAAAGGGGTCATGAAATGGATTGTTTTATTATTTTATAATGTTGCCTGGGGTGCCCTTATAATGTTAGTATGATTTTTACATAAAAAATTGTCATAATTTATAAATAAAAGCCATTTTTCCAAGCCTGATTTCTGCCTCAGATTTGAACGCTCCGTTTTAAGGGGCGTGTCTGCTGTGAGACTGCAGTGTAAACGCCCACTGCTGTGATTGGCTGACATGCTTGCAATGAAATAGCTAGTATTACATGAACTCTCTCGAAAACTTTTACTACGTTTTTACTATTACAGCTATCGAGATTAACAAATCGTGAAAAGTATCGTTTAAAGCATTATATTTAAATCTATTCCATCACATGAAAGGTTGCAGCATGATGAGCACTGAGCAGATGACAGTCTGTTGATCGCGTGAATAAAGATCTTATCATTGCAACGCAATTTTTGCACTCTCACAAATGCTTACACCAAATCACAATGCAAACACGATGTGAGTACACAGTAAGAGCTTCGTTGTGTAGTGTAACAGTGTCATTATTTCATCACGAGTTTGGCAAGTGTCCAGATAAGCTCGCGCTGTGCTGTTTGATTGACAGCTTGGGCGAAATGGATCGTTCTTTGATCGCTTTCTGTAGGCTATATAATTTAATAACAGTTTAAAAAAAGATTATTTTCATAATACTACGAGAAATTATGTGAAGTTGATCGTTTAGTCACTGATGCATAAACAGTATTGAACGATTTTAAGAGAAATATCTGAACTTGAATAATTACACCGAAATCACTGATCGCAGATCAGGCATTAGAATACACATGGTTACTTACATGTTGCTGGCAGATCCGTGTCGGGAAATTGTGATTGACTGATTTAATAAAGTTTAACCATGCTGGAATCCGAAGGAAGCTTATGACTGTCTTCTTCCACAAACAGGCACTGCACAATATTAAACAGCATGTTTATTGCTTGTAAGTAGCTCGATCCGGTAGCAATTATCATGTCGTCCTATGTTATTTAGCATGTTTGGGCGAATCGGTGGGCGGGGCTAAACAGGCCGTGTTGAAGTAGGCGTTGATCTTCTTTTGTGGAGGCGGTGTTTTATCCTCTTTGACGTCATAGTTCCCCACTTTGAAAAACGAGTCGTTTGCTGAGCCTGATGTCTATAAAAGCTTTTATTGGACTAACAAGGTAGTTTTCAGTTCTGAAACTTACAGGATATTATTATAGTATGATGATCTCTTATATGTCAAAAGCTCAAGGAAACTTTGATTTCTCAGTTCATCACCCCTTTAAGACAGACACATTTGTTATTTTCTGTCCAGCGACCACAGATGTCAGCAATGAACATGATATACAGTATATTTCTGATTGGTCTGATCTATGTGTGCCTACATTTGTAAGTATTTAGTGTTTGTATTACAATAAAAAAGTTAATTTCAACACGGAACTATTCGTTTTCTTTCACTTAAGTGTTATCTGATGGATTATGCCTATTCTTGTATTAACTCAAGCTAGAATATGTCTATAACAATCAGTGGTACACGTTACTTTGCTAAAAATAATTAACAATATTTAATGGAAACAAAATAAATGGTGATTTAACAGGAAAATAATGGTAACACTGCTGCCAGTTATTTCCTGTTTTTTTCTGTGATTCACAGTAAATTCCTGTTGAAAAACATTACGGGGAGTGCACTCTAAAAAAACATTAACAGAAATTAACTGTTAAAATAACAGGAAAATAATGGTAACCCTGCTGCCAGTAATTTCCTGTTATTTAACAGGGATATAATTAACAGTGTAGGTAACCCGATGTATAGATACCCCAGGTAAGAAAGTGAATGCCACCCTCTGTATGTTTTGTATTTGTTAGTTAGAGTAATTAAGTTAGGGCGTTTGACGCTGAAGATTTGATGTTTTTTCCTTTATTTTATTTTTATTAGTTAGATTAGAGGTTCGTTTAATTACAAGTTAGAAGGAGTTTTGTTTTGTTCTTTTCATTTCTTTGGCTTCACTAATTGCGTCCCCTTTTTCTCTTGGGTTATTTATTTATCTGATATCTTTTTGATCTGTAAATATTTAGCTTATATTCACCATTATTATTATTATTACTATTATCCATCTTTTTGTATAATTATTTCACTTATGTATAATAAATAATAAATTTATTTAATAATATTATATAATAATATAATAATATTATTTAAATAAATACTTCGTTACGTGTTGTCTCTTGCCAGCCCAATCACACCTAATTTTTATCATGATCTCAATGGTACCTCTTCTGACCTTAGATCATAAGAGTTCGTAACAGCCGAGAACAAGAGTGTCCCAAATGACACATTGAACCCAATGCACATAGCCTACATAAATGCACAATGTACTCAACAGTGTAGTGAAGTGTAGGGTAACGTGGTAAAATGATGACCCCCTCACCTTTATTTTTTTCTCTAGATGGTACAAAATCTCATCTCACCACTTTTGATGAATGGCTACACTAGTAGTACAATAGTAGGCTATTTTTAATTTTGTCATTTCATCGGAATATCAACATTTGTGAGATTTAGTCAGCCGGTTTGAGGGTAATTGATATCATTTTGTGTTTATGTAAAATAGTGGGCATTGATTATGTTGAATGTCATTTTTAAAACGACAAGTAGGCTACGTGAATTGGGACGAACCTGTCTGTATAATGTAACTCAATCCATATGCATAAAACATTCTTTTTAATAATAAGCATTTTCATAAAGCAATATTTCACCCAAAAATGATAAAGGCCTAATGTGTCATAGGCCTATGACTATGTCTAAATGCGTCATTTGAATGCATTAGATCTGCGAGCTGCGGAAGCAATTTAGTTTACTTTTATTTGTATAGGGATAGTATTTTTTATTATTATTACAACACAAAGTTAATGTATTTGCCCTCAGAATACAGCAGATGAGATGAGCTAGACAACGCTGTCCTCGTTCACATTCATGATAAAGATAGCCTAAATAGCCTCCTTTTGTGTCCCAAAGACGACATAAAATCACAGGTTTGGAACAACATGAGACTGACTAAATGATTTTCATTTGTGACATTTGGGCCCAAACTTGTGACACATTATTATTATGCCTATACAACTAGCCTGCCTTAGTGAGCAGTTAGCTATTGAACGCAAATTCAATTAAATGACTGTCCGTTTATTAATGCTTCCACTAATTTACTGATAATTCAATCTATATGATAGCCTATTCTCATTCAAAAAAGAATTTAACCGTCAAAACGCACAATGAACCTCTAAACCACTGTGAAATACTGTAGCATCCAAACAGCTCGATGGTGTTTTAAGCCCCCAATGGCTCCTTAGAGGCAGCTAACCCTACCCTCAACCTTTAACCTACCCATCCCCTCGCTGCCTGGATGGCGCCGTTGGGGGCATAAAACACCAAAGACCCATCCAAACACGTGTTGCGTTTGTAATATCACGCGTTTCCAGTAGAGGTCGCGACTGCGCTTCATAAGAGACTTCAGATGGGTGTGTTCTCTGTCTGCACCTGAAGGGCCTTTTTCAGTGGGGATTGAGAAACTATTCCATTATTATATAATTTAAAGATGAATATGCTCATTAAAAGTGGATTTGGGTGGCTGTACTTCATTCATCTCTGTTTTTGCTTATCAAATCAACCGTCCCCTTAAGACCAAATGGAAAATGCCAGCAGCATCTCATTTTCCCAAATGCAATGCAGAATTTTATCACTAATTATGAAGTATGCAAATGACGGCAGGCTCAATGACAAATGTTTTGAAAATTAGACTCTCCAAGGCTTTAGTGAATTACATCACAGGAGATTGTTTCTATAGTGAACGGGACCTCAGGAAAAATGCCACACCAATTTAAAAAAGAAAAAGGGGATTTGAATGAAATTCAATAGGTTTGATTCCAAGGAGCAATAAATAAACTATCACTACTGAGTATGCAAGCAATACAAAACTTTAGGTTGCTTAAATCTGTAGTATGCATACTGCATATCTCTTTGTATTAAAGTAGCCTATCAGATAATTGACTCATTGTATCTGTGACAGTCATCAAAAGTTGGATTTGTTTGCCTGTTCTTCGTATCTGAGTTAAACAGACTGTCAGGAATTAGTTTCTTGAGCTATGCTGATCATATGCCAAATTAAGATGGTGGAGATGTAAAATGTGTCAGCTGTGTGTGTGTGTGTGTGTGTTTGTGAGGTCCGATGGTTTCCCTACAGCATTATTTAGACAGAACAGCTGTGTGAAACACAGAGAGATGGTGAAAGTCTCACTGGAGCAGATGTCCCACAAGATCCAGAGACCAAACAGTCCCAATAAAAAGGCTTGACAAGTGCAGTTTGACTTTCCTGTGTTGACATTATTTACACAGAAACTTGGTCCAGGACATATCGAAGAGCTTGTCTTTTATTAAATAGCCAGTAGTCTTGTACCACAGAAACTAAACAAAATGAGCATGCATTTTATTCAAGCCAAATTATGTTTTGATAAGGAAACACTAGCTATATAAGACTTTTTACTTAATTTATCCTGACTAAGTTTACATTTACATTCAAAAGCATGTCTTATTGTGTCTGGTATTGAATATATATGGTGTATGGTGCATTTATGAGGAGCTGGATTTCAGCTCAGTGTTGTTGGAACAATGCGGCAGGAATATAAACTAAGCAATCGTCAAAAATCTCCTGGGGCTCGTAGCAGATTGTTAAGGCAAAAACATTTTATTTATTTATTTTTAACAGGCATTCACACGGACTACAATGGTTTGGGCAAATATTCTACATAGGCTATTCATGCTTTAGGCTAGGTAGGCTACTCTGTGTTGTTCTGTTAATGATCTGTTTATTGATATACATTCAAGTCACATTTTTGTAGTTATAAGCCTTTAGAACGCTTTAGTCACTATGTAATGTGAAGAAAAACCTGTTTGTTCAGGATTCTTACAGATTTAGATTTTGCAGGCTTTTTCCCAAACCTACCTTGGTCGGCAGCGACTCAAATGGAACCTCATAAGTGATTTGGAGCACTCTACATAGGGGTTGCACAGACTAGTCGACTTTAATGCTCTGTCATGCAATATTATCTGTCTGCAATAAGCTTGATGTTGACTAGTCGCCGGTCATGACCTATAGAGGGCGCAACAGGATAAGAAATCATTGAAGTCCACCGTTTCCAAACAGTTAAAATGACGAATAGACGCATACTCCGAGAGCGCTCCATAAGACACGTTTGATTACACCATCTGGACTCTCAAAATTGATCGGGTGAATGCACGTTTTAAACAGCGTTTTGACGTCATCAGCAACTAGTCGATGTCGACTCGACTTTAATCACATAAATGTTGACTTAAAAAAATCTTAAGTCATTCAACCCCTACTACATAGACAGCAACTCTATTTGTCACATTAATAGAGATACAGTAACCGGGATTAGCATGCTGCTATGTTATGCTATGTGCTAACAACTCAATATCGTTAATTAGCTATAATTATCTGTAAAAAAATGTACAATGTTTTATTAAAAATATATGCAAGTAATATTGATGTTTATTATGATGATTTTTGTTTTATATAAACTGTTCAAAAGCTTGAGATTATTTTTTTAAAAGAAGTCACCAAGGTTGCATTTATTTGATCAAATAAAACACTGTGAAATATTATTACAATTTAAAAGAACTGTTTTCTAGTGTGATATATTTTAAAATGTAATTTATTCATGTTATGCAAAGCTGAATTTTCAGCAGTCGCCAATGTCACATGATCCTTCAGACACTCAACTCATTGATTAACCACAAAATCATGAATTATTATTATTTATCTTTTTTGGAATTGAATGCATTGTAAGTACATTTATAATCAACAATTATCTTGCTTAGAAGTAATCTTAGAAGGCAGCATGTTTGAGTATTTATGCTCAAGATATCTTAAAAGGCTGTCTATGTAGGCAGCTAGCTCACTAGGTTTTGGAACAAAGCCATAATGTCTCGAGTCTGAAAAAACACTCTCAGTGATGAAGTGAAGCTGGAGATGTGTTTTATCTGTTTGCCATAGTCCTGACACTTACTGAAAGAGTTTTTGCAAAGATGTCTGTACATATTTGACTCTCTTTGTTTCTCGCTCTTTCATCAGAGTTGAAGAAAAAAAGCTAGAAAAAAATCTTTTTTGTTTTTTTATACAGCCATAACATATGTTTGGGCTGTTGAGACTGTAAGCCGTAAAGCAGGACTGCTCGACTTTGGGGGAACAGAAATATAAATTTTGCATTAATAAGGCCACTTATCATTTGCATTATGACCAACATTTTATTTTACGATATGATGAATTTTAAATCAAAGTTCACTCAAAAAATATTTAGGCCTAAATTTAAGCTTAATGTATTTAGCTTGCATAAATTTCTGTCCATTTGTATTACAGTTTTAACAAAAAAACTAGTAAACTTATTGTGATGCATATTTGTCAAACGGTTAGGATTTCTGTAATAGTTCTAATGAACTGAATGCATTTTAAACACACAATAACCAACTTTATATATTTATCATCAATAAATCTATGAATTTGTTTCAATCTCATATTTTGAATAAAGAAATGTATAATCTCTTATATTTCATATCATTTAAATATATTACTTGTCCCACGGCTAGACATATTTTAACCATATTTTATGCCAATTCTAAGCAATTTGCATAAATGCATTTTAAAAGTTATTACAAATTATTTAAATAAAATCAAAGAGTTAAACTTTTTGAGTCCAGAAATCTTACCTGCTTCATTTCTGATATGCATCTATGACGAACCTTTGTGATGACGTCATCACCAGAGTGCAATTTCAGTGAGCCTCAGTGAGTGTTAAATATACAATTCACCATGACGTCACAACAGTAATAGACGTTCTTCCGGGTGGCAAAAGCCGAAGCGTTCCTATGACAACGCTAGTAAATTGCTTGGAAAGGAGGCCCACCGTCGACAGTAAAAATGTAATAAAAATAAAAATTTTAATTAAATATAATGCATTTTTTTTTATCATAATAACAACTGTGTTTAATGATATAAGTAAAAAATATAATAAATATGTAATATAGTAGGCCTACACATAATTAGCAAAATACTCTCTATAGCTCTTTTTTCTAGCCAAAATAACGTGCTATATAGCCTATCATGGTCATTAAATGGCTTTCCTGAGGTAAATGTTATGTGACAATTGTTCTCCAGCTGTTATATCGACCTTTGCGCGGTTGAAAAACAGTGATTGGTCGATATTATGTATGAGGAATATACATTTAGGTAAGTTGCGTGAGAAAATGGATGTGTAGTGAGAGCGTGTGAAAAGTGTATGAGGCGCCACGTAGGATTCAAATCAAACTTCGCTTATCAATACATACATACATACATACATAACACAATACAATTATAAATTACTCGCATATACATTTATTGGATGTTCAAAATACATATATGAAATACTCGTGCACACTAATATGAAATCCATACCAATACATATTATGTAAGTAATGAATGCTTGTGAATAACTTGCATAGGCTACATATAAACTTGACGCACGCATACACCTATAAATACTTATAAACTTCCATGCATACACCTATAAACACTCGTCTCGCACATACTCGCAGCACGCAGACACACCTATAAACACTCGCACATATAAACTCGATGCGCATACACATTCTTAAAACACTCGCGCATACAAAATAAAACGTGGATGCATGCTTTAGTTGTGTAGGCTATGTATGCGAGTATTTATAGGTGTGTGCGTCAAGTTTATACAATATTCACAAGTGTATATGCATTCATTACTAACATTGGTATGAATTTCATATTAGTGTGCACGTGTATTTCATATGTATTTTGAACATCCAATAGTATAGCCTACATGTATGCGGGTAATGTAATAGGTGTATATGCACGTGTGTTATGTATTGATAAGCGAGTTTGATTTAAATCCTACGTGGCGCCTCATACAATTGCGTGAGTCTCACGGTCAGTCGCTATAACCTCCTCACCCACAGGAAATCGATAAAACCCTACACCTTTTGCTGTATATCTGGCAGCCAGCGCAACCCCAAACACAACACGTTTTCATCATCGTTTCAACTTTGATCAACAACAATGTTTTTTAACTATGTAACTGTTGCAGTCGCCGGCTGGATCGCTTCAGTTAGTCAGTGGAAGCCGCTCGCGTTCTGCCCAAGCGGCAACCTCCCCGTCTCTTTCTTGAAACCAACACGGAAGTGAGTTAAACTGCAATTCGTTGACTGGCCGCTTGAGGCTGTTGTCAGAAGTGAGTCAAATCTGTATCTCCCCCATGTTAAAATGACCAACTTTACAGCAGAAAAAAACATGTTTACAGCCTGGTGTCTGTATGTGGCTTTGGTCTATACAGCTAATTTTGCCCTTCATGACAACTGTGAGGGGGGTGAATTTTTTTATAACTCTTCCGTTTAGTTGATTAATATTTAAAGTTCTGCAAGGGTGTGGCCACTTGAGTGAGAGGTGGATTGCCGCTGATGTCAAAGCCGTTTGTCTGCTGTTACTAGCCGTCAGTTCACCTCAGCAAATTTTAGCTGCTGAACTTGCCACCTCTGCAGTGTTTTGTGCTTTTTTTCGGGATTATTTCATACAATTTAAAACACCCATTACTTCGCCCACGGTTTTGGGTTCCGTCGTTGTCGTCGAGTATCATTCGAGAGAACAACCAGCGCTGTATTTCAGTTGTTTTCCTCTGTGAACATGCACTAATGGATGTCTGACAATTTCGTTGCTTTTTGGAGTTATCAGATTTAAAAACGTCAATAAAGGCTCGTTCGTTCTGCTCTCACGGAACAGATAGATTATAATATGCTTATGTATGATACGTCCATATTTTTTTTACAGTCTATGGTTCTGCCACCCGGAAGTTACTCGGCGCCTATTGTTTACAAACATTCTGAAAAGGCCTATTAGTCTGTCTAGTACATCGTTTTAGCGCTTTGTTTACATTACATCATCCCAGATTGGTACAGTCAGCTATGGAGGTTAGCAACTCCACAAGACATTCAGTAACATACATCACGTAAGTTCCATTTCTTTGACTTTACTGTTAGCACTTGCTGAAGTGTAATATCACAAGGAGTCTATTGGTTTTTACAGACTGTTTATTGGTAACTTAAATGATGCAGCTTTGTGGTGTGGTATTGTTTTGTGCTTACCTGTTGATTCTGCTGTGTCCTGCTCGTTCCGATGGTGCGCCGCGTAACGCGCTTATAATAGCAGCGGTCATACCATTTTGCATAACCAGGGGGCAATGTGGGGATTGTGATGTTTGTTCTGTTTAATGTATGTTTATTATGGCAACAGTTACTTTGCTTAAAGCTGCACTCATTGTATTTATTGGGCTGTGGAAAAGATGTGGTTGTTTTAATGTCATTGATGTAATGGGCATTATTAGAATAAGGCTACCCTGCGCAAATGGTTCTTCCCATTTCCGTTTGGCGGGAAGATTGCTTCAGGATTTAGGATTAAGCTTTGTATCAGTAAAAAACATGTAGTATTTTCGAATTACCATGCTTTCCACCCTCATATCCCCCTGAGACAAGAGATTTGTATTTTTTGTCTGGAAAAAATCCTCAGATGACGCAAAAATCGTCATTTTGCGTCATCGGAGGATTTTCTGGCCAGAGGCTAAAGACTACAGCCAGTAGATGGCGTTGTTCCGCATGTTTTCAGCCCGCCCATAGGAGGTGGGATTTCACTCACAGAATGTACACAGTGTCAGCCGTCTTTCTTTGGAAGCTAAGCTAGCAGGCTCTTGTTCTGTGGAGAAAGTTGAATAGTAGGAGAAAGCTGAGTAAGTAGGGCAAAGAGTATAGAAGTAACAAGAGGCGAAACTCCGTTGCAGTTTTGACAACAGCCACTTGGTGGCACTTCGGTAGCGCGGCCGCCATTTTGGACTGAACGGCTTACCGTTAGCACAACTGTACAGCATTAACATTATGTCTGGAAATAATTGGAAACAAAGAAAAAAACAGTGTTCTGCCATCAACTGCAACAACTACCAGTGTACAACCAATCAACTAGCATTTCATAGATTCCCCAAAGATCCAGAGAGGTAAAGTAGAAAAGGTTTTATTAACTTTAAAGTGAGCTAACGTCAACGATAACAGGTGCTGTAACATTAATGTAAGCTATTCCATAACCGCAGTAACAGTTTGCTAATGTTATGTATTTGGTCGAAATTGTCAAGACTCGAAATGGGCTTTTTAAATCGCATACTTTCAGAGATATATGAACACCTAACCTGGCAAATGACCGCTTTATTAATTCATTGTTATCACTAAATTAACCATTTAACTGTCACCTTTTTTTCGCATAAACATGAAAATCACTATCCAAACTTAAATGGTTGTAACGTCAATTCAAGAATGCTTTGGAATTTAGACCTATGGTTGGTCTTGTTTTAATTTGTCAGATTATTGTTGAAGTGAAATAAATTATGAAAGTGAAACAGAAAAAAGTTATATAAGTTTGAGTTTATTAAAATGTACAAATTTAAAAATATAATTATTTATATTTTATATAAAATATATATATTACAAAATATATTTTACTTTAGAACTGCAAGAAAATGAAAGCAAAAAAAAAATCTGAACAAGTTGTGTTCCATATTTTAGGTTGATATGTTGATATCTCGCTCCCTCACCCTTTCTGCCGTGTGCTCTAACGTTACACGGTTTGGAGCTGCGCGCTCTTGCTCGCTCGCTCTAGATTCCAGGTGATTTTAGCTAATTTGCAGGCATCAGGGAGCCGCTATCAATATGCGGGAGACTCCTGGATCTTCCGGGAGACATGGGATGTCTGCTCTAGAGATATTAAAAACTAGAAACTACTTTTTAGTTAATTTAACCGCTTTTGAATTTGAACCGGTATCGTTCAATCCTATGACAGCTGTGTTGCGTTCAGTCCAAGATGGCGGAGCTGCAGCTCTGCGCATGGGGGAGTTTGTTGCAATGGAACGTTCTATAGGGTATATGTCGAACGCCGCATTACGAAACCGGAAAACAGAACGCATCGCTTCCGGTTCAGGTCTTTTGTATGTGCTTCATGCATTTTTTTACTGTTTTACTCAAGATAACTTAAAAGGAGCGAGCAAAGATGATCATAACAATGTCCCTCGCATGTGAAGATCGATATTTAAAAGTAAAAAAAAAAAAAATCTTCACACTAACGTTTAGATATTTAAATAGAATAAAAAGCCAATAACAAAGTGAGATAGGTAGGTTAGCTGATTACCTTAAAATTCCATAGATATCGGCATCAGTTCATACGGCTGTTAACACTTTCTATGACAAGCGGATGCGATGAGACCAGGTTTCCGGTTTCGTCATGCGACGTTCGACATATACCCTATTGAGTTTCGCCTCTTGTTACTTCTATACTCTTTGAGTAGGGGTTATACCATCCTCCTTTTCCCGGACTTGTCCGGCGGGCGAGATCGTTCAAAATGTACGGGATTCAGCTTTTGCGTTCTGCGGTCGCCATGTTTACATGCACATGCACCTTTTGTTTCAATCTAACTGAATTCATTCCGATTGGTGAATCTGAATGTAGTGTTTACATGAACGCTAAACAAGTGATCGGTTGATGTGCGTTTTACCATTGCTAAGAAAATTCCCGCTCCTCCGTGAGCGATGCGAGACCCGGCGCGTCTCAGTAATGACGCCACCGGCCTCGCGCCGTTCTCCCGCCGCCGTCGCAGATTAGACTTTTAGTTATTGAAATATGTTCTCAGGGCAGCATTGCATCTTATTGGTTCTCTCAGTCATCCAATCAGCGACAGCAGGAGGCGGGACATGGATTATTTGAATTGTTTTTCTCAGAACGCGGGAGACATCACGCTAAGGAGATCGTTGCAGTTAAGGTAATGTTATGTTTTATGTTGAACTAGCCTATATTAGATTATTACATTAAAATGCCAAGATAATTAAGTATTTGGATTTTAAGTAAAGCTTGTTTTTCTATCGAGCTGTTATTTAACTAGCCAGCTAACTAATGTAAGTAAGCTAACTTGCAACATTAGCTAGCTAGCTCTTAGAAAGGATAATAGCTAATGTTAGCTTATATTCTATTATAACTTTTACTGGCTATAATAGCAAGTTACGCTGCTGTCATTGCACACTTTTGCTGTGGTATTGTTGCTGCGCCCAAGGCATTTTGTCATAGCTACATACAACAAACTGCTCTTTTGTGCATTTTTGATGCATTTATTCTAATACTGGTCTTAGAGCACCGTGTCATATTTATGTGCAACATTCATTTGCTGCTCTAAGGACATTTTTGCCGCATAAATTCTAATCCTGCCCTCAGGGCACCTTACCGTATCTCCATGCAACATTCTAATACTGCCCTCAGGGCACCTTACCGTATCTCCATGCAACATTCATTTGCTGCTCTTAGCGCATTTTGTTGCAGATATTCTAATGCTGCTCTGAGCGCACCTTATGACATTAGATCTACAATTGCAATTCGAGCAATTCTAATACTGCTCTCAGGGCACCTTACCGTATCTCCATGCAACATTCTAATACTGCTCTCAGGGCACCTTACCGTATCTCCATGCAACATTTTAATACTGCTCTCAGGGCACTTTACCGTATCTCCATGCAACATTCTTTTGCTGCCCTCAGGGCACCTTACCGTATCTCCATGCAACATTCTAATACTGCCCTCAGGGCACCTTACCGTATCTCCATGCAACATTCTAATACTGCCCTCAGGGCACCTTACCGTATCTCCATGCAACATTCATTTGCTGCTCTTAGCGCATTTTGTTGCAGATATTCTAATGCTGCTCTGAGCACACCTTATGACATTAGATCTACAATTGCAATTCGAGCAATTCTAATACTGCTCTCAGGGCACCTTACCGTATCTCCATGCAACATTCTAATACTGCTCTCAGGGCACCTTACCGTATCTCCATGCAACATTCTAATACTGCTCTCAGGGCACCTTACCATATCTCCATGCAACATTCTAATACTGCTCTCAGGGCACCTTACCGTATCTCCATGCAACATTCTAATACTGCTCTCAGGGCACCTTACCGTATCTCCATGCAACATTCTAATACTGCTCTCAGGGCACCTTACCATATCTCCATGCAACATTCTAATACTGCTCTCAGGGCACCTTACCGTATCTCCATGCAACATTCTAATACTGCTCTCAGGGCACCTTACCGTATCTCCATGCAACATTCTAATACTGCTCTCAGGGCACCTTACCATATCTCCATGCAACATTCTAATACTGCTCTCAGGGCACCTTACCGTATCTCCATGCAACATTCTTTTGCTGCCCTCAGGGCACCTTACCGTATCTCCATGCAACATTCTAATACTGCCCTCAGGGCACCTTACTGTATCTCCATGCAACATTCATTTGCTGCTCTTAGCGCATTTTGTTGCAGATATTCTAATGCTGCTCTGAGGGCACCTTATGACATTAGATCTACAATTGCAATTCGAGCAATTCTAATACTGCTCTCAGGGCACCTTACCGTATCTCCATGCAACATTCTAATACTGCTCTCAGGGCATCTTACCATATCTCCATGCAACATTCTAATCCTGCCCTCAGGGCACCTTACTGTATCTCCATGCAACATTCTTTTGCTGCCCTCAGGGTACCTTACCGTATCTCCATGCAACATTCTAATCCTGCCCTCAGGGCACCTTACCGTATCTCCATGCAACATTCTTTTGCTGCCCTCAGGGCACCTTACCGTATCTCCATGCAACATTCTTTTGCTGCCCTCAGGGCACCTTACCGTATCTCCACGCAACATTCTAATCCTGCCCTCAGGGCACCTTACCGTATCTCCATGCAACATTCTAATACTGCTCTCAGGGGACCTTACCGTATCTCCATGCAACATTCTTTTGCTGCCCTCAGGGCACCTTACCGTATCTCCATGCAACATTCTAATACTGCCCTCAGGGCACCTTACTGTATCTCCATGCAACATTCATTTGCTGCTCTTAGCGCATTTTGTTGCAGATATTCTAATGCTGCTCTGAGGGCACCTTATGACATTAGATCTACAATTGCAATTCGAGCAATTCTAATACTGCTCTCAGGGCACCTTACCGTATCTCCATGCAACATTCTAATACTGCTCTCAGGGCATCTTACCATATCTCCATGCAACATTCTAATCCTGCCCTCAGGGCACCTTACTGTATCTCCATGCAACATTCTTTTGCTGCCCTCAGGGTACCTTACCGTATCTCCATGCAACATTCTAATCCTGCCCTCAGGGCACCTTACCGTATCTCCATGCAACATTCTTTTGCTGCCCTCAGGGCACCTTACCGTATCTCCATGCAACATTCTTTTGCTGCCCTCAGGGCACCTTACCGTATCTCCATGCAACATTCTAATCCTGCCCTCAGGGCACCTTACCGTATCTCCATGCAACATTCTAATACTGCTCTCAGGGGACTTTACCGTATCTCCATGCAACATTCTGATACTGCCCTCGGGGCACCTTACCGTATCTCCATGCAACATTCTAATACTGCCCTCGGGGCACCTTACCGCATCTCCATGCAACATTCTAATACTGCCCTCAGGGCACCTTACCGTATCTCCATGCAACATTCTTTTGCTGCCCTCAGGGCACCTTACCGTATCTCCATGCAACATTCTAATCCTGCCCTCAGGGCACCTTACCATATCTCCATGCAACATTCTAATACTGCTCTCAGGGCACCTTACCGTATCTCCATGCAACATTCTAATACTGCCCTCAGAGCACCTTACCGTATCTCCATGCAACATTCTAATCCTGCCCTCAGGGCACCTTACCGTATCTCCATGCAACATTCTTTTGCTGCCCTAAGGGCACCTTACTGTATCTCCATGCAACATTCATTTGCTGCTCTTAGCGCATTTTTGCTGCAAGCATTCTAGTACTACTCTCAGGGCACCTTATAATATCTACATACAACATTAATTGGCTGCTCTATGGGCATTAGTGGCACACTTTCTTATACTACTGCATCCCTACTCATACACATGCTAATACTGCTCTTAGAGCACCTTATAGTATCTAAATAGAACAACACAAATCTTAGGGCACTTCATATGCTACTTTCTGTGTAGTACTGAAATTTGCAAACATACAACTAGTTTTCTTCTAATCCGGTAACATTCAGGTATGCTGTGTCTATTTCTGAAATGTTTTGTAAAATTATTGTTTTCTTTCTTGTATTGTTTATATCAACTGCAGATTATGGAGCAGCTATGGATCGAGGGCATCCGAAGGAAACTGAGAATAGAAAAAGATTCCCGTGTTTCCACGGATATCAAAATTGTTCATGGGGACAAGAAAACAGAGTTTATGGAGAACTATGTAGAAGAACTACAGAAGAAAACAAAGACCTTTTTCTTGGCGGCAAAACAGAACAGCAAAAATTATTATTTCCATGCCTGTGAAAGAGGCAACAAACCAACAGGAAAAAGCATGGGCAAGGCATGTGAAACAAGGGCCAATTCCTGTGAAGCCTATGTGTCGTTTAAATTTATAGAGGAGACAGGTTTCACAGCAGTAGTAGTTCGGCAGCAATTAACACACACGGGACATGATTTGTCAAACCCTGAAGAGAGGAAGAAAAATGCAATTAATCCAGAATTGTTAGGATTTGTCGAGATATGGCTCACACAAGGTCTATCCATATCACAGATTGTCATAAAAAGTTGTGATTGGGCATGTAGTCGGGGTTACACCGATAAGCATGACAGGCGTTTCTTCCTAACTCCAGAAGATGTAAGGTTGGTAAAACGCCACCTCCGTATCTTCACTTTGCCGGACATCGATGATGCTGTGAGTGTGGAAAAGCTGGTGACGGGTGAACTGAAAGAAAATATTTGCTTTTTTCAACCTTTGACAAAAGACCAGCCACTAGTTATTGTTGTCCAGACACCACAACAGAAGACTCTACTCCAAGAGAACCCCCACCCCATGGTTTTTATGGACGCCTCCTACAAAGGTTTGACATCATATGGGTATGCCCTGTATGCCCTTGTACTTGTCAATCAAACTGGAAGAGGAGTACCATTTGCATACTTAATAATGAGCCAGGAATCATCAGCAATACTTGAGCTTTGCTTGAACATGCTTTGTTCAAGCAATCCAAACTTTTACCCAAGGTGAGAACAGTTCTTTTCAAAAGCCCAATACCCATACAAGGACAAAGGAGTTGTAATACTGAGAGATAATTGAATACCTTTTGTAACTTAAACAATGGTCAATTTACTACATTTGCCTAGATGAAATTGTGATACTCCAGTATTCTGCAATATTATTATCTGGAGTCTGGTCTTATTTTTCCTAGGTCAGTTATGATCGACAGAGACTTGAAAGAGCTCAATGCCATAAGAGAAGTTTTCCCCAAAACCAAAGTTCTCCTCTGTTGGTTTCATGTTCTCCAGGTACTGATTGCATTTAAGAAATGCACGAGTAGATACTTTGAACATTCTGTTTGGTTGTAAATAAATTGATTTACAATTTTGATATCATATGCCTGCTGTAGCTTCTGAAAAAACAATGTAGCCTCATTTACAGTGCTATATATTGTGTATTAAAGGCTGTACATCGCTGGGTTACATCAAGAGATGGTGGGAACCTGTCAACTGACAAAAGACACGTCGTCATTCATGCCATGACCTCAATGAAAGCTTGCATAACGGTAACTACGATAGATATATAAAATTGTATGTGTCTCAATATCTGCTATTACCCTTGTTTCGTCTGTGTTGGGTACTCTAAACTGGCAACCATAATATATGGTATGGTATGATTTCAGGAGGAAGATTTTGTGACAGTGTCCACTAGTGTGTGCAATGACCTTGATGCCCAGCTTGGCAGCAATCGAGTGACAACATACCTGAAGGTGCACTGGCTTCCACATGCAGCACTATGGGCCAATTTTGGACGACTGTTTGAGCACAACAGCAGTGACACCAACAACAAGGCAGAGAGGTAGTCAAAGATTAATAATCATGTTTTTTCAAACATTACAATGCATGATATAAAACAACAAAGTAACTCATGATCGGGAACATTTGGTTCCCTAGACGGCACATTTATCTTCTAATCTGCCACTGAACACAATTTTTCTGGTCACATTTGGAATTTTTTTTTTTTTTTGTATTTACAAATGAAGTTATCATTTCCAAAGTTTCCAATATCACAATCCTATCTCCCCAACACTGAGTGAGTATTGTTTTCTCAATCTATGATTTACTCATACCAGTATATTTTGTTTTCCCCTTTTAGGTTTTTTCTGGCACTTAAATACCAGTTCCTAAGGGGAGAGGCAAACAGAAGAGTTGATCAACTTCTTCACTTGCTATGTGGTGATGTTCAAAAATATTATTGGTAAGGCCAATTGTTATTGTGATGCTTATCACATTAATTTTGGTCACACCGTCTATTAGGATATTAATTCTGTAATGCCATTTGAGTAAGTGTTAAGTAAATTTGGTAATGTTATCTTTCAGATACTTGAAATTACTAATTCTATGTTCACAATACTGTCCTCTGTTACATGTCCTGCATGAATGGAATTAAATGAGAATTGAATTAATTCAAAATGATCAATTTCTGTGATTAAAAAGGTCAATACTATATTTAATTTTATACACAATAATGCCTGTTATCCTCAGACTAAATGCTCTTTTGTTAATGTAGCTACCTGGACGACTTGGCAGATGCAGGAAGACTGAGGGTCTCCTCGTCAGCATCAACATCTACAGCAGCCAAGAACACAGTGGGACAGCAGATCCTGATAAATGAGCAAGGAAAGTGCTCTGTGCAAACAGGGGCAGGCCCCAACTCAGATTCAACTTTGAACACTGTGGATCTAGTCAAGATGCAGTGTGACTGTGGATTGTATGATAAGGGAAATGTATGCACACATATTGTATCATCATACACTGAAGCACAGAAATGTATTGATATTGCACAGCTACGTGCTGACATGGCTAGAGATATTGTTGCCAAAAAACAGTACCACGTTGATGGTGATTTCATCACTGTTCACCCCACTGATGTAAGTGCCACATTTGTATTTACTGGTGACCCTGCCTTTTGTACCTGTGCTGTCAATAGTTACGGTCAAAAGTGTGTGTGCTTACATGTTGCTGACTGCCTGCAAACCACCAACAGTTCACATTCTACATGTCCCACTACATGTCCCACTGCTGGAAGCGAAAATCTGTTTGTGCCAACAAATGTCAATGCACAAGTTCAACTTCAGTCTATGTTGACAGATTTACTGGAGTGGAGCAAATCAGAAAATTACATGTATAGTAGTGACCTGTACACTACAGTGAAGAGGGCACACACAGTGGCCTTCAATCGTTTTGGCATTGTGTCAAGAAAACGAAAAATACACGCTCTTCATGCTTATCGCCAGCGGATAGAGCAAGCCAAACGAGAGCTTTACAAAAAGCGCAAAACAAGAAGATACAAGCGCTAAATAATAATAATAAACAGAGTTAACCAAAAAATATTGTTTAATTGCATTTTTTGCAGTGATTTAACAGTGAACAGTACAGTACATTGAACAGTTTGCAGCACATAGTGTAATTGTGTCAGAAATAGTGTCAATTTAATTTTCTAGAGCCCTTGCTTTTGCAACAAGGCACTCTCTGATGATCTGAAACACAACCTGGCATACTTGGGGTCCAAGTGTGTGTGTGACCTTTGAATACATGTCCATGTTGTCGCCCAACACTTGTTCCATTATGTCGAGTTCAGCACTGTAAACAAACAAAAGAAATCTCTGAGACAAGTTACATTATATACAGACAGTAGTACAATTACGAATTGAGTGAAAGCACTGGCATAACAACATTATGCCAATTCAGAAGGAGAAAGACTTAAAAAGTGGAAGGAAAAAGATATCTGTATGCATATTTTACCTCAAGTCATGATCCTCTCTTCTGCAGCCTCGCTCAGCCAGCTGCTGGCCTATGATTTTGAAGGGTATTTCCTTGGTCAAATATCCTAGGTCTTTAGCAAGACCTTGGCACTCCTCTGTGACACAAAAGGAGCCAATGAGTAAATGAGACCTTAACATGTTACTAATGTAGTTTATATTTTAGTTACTAAACCGTTTGCATTTTGTTAAACTGTATGGCCATTGGCATTTGTTTGTCTATGCCTCATTCATTCACCTAGGCTACTTATGCCTCCAACATGGCTGACATTCTAAAACTTGCAGTTCTACAACCTTTGGTAGGAACACCTAATTCAATAATAAGGGAATCTGTTGGAATGTACACCTTTAAGAAATCGCCTAGTTCTGACTGCATATATGTTACCTTCAACTAGTTTGGTGCACATTGTAGTGTTTGAGCCATACGGACTCAGCTGCACCCCTGCCTCTTTCAACTCCCTCACAAGCTCCTTTTTTTTCCCCTTTGCCTTCCTCAAATAAGTCACCATGAGGTGACCAGAGAACTTTTCTG
This sequence comes from Squalius cephalus, assembly GCF_949319135.1. Taxonomy (NCBI): domain Eukaryota; kingdom Metazoa; phylum Chordata; class Actinopteri; order Cypriniformes; family Leuciscidae; genus Squalius; species Squalius cephalus. Next base: position 21,119,113 of record NC_137127.1, read on the forward strand.
GTGCAGAGCATCTCCTCTGCAGCTCCTCTACTGAAACAAAGTGCCTGTGCAATCATAACACATTATTTTTTTGTGAACATCAAAAACCAACATATCTGTAGACAAAGATTACCAATAAAACCATGAGGCTTAAGTGAACAACATCATATTGTTTGACAAATAAGCCATTACTCATTACTCTACATAGTTTGTAGTTTTACCTGTTTTTTGCATTAGTTGCATTAGGCACGTAACACACATGTTCTACTGATGTTATCTGCACTCTTGCCTCTATCAAGTCAATTCGTCATATAAAAAGGCACACCCACCCAATCCAACTCTAGTCGTAGCATTACCAACCTTTTAGCTTTCTTTGAAGACGCCACCTTCAACAGGCTGTCCACATAGAATCCATCTTCAATAAAGAATACATGAATATTACAATAATTAACATGTTGTTAAATGTCATTTCAGTTCAGTGTCATTTTAATGTTAATAATGAAATATTTATTGGCACCTCTGTTGAAATTAGAGAGAAGAATGGTGCGCACATCTAAAAAAACTAGGGATGCACTGATTGATCGGCTGGTGACCGGAATTGGAGATTTTCACGTGATCGGCCATGACCGGCGACCGGCCGGTCAGTCTGACATATGCCGATTTTATGCCGGTCAAATGCACTCGGGCACTGCATGATTAACATCGCTCAACATCAGCATCACACATGCACATGGAACGCACATGTAGGAAACCTCGTGAATTACAGCCGTTTCACACCGCAAATGTCAGTGGCGCACAGAATAAGTATGTCTAGTGTGTTTTAACAAGAACTCCAGTATGTCAGAAAAGAAAACAAAGACTCAAAAATATTTGTATAAGATTTACCAATTTAAACTTGTTTTCATTATTCAGTTTTGGTTGCAAGTATGGTTATGTAAGGCCCACTATATTGGTCCAATTGCTGGTTCGCCAATACACGGGGAAGGAATCACATGTTCTATCCCCACTCATGCAAAGTATTGGTTGGTTAAATTTGTAATACATTAATCATGTATTCTCTCGTAATTTCATCTGACTCCATAAATGAAAGGTTTTAATAATATCTGTGCCTCACTAAAAGTGAGCGAATGTTTGACTATTCTGTTTAACTCTTCAATGAAAATAATGTCAAAGTCAGTTAGAATAATCAAATGTAACAATTTATTATGTCAGGTAAATGTATCATGCCAATTTCATAATCAATTCAAAGATAATCGATACAAAACATCAAATGCTCTGGAATAGAGAGAAGATGCATACCCAACTTTAAGAAATATGTGAGGCTGAGAGATTTCTTTCTCTCAGCCTCACGGGCCGATCTGAAGTACAGAAAAGGCCCCGAACTCTCTGCTGCATCTCATTAAATAGTCAGACCTCTTTCACATAGAAACATGTGCTAACAAAAGAAATTTGCATGCAGTGGTAGCACCTTCATGGGGCTGGGTGACCATTTGCTTGAGAGACCACCTTCCTTTGTAAGTCAGTTATCCATAAACTCTTAAAACCTTATTACCTTTTATTTTACCTATCTGGATATGAGATATCTGTACCACTCACTTTGAGACATTTCAAATGACACCAAAAACATAACAGTCAATGATAAACATTCACATTAAACCATATTCTTGTGTGAGTTCTTAGTAGTTTGCGGAAGTGAGGTCGTATGGGGGAGGTCAAATGGTAATTAGCCCTTTGTCTCAGACCAGGCCTCAACCAGTACTTTCAGTCTTACAGTTATGATTATAAAAAATAAATAAAGTAAACTAGCCAGAAATTATACAGTGTGTGCTGTAAAGTGATTAGAAAAAATGAAATCGGAATCGGCTAAAATCGGTCTCGGCAGGTCAAACTCAATGAGAAATCGGAATCGGCCTAGAAAATTGTAATCGGTGCATCTCTAAAAAAATCAATTGTATCAAAGTAGAAGAGGTGGTCTGCCCCTTGTTTATGCTCCAAAAGGAAATTTATTTCCTTGAAAACAACGCAATGTTTCAATCCCATCGGATCTTCATTATGCATTGAAAACATGGGGCGAGACGGCCTATATCACATGACTGCACACTCACGTTCAAGTAGTCTTTGTACTGAATGTGAATGTGTGCATGAGAAGAGGCCTGCACAGCTGCTTTGTGTGTACGCAAGCTTTGTACATAAGTCCCATGCTCTTTTTAAATACAGATACTAGAGATGATTAGTACTACAGGAATGAGACGTGGAATCGTGCATATACGTCAGCTGAATTGGAAATTGAGCTGTTGTTTCAACTGTCGATTGCGGAGGCTACCTGTACCTCTAAGAACCAATTGGGCAAACTGTACAGCCAATCAGACCAATGATGCCAAAGACACTAGGCTTAACATGTGCATAGAACCAGTCTTGGTATGACCTGTAGAGCAAAATCCAAATAGCTCGCAGGGTAACATTATAATAATAAAGCTTCATTGCAGACACAGGTCCATATAACACCACATAAAGTATAAATAGTATAGTGTATTCTGCTCCTTCTATAATCACTCGGACTACAAAATATCTTATTTGAGCCCAACTTTGTATATGTGTGCCAGCAAGTTAACAATCAGTCCATCCTATCCACCTTACATGTATAGATAGAATATAAAAGTACAGTATCATAATATTACATACCCTTTTTCTCCGATGCCTCCTCCTCCTCCTCCTCTTCCTCTGCATCTGATGTATCTGCATCATTTGAACAGACAGGAAATGAAATTGACACAAATTTCAAATTTTATAAATAAAAATGATGATCCTCTATAACTCAATAGAACTAATTAATTGTTTACCTGCAACAACCTCCACCTTCGTTTTTGCTACTATTGACACATAAAAAAAAAGTTACTCTGAGGAAACAAAGGGTGTTTAACTCTGAATAAAATCTCAGAAATGCATGTTTTACCTTCAACTGCCTCTGCAGTCTCCGTCTCAGCTGTTTCTGCCTCTGTTAATACATGAAAAGAATCTACATTGGAAATATGTGACATTCTCAAATTGTGATTTTCAATAAGTTTTTCAGTCACCTTTAAAAGGGGTGCCTACAAATTTGTTGGGCGCTGTATGGAACATTAAATTGCTTGTGTAATGTAACGTGCATAAATAGAATATAAAATACAGTATGTAAATTACAGTATATAATATAAAGTACAGTATCATAATATTATATACAGGTACCCATTTTCTCTGATGCCTCCTTCTCCTCTTCCTCTGCATCTGATATATCTGCATCATTTGCACGTAACAGACATGAAGTCAAATTGACACATTCAAAGTTGTTGGGCGCTGTATGAAACATTACATTGCTTGTGTAATGTAACGTGCATAAATAGAATATAAAATCCAGTATGTAAAGTACAGTATATAATATAAAGTACGGTATCATAATATTATATACAGGTACCCATTTTCTCCGATGCCTCCTCCTTCTCCTCTTCCTCTGCATCTGATGTATCTGCATAATTTGAAGGAAGTCAAATTTACACATTCAAATTTTATAAATAAAAATGATGATCCTGTATAACTCAACAGAACTAATTAATTGTTTACCTGCAACAACCTCCACCTTAGTTTTTGCTTCTATTTACACATAAAAAAACAAAAAAACAAAACAAAGGGTGTGTGTGAAGTGTAACTCTGAATAAAATCTCAGAAATGCATGTTTTACCTTCAACTGCCTCTGCAATCTCCGTCTCAGCTGTTTCTGCCTCTGTTAATACATGAAAAGAATCTACATTGGAAATATGTGACATATTTTCAAATTGTGATTTTCAATAAGTTTTTCAGTCACCTTTAACAGGGGTGCCTACAAATTTGTTGGGCGCTGTATGAAACATTACATTGCTTGTGTAATGTAACGTGCATAAATAGAATATAAAATCCAGTAGGTCTAGCCACTGCAATCCAAATAACATCAGTAACAACACTGGGGCCAACTAAGAGTAGCCTCCGTAAACAAACCCGTTTGTGTGTGTGTTGTCCTACCTGGTTTTGGACTCTTTTCTGTAGAGCAGAATGTGCATGTCTCCTGCAAAAGATTTTGCATGATAAATAGTTATGCCAAGTACACATCAAACAATTCTTTTGTCACAGACCAGTCATGGGAGTCATTCAAATTAAGTCCCAGTCCCTGATGAGGTGGAGTTTGGGTTATCAACACATCATGACACTTCACATGTGACCCCTCGTCATCACAGATTTAACTGCCGATTCACTCCTCACCCAAAGATTATGTTAATGACTCCCTAGACCAATCTGTGACAAAAGAATCGTCTGATGTGTACTTGGCTTTAATCTGACAGCGGAATGTTGCTTTAGATAAAATATCATTAGCACTTGCCTTTTTCTTCCCTGACATCTTCTTGTAGCAGACTGTACAAATGCCTGAACTATCTGAAAAAACAAATGCTTTGTATAATACAATGATACTTTGGATAACACAAACACATTAAAAGCAACCATAACCTTCACATATTTCAAGAGCCATAACCAGTCCAAAGTATGACATCCTCCGAATTTACTAGTTAAAGCTACCACTCCAAATCATCAGTGACTTGAACTTAATGCAGGGAGCGACAGGTAGCCAGCAGAGCTCAATAAGGAGCACCCATACATACACAAATGTATACTACTTACCAAGGGACTTAAATAACAAAGTCCCAAGTCTCTCCCGCTCTTGGGAGATGGGGAGGCATTGGAGGTGACCTTGGTGTCCCTGGAGGATCATTTCTGCAAACTAAAAGAGCAACAGAAAGTCTATTTTAATGAAATAACATCACTTATAATAACTGAACCTTATAGAGCAGGCAACAAATTGTTGTAAAAAAATGTCAATTTGGGAAAGGGACTATTACAAGAGAAAATGATGGTGCTCATTTAATAATTATACTATCATGACTCCTGTATCATATGCTGAAGTCCATGTCCAAGATCCATTAATATTTGATCTGCAACTTTCATTCAAAATTGCTCTAGTTAAAGTGAAAAGTGAAAAGACAACAGAAACATTATGCAGAAAATGACCAAACTGTACCATTATTGAGAACACTCCACATGACACAGAGTCATTTTGCAAGTCATGGTCCCTGTTTATGAACTTCCAGGGCCTTTGGCAGCCTCTGCTAGCAGCAAATAAGCTGAAAGATTAGAGAATATAATTATGAAGGTCTCTACTGAGTTTTCATTACCTCATTTTATAGAGCAATACAAAAACCGTGTACCTCCAATTTTCGATGATTTGGGAGCAACGTTGTGGATGCTCCCCCAATGAGTCAATGTATGTAATAGTTCCCTCTTTCAAGTTGCAATGCTATACGGAAGATGGGAAAACGTATGAGAAAGGTTTGAAGGGCAGTTTCAACCAATCTTGAAATGACTGTGTTGAAAATCATTGAAACTTTTAAAATGTCAAGCACTAACAGCTCAAACAACACTAATGAGAATGGCACGACAGCAACAATAATGATAACTAATGTGTGATGCTATTTTGCGCATAAGGCCCATTTCACACCGGGAACGTGGCATGAACGTCACGTATCTGTTGCGTATCTGTTGCGTGTCAGCTGCGTGGCGTTTTCTATGTCTTTGCTTACCAGAAGCGTGTCTGATGCTCCGCTGCGGCGGCCTCTCTGCCAATTAAAACGTTTTTTTTTTGCTCACGTTATTTTTTTCTTCACTGTTTTGAATGGAAACACTTCCAACACGCTTGCGTGAAAAATAGGCGTGAGTCCTATTCCTAGCATGCACGCGTTTGAGATGTGCATGCTGTCACGCAGGCGGTGTGCAAGGTCTAACCTGCTAAGATGGGAGCCGAAATAAAAACGGACATGCCACGCAGCTGACACGCTCACACCACGCTCCCGGTGTGAAACGGGCCTAATAGTCTCTACATAACCTAACAGCAACCTACAAAGAGGGTCCAGTGGCACTCTCCCACCAAGTAGGGCCCGAAGACGGCACTGGCTCCTTTAAGAATGTTTTTCTGACAGGAAATGAAGAAAACATTCATGAACAAACAAATAAACTTGACAGCCAATGTATTCTGTAGCACTGAACAATAACCTGAAAACATGCACATAACTCTTACTTTTAGAAAATAAGTGCTCCTGGCCCTGGAGCTGCCTTCCAAAATCAGGCGCATAGCCTGGCTATTTATGGGCTCTGTCCCAGGCTGGCTCTAAGCGAGGGAGAGAAATGGTTTAAGTCATTAAATGATGTTATATCTATATTTGATGTATGTATATGTGTGTGTGTGTGAGAGAGAGAGAGAGAGAGAGAGAGAGAGAGAGAGAGAGAGAGAGAGAGAGAGAGAGAGAGAGAGAGAGAGAGAGAGAGAGAGAGAGAGAGAGAGAGAGAGAGAGAGAGAGAGAGAGAGAGAGAGAGAGAGAGTATTATAAAGGTATGGGTTACCCTGCTGATTATGTAAAATAGGGCATCCATTACCTGAGGAAGTAATACATAAACAAATATATAAAATACAATAAATCACAATAGAGTCAAGGTAAAGTGAAAAGCTGACACAGCCTAGTGCTTTGCATAGCCTAGAAGGGGAAGAGAATTATTTTTGAAAAGAAATAGAAAATTACCTCATCTGGAAGTTCAGATGAGCCTACAAGGGCCTCCAAACTGCCCAGAAAGATTTTAAAAGGCCCAACTGTCCCAAGGACATCTTCATGATGAAGTCCTTGGGACTTCAGTGTTTCTAAGTCTGAATGGATAAAGAAATTAAGTCCCAAAATAGGTAACCTTACTTAGGCTAATGGCACAAATTTAATCCAATCAACTAGTACAAGTAGCATACAAAACTACTGTAAAGTAGTGTTGGCAATTCAGTTTTTTTCTCTGGCGACTAGAATTCACATTTTATAGACTAGCAACTTTTTTGCCGATTTGTTCATGTTTTTTGTTGAGAAACATCAAAATATGTAGTCTAACTTCCCTACAGCGCTCTGTCTAAAGTGCTTGTCTGTAAGTTAGTAATGTCACACCAGCCTGAAATGGGCAGCTAGAGCATATGGGCAACAGTTTTAGCCACATGTACTATGATGAGGCAAGTCAGGGGCCACATATTGTACAATTTAGACATAGCCTAGTTGTGTTGAGTTGAATGCCATGCCAATGATGTTCCATGTTACAGTAGCCCCAGCATTTCTCAGTATTTCACAGATTTTTGGTAGGCTACAGCCTCATCATGGGCCTATTACATAAATGTAATTGAAACACTCCAAGGGCTGCATCTGGCCCAGGACCTTATGTTGCCCATGTGTATGATCGTACTAAAAACACCAACTAAAAAAAGTACCGGTATGTTCTCTACCTGGTCAGATGTAAATATGCGAATTATGCAAACAATATAATTATGTATGCAGATGATGCAAATGACTAACATAGATTAGGGAAAAAATAGTATAAGAATAACTTACTGTTCATTTGGCTTGGTCACGTTTTCCAAACTAGACAAAAGACACAAATTAAAAACATGTATTTCTCCTGAAGCAGTAAATGGGATACTTATGACTACCCTTACCAAAAAAAAAAAGTATACTTCAAGTTCATTTTATTAAGTAAACTTCAGTAAAGTTCAAGTATATTTCCCAAATATACTTTACATAGCAAGTTATCTTATACCAATGCACTAATGGTATACTTATAAGTGTACTACTTTAATACTTCTTGGGACTAAATTGGCCCACTTTGTAGTATATAAAAGTATACTTTTATGTATACTTTAAGTGTAAAAGTAGTAAAGTTTGAGTACACAAATAGTTTATATTTAAGTTTTATTTTGAACTGCAACTATACTATAAGTGAACTTATAGTGTTATGGGAAAATTCAGTATTTCTTATTTTCATTTGTTTTCAAACTGTTAATTCCATTTAATCATATGTTTCTGTGAGGTTTTCCAGCAGCTGAGGGGGGACAGGAAAGAGCAGGCCAATAAAACAGATGGGCAGGAAGATAGTGAAATACCTGAGCACGAGAAAGAGTTTGGTTAGAAGAATACAGGGTTATTTAACTAATAAAACCAGCACCAGGCCCTCTGCTCCAGGGAAGCAAGAGACAATTAGGTCATAAATGAAGGCCTTTGGGTGTCTCAGGGACAAGGAACAGGGTGACCTTCGCCAGGGGGTAGAAAACCAGTCCGAACCAGTAGAAGATAGGGGGTATCTTTCTGCAAATTTACAAGAAACCTGGAAGGAGGAGTTTTTTGCCAAGAAACTGTATAAAATGTCCATGTTTTATTGTGTCTAGCAGGTATTCTATTTCAAAGCTGGGTGGCTGCGGCTTTTGTGAAAAGAATCCTCAGAGAATAAAGCCTTTTCTCTTTACTACAATTTTGCCTCTTGAATGTTTCTTACACCTGTTGATGCTGTTTTTCTGTAAGGTTAAAAATTGCTATTACAATAGATATAGGCCTACTGCTAGTTTACTAGTTATATACTTCTAGCCCACTTTTTAGTTTATGAAAGTACACTTCTAAGTGTACTCTCAGTAAACTGGTTTAATAGTTTTTATACTTCAAGTATACTTGTATGTTTTTTTGTTTTGTTTTTTTTTAAGTGAACTTAACATCATACTTATAGTTTACTATTTATATATTTTTTGGCACTTCAAAGTATACTACTAGAGATGTAAATGCAAGTATAGGTCAAATATACTTGTACTTCTCTGTATACTTGTTAGTATAAGCCAAGTATACCTAAGTATAATTTTAAGTATATCTCTGATAAATGTATAAAAAGTAGACTGAAAGCATACTCTCTTATTCTTAGTTTAAAATTAGTATACTAATAGCACACTTGAATAAACTTCTTTTTCGTAAGGGTACTTATGACTATGATATTTACAGTACATACCTGAGGCAAAACAAAAATGCGCTAAGAGCAGCAAATGAATGTTGCATGGAGATACGGTAAGGTGCCCTGAGGGCAGTATTAGAATGTTGCATGGAGATACGGTAAGGTGCCCTGAAGGCAGTATTAGAATGTTGCATGGAGATATGGTAAAGTGCCCTGAGAGCAGTATTAGAATGTTGCATGGAGATACGGTAAGGTGCCCTGAGGGCAGTATTAGAATGTTGCATGGAGATACGGTTAAGTGCCCTGAGAGCAGTATTAGAATGTTGCATGGAGATACGGTAAAGTGCCCTGAGAGCAGTATTAGAATGTTGCATGGAGATACGGTAAAGTGCCCTGAGAGCAGTATTAGAATGTTGCATGGAGATACGGTTAAGTGCCCTGAGAGCAGTATTAGAATGTTGCATGGAGATACGGTAAAGTGCCCTGAGAGCAGTATTAGAATGTTGCATGGAGATACGGTAAAGTGCCCTGAGAGCAGTATTAGAATGGTGCATGGAGATACGGTAAGGTGCCCTGAGAGCAGTATTAGAATGTTGCATGGAGATACGGTAAGGTGCCCTGAGAGCAGTATTAGAATGTTGCATGGAGATACGGTAAAGTGCCCTGAGAGCAGTATTAGGGTGTACTCACACTAGGCACGGTTGCCATGAACCGGGCCCGAGTACGATTGTCCCCCCTCCCCACTCCCCCTCTGGCCTGCACTCACATAGGGTTTCAGCATTCGTGCCGGAGCACGCTTACGTCATTATGGTGCAACGGTTTCGGGATAAACAGAAAGAGCGGCGCTCTCACTGAACACAATGGAGTCCATCGCTCTGTTTACTTTGTGGATAATTTTGAGTAGTTTGGTCCACGGTGGTCCACAGCCCTCTCACAGCCTGTTGTTAAACAGATCTATCGCCTTTGTGGCACGAACATTTTCCCGTAATCGTGCTGCTCGTATGAGGAGGTTTCGCATTGCACCTCTGCCGTAGACCAAAGCGACCCTTTCCCCGCCAATGTTGGTTTTGGAGCGTCGCAAAACCGTGAGGTCGCGCGTCCTGTTCCGTGCTCTAGCACGGTTAGCGCTCACACTGCATGCGAACCGCGCCCGAGTCCAACTGAACCGTGCTCTGGCCCACCTCTTCCAAGCGGGCCAGGGCCGGCTAATCGAGCCGCGCCCGGGCACGGTTCGGAGCACTCACACTAGTCAAACGAACCGCGCTTTGGTGGTCAAACGCACTCGGGCACGGTTCAAACTGGCTAGTGTGAGTACACCCTTAGAATGTTGCATGGAGGGTAAGGTGCCCTGAGGGCAGTATTAGAATGTTGCATGGAGATACGGTAAGGTGCACTGAGAGCAGTATTAGAATGTTGCATGGAGATACGGTAAAGTGCCCTGAGAGCAGTATTAGAATGTTGCATGGAGATACAGTAAAGTGCCCTGAGAGCAGTATTAGAATGTTGCATGGAGGGTAAGGTGCCCTGAGGGCAGTATTAGAATGTTGCATGGAGATACGGTAAGGTGCCCTGAGAGCAGTATTAGAATGTTGCATGGAGATACGGTAAGGTGCCCTGAGAGCAGTATTAGAATGGTGCATGGAGATACGGTTAAGTGCCCTGAGAGCAGTATTAGAATGTTGCATGGAGATACGGTAAAGTGCCCTGAGAGCAGTATTAGAATGTTGCATGGAGATACGGTAAAGTGCCCTGAGAGCAGTATTAGAATGGTGCATGGAGATACGGTAAGGTGCCCTGAGAGCAGTATTAGAATGTTGCATGGAGATACGGTAAGGTGCCCTGAGAGCAGTATTAGAATGTTGCATGGAGATACGGTAAAGTGCCCTGAGAGCAGTATTAGAATGTTGCATGGAGGGTAAGGTGCCCTGAGGGCAGTATTAGAATGTTGCATGGAGATACGGTAAGGTGCCCTGAGAGCAGTATTAGAATGTTGCATGGAGATACGGTAAAGTGCCCTGAGAGCAGTATTAGAATGTTGCATGGAGATACGGTAAAGTGCCCTGAGAGCAGTATTAGAATGGTGCATGGAGATACGGTAAGGTGCCCTGAGAGCAGTATTAGAATGTTGCATGGAGATACGGTAAGGTGCCCTGAGAGCAGTATTAGAATGTTGCATGGAGATACGGTAAAGTGCCCTGAGAGCAGTATTAGAATGTTGCATGGGGGGTAAGGTGCCCTGAGGGCAGTATTAGAATGTTGCATGGAGATACGGTAAGGTGCACTGAGAGCAGTATTAGAATGTTGCATGGAGATACGGTAAGGTGCACTGAGAGCAGTATTAGAATGTTGCATGGAGATACGGTAAAGTGCCCTGAGAGCAGTATTAGAATGTTGCATGGAGATACGGTAAAGTGCCCTGAGAGCAGTATTAGAATGTTGCATGGAGGGTAAGGTGCCCTGAGGGCAGTATTAGAATGTTGCATGGAGATACGGTAAGGTGCCCTGAGAGCAGTATTAGAATGTTGCATGGAGATACGGTAAGGTGCCCTGAGAGCAGTATTAGAATGTTGCATGGAGATACGGTAAAGTGCCCTGAGAGCAGTATTAAAATGTTGCATGGAGATACGGTAAAGTGCCCTGAGAGCAGTATTAGAATGTTGCATGGAGATACGGTAAGGTGCCCTGAGAGCAGTATTAGAATGTTGCATGGAGATACGGTAAAGTGCCCTGAGAGCAGTATTAGAATGTTGCATGGAGGGTAAGGTGCCCTGAGGGCAGTATTAGAATGTTGCATGGAGATACGGTAAGGTGCACTGAGAGCAGTATTAGAATGTTGCATGGAGATACGGTAAGGTGCCCTGAGAGCAGTATTAGAATGTTGCATGGAGATACAGTAAGGTGCCCTGAGAGCAGTATTAGAATGTTGCATGGAGATACGGTAAGGTGCCCTGAGAGCAGTATTAGAATATTGCATGGAGATACGGTAAAGTGCCCTGAGAGCAGTATTAGAATGGTGCATGGAGATACGGTAAGGTGCCCTGAGGGCAGTATTAGAATGTTGCATGGAGATACGGTAAGGTGCCCTGAGGGCAGTATTAGAATGTTGCATGGAGATACGGTAAAGTGCCCTGAGAGCAGTATTAAAATGTTGCATGGAGATACGGTAAAGTGCCCTGAGAGCAGTATTAAAATGTTGCATGGAGATACGGTAAAGTGCCCTGAGAGCAGTATTAGAATGTTGCATGGAGATACGGTAAGGTGCCCTGAGAGCAGTATTAGAATGTTGCATGGAGATACGGTAAAGTGCCCTGAGAGCAGTATTAGAATGTTGCATGGAGGGTAAGGTGCCCTGAGGGCAGTATTAGAATGTTGCATGGAGATACGGTAAAGTGCCCTGAGGCACGATTAGAATTTATGCGGCAAAAATGTCCTTAGAGCAGCAAATGAATGTTGCACTTGAATACGACACGGTGCTCTAAGACCAGTATTAGAATATATGCATCAAAAATGCACTAAAGAGCAGCTAAGCATTTTGTTGTTTGTATAAATGCCCTGGGAGCAGCAACAATACCACAGCAAAAGTGTGCAATGACAGCAGCGTAACTTGCTATAATAACGAGTAAAAGTTATAATAGAATATAAGCTAACATTAGCTATTATCCTTTCTTAGAGCTAGCTAGCTAATGTTGTGAGTTAGCTTACTTATATTAGTTAACGTAATTAGCTAACATTAGCTAACGTTAGTTAAATAACAGCTCGATAGAAAAACAAGCTTTACTTAAAACCCAAATACTTCATTATCTTGACATTTTAATGCAATAATCTAATATAGTTCAACATAAAACACAACATTACCTTAACTTAAAATCCAAATACTTCATTATCTTGACATTTTAATGTAATAATCTAATATAGTTCAACATAAAACACAACATTACCTTAACTTAAAATCCAAATACTTCATTATCTTGACATTTTAATGTAATAATCTAATATAGTTCAAGTTCAACATAAAACAACATTACCTTAACAGTTACTACAACGATCTCCTTAGCGTGATGTCTCCCGCGTCTGGAGGAAAAAAAATCAAATAATCCATGTCCCGCCTCCTGCTGTCATTGATTGGATAACTGAGAGAACCAATAAGATGCAATGCTGCCCTAAGAACATATTTCAATAACTAAAAGTCTAATCTGCGCCGCCGTCAGCCTCGTCCTGCTCGCCACAGTAAACATGATGAATGGCGACTGTAGAACGCAAAAGCCGAATCCCGGACATTTTGGCCGATCTCTAAATCACTGGCAAACTCATCACGTAGGCTAGCCTTGTTGTTTTCAACTACGCACTCTTACCGGTAGGCGTGGCCTCCTAAGGCAGCGAAGCAAGTGCATTCTGGGAGTTGTTGTCTTTCATCCACATAAGCCAAAAATACATTTTCTGGCTTTTCTCAGTCTAGAAAGCTCCAAATTCAAAAATTTCTTCACATTTCTCCTACTTAAATGACCTATTTTAAATACACATTCATCTTCCCAGAGGTGAAGTATCCCTTTAACCAGAGGGTTCCTGCTCTGAGTCTGATTAAGGAGGGTTGGTGGTTTGCGCTGTTACTAGAGCACAGCTGTATGTGAGTCCTACTGTAGATGGGGGGCTGTTCCAGCCGGTTTCCTTTGTGTTTAATCTGCAAAGGGTATGGTGCTGCCACATAAACACTGATCATGTTTTTTCTATTAAATTGTACTCTGCACGGATTACCCTTGGATTGTTAATAAATTATCTCTTTTTGTACCGGAATCCATCTTGTCATGCCATACCTTCCTAACTCCTCTCTAACCCTCGAACTACAGCACCTGACTTTGGACAGTCCCAAAGGCTGTCCTTAGGGACAGCATCACATTAAGTTAATTAATTGTGTTTGTTAAATCAGTGTAATCCAAGTAGATGGATTTTTTAAATATGCAATTCAGATATATTTTACATACTTAAATTTAGGCCTAAATATATATATATATATATATATATATATATATATATATATATATATATATATATATATATATTTTTTTTTTTTTTTTTTTTTTTTTATTTTTTTTTTTTTTTTTTTTTTTTGAGTGCAATGCATATATTATTATACAATTATTTTTGCTGGAAATTTTATTTTAAAATGTATAGAAATTTATTTTAAAATATATAGAAATAGTCAAGTTAATTAAATATTGAATTAATGATTTAATATTTTCATTTTATTTGAAATAAAGACAGCATATGCACTGTAAAAAATTATATGATCAATCAGGTATGACAACATATGTTTTTCATTGATTTAACTCATCAAAATAAGGTAAGCAACTTTTTTTATAATTCAGATCATTTTGTTTTAAGTCAGTTTAATGTAATTTTTACAGTAATAGTTTTAAGACAGCAATATTATTTTCATGTATATAATTAAAGAAGCAATAAAGGGTTTGAACCTCAGACTGTTGGGTTTCAGGCTCCCTTGTTTAATCATCACATCAGCATCATCACACAGATCCATATGTATTTGTGTTTGCTATAGAGCGCTGCATGAGGAAACCAGTGTCAGCGCATACACACTATGTGTTACTGCTGATGTGCTGGTAACTTAGCAACAGCAAGTTCGGTAACATTAAACATATGTGTGTCTCAGCATCAAAGTGGCAATGGCAACATAGCAAACTCTGTGAATATCATTATAGAGTACAGAAGATTTATGCACTGACATTTATGAAGAGCATTAACTAGCCCTCTGCGCGGCCACACTGCAATAATAAATCGCTCGTCTGAGGAAAACTGCAGTGCGCAGTGGCACATCTCAAGAGTTTCTACACTTTCATTTACAGAGCTCACAAATTAACTGTGCACTCTTATACAGACAGAAACTTTTACAGCTTGATGTCATCCACAAATAACCTTTTATTCACAGACTTAATATAAAGAAAAGCATATGTACAAATGTTTCGCTCCAGAACTAAGATTTTACATTTGACCTTACACAGTTGACCAGCACATTTAATAGGCCTATATTGATATTTCATACATTTGGCCCAAATGTATTTATTAAACGGTAAATGGGTCAATAAGTCAGTGTTTGATTAGATTAGATTAGAGCTGTTGTCATTTATAGACAAGTAGGCTAATTATAATTTAATTAATTTAAATAAATTGTAAAAAATTAATTATAAAAATAACCAACATCATCAAATTAATTAGTTTTGTTAATGGTTTTTGAGGATTAGTCACACAACATGTTTATGTTGGCATCTAATGTTGTTGGCATCTAATGTAATTGGTTTCAACCAAGTGACATGAATTTGTGCTAAAAATGTAATGCTCTAATAACGCACACGAGAATTAATAAGTTTGATTTTTATTTATTTTTTTCAGGATTATTTGATGAATAGAAAGTTCAAAAGATTTTTTTGTTTTTTAAATAGAAATCTTTTGTAACATTCTAAATTTACATTTACATTTACATTTAGTCATTTAGCAGACGCTTTTGTCCAAAGTGACTTACAAATTAGGGCTAAATTAAGCGAGTCATTGTGAAGAGGCAAAAACAATGCAAGAAGTGCTCAAAATACGAAATTCAGGCATTGTTCAGAGTAGCATAAATCCGATAAGGGAGGATTAAAGGAAAAGGAAAGAATATATATATATATATATATTTTTTTTTTTATATGAGGTTAAGTGCTCACGGAAGAGATGGGTTTTCAGCTGTCTTTTGAATGTTGACAGAGATTCTGCATTCCTGATGAGGGTGGGGAGATCATTCCACCAGCATGGAACTGTGAATGAGAATGTTCTGGAAAGTGATTTTGTGGCTCTCTGTGATGGAACCACGAGATGTCGCTCGTTGACCGATCATAGACTTCTGGTAGGGATGTAGACTCGTAGGAGTGAGTGAAAGTAGGAGGGAGCTGAGCCTGTGATAGATCTGTAAGCAAGCGTCAATGCCTTGAACTTGATGCGAGCAGCGAGTGGCAGCCAGTGCAGAGAGATGAACAGAGGAGTGACGTGGGCCACGAGACGACAAGACAAGACGAGCTGCAGCGTTCTGAATCATTTGTAGAGGTTAAGTTGCACATGATGGAAGTCCAGCCAGAAAAGCATTGCAGTAGTCAAGCCTAGAAATGACCAGGGTCTGGACGAGAAGTTGTGTTGCATGCTCATTTAGGAAAGGTCTGATCTTCCTGATGTTGTACAGTGCAAACCTGCATGATCGAGCTGTCTTTGAAATGTGGTCTGTGAAGGTCAGCTGGTCATCCAATATTACAATATTACCAATATTATAAAGATTTCTGACCGACCTTGATGGGGTGATTGATGATGATTCTAGCTGGATAGTGAAGTCGAGCTGTAGAGACGGATTGGCAGGGAGGACGAGAAGCTCAGTCTTTGCCAGGTTGAGCTGCAGGTGATGTTCCTTCATCCACGCCGAGATGTCCGCCAGACAACTTGAGATCCATGGAGCTATTGTGGGATCATCTGGTTGAAATGAGAGGAAGAGCTGTGTGTCATCAGCATAGCAATGGTAAGAGAAACCATGTGCCTGTATGATGTGTCCCAGTGATGTGGTGTAGATGGAGAAGAGGAGGGGTCCAATAACTGAACCCTGAGGAACCCCTGTTGTCAGTTGATGTGCTCTAAATCACTTGATCAGTTTAATGCATCCTTAATACGTTTTTTTTTCACCTAAAACTTTTTAATATAAAAATGATTAAAAATGTTCATTTAGTTATAAAAAATAATATGTAAAGCACGCCCTGATTATTTCAAACTTCATTTTTATTGTATTTTACTTACTGCATTAGTAATTTCCAGATTACCATCTGAAATCTAATTTGACTAGTTTTAAGCCAAAATTTTTTGATTGGACATCCATCCTTTGACACCAACAGGAAAAAAACAAAAAAAATGACAATTTTACAAAGGTAAGTCTGTTTATTTCTCTAATTCTGCTTGATTATAGTTATTTGCTTTTTATTGTTTGTATTATTAGCATGTTTATATCTGTTTACTGAACAGAAGTTCATTTTTAGGTCATGTCCCAGTCCCACCAGTTGAGATGAGCTGCTTTAAAGCTGCAGTCCGTAGTTTTTCCTCTTTGTCGCCATCTCTGTTCGAAATCTGCAATTGCAGTTATTCGCAGAATTATCAACTTTACGTGGGTTGTGCCTCGGCACTACCCTGGAAAGTTCTCGCGAGAGCACAAGTTGAATTTGCTCAGCGAGTTACTCTGGTGTTGGGTAATGATGCTCATTAAATATGCTCTTGTATCCGAGCTGCACCAATCACATCGGGTTATCTGATATAGGCGGGCCAGAGGTGAGCTAAACAGATGACGACTCCGCTGTGACGTCGAAGTCACAGTTGTAAACATTGTAGTAAACATTGTAGAAGTCAGTAGTAAACATTGCAAGATGGCTATGGATGAACACCAGTTGTTTGAAATGGCTTTGGCCGCTACAATGAACGAGTTAGACTTGGCTTTTTTCTAAAAGAGGAACAGAAGACGACGCTCGAATCGTTCCTTTGCAAGAAGGGCGTTTTTGCTGTTTTGCTGACCGGATACGGTAAGAGTCTAATCTACCAGTTAGCTCTGCTGGTAGCTAAGCGATAACTTGTTGTGATTGGTCGTAGTGTTATCCAATTGCGAGCAGTGAGATTTTCAAATGCATGCTTGGTGCCGCCCCTCGAGCTGGCCGATTTTCATTAGTCGATGCCAGACCATTAATCTTTCAGATTTAGGTCTGGATTTCCAGGCTACCTCGGCACGGCACAGCACGGATGAATCCAATCTTTTGAGGAGAATGTGCGGCTGTAAGTCACTGTGGCGGTGTGGATACTGGCATTTGCAATCACAGATTCTACTTTTTGGAAGTATGACCAACATAAGAATTTTCACCGGAAAATGTCATCTGAACAAGCAAGTAAAATCCACTTTTGTTCTGACCAACTAAGGAAAAAAAAGGATTGCAGTAAATCGCGCTGATTAAATCTAACGATCGCTTATCAAATCACGTCAAACCGTGCAAATTATACTTTGTTCTCAAATTGTTGAGGACGGGTCTGTGGTGGGTCTGTGTTGAAACGCTGCTGTCAATTAACAATCTTGGGAGGGGCGTCCGACCGTGTGACGGCTCGATTTGAGACAAGGGAAAACATATAAGGAGATTTAAAAAAAAACACTGGATGGATTTTTATCATTACAGGCACTGCCAACACACATTTCAGTACAATCAACTTGTAAAAGTGCATGTACCATTATATGACCCCTTTAAAGGAACATGCCGACTTTTTGGGACTTTGACAATTTGACTATATTCTCAGAAGGCGAAGCACTGCTACTTGGGCGGAGTGATTTGCTCGCAACACCTGAGAAGCCCCGTGGTGAGGAGCAGAGAGTTTGCTCAGAGTTGGAGTAAATCACTCCGCAGAAGTAGCAATGCTTCGCCTTCTGAGAACATAGTTCTGTGTATACGGTTAGAAGATGGCTGCGTCTCATGTGACCTTGTTATTTGAACACGCTGTGACTATACAAATCACAACATGTAAATAGGAAAATGTTGGCGTTATTCTGTCACTTATTGGGAGCAGTATGCTAGCTGGAGCCGTTTACCTCCAGTCTTTGTGCTAAACTAGGCTAGCGGTGGGTGCGTCAGACAGAGTTACGGCACGCACGGAGATGAAAAGGGTATGTA
The DNA here is from genome assembly GCF_949319135.1 of Squalius cephalus. Lineage (NCBI taxonomy): Eukaryota > Metazoa > Chordata > Actinopteri > Cypriniformes > Leuciscidae > Squalius > Squalius cephalus. Next base: position 21,137,658 of record NC_137127.1, read on the forward strand.
TGGACTTATCTAACTCTGGGGGATACGGTGAATAAGCTAAAGTCCCAAAAAGTCGGCGTATTCCTTTAAATACAAGTACTCGATTCTCAATGGACTTTCTGTCTCTCTGAACGCATCAGAAGGTACAACACTAATCCTTTTTTCCTGTGACCTCCTCTTGTTTTCCTCCTCCGCTTGTCTTCCACTCCCTCTCTTTGCCCGTTGATCTCTGCACCTCCCCCTCTTTCCCTTTCGGCAGCTCAACCGGAGGGGATGAAAGTGAAGAACAGATCAAAGCTTCCCTCAGGGCCACAGATACGCTGAAGACAGACACACGGGTCGTATATCACTCTGTCTGTATCTGAAGAATACAGTCCGCACCACAGCTCATTCTGCAAATCATACACTCATAGAGGCCAGTCACTGTGTCTACAATATTTACATTTATAACACTGCTCTCTGGAATACTGGATTCTGATTGGTTAGTCCAAGCATTGAGTGGTATAAAGACCAATAAACTTTCTTTTTCATCTGTATATCTTTTCATATAAAAATAGAAGAGATTAACTAACTGGCATCTTGTGGATCAAATGATTACTGACTGCAGTAAAAAAAAGGCATTCTGTGTTCATTTTAATGTATATGGTGAGTATAAAACCTTTGATAGATGGCTAGACATCAACATTTCATGATTGTGTATTTATTAATTTAAGTGGCTTTGTAATAGGCAGGGTAATGCACAGAAGGCCATTATCACAAAACAAACTTCTATAAAACACACTTATAAAATATGCACTACTGTTCAAAAGTTTGGGGTCAGTGAAATTGTTTTAAAGGGGCATTCCACCCATTTGAACATTGTTTTTTATTTAAAGTGGGTCATATATGTAGTCGAAATGTAAAATAAATTTTGAATTTGGTGCCTTCGTGACCGAGGAAAGACAAAAAATAACTTCAGGACGCATTTGTATGAAAGACAACAACTCCCACAATGCACCACATTGCACAGCTCCGCAAGCCACTCCCACTAATACAGAAAGCGCATATCTGCCTATAAGAGAAATCACTCTTCCGTCTACAAGGCTAGCTACCACCAGAGCTTGAAATTCATTTCACATTCACACAAAATGTCTAGTTAGTTGGCGAACTCATTAGTGCATTACTCCTCGTTTGTATTTCTTTCGAAAAGGTGAATTATTGCATGGTACCTGGATGTTAAGTCAGAACATATGCGGTGCGAAACTAGGATAGTTCTCAACACAAACGTCCGTGTCCTCGTCTGATTCAGAGATTTCGTCCAGGAGAAATTGTCATTGTTGAAATTCTTTGCCGCAGACGGACTCTATCTCTGTGTTCGTAGTTGCATCTTACAGTCTATGAGTTGCATAGTGAGATCACCGGCGCCACCAGTCTGCCCTAACTCGAGCCAGTCCGGGCTCCTCGTCCGCGGCAGGCAGGTCTTCTGCCTCGGCTGCTCTTCGCTATAATGCGGCTTGTAAAGGTAGCCACAAACACCTGATTCAAGCATCAGACTTCCGAAATCCTCTTCTTCTATATCATATTGAGCACTCTCCTCCGCTATTGTCATTACTTTACATCTGTCTCCACAGCGCCTGTTAGCTTAGCTTCAAACAAGATGGAGGATATTGCTTTCAGTTTCAGAGAGTAAAGTCCCACCCACTGATCTGTAATAGGTCTGTAGCGTGAGCGGGTCCCGCCCCCTGGGAAAGATGAGGAACTAGTGCTTGTAGTCTCAACAGAAATCCCCCTCTCTTACACTTCCTCCTACAATGACGCAAAATGACGATTTTTGCGTCATTGTAGGAGGAAGTGTAAAAGGTAAATAACGGATTTCTCCCGTCTCTGGGGAAAATGAGAGAGTGTTGCACGACCATTCAATAGTATGACTGGGTTTCTAACAATGCAAAGCTTAATGCAAATGGGTGGAGTGTCCCTTTAAATACTTTTATCTACTTCTACTTCTACTTCTATTTCATATAAATCCTGTTTTTGTTCTTTTCATCAAAGAATCTTGGAAAAAAGCAAATCAGCATATTAGAATGATTTTTGAAGGATCATGTGCACTGAAGACTGGAGTGATGATGCTGAAAATAATATGGAGTTTCCTTTGTGTCTTTTTTATTCAATCAAACATACTGCGTTTGAGAGTAAAACTAATTATTTTGTAATTAAAAATTTGTAAAGATTGCAAAAAAGTCTTCTTAAGGCTCAAAAATAAAGAGGTTGATAACAAAATGATTTGCAGTGCATGTAAATCTTTGAAAACCTTCATTTCTGGCTTTGTGCATTTGAACACTTTTGCACAAATTTTGCTCTCTTTTCTGCTGTTTTTTGCGGGTCTAAATCTTTTGCTTGCGAGTTGAAAAGTTTTGCTTGCGAATGAAGCTGTGTCTCAGTGGGCGGTCTCTACTAACCAGGATGGAAGGGCCTTTTCTATTGGTCACCTTGGACTGAAGTGACAGGTTGACCATCGTCCACTACGTTTTCCCGCTGCTGCCGCGCAGTGTCTGTCTGAGAGAAGAGCGAGCGAACTTGTAACATGGCGAGCAACAGGTCCTTTACTGGGTAAGATGACTGATTTAATATCACTGTGGCGAGCAGGATGAGGCCGGTGGCGTGATTACTGATGAGCGACACCTGCGCGACGCACCGGTCTCATGTCTCTCACGGAGGAGCGGAAGCATAAGAGGAGGAGTGACAACAGTAAAGATGGAGAGAGGACAACACATTGTGTTGTGTTTTGTTCATATGAAACAATTCTATTTTAGTTATTATTTTACTAAAATCCTTCAGGATTAACCAAGTTCTATCTTATTTCATCTTACCTGAACAGACAGCTGGGTGGTCAGGGATGGCAGACTCTAAACAGGCGTCCCTGGTTGAACCAGCAGGATACTCTGGCAGCAGTCCTTCCTCAAACAGGCTCTGGCTGTATCGGTGTGTGTTGGAATGTGGTGTGGGAGCACATGGTACTTGTGAAGGAACTGGGTGGTCAGTGACATAGGCAGGTGAGAAGTCTCGCTCCTCAAAAATATCTGGGTTGAAGGGGCAGATGCCAGTGCACACAAAGCCAGATGTGATGTTGCTGGGTGTTGCTGCTCGTGGCAGAGCTGTGGCCACTAGGTTTGGAATGTCATAGATGGTCAAAGTTTTTCCAGGGTGTGTTCTCATCCAGTGATCTGCTGCTGTGTTTACATATCGCTTCAGTGGACCGAAGACACTCCTATTGATTGGCTGGAAAAGATGTGAGCAGTGGGGTGGGAAAGATAGTAGGACTATCCCGTTTGACCGACAAAAGTCAATTGCTGCCCCAGAAAGACCAATCATTGTCGAAGAGGAGCAGCACCTTCGACTCCAGGTTCACAAGGGTGTGTCTGGCAAAGTGCTGGAGAAAGGCAAGAAAGTCTACATCCTGCATCCACCCTGAACTATTAGCAGAACCAGTAGAGCCTAACAAAGTGGTCCTGGAACTTCTTCCTGGGAAAGATGAAGTACGGGGGAATGCAATTGCCTTGTGCATTAACAGCAAGGGCAATGGTGACCAATGTCCCCCTCTCCCCAGAGGTCACTGCACCGACCTGGCGCTTCCCCTTGGTGGCGATAATTTTATCTGGCATCTGGACCATCAAGGTACCTGAAATTTACCTGAAATTTAATTATAAACTTTGATGAGCTTTCATGAACATTTGTAAGTGTTTATATACAGTACCTAGATGTGTGTGTATTGTTAGTGTTTGTATATAGTTATATATTTATTTACATTATTGTTTTATTATCTCTATATCTGTATTAATAAATGTTTTTGTTAATTTGTATGTTTTTATTATAGCTATGTGTGTGTGTGTGTGTAGTGTTTTTATATAATTACATATTTATTCACCTCATAGTTTTATAATCTGTATATATTTATCTGTATAGGCTGCAGTATGTATTTATTATCACAGTCTATAGTTTATTACATTTTATATAACAATAGATTTGTCCCGTGTATTTTAAACCACTGAATCATTGTAACTTTTTTTTGTTTTAATGAATTGTAAACTTTACCTGTTTCATCCACGTTCCAAATGTCCTTTGCTTCAAAACGTTTGCGGACAAGAACTGTCTGCAAGTTCTTAAAAAAAGAGGACAAATTTGTTTTGTTGAAGCTAGTGGAACGGGACATGCTGGTGCCTCAAGGTCTACGAATAGATAATGTGTTGTTTCTTTCAAGGAAGGAGGTGAGCCAGTCCTTTCCCACCATTTTGGTGGCATCCCATCCACTCAGATATTTGCACCCATATCTGCTGGTCAACTCATATGCAAATCTGCGCACCTATAACAGTTTTAAAAAAAAAATGTAGAGGGAGATTGTTTATGACATGATTAAGATAAAATAAGACTTTACTGATCCTGCACTGGGGATTTTTACATGTTGCAGCAGCTTTACAGACAGTGGAAAAATTAAATGTAAAAAAAATTTGAATGAAAATGAAAAATCTATTTAAAGAATATAAAAATCTCACATTTTGATAAGCATTTAAACTGGTTGTAGTAAGAGCAGTGTAAGTGAGCAGAATGTTGAGTGTTTTTACTGTAGGCCTACTACACTGACCTCCTTAGGAGACAGGCCAAAATAAATATCAGCTGTCCTCTTAATGTAAGCCTCCAGCTTCCTCTCTTGGTCCACAGAGAAGACTTTGGTGTGTGACCTGTACCCTGGTGGTCAGTCTTCTCCCTACTCTTCTCTGCCCTCCTCCTGCAGTATCGGAGCAAAGTGAAATGGCATATGCCATGCGACTTTGCAGCTGCCCTAAGACTCATGTTCCTGACAGATATGTCCAGAAACGGCCTCTCATACATGTCTGGCTGAATCAGACCTCTGTCTGTCTTTCTGACCCTTACTCTTGGCATATTCTTTTGGTATAATATGACATAAACATGTTTTAATAAATGCTGCAACACAGAGAAAATCACCACATTAGCAGTGGGACAAAAGTAACAAGTGTTACTTTCGTCCCGACTGGAACTCCAGACATTTAAACCTGAATTACTTGTATACTGAAAAACTCTGACAAGGCAAACTTTATGATGTGTTACAGCACTAAATAACCTGTAGATTGATCATCACTGTGACACATGAAAGTTGAAACGAGAAACACAACTTGTAATTAGAAAAAAAGTACTGCTTCAGTAATTTACTTACCGTACTCGAAAACAGCTTTCCGGACCTAACCGCGGGAAACGATGATGAAATCACATGATATTTGGCAGCTCCGTCACTGGCTGCGTGCTGAAAGTGCTGTCATAGCTTGAAATGCAAATGTAGTCAGGGCTCAGAAAAAATCGCTTTGTTATTTTCGCCCCGTGTTACTTTCGCCCCGGTTCTCCCCTAGTCCAATGAAATCATCCAGAAGTTATGGCAGATCAGACATGATTATCAAAGCCTGACCCTTAGGCCAGACTTCACTGGTTTAGCCAACGTTAAGTATTTAAATGGGAGAGCATAACAAGAGAATAATTCAGTTCACTGAGTTTATGATATTAAATCAGTAAAGGACCTGTTGCCCGCCATGTTACAAATTCGCTCGCTCTTCTCTCAGACAGACACACTGCACTAGCCTGGTAATACCAAACTGGAAGGGCATAATTGAAAAGCGTTTTCTTTCTTGCGGGGGGGCGCTTGTCTGAAGTTTAAAATCATTGGTTACCCGTAAGCCAATCACATAACGTTTGGTTATGACGTGTGTTATGAGCCGGCTCAGCCGCATCGAACTTCCACTGTAAACACATGTATGATGCGAAAACAAAACCATCGAGCGAAATACCAGAGTGAACATGGCTGTGAACGACTTTTGCAGATTATGTGAAGTAAATCTACGCATCCACAATACAATCAGTGTCTACGTCACGGCTCTCAGCCTGCCCTCTGTTCGTTGATTGGCCGGCTGTTTTGAGGCCGGAGGAAAACTGGGAGATAGGTCGCTATCTCAGACTGAGTACAGAAGCGAACTGAAATTGAGCGGAAGTACGAAGTCTGACGTAGTCAGGCTAACACTGCGCGGCAGCAGCGGGAAAACGTTGTGGGCGTGGTCAACCTGTCACTTCGATCCAAGGTGACCAATAGAAAAGGCCCTTCCATCCTGGTTAGTAGAGACACTGAGACACAGCTTCATTCACAAAGCAAAACTTTTCAACTCGCAAGCAAAAGATTTAGACCCGCAAAAAACACAGCAGAAAAGAGAGCAAAATTTGTGCGTTTGTGATGAAAAGTGTTTGAAATGAAGGTTTTCAAAGATTTACATGCACTGCAAATAATTTTATCAACTTCTTTATTTTGACCTTAAGAAGACTTTTTTGCAATCTTTTAATTTTTTTAATTACAAAATAATTTGTTTTACTCTCAAACGCAGTATGTTTGATTGAATAAAAAAGACACAAAGGAAACTCCATAATAATACAGCTTTGACAGCACAGAAATAAATTAAATTTTAAAACAAGTTATATTAAATTGTATTAATATTTCACATTATTACTGTTTTTACTGTACATTTGATCAAATAAACATAGTTCTTGTGAGCATTAGGGGCTTCTTTCGAAAATCAGTGGTGTAAAGTATTTGAGTAAAGGTAAATACTTTCTGTAGAAGCTGCAGTGTGTAACTTTTTATGTGTTCAAAATTTACAAAAATTATATACTGAGCGAGTACATCATGAATTTTCCAAACCATGTTTTTGTCTTATCTTGAATCACTACAGTACACCTATAATAAGTGTTTATATTAGGACTATTTTAGACTGGTTAGGGTCGTACCACTGCAGAGTGGCCCAGTGCGTCGTGACTCGACATAAACAGAGTGAAGTGGCTCCGGCTATTATGTTCTTCCGCAAGATGCATGCAGTTCTGTTTATTAACCGCTAGAGTGCCAAAAGTTACGGACTGACGCTTTAACTATTAATAGCATTATAAGAATGCTTCATAAACTGTATGTTAAGAACTTTTGTGGTAACATTTACAAAACTTTTAAAGAAAGTTAGTGAAATTTATGGGAACGTTCCCTGTTAGCTGGGCATCTTGACACAGCAACACTGTCTCACACCTGAAATGGAGTTTGGTGCGTGACTGTTCAGGAAACCTGTTTGAAAACAATAATTACTTTTGCTATTTGTTTAGCGACATTAGTGTTGTAGAAAATACACACTTTCTCCTTTAAACCACAGCCAAGCTACTAAAAACTTTTTAGCAATAGTATTAAAAGGTTAGTTCACCCAAAATTGAAAAACAATTGTCATCAATTACTCACCCTCAAGTCATCCAAACCCGTAAGACTTTTGTTTATCTTCGAAACACAAATGAAGATATTTTAAATGAAACGATGAATGAAAAGTTATAAAGAGATTTCAGAAAATCCATAAAGAGATGACCTGAAGAGACTTGATAGCTTTAGCAAATATGATGAACAAATTGAATTTAGGCTTATTCTAAACATTGATCAGCAAACATAAACAGAAGTTCAACCGAACCTGCTTGATGCGCAAGAACAAACCATTAAATTATCTCCGTCAGCACAAAATGTTATTTATACATCGTTTATGGAACATATTTTTTTGGAATGTTTTAGTTGGACGTTCATCTAACATTTTAAAAGTTATACTTGTTTGATCATTACAGATAATTGAAAACAAGAGAACATGAAGTCACAAGACACATGCATAAGGAGCAAACAATGAATGCAAGTTGTATATGAAATATACAGTCAAGCAGATATAATACACTGACTTCATTGAACTTTAATGCATTACACTAAGCAATCGGGACTTTCATCTTCCCCTTCTGTAACAGCATTTCATCCGATTCTGATTCTCTTACTGTCTTTCTATTACTCACAGCTCCATTTCACGCCATTTTAAAATCAAACATCCATAAACAAGTGTTACACTCTGGTCTCTCTTCAGCCTGAAGCATCGCAAAGCTTTTTGTAAAATAACAGTGTTTGAAACTTCATATGAAACAGTTCATATAGAACACAATTTTGTGGTGTTTTCTGTTTCTGTTGTGTTGTTTTCCACATGTCTTGGTAGATTGGACTTGTGTGCTGTCTAGTTGTATGTTTGAGTTTGTGTTCTTTTTTCCCTTGTTTAACTTGATGGGGTTGTGTTTTTTGGTTTAGAAAATTTAAGCTTTGCTCTTTACGATTCCATGTTTTGGACTGTGTACTTCTGTCTACTAGAGACTATAACACAGTTAGTTTAGTGTACTATTACAGTGTGGTACATGTGGCTGTAGGAAATTAATTGCTTAAGTTTTTAGCACCGTAACCTCACAGCTGAGCCAGGACTCCTTTCTGTGTGGAGTTTGCATGTTCTCCCTGTGTCAGTGGTTTCCTCTGAGTGCTCCAGTTTCCCCCACAATTTAAAGACATGCAGCAAAGACATGTTGGGATAGGCTCTAGCAACCTGCACGAGCCTAAAGAGGATAAGTGATGTGGAAAATGTATGGATGGATGAATAGAAGCAATGTTCTCGGGAAATGTTTGGAGTATTTTTGCATAATCAAGAAAAAACTTTCTTAAACCATTTAAAAACTGGACGTTTTGAACGTTCAGAAAACATTCAGAAATAAGGTTTTCATAACATTTTTCAAAATTATAGAATGGAATGTTCCTCTTGTTCACATAAACCAAGAAAAAACTTTCTTAATATATATATATATATATCCGTTTTGAATGTTTAAAAAACCGAAAATGTTCATACCTTAATGGGAATGTTAGCAAAACATTCTAAGAACAAATTTTTTGTTGGCTGATTGGTCAAACAAACAGATTACCGTAATCAATACAGTGTTACACTTTTCACGTGAATTGACCTACATTGTCTGCATATCAAACTGGGACAGGATGAAGTCATTTAACACCAAAAACCATTACATTGCTTAAGCTACTTTAAATTATGCGCAGCTAGTAGTTTGAAAAGCTACAGTTTCAAAGTATTTTCCCCAACACTGTGAATAATATGTTAAAATATACCTTTAAGCATAACTGGTGGAAATGTTAAACTCTTATTATTACTGCTCTAGGTCTTTCACCTCTAGACTGCTTTAAACTGACCTTAATTTGACGAAGGCTCTATCAATGTATGCAAATGAATGCTAATATTCATGAATATGCATTAATTGATTCATGCAGCACCTGCTGTGCTTTAAAGCTTTGGCCCATCTCATCGAATCCTTCAAGGTATTCACAGCAGAATTGCATTGTTTTGATATGACTCTCATGTTATAATGACAGTGGGTGGAGCCATTAAGATATGGCAGATTATAATAATAGCATACAACCGTAATGCTATTTCTGCGGGGTATTGTAAGTATACTATGTACGTGTATGCCCATTTTTGTATGCATGGATGACAGTAGGTTATCCATGCAAAAATATCCATACTGTGCACAGTATTTGTGTTATCAATGTTTCTTTGTGTTAGTTCAGAGCAGTTTTCCAGTGTGTCTGATTAGTTATCCCGTTCACCTGTTGTCTCATTAATTATCTCATTATCTCTTGTCTATTTATACTCCCTGTTCTGTTCAGTTCTTTGTTTTGTCTCGTAAATGCTTTGTGGTTGTTTCTCCTGTGTTTTCCTGAGTATTTGCCTGCCTGTACCGTGAGTTCTGAATTAAAGACTGTTCTAGTGATATCTTCGTCTTCGTGCGCTTCTATTGTGCAGCCACTCGTCACAACTATATACTGTTTACCATACTATGCATATTTATCAAAATGTGTGGAAGGAGAGCACACACTGTGGATTACTGTGCCCCACAATAACAAATGAATCAGAAATAATGGGTGATTTTAAGACCTTTTTGTTGACTTATTTGATTAGACAAAATTTAATTAGAAATGTAAAGCAACCATATTTATTCTAACATAATAACTGACAGGAGCCCACTCGCACTTCACGAGTGCAACTCGACAACAATGTAACATACTGATGTTTGAAATGTTTATTGTTGCTGTGGTAGATTTTTCTTTACGTACCTGATATTTGCCTGCCCTTCATGAAGCCGAGGCCTGGGGATCGGACGTCGAGCTCGAGGCGTTAGAAAGTGAGCAGGCCTGCTATTCCCTCTCTCACTCTCTCTCGCCCGGGCGCTTGCCGTGCCGATTCTCCGGTGGAGTTTCTTCCGCGGCCGATGCTCTCCCGCCCAGCAGCCAGGAAGCGCAGCCCTTGAGGCTGTGGTGTGTCGTCACAGGGACGTCCTTCTCCACCACCTCCGGTCTCTTGGTCTCAGGTTGAATGCTCAGAAGAGTGTCTTAACTCCTTCTCAGCAGACCACTTTCCTGGGTGTCCAACTCGATTCTCTCTCGATGCAGGCCCGTCTGGCCCCTGCTCGAGATTCCAGTCTCTGTGCGTGCTTGGCCCGTTTCAGACTCGGCCATCATGTAGTGGTGGGCATATGTCGCAGGCTTCTGGGGCTCATGGCAGCAGCCTCTCCTTTGCTGCCCTTGGGTCTCCTTCATATGAGACCATTCCTGTGGTGGATGAAACTCAGGGGCATCCGCCCTTCTTGGTCTGCCTTCCCCCTGTTGAGAGTGTTGCGCAGTTGCCTTCGCGCTCTTTGGAGGTGGGAAGACTCCCTCTTTTTACTTCAGGGGGTCAAGATGGGTGTAGTTTGCCATCGCCAGGTTGTCACGACAGACGCCTCTTTGACTGGTTGGGGTGCAGCCCTAATAAATATATATATATATATATATATATATATATATATATATATATATATATATATATATATATATATATATATATATTAATCGCAATTTACATGTAATCGCACTTAAATCGAGATGGCTTATCACGATTTTCAAATCGCAAAGGTTGCGATAATTTTTTTATGCCCAGTTTGTCATTGATGTACGGCTCAGTAAACGCTGCTCCATCTGAAAGCACTGTGAGTTTGAGTCACTTATAACGTGCATTTGAAAAAACAACACGCGTCAAACATCTTTCCAAAACATGAGAAGCATTTATGAACCTCTTTTTAATAACATTTAACATTTAATAACATGCATTTACTCCAAACTCACTTCATAACGACAGCTGAGCTCCTCCTTCTGTGAGATGATGTGCTTCTTACACAGAATAAGGCAGCCGTGTATTTATAAGTCATGTTTAATCCAAGCATTTCAATCTTCTGTTTATTCAGCTACAGCGATAGGGATTTCCTGGAATGATGCGCATTATTGTAGTTCTGCGGCGGGGCATATTTAGCGTGTTTGCGTGAGAGCGCCCTCTGGCGTTCAAATGGGGCAGTATTTACCATAGATATCATATAAAGGCTAGATGTCTTAAGGCGGAGTCACTTCCGGCATCCTGTCGTAAGATGGCCGCCGTGTGCGGATGTCGAGCTCCATTGGCCAGCAGCGCGGACGAGCCATCTAGCCTTTATATGATATCTATGGTATTTACTACCAGTCAGCCGCACTCCACTGACAAGCTGCGCACAAAATAATCGCAGCCTTTTCCAAATCGCGTGCGATTTTATTGCGATTAATCGTGCAGCCCTAATATATATATATGTATATATATATATATATATATATATATATATATATATGTGTGTGTGTGTGTGTGTGTGTGTGTGTATATATGTTTATGTATGTATATATGTACAGATATACATAGATTTACAACCTTTCCAAAACTGTTTGAAAACAATGATACTTTAGTTTAGCAAGGACGCTTAAAATTTATAAAAATTATTAAAGGACATAATGTTACAAAAGATCTCTCTCAAATAAAAGCTGTTGTTTTGAACTCTGTTGATTAAAGTATCCTGAAATAAACATATAACGGTTTCCACAAAAATATGAAGCAGAAAAACTGTTATCAACATTGATAATAATAATTAATATTTCTTGAGAAGCATATCAGCATATTAGATTATGATTTCTAAAGGATCATGTGACACTGAAGACTGGAGTAATAATGCTGAAAATTCAGCTTTGCATCACAGGAATAAATTACATTTTAAAATATATTCATTATGTATATATTATTTGATTTTAAACTATATATATATTTTTTACTGTATTTAAATGTACTTTATTTAATGTACCTTTTGCATTAGATTTATTTAATCTACTTTGCAACAATGACTTTTTGACGGAAAAACATCACCTTATTTCAGAGCAAATACACTAATAAAAGCTGAATAATATAAATATTTTATTAGTACACTATTCTATGTCACACGTCAAGCAGGGGCTGAATATTGTAATTTTACTGTCGTCTGTCATCTGTGTATGATATTTATCACCTTTAAAAACGACATTGAGCAAGTTGCATGAAAAAATTTAAGTCAGTTGACCTTTGAGCTGGAAGATCGGCTAAATGCATGAATGAACGTCAGCAGCAATTCAGAACGCCAACCATATTTCAAAACATCTGAGAAAAATGTAAAACACTTCTGATGGGTCCTCATGTTTATTGTGTTTAAACATCTCTAGTTTAGAGTCACCCGATTAACATTTTACGACGTGCACATCTGTCTTACGAAGCTTTTGCAGTGTTAGTAAAGCCATCTGGTTGAGGCATTAGCCTTTGTGCCTCTGTACAGATGTTCGAGAGAGATTTCATCCAGCCTTCAGGACTCATTTCTAAAGACTCCGGGGAGAGAAATGTTTAGATAAGCATGTTAAATTGGAGCACATCAGAAGCGGCATTAATCTGCACTGTTGAATCTACGTGTCCACTGTCACATTCTAATTTCAAAGGTATTGTTATACATATAAAACAAAACATAAAATTACTGTTTAAAAATAATAATTTCTGTCTTTTTTTTTTAATACAGAAAAGAAGTGCTGTCCTCTCCTGATTTCATAAACTCGTTTGTGACTCCTTAATGGACAGAACATGCTGAAAAACCTTGGAAAACATCTATAACATAGATCTCCAACTCTATAGTGAAGGACCAACAAAATCTGGTGGGTAGTTTGTTTTGGTATACTTGACCTTTAATCACTGTCATTGTTCAAGGAAGAATAATGAAATTTCTTGATGTCCTTAATGAATGTTAATGAATTCTCACACACATTATGAATTTTGAATTTTTATACCACAGGATTGTAGGTTTCTTGAATCTAAGTGTCTGAGTCAAATTAACATTACTTCACAGAGCCGTACAGCTAACCATTGCAAACCAACTATAGAAAGAGGCAAGCAACTTTTTCGATTTTTCACTGGTTCCATGCAGTTGACCCTGTACCTGCGGGTACCATTCAAAGATTTCTGATCTACATTATTCTGTGATCTACTGTATGTGGGGCTGTGGGAATGAAGGCAGCATTTGTTTATTTGTCCATAGCTCTTTTATTCCTATGCTTCCTTCTTTAATTCCCTCTCTTTACCCACCTCTGTGCCTGATCAGAAGTGACACTTTTCTGCAGCAGTTAGTTAGAGGCTCTATGAAACACACACACACACACACACACACACACACACACACACACACACACACACACACACACACACACACACACACACACACTCTCTCTCTCTCTCTCTCTCTCTCTCTCTCTCTCTCTCTCTCTCCATTGGTGTAATGGTTTTTATATTGGACAAACCGTATATTCTATCCCCCTACACTAACCCCACAAAACTTTCTGCATTGAAGGGCCCTCATAAATCATGTTTATGTTGTAATACTCATATTATACACATGTTAGTAAGTGAACAAGATTATGCAGTAACAGCAACAGATTAACTCACATTTCACCATGTATTGAAGTCACCATGCAATCAAAAGGGGCAATTCTTGTTTTTTATGGAATTTTGCTGTATTTATTATTAATTATTTATCTGTGTACATCTTTTTTCTTCTTCTTTTTTTTAATTCATGTGCCTCGTAATCTCTAATCAAAATTATTTCCCCTCCGTCTTGCAGTGACATCTCTTCTCTGATGACGTGTTTATTGTCACTCACAGGAGATCCACCAATAGCAAACCACAACCATCTAATCAATTCCCAATTAATAAAATCAAGTCCCGCCCTACATTATTTCTTGTTTGAAAAGCCGTTTCACTCATGTCACAATAGGGAAGAAAGGACATCATAACTTCTGTTTCATGCTAACTTTATAAATCCGTAAGATCTTCCTGCTGCTGGAAATACAAACCGGAAGACAGAACATAACGAACGCAGCGCTAAAAAGGGACGGGTCTACATAAGGTCTATAGAAATTAAACTTTGCTGATAAAGCAGAATATAGAATAAATAAGTAGAATGATCAATAGATTGTAATTGATTGCTAATGGAGGTTGCTAGAATGTTCAGAGTGGTTGCTAGGGTGATGTTTAACTTGAATGATAATGATAAAGATATAGTTCTAAAAATCGTTCTAAATATAAAAGAAGAGCAGAGTCCACACCACAACTATAACAAACACAGAGAAACAAAATTAGATTCACTTTCAGAACGATTTTATTTCCAACTGATCAATGATATAAACATTGACAGCTAATCAGAATTCATCCTTCAGAGTGGTTACTAGAATGATCAAAGTGATTACTAGGGTGGTGCTAGATGGTTGCTAGAATGTTCATACGGTTGCTAGGGTGAGGCTAGGTTGTTTCATGAATGTGCAGAGTGGTTGCTAGGGTAATTGCTAGTTGATTGCTAGAATGTTCAGACTGGTGCTAAATGGTTGATAGGGACTGATAATATTGGGCCTCATTTATCAATCTAACGTAGAAACGAGCGCAGATCCGAGTGCAGAAATCATCTTACGACCGGGTTCACGTGTGATTCATGAAACATTTGTATGCTGCCAATCCCATCGTATGAATGACCGTACGTTAATAAATGTGGCGGCTCAAGACAATCGTCATTAGCTGTGTTTCCATTGCCCTTCAAATTGCGCAAATTGAAATTGCGAATTGAAAATGTGCTTAATGGAAACATGTAAAATTTCGCAAAAACTCCCATATTTCTCAAAAAAGTTTTACGCTCGCATGAGGTGGTTTTTCAGGCAAGTTGAAAAAGGAATATTTCGCAAAACTGCATTGGAAACAGTTTTTGCGCATTTACAGGTCACCTGACGTAGATGGCACACAAGACGAGACAGAGTTCTTCATTAAACTCATAAAAGACAAAAGTATTACAGGATTACTGGAATCTAAACAACAAAGAAATGCCAACATTTTTCTCGCAATAGTTTTTTATCGACATTTAGAAAGTATCGCAAAAGTTTTGCGCAAATCTGTAATGGAAACCTGGCTACTGAAATATCATGCTCTCAAAAATTCATGTTTTAGAAGTTTAGAAATTCATTCCTGTCTGAAAATTTAGTCCTTACTAGTGTTGTCACGATACTAGAATTTCTAACTTCGATACGATACCTTGAAAAATATCGATATTCGATACCATTTTCGATACCACGGAGAAAAAAAACTGCCACAATATTAAAGGGGTATTTTTTTTATTTAAAGCTAAATATAACGACAATGAGGTATATTTTACATGAACAAAAATGTCCTGAGGTAGTGCACTTGTTCAAAAGCATAAATGCTGATTAATACATTAACGTTATTTGATGAACAGATTTAAACGCAAAAGAAAACAATCCTCACTGGATCGACATGAAGTCGTCAAGTCA